>NC_088383.1:11363000-11994500 GCF_037993035.2 Macaca fascicularis
TTTTCTCTGAGCGTGAACATTTAAATAGTATATGGCGGTATGCCAATTCCAAGAAGTTCTTTAAAATATATCTCCAGGAAACTTGTTCAGTGTATTTCTTGAAAACACATTTCCATGATTGGAAAGCCACCTAACTGTGTATCACTACACAGAATTCCCTAACAATTTAATGGGATATTTATTTTTGAAGTGGATTTTTTTTTCCAGTATGACTGTGAGATATGCAATATATTAATCCAGCACCAAGTAAAATTCTCTGAAATGATAGGTTGATTATCTAGTGGAATCACGTGTCTCACACATTTGCTAAAACCTAGTTGACATTAGCCAAACAAAAATGTTCCTTCTCTGAAATTTAATGTCAGGATTATTTTATTTTAATTACAATTGACATTCTCCCATAATCCCAGCACTATGGGAAGCTGAGACAGGAAGTTATCTTGCGACCAGTAGTTTGAGACCTGCCTGGGCATCATAGGCGCCTATCTCAACAAAAAAACGAAATAAAGAATTAGCAAGCATGGTGATGTTCACCTGTAGCCCCAGCTACTCAGAAGGCCTGAGCCCAGGATTTTGAGGCTGCGGTGAGCCCTTATCATGTCACTGCAGTCCAGCCTGGGCAACAGAATGAGACTCTGTCTCTTAAAAAATTAGTATTTTTCTAATTGAACTCAATAAGCATTGAAGAACGTAAAAGTATTATTTCTTCATTTAAAATAGACATTCAGAATTTAAACCAGCATATGCCACTCTGGATATTTTGATATTCTCTAACGTGTTCTAAATATATTATGTTCACAGTTATACCAAAGTAACTAATATTGGTAAATTAGTCATATTTGTAATAAGATACTTTTTAAGTCATTATTTTCAGTTTTTTTTTCTTTTTTTCTTTTTTTTGTCTAGAACTAGTCTTAAAAGAGAAAGGATTGAAAGAATGCCACTTAACTGTAGAATGCTTCAGGAAAATAAAATCTCTCTTCAATTAAATCCTTTGAAATAATCTATGCATAGCACTTTCCAAGCCAAGGCATGGGTTGTTTCATTGCATCTTATGCTGTGACAAAGTCCTATAATTAGCACATTGATGTAATTTACCACTGTTTCATTAAAGCTGATTGCCTGACTATTTGGGAAGTTAACATGGCTACTTGAGTACTTGACCTGCCCTTTTTTTTCTATGCTACAGCTGTTAGTAGGAAGTGAGCAAAGGCATTCATTGCTGACAGTCATAGAAATCATCTTGGTAAAGGTTATCATACAAGACAAAGATGGAGTTTCACTCTGTGCATCCTCAGACCTTTCCATTTTTAATTGGTTTCATTTTCTGATGAGACCTCAAATGACAGAACAAATATTTGACAGCTAAATTTTTACCAATTTAAAAAGTGAACTCATATTTATTTAACTTACATTGTTAATCATTTATCTTTTGAAAGTCTGATTTTTAAAAGTGTAATGCATTAAAGCAGTGTGTCCTTGAATTTAAGAGAGTCTACAAGTTGTGCAGAAATGGTGAAATCCATTTAAACGGCTTGAGGTAGGGATAAGAGGTAAATAATAGTTTATTTTAAAAAGTAGATTAAGCACAGTCACGTTGTCAAGAGTAACCCTCTTCTGTGTCTTTGGCCACCAGTGAAGAGCTGTGTACAATTATATATTTTGCTCTTTAGCAACCCACCCCCAGCTATGGGACATGACAGATCAGTCAGCAGGGTACTCTCAAGTTAGGGTAGTAGGATGATCAGAGAAAAATTCAGACTTGAATAGGAGCACCAGTACCATAAACCCTTATAAAAGCAGTGCTTCAGATCAAGAGGGAAATATATAGAGGTTCCCTACTACATGCAGTCTTCCGATAGCTTTAATACCGAAGTAGTCGCTAACACCCTTGTCTGAAAAGAGCATTTAGAAAAGAACAACACACACACACACACACACACACACACAAAACTTGTTGAAAATTCTGCATAAGCAATTTACATCCTGACAGAAGAAGGATGGGGTTTATTCTCTTTCATAATCCTCTGTTACACGCTTGCAATATGCTGCACATTAAGTAACAGGTTTTTGTTGCTAAAATTAAAGTGGTTTTCTATAGGAGACACCTTAGGTAAAATTGTCAATGGAGACCAAGTTTATTTCCATTATTTTTAATTATTTGCACAGGACATAAATATGAAAATAAACTTCTTGGATTTAGTTGTGGAGACTTTTTAATTTGAATATTTCATCCTTCCAAGAAGTTTCTGGGGTTGATGGGACCTTCATCCTGGGCCCTCTGTCCCTTAAATTATTCTTAGTATGATGCACCTCCCTGTAGCCCTCCCACCATCCCCAAAAAAAGAGTCAGAGGAGAAGTGGAAACCTTAGTAATCTTAGTATTTCCATCTCTATATTCCTAGAAATTTCAATGTTTAGGAATTAAAGGAAAAGACAGGAGGGAATGTGTTTTGGAGCAGGAGACAGGAACGGTAAGAAATGCACAAGATGTCACTAAACAGTCATAGTAAAAATAGTATTAATAATTATTATTAAAGACGTTTAGAAAAAGAAAAATAACACCCCGAACAGTAATCAAACCACAATATCATGTACTATGGTGTATCAATTAAAATGAATGGGAATTACATGCAAATGCCTCAAATAAGATACCTCAAATAAGAAATGTAGAATACCTTTCCACTGATGATTTTTAGTTGTCAGGGCAAGTGAGACCCAAACAGCAGACAGAATGGTCCCAGCATGCTTGTTGCCTTTTTTTGTTTGCACAGTGGCTGTCAGTTCCAGCCTTACAGGTAGTGGAACCCAGCCGGAAGAAGGGGCGGGACCCAGCATTGCAGCCTGAACTGAGAGCAAATTTAAATTACTGAGCCTTTTTTTTCCTTTTTTTATTTTTCTACTCTGCGACAAACTGAAAAGATTCCAGCACGCTAATTTAACCACCCTGCTTCTTCTTTGCCCTTTTTTTTTTTTTTTTTGATTTTTTTTTTCTCCCTGCTTCTAGGATAATTAAAAGAGAAACCTGTAAAAGGCAACATTCCTGTGAGCGAGTTGGTGCTGCAACGTGCTGGTAAGAAAACGAGTTTAATTTTTTTCATCTTTTTTTTTTTTTTTTTTTGCTTTTTCTTTTTTTAAAGAGCTGAAGGCTTTGTCTGTCTAAGGCAGTCATAAGCGTGGCTTCCCTGCCGTGAGGGGTTAGCATGTAATGAAAAGGTGTAATAGCCTGATGTACGACCTTCGTGTCATACTTCTAATGGTTAATAACAGCATTCCTGTCTACCCCGATGATGCTTCTCTCTGCAAAGGGACTATTTGCCCAGTTGCAACAGGGCTGAGATTGTCGCACTATGACAATGAGTTGTTGATTGTTTGGAGTTGCGGTGTCCTGTCAGAAAGATTTCTTGACTTTCTCCAAGTTACTCCCTTCCAGGGATGTGACAGGTTTTAATAGGTACCTTGCAGACCATAAGGGGTTTGCTGTTTACTCATCAAACAGGAAGTGCAATGATGAAACTTTTTTTTTTAAGGAACGCTAATTGTCCTAGACTTCCTTAGTTCAGATAATGAAACAGACTAAAATGAGTGCTCAGTAAAGTCATTTGAATCCCTTTCATGTGTAACTAGTCAGGAGTTCATTAGACGGCCAACTAAGAAGAACCTACATCATTTGCAGACCTTGTACTTGCGGTGCCAACTTTATTCTTCAAAAGGACAAATTTTAATTCAACCCAATTAAATTCAACAAGTATTTCTGTGTATACTCTGCCTGGAACTGCTGCTGAGAATGTGCTTGCCTGTTACTCTGTGGTGGGGGAATAACTGAAATTAGATAGTGTAAATTTGCAGCAACCAGATTTCCTTACTACCTTTAGCACTGACCAGATCACTTAAGACATTTCAGAGTGTGTGACTGTTGGCTATAAGATGAAGTTCTCAAGGTTACATATCCTACAATAGACGAACTTCCGTTCCTTCTCTGCTTGTAACTTTTGCTCATATGAAAAATGCAGCTCTGGCTAGTATATTTTATATCACATCTTAATATTATAAAGAAGGAAAAAACACATAGACATCTCTTTTTTCGCACACCAAACATGTCATTTGAAAATAGATCCATGTGTCAAACTTTGAGCTTATCCATATTTTAGCCTCAGAAGGAGGAAGACACATGGAGAGGTTTAGGCTTGTCAATGAGTCTGCTTGGATTTGGGTCAAGAAACTTAGGAACTACAATTTTCTCTGTTTGTTCGGTTGTTTGTTTTCTTTAAAACCACATGTGAAACAGCAAGGAATAGATTTTGCTGTCCCACTATTGTTCTTTGTAAACTGGTGTAGTTTTTATTTTTTTATTTTTTGTCTTTTGATTTTGAATAGATCACTAGAAATGTAATGGGAAAGTGGTCAAAAACAGAATGTAGTTACCGAATGTCCATTAAAACTTTTTCTAAAAAAAAAACAAAATCAAAAATAAAAAAACTCCTATGGATTTTGAAGGTTGTATGCCATTTGCATCTTATAGAGAAAGTGGCATTCCATACGCTGGTAACATTTGGTCTCCGGTCTCTGTAGCTATTCTATCTAATTGTGTCACTCTACATTTAACAGCTCTGAACATGCCATGCCCCTGGGTCCTCACCGGTGCCCCCAGAGCTCTTGAAATGTCTAAAAAGACCTTAGAACATTACAAAGTGTCAATTGTTAGAATAATTTCTGCCTCTTTACAACAAGAGAAAATGCTGTGGATTTAATAGTTCATTTTTAAAGTCTGTTCTCATCCACCAGTAACTGTCTATTAGCAACATTTCCGTTATAATTGGAATAAATTGTTGCCCAGTAACAAGCAACTAACTCCTTAGCGACTTTCCATAGAATCAGTGACTAGAAATAGCTACAAAGAGCTAAATGCAAGTCAAACCACAGCACTTGTGTTTTTCTATTATGGGAAAAAATTATTTATTTATAATTTTACCATTCTATTAAATTCTCAAATTTCCAAATTGGGGTGCCTCTTCTTTGTAATTTTCTAATTGACCAAAATCCCGTACATGAAAAATAAAGGCCAACAGATCTTTGAAAATTTTTCTTTCTGGCTTAACATAAGAAAGGATAAGCACAACCTCTCAGACTATGAGTGTTAACAAGATTCCGAGCCAGCAACACCATTAAATGTGAAGAACTGCCATCATCTTTTGCAGAGCGCAATGTAAAATTAGGGGTTTCACTGTAGGACTCTGTCATTTGAAATAGTAATCAGTCCATAATACTATATATTGCTAAAGTTAAAATGATGCTTCCCCCATTAATAAAATATTGAATAACACTGAAATTATGTTAGTTAGATTTTACCCTGTTTTTTCAATAGATAGAGTCAGGAATACCCCCAGATCCTTTTACCTAAGTGTACATAATATCAGTATGTCTTTTCTTCTTTCCTCACTGAAGTGCTATGACATTACAGTCTCAGGAGAAATTTTCCTTAACAATAGTTCTGCATTTGCCATGAGCTCTTGCGGCATTTGGGAAGGATTTTCACCTTCTACTTGCACAGGTGTTGAAATAGAAAATACCTTATGACGAGAATACACATTGTTATTTTACACACAGACATATGGACAAAAATATATATGACGCCAGAATAAACATTAAAGGCAACGTGAAAGTATATGGATTGCTCCCTAAAAATATGACATTTGACATTTGCTCAATTTATTATAAATGTTTACTGAGGATCAACTATGTGACAGGAAGTATGTCAGAATCTGTAGGGAACAAGAAAAACAAAAAAGCCATGTCTTGGTCATCAGGGGAATTACAATATAGTAAGAAATGCAGCAGGTAGACTAGAAAATGTAATTTGATTGATTAGTCTATGATGACCTTAGCATTGTGTCAGGCTATTGGGATCAAAAAAAGTTGTAACTTTATTTCTGAGTATCTGGAGCTGGCATAATGTTTGCTTCTCTCATTTGCTTCAATTCTTTACCTATAGCCACACATGTTTTCCATTTCCTGTGTTTTTTTTTAAAAAAAGAAATCTTATTGATATAAGTAGTCTTAACAGCTGTAATTTTTGTGTGTTTTTACTGTAAAATAAAAATGGGCAGGAAGTGCTAAAGAGGTATCAAGAGGTATCAAGTCCCATTTCTCATCACCCACTGCCTTTGTCACTCGTAATCTACTTAGACCTCTGTCCTCCTCATCTTTACACAGAGGAAATGACCTCATCCAACACTATAATTCTTTTATTCCATCCTAGTAGAAGATGGGTAGCTTTTAAGGAAAAGGTATGGTTATGGCGGGCTTGTCCACCTGCAGTTTAAACAAAATACAAGACAATTACCAGCTAACAAGCTCTAAGTGTTAACCTCTGCATTCGTGTTGAATCGATGTTTGGTTATACCTGCCCCATGATTTTATACCTTCGGCTCTCTTCATTATCATGTTAATGCCCCCAAGACTGTAGAGGAAAATTGCAACAGAATAGTACGTGTACGTTGAGAATGCTGTTCTAGCAGCTGTTCAAATGCTTCTTACATGTGATCCAAGAAAAAAAGAATGTCTTTCCCCTTAAACAACATTGCATAATCTGATATTTCTGTGTACCTTTTAAAGTAGCACTTGAGCAATCTGATGAGCTTTCATTGATTTATACACCTGTGAAGTCACAAGAATCAAGCTGCAGAGAATTTCCATTCATACAAAAGTTTCTTGTGTCACTGTGACTCTTGCCTCCACACCTGGCCTTCACACAGGCCTTCAGATGTGCATTCTGTCACTATAGGTTAATTTACATTTTATAAAATGTCATATAAATGGAATTATGCAGTATGGATTTTATGTCTGGCTTTTTCATTTTGCATACTGACTTTCTGATTCATACATGCTCTTGCATACATCAGTAGATTTTTTATTGCTGTGTAGTATTTCACTATATAAATAAGCAAAAGTTTGTTCATCTGTTCACCTGTGGATGAATACTTGGGTACTTTCCATTTGGGAACCATTATAAGTAAAGCTGTATGAACATTCATGTGCAAGCCTTAATGTAGGCATAGGTGTTTCTCTCAGGTAAACAGCTCAAAGTGCTGGATCATATGGTAGAGGTATGTTGTATAAGAAAAAACCCCACAGTTTTCCAAAGTGGCTGTAACATTTGATGCTTTCTCCTGCAATGTTGGAGAATTCCAGTTGCTGGATATCTTTGCCAACATTTTGTGTATTGCTAATCTTTTCAATGTTAGCCATTCCAGTGGGTATGTAGTATTAACTCACTGTGGTTTTAATAAATCTTCCCTGAAATTGAATGATGTGGGGCATCTTTTCATGTACACATTGGCTTATGGTAAAGTATCTGTTCTAATATTTTGTCCAATTTTTATTGGGTTCCATGTGTCATCTTAATATTGAGTTGTAGGAGTTTTATTTTCTCCTGGATAGACACCTCTTTTCAGATATGTGTGTGGAAAACCTTTCCTCCCAGTACGTGACTTTCCTATTATTTTTAATGGTGTCTTTTCAAAGCACAACATTTTTTCATTTGAATTAATTCAAATTACCAATGTACCACATACCAGCATAAAAATTTATTTCATGGTTCATACTTTTTGTGTGGACAAAGTGGAAATGCTAAGATTTTTCTCCTAAGTGCTTCTCTATAAATTTTATAATTTCTGTGTTCACTCACAGTTCTATGGTGCATTTTGAGCTAATGTTTATGTTTAGTATGAAATAAAAACCAGGGTTCAATTTTTTTTTGTCATATGGAGAGCCAGTTGCTTCAGCACCATTACTAAAAAGACTATTCTTTACCCTCATTTAATTACCTTAGTTTATTTGCCAAAAATCACTTGACAGTAGATGTGTTGGTCATTTTCTGGGATCCGTCCCATGGATTTATACATTTATTCTTTCACTAATTCCACACCATATTGATTAGTTTTATAGTAAGTCTTGGAAACAGATACTGTATATTCTCCAATTTGCTCTTTTTAAAAATTGCTTTGGCTCTTCTAAGTTCTCATTTTTATATAAATTTTAGAATTTGCTTGTAAATATTTACCCCAGTAAAAATTCTGGTGACATTTTTATTAGAATTGCATTGAATATAAATTCAATTTGTAAAATTGACATTTTAACTCTATTGAGTCTTCCATCTATAAACAATTATTCAGTTGTTCTTCATTTATGTAGTTCTTTAATTTCTCTAAGCAATGGATTGTAGTTTTTGGTACACATGTATTTCACTATTGTTGTGAAATGTATTCCTAAATGTTCAAGGGGACTTCAAGAAGGTCATGGAAAAATGGAATTAAAAGTTAAAAATAAAAAAAATGTAAACTTTATTTCTCAACATAAGCGCCATCAAAGTCAAGAGACTTTTATAAGCAATGATACCAGCCACTTAGTTTATCTCTAAAGAACTGGGAATCCTGAGAATTTAACTTATGGCAATGCAACATTTTTTACACTATTAACTGAAGGAAAAAATGGTATCCTTTAAATAATTTTTAGGATTAGAAAACAAAAAGGCAGAAAGAGACAAATCAGGAATGTAAGGCAGATGCCTAATGATTTTCCAGTGAAACTCTTGCAAAATTGCCCTTGAGAGGCTTACGTAAGCAGGAGCATTGTTTTGGTGAAGGACTCTATGATAAAGGTTTGGCATTCTCAAAACACTCTTATACAATAAACAGATACTATCTTTCTTTGGTCCTCCACAAAGTCAACAAGCAAAATGCCTTGAGCATCCTCCAAACACTGTTGCCATGACCTTTGCTCTTGAGTGGTCTGCTTTTGCTTTAATTGGACCACTTTCACCTCTTGGTAGCCATTGCTTTGGTTGTACTTTGTCTTTAGAATCATACTGGTAAAGCCATGTTCCATCTCCTGTTACAATTCCTCAAAGAAATCCTTCAGAATCTTCATCCTACTTGTTTAAACATTCTATTGAAAGCTCTGCTCTTGTCTGCTGTTGATCTGTTTACAATGGGTTTGGCACCCATTGAGTGGAAAGTTTGCTCAACTTTAATTTCTTAGTCAGAATTGTATAAGGTGAACTATTTGAGATGTCTGTGGTGTTGGTTATTGTTCCTGCTGTGAATTGTTGGACCTCTTCAACTAGGGCAGGAACAAGAAAAATATTTTCCTCACAAATCGTTGTGGACCGTCTGCTGCTGTGGGTTTCATCCTCAACACTGTTCTCATCCCTTCTTTAAACAAGTTATCCATTTGTAACTTGTGAATTTATTTGGGTAACTATCCCCATAAACTTTACGCAAAGCATCAGTGATTTCACCATTCTTCCACCCAAGCTTCATTCTAAATTTGATGTTCGTTCTTGCCTCAGTTTTCATAGAATTCATGTTGATCTAGTAGGGGCTGTTTTCAAACTCATCTTGTGTCTTTCATAGTGACTCAAACTAGATCCTGTTCAGGCATTTTATTAAAAGTTAGTATGAATGTATTACAGTGCAAAATAAATGGAAATCCATGCATAATTTTTTCATAATATGCATTTTTCATGAATACTTTGAAGACCCCTTGCAGAACATTTTAGTTTCTTAATAAGTGAAAATTTTTTCCAAGTGTTTGTGGCTATAATATACAAATACTATTGATGTTTGTTTACTGACCTCTTATACTGCTATCTTAACAAATTTCCTTGTTATTGTGAATATTTTTAAATTCATATTAGGATTTTCTAAATACACTGTGAACTTTTTGATCAAAACACTTCATTCTTTCCAACTGTATGTCTTTTATCCTTTTTCTTAGCTGTTTGAAATATCTAGGACTTCGAGTGAAATGTTAAGTAGAAATAATGAAAGTGAACATCCTTGACATGTTCCCAGTCTTAAGGGAAACACATTTAGTCTCTCACTGTAGAGAATGAGGTATTTTTATGCAGAGTCTTTACCGCATAAAGGAGGTGAAGTCCCCTTCTATGCCTGGTTTGCTGAGAGTTTTTGTAATGAAAGAGCATTGTCCTTCTATGTACTGAGGATTTGATTTGCTAATACTTTTATTAAGAATTTGGTGTCTTTTTTCATGAAGGATACCAGTTGTCACCTTGCCTTCTTGTAATGTCTTTGGTGTGGTATTGGAGTAATATTAGTGTCATAAAATTGGTTGGGAAGTATTCCTTCCTTCTCCGTTTTATGCAATGTTTTGTGTAGAATTGGTATTTTTTTCTTCCTTAAGTGTTTGATGGAATTTACCAGTAAGCTACCCATGCCTGGCCTTTTCATTGTGGGGAGACTTTTAATTAAATATTCAATTTTATTAGTAGATATAGGGTTACTTAAATTTTTCATTTTTCCTTATGCTCGTTTTGGTCATTTATGTTATTCAAAGAACTTATATAATTCATCTGAGTAATCCCAAGTACAGGTTGAGCATCCCTAATCTGAAATCCAAAATGCTCTAAAATTCAAAACTTTTTGAGCACCCAGCATGATGCTCAAAGAAAATGCTCACTGGAGAATTTTGGGTTTCAGATTTTCAGATTAGGGTTCTGAACTAGTACATAGGTACAATGCAAACATTGTGTTCCAAAATCTTTTCAAAATAGAAAATCCAAGACCATTCTGGTCTCAAGCATGTTAGGTAAGGGATACTCAACCTTCATGGCCATAAAATATTCATATTCCCTTATCCCCTGTTTATTATAGGATCTCTAGTAGTATCTCCACTATCATCCCTAGCATTGATAGTTTGTGTGTTCTACCCTCCCTTTTTTTTTTTAAATGAGTCTATTAGTTTTACACTTCTGCCATAACAAATTGCCAAAATCTTAGTGGCTTAAACTATACAAGTTTCTTCTTTTTGAGTTCTGTAGATCAGGAGTCTGATACAGATCTCACCAGACAAAAATCAAAGTGTCACCGGGCCTGTAGTCCTTTCAGAAGACACTAGAGAAGGATCCATTTTCTTAGGGTTGTAGAACTCAGATCCCTGTTTCTTGGCTGCTTATCAGCTGAGGGCCATTCTCACCTTCTGGAAGTCACACATATCCCACGACCTGTAGACTTCCTCCTCAATCTTCAAAGGCAGGAATACTGAGTCAAATACTTCTTACTCTTCAAATTTCCCTTCTTCATTCTTCTATCTCATACCTTTAATTCAACTGTGAAAGGTTCTCCACTTTTAAGGCCCCATGTGATGATACTGGACCCGCCCAAATACTCCAGAATAATCTCCCTATCTCAAAGTTCATGCCACTAATCACATCTGCAAAGTTTCTTTTGCCATCTAGTATTGCATATTTAAAGATTTCGGGAATTAAAGCACGGACAGCTTTGGAAATCCATTCTTCTACCTTCTCTGGTAGAAACCTATATAATCAATTTAGTCCTTTTCTCTTTTTCTAATATATACCTTTAGAGTTATAAATTTTCACCCAACCACAACTTCAGCTTTATCTCTAAATTTTATTTCATTTTTATTTTCTAAAATAATGTCTAATTTCTTTTGCAATTGCTTTTTTTTTTTCATTGATTTTTGAGAAGAGTATTATTTAATTGCCAGATACTTAGGACCTTTCTAGATATTTCATTATTGCTGACTTTTAATTTAATCCCATTTATCAGGCAATATGCCCAATAATCAAGAATATATTTTGATTTATGTCTCAACATATGGCTTATCTTGATGAAAACTCCAGATGTACATAAAAAGAATGAGTATTCCACAGTTATCTGATGTATTTCATTTCCATTTAGGTTGGTACTGTCCTTATGATCCATTTTCCTACCTTTTTTTTTTTCTTTTTTGAGGGGGGGCACTATCTGTTCTATCAGTTACTGAGAGTATTATAATATCTTTATTATTAAATATTTGTCTGTTTCTCCCTTAAGTTCTCTCAGATTTTGTTCCATGTATTTTGAAGCTCTGTTATTAGGTGTGTATACATTTATAATTGTTACATTATACTGCTGTGTTGACCATTTTAAATTATAAAGTATCCCTCTTTTCTTGAGTAGAATATTGTAGAGATTAAATATTTGTTTTAAACTTAACCCAGTGTACTCAGAGTTAATGCCATTAACATTCCAAAAGTATATTTCCATTTACTTTCTGGCTTTTGAGCTATATATATAATAATATATATTATTTGTATCCACAATATAAACACAAGTTGTTTTTGCTTTAAGTAATCATTTCTCTTTTAAAGAATTTAAGAGAAGAAAATATACTTATATACCCTGAACATCTTTTTCATTACTTGGAATGCAATCCTCCTGGTAATAAATTTTCTCACTTTATATTTATCTAAAAATGTTTTGATTTCATCTTCCTTTTTTGGATAGCTTCACTAAGCATAGAGTTAATTATTGACCAATTGTTTAAATGTTTAGCCATTTGCTTTGTCATTCCAATATTATCCAGGCTCCATAATTTCTAAGAAGTTAGAAGTCAATCAAAGCCTTCTTCTCCAATTAATGTGTGTTTTCTCTAGCTGAGTTCAAGATTTTTTTTCTTTGGCTTTCAGCAGTTTAATTACAATGTGCTTAGGAATAGTTTTGTTTTAGTTCTGTTTGACATTCATTAAGTTTTCTGATTCTGAATTAAATGTTATATGCCAAATTTGGGGGAAATTCTGTAACTATTTTTTTCAAAACATTTTCATGCTTGTTTCTGTCTCTTTTCCTTTGGGAATTGCAATTGCATATTGGATAGCCTGAGTGATGCTCTTCCACAGGCCTCTCAGGCTGTGTTATTTTTCTATCAATGTGTATCCTCTTTATTCTTCAAATTGGGTAATTTGTATTGATTTATCTTCAAGTTTGCTCAACTTTACTCTGCCATCTCCAATCTGCTGAGTTGCTCTGGTAAATTATTAAAATTTATCAAATTTTTTGTTCTCAAATTTATAATTTTTCTATAAATTTATTTCTCTGGAGGTTCTCTTTGTATTGATTACATATTACTTTTTAAAATTATTTGAACACACTTATCATTGCTGCTGTTAAGGTGTTGTCTGCTAAATCCAACATCTGTGACCATTGTGAATCAGTTTCTATTTATTGTTTGCTCCTGTATATGGCCTATACTATCCTGTTTCTCTGCATGTCTAGTAATTTTGGGTTGTAAACTAGACATTGAAGATAATCCATTGTCATGACACTGAATTCTGTAATCATCTGAGAATTATTGCTCTGTTATTACAGTATTTAATTAATTTGCCTGGACATTAATGCAATGTTTGTCTTCTCATTGGTGTGCAGCTGCTAATATATCTGGTCTGTTCATACAACTCACAAATGCTGCTTTTATTAGTCTGGCCTCCTAGAGGTTTCCCCTACGCCCATGTAATTTGGCAACTGAGAATTTAGGCACGAGTTTACTCCTATTTGGGGGTTCTCCCTTTCTATGGGTTCTTCTATGAATTTTCTTCTATATCCAGATACTATGGACATATTTGCAGGATCTCACTTCTGACACTGCAAACTCCTGAAGCTTCAGCTTTGTGCTGCCTAAAGTTATGAGTACTGTTGTGGATTGAATTGTGCCTCCCCTCAAAAAAAACGTTGAAGTCATAATTTCCATTGTCTAACAATGTGAGCTTATTTGAAAATAAGGTCATTGCTGATGCAGTTAGTTAAGATTAGATCATACAGGAGTAAGCTGGGCCCCTAATCCAATCAGACTGGTGTTTTAAAGATGATAGCCATGTGAAGACAGAGACACACAGGGAGATGCATTGTGACAGTGAAGGCAGAGACCAGAGTTACATGCCACTGCAAGTCAAGGAAAGACAAAGATTTCCAGGAAACCACCAATATCTAGGAAAAGGTAAGAAAGAGTTCCTTTACAGGCTTCAAAAGAAATGTGCCCTGCTAAGCCCCTTATTTTGAACTTCTGGCCTATAGAACTGTACTGTGATATATTTGTTGTTGTTGTTGTTTTTTTTTTTTTTTTTTTTTTTTGAGACGGAGTCTCGCTCTGTCGCCCAGGCTGGAGTGCAGTGGCCGGATCTCAGCTCACTGCAAGCTCCGCCTCCCGGGTTTACGCCATTCTCCTGCCTCAGCCTCCTAAGTAGCTGGGACTACAGGCGCCCGCCACCTCGCCCGGCTAATTTTTTGTATTTTTTAGTAGAGACGGGGTTTCAGTGTGTTAGCCAGGATGGTCTCGATCTCCTGACCTCGTGATCCGCCCGTCTCGGCCTCCCAAAGTGCTGGGATTACAGGCTTGAGCCACCGTGCCCGGCCTATATTTGTTGTTTTAAGCCATCCAATTTGTGGTACTTTTTTCAGCAGCCCTAGGAAACTAATATAAGTACTATTGTTACATATACCCTTAGCAGGTTTGTTGTAAAGACAGTCGTGCCTTTTAAAAAGTCTGGGATTTAAGAATGTAAAATGAAATCCTGATGAGAATGATACATGCTTAAAATGTTCTGGGGATGTTTGGTTGTTCTTGCTATTTTCATTGAGTCATTTGTTTCATGTAATGGTTATGCCTATGGTTAACCATCATATTTACTATGAAAATGAAAGTAAATAATTATTCAATCATTGAAAGAAAAAGTGAGGCTTAATTATGCTAAATTGTTGGTCCAGAGTCACATACTAAGCTCTTGGAAGAACTGGGGAAAAGAGAATCATGTCATTTTCCACTCCTAGTTCATCCTCTAAACTACATCTGAGCTATTGACTATTAAATATCTGATACTTAACACTGATTCTTAACAATGAAAAAGTTCAGCATCTAAATAGGAATGGTTTGAATTCAGACAAACCAGGGATTATATTTTAGAAACAAGCTACTTGCGTCCTGTTCTTATTTTTATAACAGTGCTATTTCCTATAGGTAGTCAAGGAAGCCCTCCCTCAGAAAGGTAACAATTAAATTCTAGAGTAATGTGAGGAAAGAAGTCCTGGGATATTCAGGGAAATAGTATCCAGGGGCAAAAGGAAACAACATATAAAATAGTACTGTAGGCCAAGTGCAGTGGCTCATGCTTGTAATCCCAGTTCTTAAGGAGGCAGAGGTAGGAGAATAGCTTGAGCCCAGTAGTTCGAGACTTGCCTAGGCAATATGGCAAGACCCCATTCTCCACAAAAAGGGGGGAAAAAGGACAAAATAATACCGTAGCACGAACAAGCTTAACAAAGTAAGTTAGCATGGTGGGAGCAGAGTAACAATGAGAATGGTAGAAAGAGAGAAGTCACACCTTCTGAGCAGAAGTTGACAAACTGTAAAAAGCCGAAAAGTTAAACATACTATAGACTTTGCAGACCATAATGTCTGTGGATCAACAACTCAATTCTGTGTTTTAATGTGAATGAAAGCAGCAATACACAATATATAAATAAGTAAACACGACAGTTTGGCAGTAAAACTTACTTATGCACACTGAAATTTGAATCCAATATAATTTTTGTGTGACAACACTGTAAAATTGGAAAAATTATTCCTAACCTGCAGGCCATACAGAAAAGGTAATTTGTCACCCCCTGCTGTGGGGGTTATTACTACATAGGATGCAATTATCTGCAGGAGAGGAAGTCACCAGTCAGGGTTTGAACTGAAGACTTTTTTTTATTTAAAAAGGATTGTTGTGACTGTTCTACGGAGAGTAGACTGTAGGGAAGAAACATGTGGCAGCAAGAACAGTTAGGTGACTCCTATCAGATGTGATGAGGTCAGGACTAAGACTTTAGCCGTGGAAATAATTGGAAGAGGACAGATTTAGGGCATACTTTAGTAGTAGATCTGAAAGGTTCACTGGTAAATTGGGAATGATGTTTTTAACACACAGGTCAATAGGATAATGCTTTCTTTGGAAAAGATGGAGAGCAGGCAGACTGAGAAGATGTCAAGTTCAGAACGCCCGAAGTAGTATTCCAAGGAACATTTCAGGGATTGTTTTTATTGGAAAAGATTTTTATAAGTCATATGTGGAACAATTCCCTACTTTTATATTTCTAGAGCACTTTTTTTCTGAACACATTTGATGATGTCCAGGTACATTATCCTATATGTCTCTGATTTTGGGAGGGCAGTTGTTATATGCTTGCTCAAAACGAAGCAGATAGATGGAAAGAGATTACAGAATTTTCTCAGTAGCATTTCAGTGGGTTCCTGATGGTCTAGTCTTATATCTCATGTCCCCTGAAACTTTGACCCAGGAGCCTTTCTAACACACCAATTTGCCCATGTCTCACTCATATGGAAGGAGATATGTAAAATTGGTGAAGGTATTGACTTACCAAGGTCGCAATTACTGGCGGAATTGTTTGAGCTCATGTGTTGGACACTCAAAAAAAAAAAAAGTAATTTTCTACTGCCAGATCAAGTTTTCAGGGTAGCATCATTATTTGGGAAGACAGGGATATTCAATTATATAATTTGAGGGCCTCTTTCTGGAAAACAAATATAATCAATCCATCAGTAGGAAGACAAAGAACACGTCATGCCGTAATTAAAACAGTTTCCCCCAATTGTGTTCAATATACATTATCCTCATAGGTAATTTGAGGCTAAGAAGTGCTTCTAGTTACTTGTTAACACTTTGCTCAGGCCTTCTCTGTATATTTTACGCATAAAAGGCTTAACTTTTAAATAATGAACGCTTAAACTCTCAATTGTAAACAAGATCATGGAGGGCATTTTTCTTTGAGTGGGCAGACATTTTCTTCCTTTTATTATTTTCTGTACTCCACTTTTAAGCTGTGTAGCTCTTTCTTTTGTAATGGTTATCGACAACACCCTTTTATTTTGTATACCATCGCTTCTGAGCCATTTTGGCACCTGGTTCTGCTGAAGTTAACTGGAGACTGCTGCTTTCCACTGCAGAGACTGCTGGGGTTTTGTTCTCTTGAATACACATTCCAAGGCGAAGAGTTGGTTAGCACAGCTTAGTTAGGAGTAATTGACAGATATTCTGGGAAATTTCCTCAAACTCAAGAACATTCTGGGCAAATACCACATAATTTCAACGTGTTTCAGTGTAATGCCATTTGTGTTTACAAGGAAAGATTATCATTTTATATCTCTAATTTCTGATTTAACTTTAATCATACGGCTCTTCCCCTCTGAACAAGTAGGTTCAGTCACATGGTATGAATTATTCAACATTATGTTTACTGTTGAGAAGATATTTGAGAGCTAAGTTTGCAGAGGCAAAGGGCTACTTGAATTTCAAGGCTGTCTTTTATTACCAAGCTGAGAATCTTAACAGTATTGTGATGTCTATTCACATCTGTTGGGAAAGGGGGATTTAATCCAAAAATCAGGAAAGGAGGTATCAAAGTAATGCCATCTGGCTGGGACCCTAACATCTGTATTTGGATGGTAGTTATGCCCTTATCCTACTCTCCAATATCTTTAACTCAAAGATATTCATGGTAAGTTAAAATCTGCGCTAAATATACTTGTTGGCATGCAAGTTAAAAAAAAAAAAAAAAAAAAAAAAAAAAAAAAAAAAAAGCATCTGCCCTAACAGATATCCAACTTCTTGGTAGGAAAATGTAAATTTATTTCTTATGGCATTTTCTGAATATATAATATTTTTTAAATGAGAACCTTTGCATATTCTTCAATCATACTTTTTTTTTCAATACTATGATTTTTCTATATTCCTTGTGTTCTTTCCTACAGAGTTAGTAAACTCTCAGTGTTGGCCCCGTTCTGGCCTTTAATGTTTAGCTTCAAGGAACTTAACTGTTCTTCATTTTGCGAATGGTTCATTTAGTGACTAATACTGTTTTAAAAAGTGATCCTTTGGTAAGTCAAGTATTATAAGGACAAGTAATATAATTGAAATTATTCTTATGTAAAAAAATTCCAGAAATATAGGTAACTTAAAGATATTATTTCTTTATTTCTATCACAGCCAATTCAGATATCTGTACAAATGCAGAAGGAGACAGATAATTCAAACTAGTTAACCTACACATCATTTCTGTTGTTCTTCAAAATGGACAAATGTATCATGAATAAAACCATGAGGCTGAGAACAGTGGCCAGTCCACATTCTTAGCCTGGCCTCTGATTAGAAGTTTCAGCTACATGTCTGTAGCACATTCCATAAGATGGGGTTGTGGGGGAGGCATAAATGTATCATGTTTTTAAATTAAGGTTATTGGAAAGAATGGAGAACTGAGAATACCATTCTGCCCACTCCAATACTGGTGTTGCCTTTGATTCAGAGAGTTTTTGCATGACAGCAAAAATACAATGGGTGGGCCCAGAAGTGTTTCATCTCTCTGGTTTGCCTAAGTCATAGTCACAGCTAAGTAGGTAGAGAAAATAGAAACATCTGGTGGGCATTCAGTCACCCAGAATTTTGAAGCTAATCCCCTCTTAATTATAAACCTCATCAATCACATTTGCATCCTCACCCTGTCTTAGTTTTTTGACTGAGCAGTTTTCTAGGCCGAGTGCTGTTATGACCTAGTACTCCTAAAAAATAAATAGGATTAAGAGCTCCACAGACTGTTTTTATATGACCCTTGAGTTAGAATGATTTCACATTTTTAAGAGGGAAGAAAGGAAGGAAAGGAGAAAAAGAGAGAAAGATCAGATAAAAACTGTATGTGGCCTGAAACACCAAAAAAAAAAAAAAAAAAAAAAAAAAAAAAAAAAAAAGTCATCATCTGGCCCTTTATAAAAAGAATTTGCCAGTTCATAAATGACATAGAAACTGACGTTTAAAACAATGTAGCATAGGAATCTTTTCATTCCTGATGTTCCCCAAGGAAAATGAATCCCTCATATAATGGGGCAGTTTATTATTTCTGTCCTCGGAATATCTGTAATACAATTTATTGCTCTAGGCATGAGATTATCCCTGAGGTTGTTTTGAGTCTCACTTCTTACTGTTGAGTCATTGACAAGCATCAGTTGAAAACGTTGCCAGACACCAGATTCTATATAAACAGTTTTCTTACATACCCTTCCAGGAAAAAAGTTAGCCATCAGATTTGCTGTCTTTGTCTGAGAAAAATTAGGTTATGTGGCACAAAAATTGACTGTCAGCGGGAAAGCCAAGATGTGAATGGGAAAAAAACATAGATTTCAATGCTATTTAGTTCTCAGTTACATTACGAGTGTCCACCCACTGAAGGCTGGAATCTGGCCAATGAAAAGCTATATTTATTTGCTGAAGCTCACAACCCCAGTTAGGTATTTTTATCATTAAGTATATTACACATTTTGGATATTTGATTTGTGCTGATTGAAATTCAAACAAACATGTACCAGAAAATTCCTATTTCCAAAGGAAGAAGATAATGTACACGTTCCTCTTGATAGCATCTGATGCAGTTAGGGCATTATTACATTTAATTTTGGATTGGAGAAAAAAATCAGTAATACATGATAAAACTCTCTCTAAATGTGCCTAAATCTAAAAATACAGTGATATAGTCATTAGAGGAAAATGATGTTTTGGTTGTATTTGGGCTCACCATGACTATAGTATATGAGATCTTCCTAAATAAATTATTAAATCAGAATGACAGATGAAGCTACCCTTGCAGGGATTGTGGCTGTAAGAAGTCAGAAACTCGTGGACACCCTTGAATGGGTCTTTATTTGGCCCCAGACATTTTTGGAAGCAGACCTCCATCATTTCTGGCTAGGAAAGTTTCAGTTTTAAAAGAATTCACAGCAAAATCTAAATCACCGGAAGCAACTGAATATTTTTTCTGGTTTAGGAGCAATGACAAGGTAAAAGCACAAAGAATGGGTTAAGTTAATTGGTTTGGTTTGGTTTGGTATGGCTTGGTACAATTGGAAGGACTTCTAAATCTTTGACTTATTCATGCTTCAATGTGCCCATCCCCACTCTTCTCCTGGCATTATCTTGCTAACAGGTCACTTGTCTGTTCTGATTTTTTTACATTGCTTCTTTTTTCCTCAAGTAAAGACTGCCTCTTAGAATCTGAGATAGATGGAGAATAAAGAAGTACCCTCTTTCTCCACCTTCTCATCTTTAATAGAGATGGTTCATCTAAACTAATTTTTTTTGTTGTTTTTTTGAGACGAAGTCTTGCTCTGTCGCCCAGGATGGAGTACAGAGGCACAGTCTCAGGTCACTGCAACCTCCGCCTCTCAGGTTCAAGTGATTCTCCTGCCTGAGCCTCCTGAGTAACTGGGACTACAGCTGTACACCACCATGCCCGGTTAATTTGTGTATTTTTAGTAGAGATGGGGTTTCACCATGTTGGCCTGGATGGTCCCGATCTCTTGACCTCGTGATCCACCAGCCTCGACCTCCCAGAGTGCTGGGATTACAGGTGTGAGCCACCGTGCCCAGCCCATCTAGACTAATTTTCAAAATACACAGAAGTTATGATGGAAATGAGATAAGTATCATGACGGTTTCATCACCTTTTCTATAATTTTCACCACTGAAAACAGGCAAAGAGCTCTGTTTTTTCTAAGGTAGGGTCTGATTGAAAGCTGTGATTAAGAATATGAGCTCCGAAACCACACAGACCTCAGTTTAGGTTCTAGATCTACCAGGAGACTTTGAACAAGTCATTTAATATTTTAAAACTCAAGTTTATACTCTTGGAAAGTGAAAATATTAGTATCTTCCTCAATGATTCGTTATGTGGAATAAATTGCATAAAGTGTGCAATCCTGAAACATGATGGTTTCTTAATAAATGGGAATTACTATTACTATTAGTCACAATTTTACCCTTTTTACCTTTTTCTGTGCAAAGAAAACATAACTGTGCATTCAGTGTCTTAACCAAGCAGCATCAAGCCTGACCTAGAGACTTAGCCTGATCACTCCTCCGCCTTTTGGCTAAGATCAAGTGGAGATTTAGCCTGGATCCCGGGATCTCACCTATGATTTCTGGTACCTAGAATCTTATTTATGAATGTGGACCTCACTGGGTCTTTGGAAATAATCGTTCCTGGTTCTTTCTTCACCACATAGCTCAATGGTGTTTAATCTATTTAGAAGCAGAATCTTTAACTTGGTTAAGTCATATATGTAACCACAAAATATAAAACAGTCAAAAGAAGAGTGTTTCAATGAAAACATGGGAGCCCAAAGCCTCATCCAACAGGCCTCTGAGTCATGTCTGAAGGACCTATAACCTCCATTAATCCCTCTAGAGGAGGACTGAAGCAGTGGATCCCCCTTAACTTAGCACAATAACCAGGTTTATTTGGGAGTCAGCTCCCCCTATCTAACAGAACCCGTTTCTCTGCACACAGCTACCCATAGCCCAAGCTCTCCTGACCCACTGTGCAGCTCTCTCAATTTGAGGGTAATTCAGAGAAACATAGCAAACAATCTCTTAGTAAAAGCCTGGAGTCCTATGCACTGAAATACAGTCCTTAGTAGAATCACAGGGGGTTCACATGAGCTATTCATATTGCCACAAATTTCCTAAGTGAGCAAGATGCTACCTAATTTGAGAATCATTGCTATAAAGGACATAGATGGTCACAGATTCCTAAACTTCCAAATTGAAGGAAACAGACTCACTCTTAAGCATTTGAAGATGGGTATGTAACAACTACCTTTGAAAGTGAGAATGAAAAAGGATAACTAAAAACTATGTTATACAGAAAACTCAAAGTGCAAAGAGAATCATCAACATCCCAATAAATTGTTCTTGTGGGGACTGTTTTCTAAACATCACATTAGCTTGGTTTTCATCTCCAAACACCATAAATTTTAATTTAGTTGTTGTTTGCACCTCAGTATCATTCACATGATAAAGAATCTTGCCCAGTGGTGGCAGGCACCTGTAATCCCAGCTACTCTGGCGGCTGAGGCAGGAGAATCACTTGAACCTGGGAGGTGGAGGTTGCACTGAGCCGAGATCGCACCATTACACTCCAGCTTAGTTGACAACAGTGAGACTTCATCTCAGGAAAAAAAAAAAAGAATCTTGCCCAGTGTTTGTACTTCGAAAAAAGATTTGAGTGGACTGTTCTTCCCAGTTCCTTCTTATCGTTCAGTCTAAGTAATCATATCCTTATAGAGACTTTCCTCAACCACTGAAACTAGAGTAACTAACAAGTCACTTGCCATCACATCGAAGTGCTTTCTGTGTGCCATTTATTCCTATATGTTTTCATGTTTATTTGCATGCTTAATTATTTGTTTATTACTTGTCTCCACTTCAAAATTTATCCCATAGCACAGGGAATTTCTTTGTCTTCTATCGTGGACCTAGTATATGTTGGCCCTTAATAAATATTTGTTGAATGAGTACATGAGCTAATTAAGTGAGCCCTCACTTTTATCTACCATAAAGAGACTTCTCTGGGGAAAGGCATGACAGGAAGAAAGTTCTCTCAACTCCAATTTAACTCCAAATCTCAGGTAATCAACTTCCCCACACTCCATTTCCCCCTTGAAGCTGGATTATTTTAGATTTGAAGATGGCATCCCACTCCCTGATACTCTGAAAGAACTAAAAGTTGTGCCAGTACCTTGCCATTTGAATGACATATGACACTATTGGAAAATTAGTAATTGGGTCAGCAAGACTTGGGAAGAAGAGAAAAGGAAACAATATCATTTCTTTGTCTTCAGATCTCAATACTGTGTGTGATGACTTTTTTCCCTTTTAATTGTAAATTGTCGACTCAGCTCTGTAGTTTGAGGGAAATCATGCAAATGTTACGCTTCATTTTCCCTCTAATAACTCAAAATAATTATTCATTGGCAGAAACACAGGCTTAGCAGTACATGAAATAATACAGAATCAGGTCTCATTGCATATGTAGAAGGTCCAATTTAGGCAAAAGTTATTTCTAGCAGTGCACGATTGTGAATCCTCAGTGGTCATATTTTGGATGTTCTTAAACTTAAGAATCATTTTCCTATCTCTTTAAGCAGATATAGGAGTTAGCATGATAGAAATTGCTATAAGTAGGTGAACAATACTGATGTGCACATACTCTGTGTCTGTGAGAAAGAGTGGTTTGCATCGTAAATGTCTTCCAGAAGATTCCATTTTGGAAATTGTTGATTATGTATTCATGCATTTCATTGCATGGGGAAAGATTCTATTAGAATGGTTCAGAAATATCCCAATACATATGGTGTGATTTTTGCAACATTATAGATTTTCAATGCATAAAATGTATAGGGTGTATGTTTTGCTTAATATTCAATCACAGATTTATATAAATCACTAATTTAAAATATGTGAAAAGTTGGTTAAGGAAGGTATTTACCAATCTAGGCTTTTATAACATGAATGTTCTGCTAACGTTAATAGGAGTTGGCTGCAAATGGTCAAATCAAGATAACAAACTCTGGGTTAAAGTGTTAAAAAGTTTCCTTCACTGTAAGACTTTCATGCAACCTTAACTATGCTAATAGGTATTGTAAATATTCAAGCCAAGTACAAAGTTTGCAACATTTATCAAACTTAAACCAAAGACAATTTTCTTTTTCAAACAACAGTGTATTGATTATGCTTTGTATTTTCTGTATTTTATGAGGCTTTGACATTTTGGATCATCTTACTAATCCTGGAGAGACTGTCCCTCCCAGAGCTAATTCCTACAGATAGTAAACAACTCGCCTGTGAACACACCTGCATTATACAAACCAACCACTCCCAAGCTCACACCGCCAGCCACTTCCTTCATCTAACTCACACAGCAAGGCAATATTTCCCTGCCCTAAATCGCTCCAGTGCCAGGTACTGGATGACAAGGACGCCTCGCCTGTCACTGTTTGACAGTTCAGAGCTCACTGAAATTATTCAAACCAGCCAGTTTTAAACCTGCTCAGCTGCTTCACCTGCCTGGTCCCTTCCTTCCCAAGAAAACACAATAAAGCCTCTGGACCCTGCTTTCTCCTCCCTTTTTCTGCCTCCTTAAGGAGCCTGGTGCTTCCTCATGTGGCCGGTGTGTCCCCTTCTCTTGGAAACCATAAGTGGTAAAAACTTCGCTCAAGGGCTCTTGCTTCTCCATGTTGCCTCTGTCACCTTTACAAGTTACAGTCTCACACGTACAATCTAAACAAATATTTGGTAAACAGTTCAGTCCACACAGGTAGAATACCAAAAAAAAAAAAAAAAAAAAAAAAAAGCATAAACTTGGGTTCAAATCGAACTCTGTTACTTAAGACCTGAAATATCTTGGGATGACCTCTCCAAGTATCTATGTCCTCATTTATAAAATGGAGAGAAAAACAATTCCTCTGAAAGCACTTTGAAGATTTAACAGTAAGTTGGGCTAAGCATAACACAGCTCCTGGTAGCACATACGAGTCCACTGTCTATGTAAACACATGTTTAGTCTACAAATTGAGGAATGCACAAACCTAAGTGTGGGTGAAATGTTCTATTAGCCAATTATTATCTCCAAGATCTGAAAATGTCCCCTTTCTTTGCCTATAATATAAAATTAACCAGTTTATTTAAGACAATTTTAAGATTGCTATCTGTTTCTTTAGTTTTGCTTAACCTTAATTTAGCAGTGAAATAAAGACAGATCTCTCTATGATCAATTTTATTTTCTAAACTTTCTGTCAACCAGGCTGGTGTCCAGTCCAGTGAGAGACTGAAAGGAGGACTCTGAAAATGCAGCAAATTGAACAATGCAAAATAGTCTGTAAAGACTATCAGTTTACTCCTTAACGCTACAAGTTAAAAAATTGTACTCCTCTAGCAGAAAGTTTTCCTTCCTTCCTTCCTTCCTCCCTTCCTCTCTCATTTCTCTCTCTCTCTCGTCTCTCTGTCGTCTATCTTGTCTCTCTCTCATCTCTCTCTCTCTCTCTCTCTCTCATCTCTCTCTCTCTCCCCCCATCCCTTCCTCCCTCTCCCGTCTCTCTTTCTCCCCCTCTTTCCCTCTCCGGTCTCTCTCTCTCTTCTGTCTTGTCTCTCTTTCTCTCTGTGTCGTCTCTCTTTCTCATCTCTCTCGTCTCTCTATCTCATCTCTCTCTCCTCTCTATCTCATCTCTCTCTCCTCTCTCACATCTCTCTCTCTCCCCGCTCCCTCCCTCTCCCGTCTCTCTCTCTCTCTCTCCCTTTCTCATCTCTCTCTCTCGTCTCTCTCTCTCTCATCTCTCTCTCGTCTCTCTCTCTTCTCTCTCTTCTCTCTCACATCTCTCTCTCTCCTCTCTCTCACATCTCTCTCTTCCCCCTCGTCTCTCTCTCTCTTTCTTTCTCTCCCTCTCTTCTCTCCCTCTCATCTCTCTCTCTCATTTCTCTCTCTCATCTCTCTCTCTCATCTCTCTCTTTCGCTCTCTCCTCTCTCCCTTCTCTCTTTCTCTCATCTCTCTCTCTCTCCCATCTCTCTCTCTCCTTGCTCTCTCATCTCACTCTCGTCTCACTCTTGTCTTGCTCTGTCGCCCAGGCTGGAGTGCAGTGGTGCGATCTTGCCTCACTGCAACCTCTGCCCCCTGGGTTCAAGCTATTCTCCTGCCTCAGTGCCCCAAGTAGCTGGGACTACAGGCACATGCCACCATGCCTAGTCAATTTTTGTATTTTTAGTGGAGATGGGGTTTCACCATGTTGGCCAGGCTAGTCTTCAACTCCTGGCCTTAAGTGATCCACCTTCCTCAGTCTCCCAAAGTGCTGGGATTATAGGCATGAGCCACCATGCCCAGCCAGAGAGCTTTTCAACTAATGTACTTGTGACTTTTCACAAGTAGTGGGTGAGGAATACAAGCCTAGCCCCAGTCTGTGTGCAGCTGGTCATGTGTGCACATTTTAATGACCAAAAATGTTGATGTGGCTTTCAATAGATGATGAACCTAAAAATTAAACATACCAAATAAAATACTATCAAATCACACAATGACATTCTTAATTAGCACATCTGATAATTAGCCAGCATCTCCACCTTCCTGGATATGGACTTTATTTTAAAATCCTGCATTCCATATCAGCCCTGAAGAAGAGGGCATTTTCCAACGAAAATATCCCTTTTGTTGAATTTCTCTTTTCAGATGGCTTCTTGATAACGCTTTATGAGCAGCCTGTACTTTATATCTCTTTATGTACTCTTTCTGATGCTACCAGGAATAGCCCTCTAGGGATGCTCTGACATTTCACCGGGGCAGCCCAGTAATATTTTTTACATGATCTGCCAAGGGGTTTGGCCTTACAGAAGAGTCAACTCCTCATTCATTGATTGATCATAGGTTCAATGACATTGCCTACCATTTCTGATCATTATTGCTAAGATAAAATTCATGTTGTTACAGTATAATCTTGATTAAAATGTTTAAGGCAGTGATGAGTAATGCCAAGGACCTGCAATTAGAAGGTGTGATCGTCCGGAGGTAACAGGTGTTCATAGCATTGTTCAACAGATGCTCTTCTTCTCTAATAAACAGTTTTACCCATTTTTATTTTGGCATCCCATGTTAACCTTTTCCAATTTGGTTTGCAGTGGGAAGCACCTGTTCATGTATAGACTTTTAAGCCCAGGATATTGCTTTTTGTCTCAAACAAGTCTTTAGGTAACTTGTGTGAACAATCAGACAAATACATGCAAGGCTGGCATTCACAAAGCAATCCAATGGATAATTCCTCTTAAGAAATGTGAGGAAAGTGGTGTCATTTCTCATGCAGGGAGAGAAAATCATCTCTGTTCTATTTGTGGCACTAGCAGCTTTATATTAACAATGTTCACAGTGCATCCACCTCATGAGATGTTATGAGGGTGAATACAACCATTTTTGCAGAATGCTTTGTGTTTATATAGCACCTCTTCCCAGAACACTCCCGGGAGGATTACAGTGATTGTCACTGGGTTTAACTGTCTATCCTATCCGTTCCTAAAATAGGCATGAAGGTGCAAAACAGAGCCCTATAACATCATTATAATCAGGATAAATAGGAAGCTTACTTGTGTTAAAAATAATAACTGACAATTGCAATGTGGAGAAATACAGGAGAGGAAGTGAAATCATCCCTGTATTCATCAAAGTTTGTGATCAGAAACTTTTACATTCTATCCTTAGCAGTCAGGTCAAGAAAGACCATTTTCCAATGAGTTAATTGCATGCATCAGAACATGGAGTAGAATTAGAATCATGGAAACACAGAATAATGGCATTCAGATGTTGA
This sequence comes from Macaca fascicularis, assembly GCF_037993035.2. Lineage (NCBI taxonomy): Eukaryota > Metazoa > Chordata > Mammalia > Primates > Cercopithecidae > Macaca > Macaca fascicularis. Next base: position 11,390,023 of record NC_088383.1, read on the forward strand.
AGAAATGCTACAGCCTCTCCAGTAGTATGCTTTTTATTCTCCTGGAAATGTCAACAAGGCTCCAAGAGCCTGTGATAGACCTGGAAGTGGTGGTCCTCATCCTCGAGCTTCTAAATCTGGACTGGAAAAAGCACTCAGGAAAACAATCAACAGATAATACAAACACCAGTAAAGAACTCCAACCTTTTCCTTTTCTCATTGGTTAATTAAACCCACACAGGAACGCGAGTGCACACAGAAAGGCTTAGAAACTGGCCCCGTAATGATTTTAATACCGTGATTTAATTTGTGATCTAGAGACAGCAACTGCTAAACATCAGAGCTCAAATGAGTCTTCTCTAATAACTTGTATTTTTTTGTCTTCATACAAAAGTAACTTCTACATTTTACACTATTGCATGCTATTTCCTATTCGTTATACTGCAGGTTGAGTATTCCTTATCTGAAAAGCTTGGGACCCAATGTGCTTCAGATTTTTGGCCTTTTATTGTGGGGGGAATTTTGGCATAATTGCATTATACTTTCCTGATTGAGCGCCCCAAACCTGAAAATTTGAAATCTGAAAAGCTCCAATGGGCATTTCCTTTGAGCGTCATGTCAGTGGTGATCAAAACATTTGAATTGTGGAGCATTTTGGATTTTCAGATTTGGAATGCTCAACCTGTATTGCATTTTGAAACGTAATCTAGATAAACGTTCTGGGGTTTGTTGTTCTGGAGTTTGTACCCTAACTTAGGAAGCCATTGACATGGGTTAAAAGCAAAAGGATCTAACGATGATGGAGAAGACTCAGTCCACTAAAGGCCAGGAAAGGCAAAAAGGGAGCAGAGAGGAATTACTATAAAAAGCTCAAAGCAACAATTTGATATTTATCTTCCTATCCCATCTCTTCATTCCCCTAGTATAAAATTAAATGTCCCTGTTCATTGTATATGCCCAGAGGTGTGTTTCATTTGCATAGAGAATGTAAAAGCATTTTATGCTGAAAGGCATCAGGACAAGTAGACAGGTTTCAGAATAGACATCTTGCTGGCTTCCCATGATTTCTGTGATGGCTCTCAGCAAATGGGGATGCTGTGATGTCTTCTTTTGTCCTTTCAAGACGGCTCTTCTTGGATTGTATATTCTACTTTGTTACTATTATTATTAGATATTAGTTGCCAATGTTTTACTTATAGCACAGATGTAAAATTTAAATTATAGAATGGCCAAGTGGCCATGTCAGAGGTCAGAGCAGCATGAAGGCTGGGAGGTTATTTACAATCAAAAGCTTCCCTCTGTTAACGGAATTTACGTCTCAGCCATTTACAAAGCCAATGCAGTCTGGTTGATTTCGTCTTGCGTGGATTGGACTGGTTCTAAAGCTTTGTACTTTAAAACCCAGGAATTTTATAATCGAACACACTGCAGTATGTTTTTCTGCGTTGTTAACTGTGGATAGTTTTACCGTGGCTTTTTCGTGACTTCCATGGCCCTATCCTTCCACTGGGTATTACAATATCCCCTGTGAAAAGAAAGAAATGTTTTGGCTCTTCCCTCGCCTTTGGAAGTTTCATAACCAAAACCTTATACTTTGATGCATATTTGAGAAGATTGTGAAATAATACTAGACAATGTAACTGGTAAATTCCAATGGAATTGTAAAGAAATAATATATCCACATTTAGACCAAATTAATGCATCATGATTAACGGTCTTAAAATGAATACCAAATGAATTAGTCAGAGTGGTCTTTATGCTTAACCCTTTAAATGGTATAAAACTATATCTGTATCAAATAGTAGAACATAAGAATGACAAATTGAAGTTAGTAAGCGGTATTTGTAATACAAAGATTGCAAACTTTATCATTTTAGGGTTCTTTTGTTTAATAATGCATAGTCATTACATAATCATTATGTGATCATTACATGATTGTTACATAAAAACGTAACAATGAAAGCCAATATATTACCCATTGAATGAGCTTATTTCAAGTCTGTGAGAAAACACAAATCCCCAAAGTAAAAATAAACCTGTCATGTTCTATCACCATAAAACATTAATTTTGATAAATCAAATGTAATCAACTTGATTTATAATTTATTTTGAAGTATTAGTTAAGGGTACATCCTTATCATATTGTCTTTTCAGTGCCATCTAATGGAGGTAGTAATCCCAATCCTTATTTGGAAATCAGTATAGCAATGAAAACAAAGGACTGAACTAGTGAAAGAGTTGAAAACATGAGTCAGAAAAATCAAACTTCAAATTCTAGGAAAGTTACTTGTTCTGTGACCTCATCAGATTATTTAATTTCCCCATGTGTCAGTTTCCTCATGTGCAACAAATAAACTGAAAATACTTGCCTGATAGACTTGTGTTCAGGGACAGATGAGTTGATTTGTGGAGAATGCTTAGCATACCTGGTACCTAGATGTATTGAATCTTTACTGAGTATTAGCTATAGCGTTTAAGCTACATAAACACTTTATGTGTGTTTGCTCACTTAGTCATATAGTTACTAATATCTTCCTCATTTTATGGACAAGAAACTAATGCACAAGGAGGCTAATGACTCTAGAAATGGCAGGTATTATTAGTACTGCATTTCTATACTTTTATTCTCTTTTCTACTCTTTCTCAATGGAGATTTGTTTATATAATGATAATATTAAGAAACATAACAGGTATATCCTTAAAAACTGATAATATTAATTTGACATAGCAAATTAACGTAGATGTTAAACTGAAGTACATTCATTATCAAATCTTTCCATTCTTTTCCTTCAAGGTTTGAAAAACCATATAACCAAAGCAAGAAAGAGCTTGGGATCAAAATCCTGACTCCAAAATCCCCAACAGAGACACAAAGACAACATATCTAAACGCCCTCCTCTACTGAAAGTGGCCAAATCTAGGGTAGGGAATGGTGACAGTGGTCAGCTAAATTTCCCCCAAGCAAGGCTATGGAAAATCTTCCATCAAATATCAATGTAATCTCAGGGAACGCGGTTCTGATATGCATCTCAAACACCCAGCCCTGTAAAGTGCCATCAAGAAGCTCCAGGCATCTCACTGATGAATGTTTTCACAACAACTTTTCTACCGAAAAAAATCACTTCCCATAACCCACACCCTACAGAACTTAATACTGAAGGATAATAATGATTCAACCTATCAAAAATGAAACCTCACTTCTCTAAAGGATTTTTCTTAGTCCAGATATGTTAGTCCTGTCATCATCTTCATCCAGAATGACAAACAGCCCTGAGATTTCCAAATTGTGACTGGAAGAGTGCAGGTATATTTGTAGCATAATGAGAGTCTTCATCACTGATAATTTTAAAACTAGACCACATTTTTCAGTGTCAGCTCAGTCTAGTATTGATTGTTTTGGCAGTGTCTGATCATATTGTATTTTTCATGTTTCTTCATTTCTTAGTGTTATTTAATCATTTCAATTAGCTCTCCCATTTGTTCACATAACTCAATGAGTATACAGTGTATATTAGAAATGAATTCAATTTTGATTTTTAAATGTCAAAAATAGCAACTGCAGCTAAAGATGATTGCTTAGGCATGAGAGACCTATACTTTGGGGCAATGCTTTGGATTTTTAATATTCTGGAGCAATTTTTTCATAAAGTAGTCCATTAATTTTTGAGAATGATGTGTGCCCATATATCCTGCATGGCCTGTCCTTAAAACAAAACATGAGGAAAGTCAGCAAAATGGTAATATTTCAGGTAGAGTTGACAATTTCAAGCAAACAACCTCATGAACTCTAGAATTTCAGAAAGGTAACTTTTCCATTCACGTTTTTAAATTAAAAATCTACAGGATTTTTACAGGTTTAGCTGGACGGTGGGTGGATTTATATGCATCATGCAGAAGGAACACCTATTTGTGTAACTTACAGAGATTCAGATGTCAGAGGGAAAGATCCAGAGTACTTCATGGCATGACTAACCTAAACCTTTATTATTTATCTGAAACATCATATTTGATTATTCTTCCAATAAAATTATCTGGGATGTCATGGGGAAAAATCACTCCTACCATGTCATAAACTAAAGGCTACTGAAATACTTTGAGTTGTTTATCATTTCTGAGACTGATGTCCATTTGTAACAGTAACAGGACTCTTTAGGCTTACCTAATTACCAGATGATAGAGTAGGCCAATTTTGCCTAAATTAGAAACAATCCTATTATTCAAAGAGATGGGAAATGAAAAACTACAGCTGGAAATTTGGTTTTAGGACTTGCAAAATTGTCATGAGCAGAAATCACTGTTTTCCTTTATCACATCACATCTGCCAAGTCTCCCTAATGTGATCCTGTGGAAAATGCCTTTGTCTGCACAGGAATGTCTTACTGTGGTTACTTTTTTGGACTTCATTCAGCCAGATGTACTAATGGGTATTCATTGCAGAGTCAAACCTGTCTGTGATGATTTTGGAGGAAAAGGGGTGTTTTTAAAGAAACAAAAGTGCCCTCTCTGTCATCCCAGAGATTATCATTTATCATCTAATCTATCTGGCGGATGGGGGGTGGAGCATGTGCACAGTAGGCTGGAAATCATTCACAGATATTAATGTAAACACAGGTACACACACATTACATAAAATAGAGTAGGAAAAAAAGGGAAGAACATAGGGATATGTGAATAGGTTACAAATTAGCATAAAGCCCTAGACTGGGAGTGGTTCATTTCTTTCTCCATGTCTAAAAACTGTTAAGTAAACAGCCTTATTCCCACATGAATACCAAGATACAAAATGTTGACCCAAATTGCCCAAGGGAATTAATAACAACTACTTGGGATTAAAGACAAGCTTCTATACAAATGGAAGAGTTTTATAGCCAGAGATATTTCATCTCCAAAAGATGATCTGTCAAACTACAAATGAGAAGGTCACATAAAAAATACAGCATTAGAGGAGCAAATGGTATGAAGTTTTCGCAAAATTAGTTACTGTTTCCCAGTGACTGTTGTAAGAAAACCACTACTATTTAAATGTCTGTAGGGAAAGGGCTAAAGAAAACTTAAATCTGATCACACCTAGAAAACCACTGATTCCTCCTCCTCTGAAGCAGCTTAGCTCCCTCAAGGTCAAGGTTAGAGGAACGTACTTGGCAAAGAGGTTTCCCTAGCAAAGCACACAAATGAGTCTAGGTATTTCAATCCTGCCCCTTTCACTGACATTAAAATCTATTCAATATATTTTATTCAGTGTGTTTCAAAAACTTCATCCAGACACACTGAATAGATGCAGAATTGTCTTGCACAGAAATTATACTTGTTTGCATAGCATATCCATTCTAAAATATGACTAAATGAGGTTTCCTGCCGCGTGTGCACTAGAAATAGTTTTGAATTCATTTGGTGCTCTTTGCCTCTTGCTCTTCAGTATCTTTAGGAAGATAATCTTCATTCTAACTCTCTTACAAACATAAGCTGACAGCCTTGTGTTTTCCTAAATATGGGTAACTCCTGGACTGTATAGCTAATCTTAGGGTTTCCTCAGCTCAACTGCATGAAGTCCATTGTTCCAAACTGTTGGTATTGATTTTCTTACATTCATGATGGAGCATTCATGAATCCTTTTAGAATGGGAATTCCTATCTCTAATCTCTGAAACAAAAAGTTTGTGTTGCCATTGTGCACATGTACCCTAGAACTTAAAGTATAATTTTAAAAAAATTAAAAAAAAAACAAGACTTTGCCCCTCCATTGCTTACCCCCACGGGCAAAGCAAATGAGGGAGGGAAGAGGGAAGAAACAGATCTCACACCCCACCATTGGTCTAGTGCCGCATTTCATTAAAAAAAAAAAAAAAAAAAAAAAAAAGTTTGTGTTGCATTCACACCCAAAACCAGTGAAATCTTTGTGCTCGCTGAAATAGCCAATTCAGTTAAGCCACATTGACAAAAGTGGTTCAACTAGCTGGTGCTAGTAACCAGTTAGTTGTCTATGTCTTTCTTGTCCTTACTTTCTCCACCACATCTAAAGAACGCCTTTTTAAATGCATTTGTTGTTACATGCAAGCCCAAATGATCATCTTTTCATAAGCACAATCTTTTCATAAACACTGTCTTTTCATATACATGAGATCATTTTTTGCCAGGTCTTTTTTTCCTTTCTTCTTGAATCCCCCATCCTTCTCTTTCCCAATAATCTTCTTACTCCCTCTCCCTCCCTTCCTCTCATTTCCTCTCACTTCTTGTGCTATTCCATTCTCCATCCCTTCCCAGTTAATGCGATAATTTAGGATTCATTCTATTTTTAATTTTCCTCCATGTCAGAGACTAGTTATTGGTGATGACATATCACCAACATCATTAAGCACTTGACTGTACTTCTCTAAAAATCTCTGCAATTCATCCTCTTTCCTCTTCCACAACAGACATCCTCTGATCACATCTTCATTTCTAATCTGTTTGCACAACAGCTCAAATCCAGCCTTGCCCCTCTTTTCCATTCTCCTCAGAGCAGGAAATGAGTTCTCTAAACCAAGCTGATTAGTCTGTCTCTCCTTAAAACTCTTTAAAAAGCAAGCTGCAGTTGGAAAGCAGACAAAAGTATGGCAGTTCCTCCAAAAAAATAAACCGTGGAACTATCACATGATCTAGCAGTTTCACTTCTGTGTACATAGCTAAAGGAATCGAAAGCAAGAAAGTGAAGAGAGATTTGTCCACCTGTGTTTACAGCAGCGTTATTCACAATAACAAAAAGTGGAAGCAACCCAAGTGACCACCATAAACAAATTGTGATTTATCAACACAATAAAGTGTTAGTTACTGATATGGTTTGGCTGTGTCCCCACCCAAATCTCATCTTGAATTGTAGCTCCCATAATTCCCATGTGTTGTGGGAGGGACCCAGTGGGAGACAATTGAATCTTAGGGACAGTTTCCCTCATATTGTTCTCATGGTAGTGAATAAGTCTCACAAGATCTGATGGTTTTATCAGGGGAAACTCCTTTTGCTTGGCACTCATTCTGTCTCTTGCCTGCCGCCACGTAAGACATGCCTTTCACCTTCTGCCGTGATTGAGGCCTCCCCAGCCACGTGGAACTGCGAGTCCATGAAACCTCTTTTTCTTTTCCTTTTGTCTTTTTTTCTTAATTATTATACTTTAAGTTCTAGGGTACATGTGCACAACGTGCAGGTTTGTTATATATGTATACATGTGCCATGTTGGTGTGCTGCACCCATTAACTCATCATTTACATTAGGTATATCTCCTCTTTTTCTTTTTAAATTAGCCAGTCTCAGGTATGTCTTTATCAGCATCATGAGAACGAACTGATACGGTCACCCTCTAAAGGAATGGCATTCTGACTCATGTTACAACATGGATGAACCTTGAGGATATTATGCTAAGTGGAATAGGCCAATTACAAAATAACAAATACTGTATGATTTTTCTTAAATGAGGTACTAGAGTGGTCAAATTCATAGAAACAGAAAAGTAGAATGGCGATTGCCAGGGCCTGGGGAGAGGGAGAATGGATGGTTATGGGCAAATAGGTGCAGAGTTTCAGTTTTGCAAGATGGAAAAAATTCTGGAGATGGATGGTGGAGGCCGTTCCTCAAAAGTATGAGTGTACTTCATGTCACTGAACTGTATACCTAAAAATGATTAAAATGGTAAATTTTATGTATACTTTACCCAAAAATAAATAAATAAATAAGTTTCACAGCCTTTAGCAAAAGCCCAAATTCTTTTTTTGTTTGTTTGGGTTTTTGGGGGTTTTCTGTTTATCTTTTTTTTGAGACGGAGTCTCACTCTGTTGCCCAGGCTGGAGTGCAGTGGCATGATCTAGACTCACTGCAGCCTCCACTTCCTGGATTCAAACAATTCTCCCACCTCAGCCTCCTGATTACAGGTGCCTGACACCACATACAGCTAATTTTTGTATTTTTAGTACAGACAGGGGTTTCACCATGTTGGCCAGGCTGGTCTCAAACTCTTGACCTCAAGTGATCCACCCGCCTCGGCCTCCCAAAGTGCTTGGATTACAGGCCTGAGCCACCATGCCCAGCTGCAAAAGCCCAAGTTGTTTAACAAGCCATAGGCTGCTCTGTGCCCATCCCTTTGAGTCTGGATCATAATGTTGTTCTCTGCCTAGAAAGTACCATTTTGCCAACCTGCCTCTAACCTTCCCCTGACCATCCAAAGCAGTAGATGTGCTGTCTCCCTGGAGACCCCGTGGTTCTTTGTTCTCAGGGCCCTGAAGTGTTTTCAGGGTAAAATCCCTGAGAAGTTTACACTAATGTCTCTCCCAAGAGAGGTTGACTGCCTCCAAAGCACAGCAGTCCTTGCCTGGCATGGAATGAATGCTTCACAAACATTGAATTAATGAATAAATTTCAGCCTGAACCATGTAGACCACGCCGCAGGAATCACTCTCCAGTTTACGATGTTGCCTTTCAAAGGAAGGGATGAAAAGGTAGCGGCCTCAAGATCAATGGAGCAGGATTTTCAAATACTGGAATTCAGAATGTTTTCCTGTAAAGTTGAATTTCTAATAACACATGGACATTTTCTTTTAGCAAGCTTTGTTACTGAATGATAGAATATGAAGGGTTACTCAACATCTTTGACTATTCCCACTCAGAGAAATGGGCATTCCGAGAAATACCAGAGCACATTACAAGTTCCCTTAATATTATAGCCAGTTGCTTTCCAATAAATTGTATTTTACACATGGGAAGAACAAGACATAGGAAGACTGATTTGTTCTAATTAACAAAAAGGAAAGCAATAAGTATATGATAGAGAGATTTGACATTTTCTTCCTCAGATCATTATGTTATACACATGTCAGACGCCCTCAGCATAATCTTCTATGGTGAAGCTCTTAAACCAATCACAGAGGGTTTTTTTGAATATCTATTCTGTGTGCCTCACTGTACCTGATCTTAGAGTTTCTCATCTAAATGCCATATTCACTATCAGAGGCCTCTATAAAAAATAATATGATTAGACTCGGGGATTTGATGTCTCAGATAAAAATTAATATGAATCCAACAAAAGATCCAAATTAAGCTAAATGACAGTAGAGAAAATCAAGCTACGGTGGATTGGGATACCACTGCTTGGGCTATTTTAAGTTAATATTAACCTATAAGCAATTAAAGACTGAATTAAAAGTCCACTGTGTCCCATCAAAAATTTACCTCTTTGTGACCAGGCGCGGTGGCTCACACCTGTAATCCCAGCACTTTGGGAGACCGAGGCAGGCGGCTCACGAGGTCAGGAGATTAAGACCATCCTGGCTAACACGGTGAAACCCCGTCTCTACTAAAAAAAAAATACAAAAATCTAGCCAGGCGTGGTGGCGGGCGCCTGTAGTCCCAGCTACTCAGGAGGCTGAGGCAGGAGAATGGCGTGAACCCGGGAGGCGGAGCTTGCAGTGAGCCAAGATGGTGTCACTGCACTTCAGCCTGGGCGACAGAGCGAGACTCCATCTCAAAAAAAAAAAAAAAACAAAAAACAAAAAAAGGACCCCTTTGTAAACAAGAACATCAAGAAGAGTTCATATTGTGTATGGAACATTAAACAGCTGTGAGCCATATCTTTGAGGAGTTCTCTGGCCTTACCATGGTGTAGGTGGGCAGGAGAATCGCTATTTGACATTGCCCCTTTACTAAGAACTAATGGAGAGCTTAAGGTTACTAAAGAAGACTCATGTAGAGGACCTCAAGGGTGCCTTAAACATCATCCACACTTTCATCCCTGTCCTCTGTACCTGAGCAGCCACAGGGTCCGCAGACAACCAGAATGCTCCCCTGAATGTCTCTTGCTTTTTCCCTTCCTCAAAAGATAAAAATATCTGGCAGAATAAATAGTTACCTGCTGCCATCCATTAGCACTGCAATTAACATGACTCTAATTGACCATTTTGTCCAACATTTAATGTACTATGGACTGTGCCCAGGGAGACCTGGGCATTTCTCTTGCTTTGTTCTACAATGATCCCTTCTGTTCCAGCAGCGTGAACTCACTGGTGGTCATACTCTCTGAGGGCTGTAGGCATTTTCACTCTATATCCACATGTACCAGAAAACATGGGTGTAATTTAATTTAAAAATGTATTTCTACTTAATAGAATGATACTCCAACCTATGTGGAAATATCCATTTGCCACTCTTTAAAGAGTGGCGTTTAACCTTTATTATAATGTAAGTAGTAGCATTTTAGAGTCAGTTAGTGCCAGACTTCATGCTGATCACTTTACAGGCATTGATTCATTCTGTCCATGGAAACTCTATCCCAATTTTGCTCATGTCCCCGTTTGACGGCTAAGGAAAGTAAAGCTTAGAGAGGTTAAGTAAATTGCCTAAAGTCATGCAGGTCTTAAGCAGAAGAGCTTGAAGGAGACAAACTCAGATCTGTACAATCCTGAACTCTTTTTTTTTTTTTTTAATTAAGTTTGAGGGTACATGTGCACAACGTGCAGGTTTGTTACATATGTATACTTGTGCCATGTTGGTGTGCTGCACCCATCAACTCATCAGCACCCATCAACTCGTCATTTACATCAGGTATAACTCCCAATGCCATCCCTCCCTTCTCCCCACTCCCCATAATAGGCCCGGGTGTGTGATGTTCCCCTTCCAGAGTCCAAGTGATCTCATTCATCAGTTCCCACCTATGAGTGAGAACATGCGGTGTTTGGTTTTCTGTTCTTGTGATAGTTTGCTGAGAATGATGGTTTCCAGCTGCATCCATGTCCCTACAAAGGACACAAACTTGTCCTTTTTTATGGCTGCATAGTATTCCATGGTGTATATGTGCCACATTTTCTTAATCCAGTGTGTCACTGATGGACATTTGGGTTGATTCCAAGTCTTTGCTATTGTGAATATTGCCACAATAAACATACGTGTGCATGTGTCTTTATAGTAGCATGATTTATAATCCTTTGGGTATATACTCAGTAATGGGATGGCTGAGTCACATGGTATTTCTAGTTCTAGATCCTTGAGGAATCGCCATACTGTTTTCCACAATGGTTGAACCAGTTTACAATCCCACCAACAGAGTAAAAGTGTTCCTATTTCTCCACATCCTCTTCAAAACCACAATGAGATACAATCCTGAACTCTTATAAGCCACCCTTTCTTTCTATGACAAGTCAAGTTGCTTCATTCAGTAAATACTGTTGAAAGACCATTACATCTAAGCCTTCTTTTAGATATCGCTCACATTTTTCTACTTGTATCTATCATAAACACCTCCTTTAGAAGCTACCTTAATTTCTTGCCTGTACTACCATAGTAGACTCCTTTTCTTGCTGCATGCCTGATCTTCAGAACTGGAAACGATCAAATCTTCTGATTGCTCTTAAAACCTCTCTGTTCTTATCTAACCTCCACATTCGCAGAGTCCTAGCATGGAACCTGGCACACAATAGGTGCTTGACAGATACCTGTTGGTAAACGCATGCATGAATGAAAAGATGGAGGGGCAGATGAATACAAATAAATAATGCATAGTTCTTTCCCCTGAGGAGGTCACCAGACAGAAGAAAAGAAGACATACACACAGTCCTATAACATAAGCTAGAACCTGAAGTCCTTATGATAAACTCTATTGAAATTGTCTCTGTGTGAATATACACTGTACCCTTGCATCTCTTGCCCTACAGGACCTGGGGTGCTTAACACTCCTAACTACAGTCTCGGAAACCCATGACAAGTTTAGGGCTGGGGAGGTTCATTGGAGGCAGGGTCAATAATGAAGGGAAGGAAGGTGGTGGAAGAAAGGATGGAGGAAAGGTATGTAAAAACAAGATGATCAGCTGGGCGAAGTGGTTCATGCCTGTAATCCCAGCACTTTGGGAGGCCAAGGCGGGCAGATTACTTCAAGCCAGGAGTTTGAGATCACCCTGGACAACATGGCGAAACTCTTTCTCTACTAAAAAATAAAAAATAAAAAAAATAGCTGGGCGAGGTGGCACACGCCTATAATCCCAGGGGAGGCTGAGGCAGGAGAATCACTTGAACTCAGGAGGCAGAGGTTGCATTGAGCCGAGATTGCTTAACTGCACTCCAGCTTGGGTGACAGAGCAACTGAACGAGACTCCGTCTAAAAAAAAAAAAAAAAAAAGACAGCACCAAGGTGAAACTTTAGGGAGATATCTATATTCATGAAGCCAAGGAAGAAAAAAGATCCAAGAAAGGAGAGGACACAACAGAGGAACAGAGGAACAGCAAAAATATTTACTGCATGTCGATTATGTGCCAGGCACTAGGTGCCGAAAATACAGCAATAGAACAACAGGAAAGACATGATTATCTGCCTACTGAACTCACAGCCTAGTGGAAGAGAAAGGCAGTACCCAATGTATACCATATACGCTATCCCATAGACAGCAGTGAAAAGTGCTATGGGTTAAAAAGAAAACAGGAAAGGGAGAGATGAAGGGTCAGGGGTGAGGGTTTTTCGTGTCTAGATGCATGGCCAGGGGAGGAGGAGCCGGCCATGTGGCTGTCTGCGAGAGAGCGTTTCAGCCAGCGGGAAGCAAGTGCGAGGCCATGGAGCAGGGGTCTGCTGGGCATGTTCCACAAGAGCAAGGAGGCTGGTGTGGCTGGGTCACAGAAAAGGACGATGAATCATGACCAGAGGGCACCGATGCTATAAGCATCCTAAGAGCTGGCTTTTACTTCAGTGAGACAGGAAGCTGTGGGAGGGTTTTGAGCAAGGACATGACTGGACTGCCTTATAATTTAATATCTTCACTCTGGATTTTCTTTTGAGAATAAATAGACGAGGAGCGAAAGGAGAAATTGATGAGTAGAAACGGACCAGAAAGGAGACTATTGTGGCAACTCAGGCCAGAGGTGAAGGAGGGTCCCCAGAGAGTGGTGATGAGAGGTGGTAAGAAGTCCTCTAATTCTGGATCTATTTTGTGGAAGAGCAAGCAGGGTACTTACAGACCAGTTGTGAAGAGGGAGAGAAAGAAGAGTCAAGGACTACACCAAAGCATCTGGCCTGAACAAGAAGGAGATGAGGATGGCCATGAATTGTGGAGAGGAAAGAGGCAGGAGCCCATTTCAGGAGAATGTCAGCTCAACGTACCATCTGAAAAGCCAGTGCCCTACGCAGAGGCAGATGACAAATTAGACATTTTGCAGACTCAAAGTAAGGAGAACTAGGAAGGGGAGGCTCAGAGATACTGGAGGAGGAGAGTTATACAAGGAAGGAAGTAGGTGATTGGGCCTAAAACTGCAGAATGGCTAACAGTGGTGAAAGTTGGTCAAGTCTCTTGGGTTTGATTAAGAGACAGCATTTCGAAGTTGGCTCCTGGAGGCAGAACTCTGCCAGTGGTTAAGAGGACAGTAAGAGATGAGGTGGAAAGCATAGTGTAAGGAGACTGGTTAAATAAATGGGACCAAGTAAATAGAGCGCATCATGCCTTCTGAGATCACGACATGGTGCCTTTTCAGCAAGTGTTATATTGCAGGTACAGTCAAGCTTCGCCTTCCTCTAGCCTCTTCCCCATCATGGAGCTAACACAGTCACATTGCTGACAAACACAATGTAACAAGCCAAGCAAGTGTGTGCATTAAATCCACAGAAAATGAGAAAGTAGGGATTTGCAGCGAAAATTTGATTAACTCATTTCATTGAAAAGGACATTGACATGCAAAATAATGGAAAACAATTAATGGTCTCATTAAGATCTTTACAAATTAGAGAAGGACCACAGGGAGGTTGGGGAGAGTTGGAGACAGGAGAAAGGGGAGGACAAGCACACACTTGGGCATTTTTCCAGCTCTGTCTCATTCTCCTTCTGTAAAACCCAGATGGGAGAAGTCAAAGAGAGTCTGCATGGTCCCTGCCTGGCTCATTTAACTACAGTCATCCACTGCTTATGAAATACTAGATCTTTCCCAAGTATTCTTTTTTTTTTTTTCTTTTCTTTTTTTTTTTTTTTGAGACAGAGTCTCACCGTGTTGCCCAGGCTAGAGTACAATGGCATGATCTTGGCTCACTGCAACCTCTGCCTCCTGAGTTCAGGCGATTCTCGTGCCTCAGCCTCCCAAGTAGCTGGGAATACAGACATTTGCCACCTGCCTGGCTAATTTTTGTATTTCTACTAGAGATGAGGTTTCACCATGTTGGCCAGGCTAGTCTCAAATTCCTGGCTTCAAGTGATTCTTCTGCCTCAGCCTCCCAAAGTGCTGGATTACAGGCCACCATGCCCAGCCATTCTACCAACAGGAGACTAATTATGTGTGAATTATTTTTGTTTTTATTGAATACAAGACATTCAAAAGGAGGGCTAAACTTACTGGTAATCCACATGTGATTATGGGATTATACACTGCTATGTTAAGTTTGCTTAGGAGTTAGGAGTGCAGTTTAAGTTGGGGCAGAGGAGGGAAAGAATGGCCATATGGAGCTTTTAATGGGAAACAAGCTGGGATGATGTGCAGAAATAAGAATTCCTGGCCGGGTGCAGTGGCTCAGGCCTGTAATCCCAGCACTTTGGGAGGCCGAGGAGGGCAAATCATGAGGTCAAGAGTTCAAGACCAGCCTGGCCAACATGGTGAAACCCTGTCGCTACTAAGAATACCAAAATTAGCCGGGCGTAGTGGTACGTGCCTGTAATCCCAGCTACTCAGGAGTCTGAGGCAGGAGAATCACTTGAACCCAGGAGGTGGAGGTTGCAGTGAGCTGAGATCATGCTACTGCACTCCAGCCTGGGCAACAGAGCAAGACTCCATCTTGGGGAGAAAAAAAAATGTCTGAAAACCATGGCCTAGGACAACAGAGAGACATATATAAAGCAAAGTCAGTCTTTTCACTTTTGCTAAGTATAAGCTCCATTAGAGCCTCACCACGTAAACTAGAACAGGGAACAGCATTCCAATAACATTTAAGTGAGTCATAGTAACTACACCCTGTATATCGAAGCTTCTAACTGTCTTAAGTCTCATTTGGGCACTAAATAAAAATGATGTGGCATTTTGAGGTAGGATCCATTTTACTTTTTTCTTTGGAGAATTATTACTTACAGTATTCCCATTTTTTAAGTTAAACTTTTTATTTAGAGATCATTGTAGATTCACAGATAGTTACAAGAAATAATAGAGATGCCATATATTCCTACTAATTTTCCCCTAATAGTAACATCTTTCAAAACTATCATATCGTTTCAAAACTATATGATATGGTTTGGCTGTGTTTCCACCCAAATCTCATCCTCAGTCATAGCTCCTACAATTCTCATGTATTGTGGGAGGGACCTGGTGGGAGGTAATTGAATCATGGGGGAGGGTGATTCCTGTGCTGTTCTCATGATTGTGAATAAGTCTCACGAGATCTGATGGTTTCATAAAGGGGAATTTCCCTGCACAAATTCTCTCTTGTCTGCAGCCATGTAAGACATGCCTTTTGCCTTCCAACATGATGTGAGGCCTCCCCAGCCACGTGGAACTGTGAATCCATTTTTTTCCTTATAAATTTCCTTCTAAATTCTTTTTCCTTATAAATTGCCTGGTATCAGATACGTCTTTATCAGCAGCATGAAAATGGACTAATTCACTAGAGTACATCACCGCAACTGTGATACTGACATTGATACTGTCAAGATGTACATTTCCATCATCAACAAGACCCCTTATGTTACCTTTTATTATCCTACCCACTTGCCTCCTGCTCCGGCCTGCTCCTTAAGCCATGGCAGTCAGCAATCTGTTCTCCATTTCTATAATTTTGTCCTTTTTAGAGTCTTTTATAAATGCAATCACAGAGTGTGTAACCTTTCAAGAAACATAATTCTCTGGAGATTCTTCTAGGTTGTAGTGTGTTTCAATAGTTATTATTTGTTGCTGTGTAGTATTCCATGTTACAGATATGCCATAGTTGGTTTAACCATTTATGCGTGGACAAACATTTGAGTGGTTTCTGGGTTGGAGCTATGATGAATTAAGCTGCTGTCAGCATTCCTGTACAGTTTTTTGTATGAACATAGTTTTCATGTCTCTGGAGTGCAGTTGTTGAGTTACAGGGTGTTTGCATGTTTAGTTTTTAACGAAACAGTCTAGTTTTTCAGACTGGCTGTACCGTTTTACATTCCCACAGCAATGTATGAGTGATCTAGTTTCTTTGAATCCTTACCAGTATTTGAATTTGTCACTGCGTTTTACTTTAATTTTTCTGATAGTGTGTGTAGTGGTAGTTCTTTGTGGTTTTAATTTGCGCTTTGCTATTTGCTAATGATGTTGCAAGTATTTTCAGGTGCTTACTTGCCACCTGTGTATCCTCTTTCATTAACTATCTTGTGTCTTTTGCCCTCTTTATAATTAGATTTTGTTTCTTTTGTGTTTTTCCTGTTATGTTTTGAGAGTTTTGAATATGCTTTTTAGATGTATTTGAGTAGTATTTAAAGAGTTTTTTTAGCAATTGAAAATGGTATTGTATTTTTAATTTTAATTTCCATGTGTTCATTGTTAGTATATACAAGTCCAATTGATTTTTATATGTTTATCTTGTATCCTGCAGCTTTGCTGAACTCACTAATTCTAGGAGTTTTCCATAGGGTTTTGTATGTAGGCAGTCATATCACTGACAAATAGAACAGTTTTATTTCTTTCATTCTGATTTGCAAGACTTTATTTCCTTTACCTAATGAACTGGCTAGAACTTTGAGCACTATGTTGAGTAAGAGTGGTGACAGCAGACATTTTTACCTTGTCCTTGATATTAGAGTGGAAGCATTCAGACTTTCATGATGAAATACGATGTTTGCTGTCGGTTTTCTGTAACGTTTTCAGCAAGCAAAGAAATTGTCCCCTATTCCTGTTTTTTTCAATAATTTTTATCATAAGTGATGGGCAAATGCTTTTTCTGTATCAACTGGTATTATCATTTGATTTTTCTTTTTTATTCTGCTAATACGGGAGATTGCATTAATTGATTTTCCAGTATTGAACCAGGTTGGCATCCTTGGAATAAACCCTGTTTAGTCTTGATGTAAATTATTCATATATATTACTGAAATCTATTTGTAATGTTAAGGATTTTTGTGTCTGTTTCCCTGAGGGATATTGATTTGCAGTTTTTTGCTGTCAATGTGCTTGTTTGGTTTTGATATCATGGTAATATTAGCTTCATAAAAAGTATTGGTAGGTGTTTTCTCCTGTTCTGCTTTTTGGAAGAGATTGTGTAGAACTGGTGTTAGTTCTTATTAGATATTTAGTCTTGGTATTAGGGTCCCAAATTCCCCAGTGAAACCATCTGGGCCTGGATATTTCTTGTGAGCTTTTAAATTATGAATTTATTTTCTGAATGGTTATAGAGCTATTCAAACCATTTATTTCATATTGAGTGAATTGTGGTAGCTTTGTGTTTTTTGAGGAAGTGATTCATTTCATCAAATATGTCAAATATATGTGTCTATGAATTTTCATAGTACATTATTTCCTTATTGCACTTTTGATATCTAGGGTCTGTAATAATATACTTAATTTTATTCCCAATAATGGCAATTTGCATATTCTTTTTTTCTTTGTCAGTCTTGCTAGATGCTTGTCAGTTTTATTGAATTTTAAATTTTTTTTTCAAGTGCTTATTTGACCTGCTTATTATTATTTGACCTGTTTATTTGACCTTGCTTATTATTGGAAATAGTTTTTCTATTTCCAATTTTAATGATTTCTGCTCTTTATGATTTCTTTCCTTTTGCTTGCTTTGACTTTATTTTGCTCTGCTCTTTTGAGGTTGTTGAGATGAGAAGTTACATTATTGATTTGAGACATTTCTTTGTTTCTAATGCATTTAGTGCTTTCAGTTTCCTTCAGAATGGCATTATCTGTATCCCCCAAAATTGTATTACATTATTTATTCCTTATCATTCAGTTTAATGTTTTCTATTTCCCTTGAGACTTGCATTCTAACCCAAAGATTATGTAGAAGTGGGCTCTTTAGTTTCAATAGGTTAGAAAATTTCCCTATCATTCTGAATTGATTTTAGTTTGATTGCATTGTGATTAGAGAACACACTATGCGTGATTTCAGTTTTTTACATTTATTGAGATTCGTTTTATCCATAGGATATTAACTATCATGGTATGTGTTTTATGGGCACTTGACAGTAATTCATATTCTGCTCTTGCTGAGTGGGATATTCTATAAATATTTGTTAGATCCTGTTGTTTGATGGTGGTAGTGTTGAGTTCTTGTGTATCCTTGCTAATTTTCTGTCTAGTTATTCTATTAATTGCAGAAAGCAGAATATTAAAGTCTATAACTCTAATTGTGAATTTTTCTACTTTTTTTCCAGTTCTAATTTTTGCTTTACATATTTTGCAACTCTGTGCTTGATGTATACACAGTTAGGATTGTTATATCTTCTTGGTAGATTGACCTTTTGTCATTGTGTAACCTCCATCTCTGCCTCTGATGTATTTATTTGCTTGGAAATCAGATATTAATATAGCCACTCCAGCTTTCCCTTGATTAATGTTTGTATGATATATCTTTTTCCATTATTTTACTTTCAAGCTGCTTATGTCATTATGTTTTAAGTGATTTTATTATGAATAGAACATAATTGGAATAGTTTTAAATTCACTCTGCCAATCTCTGTTTGTTACTGGAATATTTAGATCATTTACATTTAATTTAATTTACATTTAATGTAATAATATGTTATGGCTTAAGTTTAACATTTCATTTTTTATTGTATGTTTATATTCTGTTTTGCATTTGTTTTCTTTTTCTTTTCTTCCTGTGGATTACTTGAACAATTGTTAGATTTCCCTTTTGGTTTATCTATAGCATTTTCAAGTGTATCTCTGTGCATAGCATTTATAGTAGTCACTCTAAGTATTACATTATGTATTAAAAGCTTATCACAATCTGCTGATATCATCATTTTACCAGTTTAGGTGAAGTATAGAAACCTTATCTTCCTCTATGTCCTCTTACAACACCCCTGTTTATAATATAATTGTCTTAAATATTTTCCTATATATATGTTTAGATACACATAACACATAATTTTCGCTTCAACTGTCCAACATAATTTTTAAAACAAGGAAATCCAGCTGTATTATTGCTTACTATGTAGTTGTTCCTTCTTGATGTCCTGATGCTTATTCTTTTATGTTTTTTTTCTGTTTAGAAAACTTCCTTTAGCCATTCTTTTAGGGTAAGTCTGCATGTGACAAATTCTCTTAGTTTTCCTTCAGTTAAGACTGTTCTCATTTTCCCCTTCATTCCTGAAGAATATTTTCATTGGATATAGGATTCTTGTTAACAGTTGTTTTCAGCATCTGAAAAATATTTTGTCACTTCCTTCTGGTTTCCATAGTTGCTGATGAGAAATTGATAGTCATTCTAATTGTTTTCACTATAGGTAAAGCATCATTTTTTACTCTGGCTGCTTTCAAGATGTTTATCTTTCATTTTCAGAAGCTTAATTCTGTGCCTTGGCAGAAATTTGTTTGGATTTATCCTGTAGGTTTATGTCTCTTAATAGATTTGGGGTATTTTCCAGCATTATTTCTTTGAGTACTTTTTTACCACTACCCATCTCCTTCTTTCCATCTGAAATTCAAATGACATGAGAGTTAGATTTTTTTATTATAGCCCCATATGTCCCTGATACATTTCTGAGTCCATGTTTTTGTTTCTTTTATCAGTGTATTTCTATTGTTCAGAATATGTCATTTCTGTCGTTCTATATTTCAGTTCACTGATTTTTCTTCTGATTCCTTCATTCTGCTGAACACATCCACTGAGCTTTTTATTTTGGTTATCATATTTCTCATTTCTAAAGTTACCATTTGTTTCTTCTCTAAAACTTCTATTTCCTTGCTGAAGCTTTATTTTTTTTCCATTTGCTTCAAGTATGTTTGTAATTGCTTGTTGAAGTATTTTTATCATGGCTGCTTTTAAAACCTTTTTCAGATAAATCAAACATGTCTGTCATCAAGGTGCTGGCATCTATTGATTTTTTTCCTTCATTTTGAGATCTTCCTGATTCTTTTTATGATGACTTGTTTTTTTAAATTAAAGCCTAGATGTTTTTGTCTTATGATGAGACTACGAACCTTAATTAAAACTTTGGTTTCACTGGCTTTCTCTGACATGCCTATGTCAAGGAAACAAGAGATTTCCTAATGGGGGGGGGTACTGCCTCATTAATGCCAGGTAGAGATAGAGGTCCATGTTAACCACTTAGCCTTCTTTAACACATAAATTGGGAGAGGGCTCCTTTTTTATTATAGGGCTAGGATATGATTTCTGCATCCTCAGGTAACCTCCACTGACGCCATGGTGAGGGTGACTTTGTTACCACTGGATGAAAGTTCTGACTCTCCACCAGGCTACTTCTGATCCCAGCCCAGCAGAGATGACAAAAGACACCTTATTACTGCAAGTACACTTAGAAGTTCAGGCTCCCCAACATAGAGACCACTAACACCAAAGAGAAGAGGCAAAGGGAAAGGCGGACCTCATTACTGGTCAGTGGGGATTAAAGTTCTAGCTCTCTACTTGGCCTTCTTTGACACCACCCCACTGGGGCCTCGGAATACCTTGTTACAGCTTGGTGAAGGTAAAATTCTAGGTTCCCCACTCAGCCTCTGCTTCTGTGACTATGACTGAAGTCATGAACTCATCTGTCATGATCCTCAGAAGTACAGCAGATAGTACCTGTTAGAACACTGCCTAGAAGATAGTTTTATGTCTTGCTAGGCTCCTGCTTTTCTGGTCGTTTGGGTAGGATAAAGAGGACAAACTTTTGTTGGGCTTTTTAAAATGTGCCTGTTGGTATTTCTGAATTGGCAAATACTTCAGCTCTGTATTTGGGAACTTATCACCATGTTATTTTCAGATCTCAAGTTCCCTAGATGGTCTACCACCTTCTTTCCACCTTTCAAAGTCTTGTGTTTAGTTTATATGTAATGTCCAGAGATTTGAGTTGTATGTAGACAAAGGAATAAGGAAAAGTGCATCTACTCCATTTGCCCAGAAGCAGAAGTCGGTATTCTCTCATTACTTTTTGAAAGTTTTACTTATCTGCAAATTGTTCTCTCTCCTGCAACAACAAAAGGAAGAAAAAAAATTTCCTCAGATTGTCCTGTTTCCTACTGAAAGTAAAAAAAAAAAAAAATCATTGGAGCTTATCTCTTGAGTCTCATGCTTTTGTTTGTTTGTTTGTTTGTTTGTTTGTTTGTTTTCATCAGTTCTCATCAAATCCTTAAGATGCTCCTCGTGTGTGTGTGTGTTTGTGTGTGTGTGTCTGTGTCTGTGTCTCTATATGTATGTGCTGATAAATTATTCCAACTGATTCTGAATTTCTGTTACCAGCTGATTCTGGAATGAGTGAGGGTCCTAAAAAGGCTAATATTTAATAATCAAGTATTATCAAATGACCACCAGAAAGATTGATGGAAATCAGTCTTCACTGTCAAGAGACAACCACCATATCCACCTGTCCCATTCCACCCATTGCCTACCCCAATCTGTTTTCCATTAAGAAAGAGCAGAGGCTCTAGAACTTATAGGAATATAAACTTGAAAAGCAGGAGTTACAATCCTGGGCTCTGGAAGAATGCACAAACAATGCAGCTACTATCTACCACAGTTGTCCCACCTCCTGTGAATTTTTTTTTTTTTTTTTTTTTTTTTTTTTTTTTTTTTTTTTGAGACGGAGTCTCTTTTGTCCAGGCTGGAGTGCAGTGGTGCAATCTTGACTCACTGCAACCTCTTCTTCCTGGATTCTGCCTAAGCCTCCTGAGTAGCTGGGATTACAAGCAGGTACCACCACACCCAGCTAATTTTTGTATTTTTAGTAAAGATGGGGTTTCCCCATGTTGGCCAGGCTAGTCTCAAACTCTTGACCTGAAGTGATCTGCCTGCCTCAGCCTCCCATAGTGCTGGGATTACAGGTGTGAGCCACTGTGCCTGGCTACCTCCTGTGCATATTAAAGTCACGCTCCACAGTGGAGATCCAGGCAAAGGGTGTACTTTGTAGACCACATGATGGAGATTTGGGGCGTTTAGTTCTCAGTTCATAGGAATGGCCAGAAACCAATTCACTTCGTCATTTCAGCTATCGCTGTCTTAGGTTTCAGGCACTTCAGTGTAACATTGGCATGAGCTCTTCCTTGTCTTTCTTTTTCATTTTTAATAAATAGCCAGTTTTACTGAAAAACTGGCTGTTGTTACTTCCTGATTCTATGGAACTCTAAGTCAAAAGCATGAAAGACAGCATCTAAGCATATTTCATACTAACATCCGGAAATACTCACAGTACCTAAATTTTGCGAAACAAAATGTCCACCGGCTTTCCACTGATACTACCACCAGTGTCACAGGATTATTTGGTTTAGATTTTTTTTTTCTTTCCAAGCAGCCCTGGAGGTAAATGAGCTACTCGGAAAAGATTTTTCTCAGAGTCTCAACAGGTCAGATACAAATGCAAAAAATCTACAAAATACTAAGGATTGGGGCTGGGAGTTAGAAGCTCTAATAACTGTATATATAGTCCAGAGGATAGTAGGGATTAGCATGATCCCACTAGCTACCTAGAAGGTAGAAAGGGGAGATACAAAATTTCCCAATAAGCACACATCCTCAAACATGCATGGAAAAATTATGGTCAACTGAGAGACCAGGGTGGAAAGGAGAGGAATTTGTGTGAAGATGGATGGTGTGTGATATGGATGTGAAATTCTTCTGAATGTCTTTGAATTCAGTTTTTCTCCATCCAAATGAAAGCTGACTTTATAAAATAGCACTTTGGGGAGGAAGGTAGAGGGAGGAATCATGCTAAAAATATTAGCACATTCTAAGAGATCAGATGTGATCTTTAATATTGAGAGCCCTCAAATTTAGTCATTGCAAAGAGTCAAGCCCTGTTCCAGGGCTAGCATCTAATTACTTTACAGCTTCCTGAATCAATACCAAAAAAAAGTGATGAAATAAAGTAGATAAACTAGCTTTCCATAGCATTTACCTTTTATTTTCTGTGTGCTACCTAAGGGACCAGAGGAAAGAGCATTTGCTAAAAATAAAAACAAAAATGAATAAGCCCAGAACAACTTGGGCTGGTTTATACTGGAACTCCTGGTAGGTGTCTGTGCTGTCTCTCACAGACAAAAAAAAAAAAAATGCTCCTTGCAATAGGCAGTCAAATTGTGCATCCTGCCTCCCACAGATAAGCCTTCATGGTTGTACCATGCTGTCTTGCAAGTAAAAGGAAAACCACTGACCCCACTGACCAACTCGCAGTACTACTTGAACATGGAAATATCAGATGGATTGAAAGTGACAGACCTAATAAGCAACTTCCAGAATCTGCATGAATCTAATTGCAGAAAATCCTTAGTGCAGCTGTTTCTATTTGCATCCTCAAATCCTTAAGCCAAACAACCTAGATCACAGAGTGTCAGCATGCTCTTGAATGGCCCAAGCCATCTGAAATGTCCTGTCAGATTTATCTAAATCCTGACTCCAATTAGGAATTATTCAGGGACTTTTCCCAATAGTTCACAGGGATAAATGTCAGTTAGGCGTATTGGTTGTGGGTATGTCTTACTGATTAGATTTTTCAATACTTCCCTCACCCAGATTTCTTAAACAGATGTGTGTGTGTGCATGCGTGTGTGTGTGTGTGTGTGTGTATTTTTTTGAGATGGAGTCTCACTCTCTCACCAAGGCTGTAGTGCAGTAGTGTGATCTTGGCTCACTGCAACCTCCACCTCCCAGGTTCAAGCAATTCTCTGCCTCAGCCTTTCGAGTAACTGGGATTACAGGCACCCACCACCATGGCCAGCTAATTTTCGTAGTTTTAGTAGAGACAGGATTTCACCATCTTGGCCAGGCTGGTCTTGAACTCCTGACCTCATGATCCACTCGCCTTGGCCTCCCAAAGTGCTGAGATTACAGGAGTGAGTCACCGTGCCCAGCCCAGATATGTATTTTCAATTAATGCAATAATAATGATCAAACATCTTGAATCCCAAGGTAGCTATATGGTTGGCTAAAGCTGAAACATACTTTTATTGAGAAATGTGTAATTCCTAAGAATCTGATGCAATCTAGGATTGGAGGTTCTGTTTAACTTTATTTCCCATTGTTTTGCTTGCATGCTGAATTTTCCTTCCAGTACTGGAAGAATCAGAATGTGGATGTAAAGAGTTTCAAAGTACTGGATATTACTCTGTTGTCTTTGAGTAAACTGTCCTAGCTCTGTTATGCCTGCTTGTGATGTAGATGTAGACTGAATGTCTCCCCACAATATTTATGTGAAAATCCTCACCCCCAATGTAACAATATTAGGAAGTGGGAACTTCAGGAGGTGACAGGGTCATAAAGATGGGACCCTTATGAATGAGATTAGTGCCCCAATCCCCAGACAGTCCATTTGCCCTTTCCACCAAATGAGACTACAGTGAGAACATAGGAATCTGACCTCATCAGGCAGCAAATCTGTCAGCTTCTGAATCTTAAAATTCCCAGCCTTCAGAACCGTGAGACTTAATTTTTTATTGTCTGTAAGCCACCTAATCTATCGTATTTTGTAATATCAGCCACAATGGACCAAGACATTATTCTACAGAATAAATCCCAGCCTACCCTAGGAAGAAAACCTATGACTCTAGAAAACAATCTGTGTCTCTGCTGCCATCCCTTGTCAAAGAGGCCCTTTGAGATTAGCCACACCTACTGCAAACTAACTGCTTCAGCTTTGGTGCAGTTTTGGAAAACTGAAGAAGTGACCACTGTAGTCACTTTGCAGAGAAACCCCTACAATACCTTGAGGGTGAATTCCTAGAGAACTCAAAGGATTAGGTATTTTCATTTTCCCCATCAACAAGCACAAGCATGAGTCAGGGGTGGAGGGGCCACCAGTGACCCTACATTGACCTTGCCAATGAATTAAATTGTGCTGTTTCTACAACCAAGGCCCAGTACCTGCAAAGGCACTTCTCCATGGCTGGGAGGGATTCTGGCTTCTGAACCTATCTGTTCTTGCCTGTGCATTGCATTGCTAGCCCTGCTCCTTTTTCCTTGGAAACAAATTATACTTATCCAACCCATAATTGGCTTTAATATTAATTTATTACATCTCTCTTGGTTGAGGCTTCATTTTAGTGATGATCCCTCTGGATGGACATTTTATCATTAGATTCACTTCCTATTCACAAACCTCTAAGTGCTATTATCCTGAATGAAAATTAGATATTTTCACTAATGAAAAGTCATCTCTGTAATACTCGATTCAGAATGTGAGTGGCTTTTAGCCCCCTGTACTACTAGCTTCCTAGTAATAGAAGCATTTCGTAATACTTCTTTTAGGTTGCGCTGTTTGTGTGGTCCGATCTAGTAAGTCAAAAACTGAACAGTGGGAGAATGAGAGGAGAGATGGCATAAAATAGCAATATCTTCTTGCATTTATCTTTGTCTTGCCAAAAGTTTAATCTCCCCCCAGGTAATATTTCATCAATATAGTTGTTCTCTCATTCATTTATTCATTCATCAAATACTTATTGGCATTGACAGTGTGCTTCAGGCTATGTTCTTATCACTGGGGTGCTGGCAGTGAACAAAATGGGTAATGCCCCTGTCCTCTTGGAGCTTATATTCTAATAGCTGTAGTGAAAACCAGCACATAGATAATTTGGTGTCAGATAGTGATAAGTGTCACGAAGAAAATAACTCAGGGAAGACGAGTGCTGGGCAGTGGATGGACCCTTCTGGATGATATCCACAAAGGTGATCTCTGAGCAGAAATCTAAATTTAAAATGGAATGAGCCTTACAAAGATCTGGGGTAAGAGTCTTCTAGATAGAGGCCATAGCAAATGCAAAAGTTTTGAAGGGAGAAGGAGCAAGGGATGGTCCCAGAATACCGAGACCAGTGGCACTAAAGGGAAAAGGATAACGGAGTAAGGTGAGAGGGGAGCTCAGAGAGGTGGCAACAGCAGGCTGTGTGGGCCCCAGAGGCCTGCCTGGAGCTCGGATTTGGTTCTGCATGAGATGGAATGAGTGCCAGGGTTTTGAACTAGAGAGTTATATGATCTCTTTTACTTTAAAATATATGTATACAGGCTGGGCATGGTGGCTCACACCTGTAATCCCAGCAGTTTGGGAGGCCGAGGGGGAGGGATCACCTGAGGTCAGGAGTTCAAGACCAGTCTGACCAACATGGCAAAACCCCGCCTCTACTAAAAAATATAAAAATTAGCTAGGCATAGTGGCGGGCACCTGTAATCCCAGCCAATGGGGAGGCTGAGGCAGGGAGAATTGCTTGAACCTGGGAGGTAGAGGTTTCAGTGAGCTGAGATCATGCTGCTGCATTCCATCCTGGGTGACCGAGCAGGACTCCATCTCAAAAGTAAATAAATAAATAAATACTGTATATATGTATGTGTGTATATATGTGTGTGTGTGTAAATATATTTTTAATGTGTATATATATTTATATATGTGTGTGTGGATTATATTGACTGCTATTTGGTGAATAAACTGTAAAGGAAAAAAGCAAAAATAAGAACAAACAATGATAGTTAAGTAAATAACCTCAGCAGAGACCCTGGGAGCTTTTGTCTTGAAGGCAGTATATGTAGTGGGTATCAGTACAGCTTCGCAGCTGCCCACAGTTTGAATGTCACTTCTACTGTGAGATCTCGGATAAATTGTTTCAATCTATCTGCATCTCAGTTTCCTCAACTGTCAAATGTGAATAATATTACCTACTTCAGGAGATGTTGTAAGAATCAGATGAATAAATACACACAAGCCACTTCAAACCACCGGCAGCACAGTAAGAATCATATCAAGCCCTGCTACTCTTGTTTTCTTTATTGAGGCTAAACATTTGCACTCATAGTCCCCCTTTTCAAATTGATTAAAAGATTTTGAAATGCAAGAACGACATCTGTTTCTTCTTAGTAGTTCAAGAGCCAACACAAGATTGCACAGGTCAGACCTTCAACTGATATCTCTTGAACTGAATTATTGTAACCCCGGAACACAGGGATGTCAAAATCAGTCTATTCCAGAAGGACTATGAGAATCGGGCAAAGTATCCTTATTTTTCTCTCTGGGTATTTAATTTTTTATCAACTAATCAGATCCTTGCTCCAGGGTATAAAGGAAACAAGCAAGTGAAAAGTTTGCTGTGGGAGAATAGCATGTCTCCTCTTCACTCTGAAGCCTAGAGCGGAAACTCAGTCGATATCTGTGCTGCTAATTGGCAGTATCTGTTGAGACAGGATTTGGAAGGCATGGCACCACATGTCAACAGTACCATACCATCACAACAGAAAAGAATGAATTCTCTACTGCGGACGTACATTGAACACAAGATCTTGCTTCTGAGAAGCCCAGTCTAGGTACCTTTGGAATCCTTTTTTTTTTTTTTTTTTTTTTTTTTTTGACGCAGTCTTGCTCTGTCCCCTAGGCTGGAGTGCAGTGGCATGATGACTGCTCACTGCAACCTCCGCCTTCCAGATCAAGTGATTTTTCCTGCCTCAGCCTCCTGCCTCAGCCTCCTGAGATTACAGGCATGTGCCACCAAGCCCGGCTAAGTTTTTTTTTTTTTTTTTTTAGTAGGGGCGGAGTTTCACTGTGTTGGCCAGGCCGGTCTGTAGCTCCTGACCTCAAATGATCTGCCTGCCTTAGCCTCCCAAAGTGCTGGGATTACAGGTGTGAGCCACCGCTCCTGGTCTAGAACTCTTAACAGGATCAGTTAAAGACTTTTTGGTTTCTGCTCTTTGGTCAGTTCCTCCATCCTGTTGAGCCACAGTTGTCTCTTTAGTTTCTCTACTGAATTTCCTTTGGCATCATCAGATTGAAAGATTAGCTATTAGGCCTAGTGGGTGGTCAAATCAATACCCTGGCCTCCACCCCAGGCTTAAAAGAAATGCTCTTGTGATGATTTTAACCCACTGCTTTATAAGAAGCTGCTGTCCCCAGGTCAAGGTCCACAGTTCACTGATTCATCCAGTACCATGAAAAGGGTGCCATGGTGGCTGTTTGCTGGTGACGCACAAGGCTGTTCGGATCACCCGCTCTTTCATTTAATGTTCTTGGTTATGCACAATGATCATAATCAGTGTCATTAAAGGATTCAATGTAAGCATTAATAATGGACCAACTTCTGTGTATCTCAGTAGGTCACAGGACACTGGAGACTTTTGTCCCTTTTTTGTTGTTTTTTCATTGTTATGAACATGCTGTGACATACTTAAGAAGTCATCTAACCCTATCAAATCTAGTAATCAAAGGGTGACAGCTGTCACAGCCACAGCCTCCTCCCATCTGGTCCGGCTAGACCTGATTTGTTGAAAGAGCAGCACTTCTTTTATCCTGATACAATCAGCTTACTAGGATCAGAAGATTTCCTTCTTTGATTTTCTATTTTAAGGCTTTTAAAAAAGGAAAATGAAGGCTATGAATCCATGAGAGTAACTACTTCTGTCCAGTTAAATATAACCCTCCTTCTTCATCCAATATAAACTGGGGAAGGGAAAAAATAACATAAACACCAAAAATAATAGTAACAAGGAAACCTCATTTTATCCCAGGGCTTCAATATATATATATATTTTAGCAGGGTTACCCACATATAGTAGAAAGTTCAAATTACAGTAAAATATCCAAGATGATGAAATAATCCAAAAGCTGTATCTTCAATCTCTAAATTATAAAGCACTGACTTTTTTTTTTAAGACTTTTAACTTTTAAAACTATAAACTCGCAGATTTCACTTACAGACCATGCCGCATTCTGCATTAGACCCAAAGAAGGGACAAAAGCAATATATGTTAGCAAAGCCTGGTTCCTTCTCTAAGCAGAGTCTAGATCCCTCTCTAAGCAAAGCCTAGGTCCCTGTCTAAGCAAAACCTAGGTATCTCTCTAAGCTAAGCCTAGATCCCTCTCTAAGCAAAGCCTAGATCACTCTCTGAGCAAAGCCTAGACCCTTCCTCTTGCCAGCAGTGGAAGAGAGCCTTCCACTTGCTCTTACTTACTCAACACCCTGGAGCTGTCCACTCTGGATAGATCGCTGACAGGTTTATTCATATTCTTTGCTAAGCACACAGAACTCCTGGAAGCTTTCCAAGATGTTATTCCCAGACCCTCAGGGAATATATGCTAATATGAAGTTCTTGATTTCAAATACTGTAGAATGAGAGATGGTATAACTCGGTTTAGAATATTATAAGTGGAGAAGTTTGCAGAGAGAATTGGTTGTGGAATGTAGCTAGTTATCCTAACTGATTGATTCATGGAGGTTTTTTTTTTTAAATCAGTTGGCCAAGTATGTAACTGACCTACTGATGAATCCACTTAGTCGAATACTCCTTTTGATATGCATTAATAGTTATTAGGGAACATCTGTGGACTCATCATAATTGAGGTGAGGTACAGAGTAAAGAAAATGAAAGCACGGTCCCTGATCAGCAGGAACTTACTTGAAGGATGTTAACACATGAAACAGCAAGCACACAGCAGAATGTGATGAAGTGCTGGAAGCTTCCTGGCACTTCCTGAGAGAGGGCTTTGAGCCCTGGCCAGGAGCAGGAGCCTACAGGATAAGCCTGGGAGAGAGTGGGATGAGGACGTGGATTCAGATGTGGCAAAAGGAATGATTTTGTTATAGTGGCTGGTGTGGTTGGAAATAGTCGGTGGTGGATGGGGGTGTATCTTAAATCTCTAAAGATTTAAGAGATTTAAG
Source organism: Macaca fascicularis (assembly GCF_037993035.2). Lineage (NCBI taxonomy): Eukaryota > Metazoa > Chordata > Mammalia > Primates > Cercopithecidae > Macaca > Macaca fascicularis. The sequence continues at coordinate 11,419,727 of NC_088383.1, forward strand.
GCATTGACAACAGAGGTGCTTTTAGGGGCCTCTTCTGAAGAAAATGAATAGCCAGAGATTGTTTAATCCATGGGTTAAACAGAGAACGAACAAATCAAGAGCGTGAGTGTTAATTCCTAAAACCGCTATTGTGTCTCCGTGTGGCATGATTCAAATTATTGCTCCCAGATCAATCTTACCGTTCATCTCCTCATCAGCAAAATTGGAATAACCTCTGGATGCCTTGCAAAGCACAGCTAATTAACATTTATGACAAGTAAGGAGTTATATAACAGGCTATGTAAATGCATAATAGCAGCAAGGACTGAAATGTTTTGCCTGTGGCATTTGGATTTGAAAGGAGATCTCCAAATACAAGAACAAAGCTCCACCAGATAGGCAAAGAGCTACTAGGGACAGAGGGTCCTGAGCAGGTGACACACCCTCAGAGCTAACTCTGGGAACACTGAACTCTACAATGGCACCTGACCACCTTTTATCAACTTTGTGCCAAGTTCTCACAATCAATTCTGTATGTGTAACGAAGCCAGAAGACACTAGCTGTGTAAACTCATGAAATCACACAATTCAGTTATGTGCTAAAACTAATCATGTTCATACAATGACATCTTCCCAAATCCACCATTGGAGTCATATCACGTATCTTAATCATGTGGACTAAAGCTCATCCATTGGAGCTGAAATCTCTCTTTCATTACTATATAGTTTTCAAGCACTGGTATATAGTAGTTGAATATTTATATTTAATAATAAGGAAGAACAAACAAGATACAGTCTGGTAAAAGACCGAGTGATCCTGAGAGAGCAAAAGGGATCATTTGAACTCAAAAGAATCCTTTTTAGCTCAGTGTCCCACTGCGACTCACTGATACTCTGTTATTAGCCCCATTAACGTCACTTGAAACAAAGAAGGAAAAAAGTGTAGCCCAGAGGGAATCCATGACTCAAGGTCACAATGGAAGACAAGCCAAGTTGGAAAGATCAGGAGTCAGAAATAAGAGATTGCCTCCTGTATCGCCATTTAGTAGGCATGCAAACTTGGGTCAGTCGCTAAACCAGTTTCCTTCTCTGAGAAGTCGAGATGCCATATTTTATGGATCCTAAGACGCACATTATTTTTTGCATTGAACATCTCTGAAATGTAGAAACATCTTAATGATGGATGACGTCATTTAATTGGCAGGATTTTTCTTGCTTAGTCATAAATGAAATAATGGTGCATTTAAAATTCACCGATTTCGGATTTGATAAGAGACAGGAGTAATAAACAGCTCAGGTGAGATGATGTCAGCGTACTACAATCATGGAAAGCAGACGCTGGACTGAGGAGATGATTCCAAGCAAAGAAACTCATTTGGTGACTGGCATTTGCTAGGCTGATAAAAAGTTAACTTGTTAAAAACAAAAAACAAACAAACAAAAAAACCCTAGTCCTAACTTTTGGAATGCATGACAATCTTAAAATCCCAGACTAGGGGTAGGCAATAGGTATCGCTAAAAGTTAACTTGTTAAAAACAAACAAACAAACAAACAACAAAAAAAACCCTAGTCCTAACTTTTGGCATTTCTGACAATCTTAAAATACCAGACTAGGGATAGGCAGTAGGCATCGCTTGGTCAGTGCAAACAAAACAACCGGAAGGTTCGTGGAATGTATCTGAGAAGTCTATTCTTTAAATCTGAAATCCATATTAGCTTGTCATCTTGATATTTTTGACAAGTGCATGTAAGGATTTTTGACACTAAGGAAGTTTCCAATACACTTTTACTATAAAAAAAAAAAGTAAAATACATAACTATGTTGCTAAATTGCTACTGTTTATTTTAAGAAATAAAACATTCATCATCTTAAAATTCTGCACTTCTGTACACTGATTGCTATGTGGTAAGGGTGAGGATAGCAGCAAATTATAGTCAATTCGGCAGCACAGATAAACTGCAGCTGTTTTTAGTTCTGTTTCTGCAACATCCATAGTGAAATTCAGAATTTACTGAGAGCTGGTTTTTCTCATTTTACTGGCAAAAGAATTGCTGGCTTAATTACCCTCGGGGGTCCTGTGTAAATTATGTCCACAGATCTGGAGAGAGAAGATGGCAGAAAATAAATATTCAGCATCATTAAAAAAAAAAAAAAGCAAAAATCACCTTGGCTGAGTTTGAGTTATCTCCCCACCCCTTGCCACCCGGGAAGTCTGGAAGGGGGAGACAAGTCCCTTTCAGTTCTTCTGGAAACTTACTCTTCTCAGACAATCCCCCTCAGCCTGGTATCTTCATTCTCCATGGGCCAACCAGCCTGGCCTTAGAGGGTGGCACTCACCTCTTTTTTCTCCTTCCACAGCACAGCATGTACCCTCTTCAAGAGAACCCACACATCACCCTCACTCATTACTGGATGTTGCAGCTACTAGAAGAGCTGTGTGGAAATAGCAGTGCTTGAATTTATTAAATTTTTCCCATGAAAGAAGGACCAACAACATAATATCTAACATTTATTATTATTACTTTATGCAATTTATCTCATTGAGGCCCCTTACAATTACTGGAATCATAGACAGGCATGATTAAGGTTATTCTGAATTCAATCGCTATAGCTTGAGGAGGACTGAACTTTGACAGGAGGCTTCCCAGGCTGAGGGGAACTGGCCTGAAGTGGTAAGAGGTGGCCTCAGTTTCCAACCAAACCCAGGCAGTCTGATCCTGGAGCCCACACTTCTAATCAGCGTCCTTATGTTCCCCTTCCTGGTGTAAGAATTCTCAGTACTAGGGAGGAAAGGAAAACAGGGAGTTTGCCAACCCTTCACCGCCCTGACCCTGGTCAGCTCCGTTCGTAACAAATAACATCATCACAAATAGGATGTTTTGACATGTATCTGTCTCCTGGAGTTCAGGGCGACACTCAGGGCCCGTGTTCTATAACTGAAGCTTGGATCCCTTAGGGAAGCTCACTAAGACATCTGCCCAGACTGATACCGGGTCTTAGGAGGCGGTTTTCCTGCAGCATATGGGAAAGGTAGGCAGAGACAGTAGCGATCCAGGTGTAGCCTCACTAGGTGCCCAGATGCTGCCATAACTCTCAACAGGAGCTCTGAAGCTTGTCCAAAACAATCCCACTATGGCAATTATGTGGGAGAGGTTTGCTCTTTGCAAAGAGCTAGCGATCCTGCTGAGGAATTATGTGGTTAATGTGCTAGAAAATCCTTTATAAAATGGCACTTCCTTTTCCGGCTTTCCGGTCTCCCACACCTGGGGCTTGCCAGTTTCTTATATAAATACAACGGCCTCCCTGGCACTGCTGGATTTCATTTCCATTGAAAAGGTGACAAGCCACGTTACAACCACCCACCATCTTCTTGAAACCCACCCAGCTGTCTGGACGCCTCAGTCAGGCTTAGCATTTCCTGCATGGCACTAAGTCACCAGGCGGCTTCCTCAACAATAACCCCCAGCCCAACTTCTACCGTCAACCCACCAGTGATGTTGGCCTTTGCTGTAGCTTCTTAATTTTTGCTTATTTCCCTAATGTAATTGAAGCTCTTCTGAGTTCAACTCTCCTAAGCCCTGCACTCTACCTGAAAATGGACTTGAGACAAATACTGAGCTTTCTTCAGCCCAAGCTCCACACAGTTGCGTGTCTGCATTTTGTGTGAGACGCTGAAATGGTGATAAAGGAAATAGATAGTAGATGGCCAGAGATTGTATTTTACCTTCCTGATTTGCCACTGTTAACAAGCTGCTTAACCTGTCTGGGTTCTGGGTTCCTCATGGAGAGTGGAATGGACTCTTCAGTATTATGATTCTGTAATCTCAAACACTACAAGAGTAGGAATTCTCTCTGATCATCTTAACTGTAAAGTATTAACCAACATGCAGTAAAATTCTTAATTGAATACTAAGTGCCGATGCACCAAATCTGAAAGAAGCTAATGTTCTCAGCTAATAGTGGCACCAATTTTTTAATGGTAGACATCGGAGTAGACACAACATACCACAAAATGATTAAAAAAAAAAAAATGGCTTCAGAGTCAAAGAAATACAAAGGGGCCACTTGTGAGGATATCCTATTGGTGAACCAGCTTCCAAAAGTGCAGAGGAGGACAAGTTGGCTGAGGCCACCATCTAAGAAAATCAGTTTATTCATATAATTGGGGCAGCACATTGCTAGGAGCTGAGGTGAGCCCAGTGGAGCTTTCTAAGCAGACAACAATTTGTCAGGACCTCAGACCAAAAAGAATCAGGAAGGGACTGAGTAAGAGCCAAGTTTTAGGAAGAATAAACAATACTAGGAAGTCAATCAAAAAATAATGTAGGATGATCTGAGTCTCGATATGAATAACAATCTGAGGACAGACCAGTATGGATTTTCGGGGAGGTGATCCAAGCCGTAAGCTAGGAACAGAATTTAGCAAAACGGAATGTGCTAAAGTGTCAGAACAGGAGTCGGGCAAGATGCTTGCCTGTCTGGGGCCAGATTCTATGTGTTCACGGAGGGGAGTCCAGGCCGATCTCTGGAAATGATTGCTTTTCAAAGGGCCGGTCTTGGGAAGTTCCATTACAACAGAGACCTATAAATACTTTGAATAAATCCTTTATGCAAATGATATGCCTAATATTAGGCTAAATCAAAGAAAGAATCCAGAATTTTAAAAAATGACATGACCCATGACATTGTTCTTGACAGTTTTTGTGATGGCATGGAAGATGTGCCTGTGCTACTAACATTAAAGATAACATTACAGAAGCTTTGGAACCTCACAAGTCAACAACTAACTTGACTTCCTAGTGGTAGAAAAAGAAAAGAAAAACAGTCCTGATAGATGTATCCTGTGAAAGCCAAATGCTGAAAATTAAAGAATGCTTGCAACGTTCCTGTCGGGTACCATTCTCCTCAAAGCTTTCTTAGAAGTAAACAGTTTCAGGTTGTTATGTTTATGAAAACCACCTCCGAGATGCTGAGCTAGGCCAAACCACAAGACTGGTCATGGGTTGAAAGACAAATGAAAATGGTGAGTTGGACCCCGTGAAGGTTGCCTTTACCTGTGTTTGCCATTAAATCAGCAAACACTCAATTCAAGAGGCACATGACATGGGGAAGTGGTGAGGCTGTCTGTCTCCCTGGTTATTCAAAGAGTGCCAGAGGTGGTCTCACAGTTTTAGGAGACTAAGAAATCTCTCTGTTTAGATGAGCCCCAGACCTCTGGATGTTTATTCCATGTTGTAAGGTTCAGCTATGGAGAGGATGGCTGTCCTCCTGCCCAGCCTCCCTTATTGCCAGCCAAGGAAATCTGTGCCATGGTTCCTGACCTCAGTGTTCCATCTTCCTCTTCATAATGGGGTCTACTAAATCTTGCAATGTATCTGGCCAGATAGTAGACTACCATGGAAGAATAAAACCTGCTTTGCATTTTTTAAGTGAAACATTAGATTGTCCCCCAGAACATTGCATAAAGATTTGTTAAAAGACCTATGGAGAAACCTGAAATTCTATAAATTTTTATGGCTGCAAGAAAGGACAAGAAGAGCTGCTATGAAAGACCCTTTTACACCTGACCCTGGTTCAACATTCAATGATGTCAACAAAGGATACCACTGAAGACCCAACGGTATCCAGAGCAAGAGGACACCATGGCAAGCTGTCCAGCCTCCTGGGTTAGGGGTAGGTAGACTTTCCAGAAAATACTGTCATGTTTTAAATTTTGGGCTAAGCATTGGATACCAGAAGAGCCAAATATTCCTGTTCTCCCAACATTTAAGAGCGTGTCCTCGAGCTTCTACTCAGCTAGTGATTCAATGGAGAGCAAAACCCACGCTGAGCTTTGAGCTGCCAGAATGAAGTGACATGTAAAGGGAAATGAGGGCACGCTGCTGAAGGCAAGGGCAAGAGAATAGGGCAGGCGTAATAGGGGAACAGCAGCCGGAAAGCCAAAGCACACTATGAGATGCAACCAGCGAGAGAAACAAAGGGCAGCCAGACGATATTTCACAAATACATTAGGAACAAGACAAAGGAGAATGTAGACCCACTAATTAGTAGGGAGGGAAAACAAATAGCAGATGCATCAGAAGGCTTGAGCTTTTAATACCTATTATGCTCTAGGCTTCACAGAAATGGTTAGCTATCATCAGAAGCTGAATAGAAACCACAGTAATGAGCATATGGGGGGAAAAAAGGGGGAAGTTTAAATGGAAACCAAACAGATTAGTAACTACTTAGTCAAGCTGGATGGTTTCAAATCAGGTCCTGAGAAGAGTCACAGTGCTATGGTAACCAAACTAGCTTATGAAATGCAAGTCCCTGTTAAAATTTCTGTTAAAGGAGTGGAAAGATTTCAGGTTGCTGAATCTGAGACAAGCAGGGTCAGCACTGAGCAAGAGGAAACAGAAAGTGGCTCGAAACAAGAGTGTTGACCATCAGAGGAGAAGCACAGGTATCCCCTGCTGTGTGATAGTAAAGGTGAGTTAAAGAGAGCAAGTCGTTTGTCCCAGACTAAAACCAGAGCTATGATGACTCAGTGAGCAAGGGTACCGCAGACCGACAAGGGTATGACATCCTGGAACTACCATATTCCAAAACAGAGCTACCATGTCTCAGTAAATATGTCAGGCACTTGAACAAAGAGGGCAGAATTGGGAGCCTCAAAATGCCTGGGAAACTATTGAGGCACAGTCGTGGAAAGCTAAGTCAAGGTTCTGTGCCTTCAGTTTTCAGATTAATCATAGCAATTATTCTTTATTGATAGTATTTCAGATTAATAGCTAAAACAGTTTTCATCCCTCCCCCATGTCATGCACTAGGCTAAGTACTTTTAATGCATGTTTGATTTAATTTTCTCGGTAAACTGCTAGATCCTATTATTACCTGTGTTTTTTAAGCTTTTAACTCCCTTAAGCCTCAGATCCTTCATGTAACTGGTCTGAAGAGGCAGAGCCAAAATGGTGAAAGAAAGGGGAGAGACTGCGTTGATCTGCTTGTTCACTTGCTAATGCTGAGCTGTAAAAATTGATACAACTTCCTTGAGTTGTTAGCTAAAGCAAGGGACGTGACAGTTAATTTATTATTTGATTCTTTTCACCAATGTGTAACTCCAAGGATTCTGTCAAAATGTCTGTGCTACTTTTTTTAAAGCCATAAGCAGATGTGTTACTTTAACAACTAAAAAACGGGGAGCTCTACATACTCATCACATCCTTTTCTAACTACCAGATAATGAGGACGGAATGAACAGGGGTAGCGGGGCTCTGCTGGGCCACACCTGGCTGCAGCTTATGAGCAGGGATGGTCGTGGTCCAGCTGGGGTTTCAAGAGGTGGCATCTCCTGGTGAAGTCACCTTTATCTGGGGCAGGGATGACAAAACCTTGCAACTTCCTCACTTTTACTGTACCCATGGCAAGTACTTCTCAATAATCCCAGTAATCTTTCACTTGAGGCCAAAATGGGACCCAAGAGCCCTTCTCCACATTTTGTTTGCAAAAATACTTAGAAGTATTCTATGGAGTAATTCTTCCTGTTATCAAAGTATCTAAAATAGCGGCCGATCGACCTTCCTGTTTTAAATGTTTATATCCATTCATCCAACCAACATGAGGAAATGTTGAACCTAAACAGACAAACGAGGTGTCTCTGCCATCTCTCCCCAATCTTTGGCATGCCGATTGGAATTGTGTTCATGAATACATGAAGTATACACGAACATGGATTTCATATACAATATTTTCCAAACGTAGGAATCACTGGAACCGTATTCTCACAGAGCACGTGCCACCTACAGGGCACTCCAAGGTACATATTTTTGAAAAGTCAAATGCACGTTTCTGGTTAAGAAACCAGAATGTGATGGTGGTGGTGGTGGTGGTGGTGGTGGTGGTGGTGGTGGTGGTGGTGGTGATTTGAGATGGAGTTTCACTCTTATTACCCAGGCTGGAATACAGTGGCACAATCTTGGCTCACCGAGACCTCTACATCCTGGGTTCAAGCAATTCTCCTGTCTCAGCCTCCTGAGTAGCTGGGATTACAGGCACATGCCACCATGCCTGGCTAATTTTTGTATTTTTAGTAGAGATGGGGTTTCATCATATTGCTCAGGCTGGCCTCAAACTCCTGACTTTAAGTGATCCACCTGCCTCAGCCTCTCAAAGTGCTGGGATTACAGGCATGAGTCACTGTGTCTGGCCACAAGAAAGTTACTATTAATCATATGTAACGTGCTTCATTGGAAGGCATTTAGCACGTGGTCAGCCCTGGATTAAGTTCAGGACAAAGCCAAGCAAACAGAAAAGGTATTCAGAGTTGAGGTCCAGACCACAGAACTGGAACTCTCCCAGTTTCCCCTGCTACAAGTAAGGTTTGATTCTGGGACTTGGGCAGAATGGAGCCCACCTGTGGACTGTCAGATGTGCATACCTCTGGAGAGATGAGTCAGGGAAGAGCTGGCAGTCTAAGATGACCCTACAGATCAACCTACCAGATTCTTATGATCTGAATTGAATTTTTCTCAATTTCTCTTGATAAACTCCACACAGTGACTTCAAGCCATCGAGTTTCAATGTAAGTTAGGAGGTTGCAAGTTTCTTTAGCAACACTCTAGGCTTGACTATACCTATATCTTTCAACAGATGTAGATACTTCAGCTAAATTTATTTAAATGATTTTTTAAATGGGATATTATACAGATAGATGTTTACATTCATTGTACTTCAACTTTTATTGTATTAACAGTCAGGAGGTGACCTGTCACCAGAATTTGGAAGTATCTTACTATAGTGCCGTATACACTTATGGACATTATGACTGGGGAGGTGGTGAAATCTTGTAAGCTTACTATAAAACCAGCACAGAAGGACCCATTAGACTCTCACTGAGGCTGAAATTTCCCAGAATCTAAATTAGAAGTTGATCCTTGCAACGGGGCTTGGGATGTCATGAAACTTTTCAAACTCCATTCAGCACTCCTTCCCTTAATAAATACTTATTGAACACATTTTACAACTAGGGATGCAACAACAAAAACAGAGCATGGTTCCTGCCCTCACAGAGCTCATGATGAAGTGCAACATCAGTGGTTGGGTTGTGCGGGGGTGGGGAGAGCCTTCCATGTTGCAGCTGAAGAGTTACCAAGAGGGTTCATTTATTAAATGGAAGACCTCATACTTTAGTCTGCTTGATCACTCAAAACAACGAGAGCATCTTACGCCTGTGAATGGCACCATCCACCTTCCTGTTCAAGTTCTTCAGCCAGCAACATTGCTACAACCTCAAATTTCTATGGATAAACTGTATGTGTTAATGATTTAGGCAGATTTAACGTCAATTGAGCACAGAAGAATAGAAGTTGCACACAGAGATATGTAACCTGTGTGCTCCCACTTAGTAGGAAAGATTTTCAATGAATGAAGTCTTCTATAGACAGGTGGTACATAAAATAATAAGAAATAGGGAAAGATAAAAATCATAGCAAATGGAAAGAATAAGAAAGAAAACTAGGGTGGCAATGTCTAGTGGGTAGCATCAAGAGACATTTTCTCTTGAAGTAAACATGTTTCTAAGAGGGCAAATTTCATAGAAGTTTAAAAGATTATGTTCATTCTGGGTTTATGCACATGTGCACGTATCTCTTCATATTTGTGTACATACGTTTCACAGAAGAATCTAGGAGACTGATAGATCTTAAGGCTATAGTTAGGCCGTATCTAGTATGAACACAGGTGCACCGGCCTCTGAATAAGCATACAATCATTATTAACATAGGATTGAGTTATGGGGACTGTGGCCATTTGTATGCTATTGCCACATGAAAACGGCCAAGTCCATTGAAAGCATTCCATGACCTTAATTTTAAGTTGCTTGAAAGGAGAGTTCACTTTCATAAATGAAAATTTAGAAGATAGGCTTTAGAATTGATGGAATTTCTCTCTCCAATACCTTCAAGAATGGGTAAGCACTTTTTAAAGGTTTTAAGCACTATCTTCTATTTTTTTTTATCACAGCAGTATTCAAATGATGCCTCACACTCTGATTGAGCATGTTCTTTTGAGCGGATAAATTACCAAGGTCATTTTCAAACTTTGGATGAAATGAGTTTTTGTTTAGAAATATAGCATGTGTATTTCTGGAGGAGAGGGGCCCTATTCACCATTTATTTCATGCCTGGAAGCCAAGAAAAGTCTCACAGAGATAGCAATTAAGTAAATATGCATGTATGTATATATGTTTCCGATAATACTGCTCTGGCCCTAATGTAGAGGGTTCTTAGATGATAGTGTATACAGGTGTGTATATATAGGCATACACTGTCATCTTTCATTTTAATGTAGGTACTTTTGGGATACAGTGCAATTTTTGATATTGCATACATTGTGGAATGATTAAATCAATCTAATTGGCATCACCTCACAAAGGTATCAGTTTTTTCGGTGTGAACAATTAAAATCTATGCTCTTAGCAATTTCGAGTATATCATACGTTATCATTAACTATAGTCACCATGCCATACAGTAGAGCTCGGCAGCTCATTTCTCCTGCCTGACTGAAACGTTGTACCCCAAGCTCATCCAACCCACGACCCACAGAAAGCACAGAACAGCTTTGAAGGCAGCTGACACAAATTCATTAACTGTCTTAAAACCTGATGAGATTTGTTTGCAATTTTTTTAGCTCATCATTTATAGTCAGTGTATTTAATGTGTTGCCCGAGACAATTCTTCTTCCATTGTGGCTCAGGGAAGCCAAAAGATTGAACACCCCTGCCCTAGACCAACATCTTTCTAATCCCCTCTCCTTCTGACCCCTTGTAACCACCATTCTACCCTCTGCTTCTATGGTTTCAACTTTTTTTAGATTCTGCTTGTAAGTGAGACCGTGCAAAATTTGTCCTTCTGTGCCTGGCTTATTTTACTTAATGTCCTCCAAGTTCCCCCGTGTTGTCACAAATGGAAGAATTTCCCTCTTCTTTGAGGCTGAATAGTATTGGATTTTGCATATAGACAACATTTTCTTTATGCATCCTCTGGTGGTCACTTAGGTTGATGGATTCCATATCTTGCCTGTTGTCTAAAATGATGCAGTAAACACGAGAATGCAGATAGAGCTCTTCCACATACTGATTGCATTTTCTTTGGATATATACCCAGTGGTGGATCATACTGGATCATGTGATAGCTCTATTTTTAATTTTTTGACAAACTTCCATCCTGTTTTCCATAATGGCTGTACTAGTTTACATCCCCACCAACGATATACAATGGTTCTCTTTATTCTACATTCTGCCAACGTGTGTTGTCTTTTTGATTAAAGCCATTCTAACGGGTGCGAGGTGATAGCTCATTGTGGTTTTAATTTGCATCTCCCTGATGATTAGTGATGCTGGCATGTTTTTTTTTCACATACAGATGATGATGTATTTTTAAGTTGCTTAGCACTTTTAGAAAGTTAAAAACACTAGCTCAGTAGACCTGTTAGATTTTTATTCTGGTTTTCAACCAAGTGTCTATGCTTTTCTGCTCAAACTATCACTGCGAAGATATTATAGAATCAGAAATAATAGGCTCTCACATGAAAAACAATGTTCTAATAAAAAATTATGGATTTATTGCATAAACATTTCCCTGAAGATCTCTTTTCTAGAATTAAAACTTCAGATAAAGTCACATGGAGTAACATCACAAGGGATGTTACAAAAGAGTGAGAGCGACTGGCTTTCTCACCTTTCTGGCGACTACTCAGCTTCTTCCAGTCACCTTTGATTGTTGTCATTTAATAGGCTGCCCTCTGTCTTCCTTTGCCACCCCCCATAACCTGCCTGGGTGACCTTATACTCATCAGGTACTGATGGCTGTAAACCAGCCCTTGGGTCCAGACACGTAAATTCAACTCCCTGCTGGACTTCTCCAAGTCAACAGCCAACAGGCATCTCAAAGTCCACCTCATGCCCGTTCTGAGCTCATCACCCACCAACTCCACCCTCTGCCACTTCCAACTCTTTTTCACTCAACCAATGTTTGTTGAATACACAAATAGATGATCTTCAAAAAGTGCTACGAAACGAATGTCATGTAGAAGACAGCATTGATCTCTGTATCTAATGGCACCTAAAGAGGATGGGTCCTTTCTATAGAATGTTGATCCTTCTCTTCCTGGAGGTCACAGGCTGAACAACCACTCAGAGCTGGACTTCTGGACACTTAAGCAAAGAAGGAAGTCCTACCCTTGGACCACAGGAGGCTGCATTGAAGTTGCACCACAGTTGTTTATAAATCAGCAGCAGCATTTTGAGCTACTCAAGCAAAATCTTATGGTTTTATTACAAGTGAAAACAATCCAGATTTTTTTTTGTTGTTGGTTTTTTTTGCATAAACACATGAAAGAGGGTTAATATTCGGTCGATCTTCTTTCACCACTGCAGTACTCCAATGATGTCACACCCTGTTTGAGGCCGAGGAGTTGACCTGCTCTTAATTAGCCAGGCTGCCTGTGCGCAGTGGCTCACGTCTGTTATCCCAGCACTTTGGGAGGCCGAGGCAGGTGGATCACTTGAGGCCAGGAGTTCAAGACCAGTATGGCCAACACGACGAAACCCCATCTCTAGTGAAAATACAGAAAAATTAATCGGGCATGGTGGCATGCACCTGTAATGCAAGCTACTCGGGAGGCTGAGGCAGGAGAATCATGCTTGAACCTGGGAGGTCGAGGTTGCAGTGAGCTAAGATCGTGCCACAGCACTCCAGCCTAGATGACAGAGCAAAACTGTGTCTCAAAAAAAAAAAAAAAAAAAAATTAACCAGGCTATAGAGTTTAAAAGTATTAATCATGGTGTTCCATTTAAAGATAACATACACCATGGAATATATTTGACTCTTCCAAATCAATCCAGTACTTGAGTTTTTCTAAGTAATGTTTGAATTCCGGTTAGAGGTCTTTACCTTATTATAATATGGCTTGGACATTAGAGGATACACTGGAGACTCCAAGCCATCTCTAGCAGCGATTGAAGAACCAGTCATTGACTTCAATAGGTGACAGTAGTTCTTTACATGGAAGAAAATACTGTTGCTTACATAGTTGTTCTCCTCTGGGGCTTTGACACCTTTGGAAGAAAGCACATAGACAGGGCCATGCTTCAGTGAGGGACTCTCTAGATGCAGTACTAAGAGACTGACACTTGTGTGTAATTCTAACTCAAGAAAGCTTTCATCTCAGGGAAACTAGCAGATTCACTGACATTTACACAGAGCTTTTCATTTCATTTTGAAAGGGCTTTTCCACACATTATCTCATTCAGTCCTCAGAGCATTGAAATGACCTACCCAAGATCGCACAGTTAGTAACTGGATGCCCTCAGATTAGAGCCCAAGCCTACAGATGTCTAACTCATCCTGCAGCATTCTTAACCAAACCAGCTCACCAGATGTGCTTTCAATTTACAGATGCCTGAATTTCCACAGTTGAAGATAGATTCCTGCTTTTTTTTTTTTTTTTTGTAATTGTCATAAAGTTAATACAGCAGAAAGAAGTAAGTAAATTCTCCAAGCTTTCTGGGAGTAGATGATAATAAGTCTGGAACACAGGAAGAACAAAAGGGACAGATTGCTGGGAGGGCAGAAAGAAGGTGAGTGTGAAGGCAGAGAAAGGGATCTTGTTGCTGCAGACAACTTGGCCTTCTTCAACATCACCCTGGGGGCTGGTTGCTGTTGACATTTAATGCTATTGTGGAAGGTTTCCTGCAAAACAAACAACATCTACATAACAAGAGGGAAATCTCAAGCTTAGAGAACTGCCTCTTGAACCTAAGACATTAATATGTTAATCTACTCCCCCTAAATTAGCTGAAGACCACAGGGGTGAGCATGTACCCCACTTAAGAGTCTACCTGCAGTGCTGACCTGCCTCTTTGCTCAACAGATCCCCAGCCCACACTTTGTGGTTCTTCCTCTTGCATTTACTGAGTGGTGATCATTTCTAGGACTGCTCATCCTCCGGAAGTGGTGTTGTGTCATTGTGTGCAGCAATACTTCTTTAAGATCTTTTATCACCAAGTAAGTGAAAGGAGAATGCAGATAATTCACTCATGACTCATTGTTATGGAAAGTACTTAAAGAAAAAAGAGTTTATTTTGATCTTCAAAGGAAGAATTTGTCCTCTAAAACTTTACTATTATTAATATTAGTTTTATTTTGACATGAGTATTTACCAGGAGTAGCTATCATAGCATAGCCAAGAATGGTAATTGAATGAAGAATTGATTTTTATTTCAGCTATATGAAAGCAGTTCTTATGATTTTTTACAAATGACGGATAATTACAGTTGTCTGGAGAATGTCTTAGCCTGAGCGGGATAGAAATAAGCTAGATGTGCAATAGCACTTCCTTGTCTACAATTTAAATGTGTATGATTATTAATGGCAATTTAAATTAGCATTATAGCAAATGTAGTTTATATCGCTCTCCTGGGCAGAGTCTAGCAATGCAGACATGGCCTGTATTTCTGCTCTGTAAAATTCAGAGGAGCCTAGTGTGTTGTTTTTGGTCAATGGAGATTCTGTCACTCTTACCGCACCAGCATTTGGCTAATAAACTCTTAAGCAGCTGTCGTGCAGCAGGAAGGAATGAAAATATCCTCCAAGCTTTCTGGGAGTAGAGATAATAAGCAAGAAGACATAAAGAATGAAATACACAGATTGCCAGGGCAGAAAGAAGGTGAGTGTGTTGGCCAGGCGCAGTGGCTCACACCTATAATCTCAGCACTTTGGGAGGCTGAGGTGGGCAGATCACGAGGTTAGGAGCTGAAGACAAACGTAGTCAACATGGTGAACCCCATCTCTACTAACATTACAAAAATTAGCTGGGCGTGGTGGCATGCCTGTAATCCCAGCTACTGGGGAGGCTGAGGCAGGAGAATTGCTTGAACCCAAGAGGTAGAGATTGCAGTGAGCCGAGATTGTGCCACTGCACTCTAGCCTGGGTGAGAGAGCAAGACTCCATCTCAAAAAAAAAAAAAAAAAAAAGAAAGAAAGCGAGTGTGAAGCACTCTTAAAGATTCAGATTAGTCAATTATTTGCTAAAGGAAGATGAAACCTACCCTGTCTCAGTCAGAACACTAAATAATTTTGGTATAAGGATGACAAAGATGTTCTACTCCAGAATCCACATCAGTGGCTCTGAACAGACTCCAAGGCAGTGCCAATGTCTTCAGGCTGTGGCTTAGCAAGAATTTAAGAACATTGCTTGGTTCTCAAGAGAATGCCCACGGCTTGCAGAAGATGAAGTTTCTGCAGTTGCTCTGATGCCCAGATGGGAGATGAGAGGGGTGCTCATTGCCTTTCCCCGCTCACCATTCCCCTCCACACACCAATGTTACAGGAAAGGAGTTACAACCCAGACCCCAAAAGAGGGTTCTGGATCTCATGCAAGAAAGAATTTAGGGTGAGTCTGCAGTGCAAAGCAAAAGGAAGGTTATTAAGCAAGTAAAGTGGTGAAAGAACAACCACTCCATAGACAGAGTAGGACGTTCCCAAAAGTAAGAGGAGGAACGAGTCCACCCTAGGTACAATGCTTGTTTTTATACAGGATAAAAAGATCATGGGGAGATGTGCTCTGCTACAAGGGTTTGTGATAAAGGATTAATTTCTTAATTACTATAGTTTGCAAGAATCAATATTATTTTTTAAGCAAACTTTTTGGAATGCTTTTGGAATGCTTTTGTTGTCAAGATACTGAAATATTAGGACACTCCCAAGTCTGGGTCTGTTTAGTAAATATTATCAGTCTGTTCCCTTAACTGTAAACATCTGGAAGATAGGAATGCCTAACTTTCTGGGAATACAGCCCAGCAAGTCTCAGCCTCATTTTCACAGCCCTCACCCAAGATGGAGTTGCTCTGGTTTGAATGCCTCCGACACAAATACACACATGCAATCCAGGAGGACTCTTCCTCTGGGTGTCTGGAAGCCCTCTTTGCTCTGGAGATTAAGAATTCAGGGAAGGAGAGGGGAGAGAAAGAGGAAATTATTCTGAGTTAACATAAAACTATCACGTATTGATACCTGGTTACCTACAAAGGTGTTTGAAAACAGTGAGTGCAGAGATGGGTCCATTGAAAGAAGAAAGGTTTTTGAAGCGGCCACTATGGCATGCTCTTCACTAATTCTTCTTAAAAATTATTTTCAGTGTCAAATCGGTACTTTTGAAATTTTAGATGCACAATAGAATGGTCTTTTTAATGCCGTGTCTTCAAATTACATAGGAGTAAACCAGAGGGTGGACCTCCACCTGCAGCTGGTGACTGCTTGTAGTATTCATAATGCAAAACAGCTAATTAAGATGATGGTCAAGTGGTAGTTTTCTGCTGATATTAGCACAGAAAATCATGGTTGTGTCTCTCTGTGTTTTCACCCTGTTACAGTACCAGCAAGCTAAAAACCAGTGCTTGATGTCAACACTAGATCTTTCCAAAATAAACTAGCCACATCTTCTAAAGAAATATATTTGAATTGGCATTCGCTTGTGGTCACACATCATTGCAATCTAAACTGATATTCCTTTAAAACCACAGTTTCTCAGGTGGGCCCTGGGGAACACCTGTGTTGGAAACAAGTTCAGACATTTTTTTAAGGTACAGATAACTTGACTGAACTCTGGATGTACTGAGTTAGGTTCGAGAGGTCTATATTGTTAACAGCATTCCCCAGGTGATTTTAATCATGCTCTAAAACAAAATTGAGTAACTTGACCAAGGTCTTGTAGTATCCTTATGATAATAAAATAACCAATGATTTTATTAAACCATTCATAGGACAAACCATTGTATGAAAGGAAAATAACGTTATGAGACTCGGATACCTGACCATTCCTCCAGTTCCTGACTTCACATCCCATTCTGAATCGCTCTCTTTGGACTCCAACATCAGCCCCTCTTGTGTCTCCCACACTGAGCCGCTCTGCCCAGGTCACGAGGTACTTCCTAAGCCAGGTGCACTCTTCACTTAGCATCCTGATCTGTGTGTGAATTCTGCAGGAGGAAGAGGTGGGTGGTAAAGTCCACAAGTTCAGTTTCTCTTCTCACTTCTATTTTATAAATTTTGAATCAGAATTAATTATCTTTACTAAAGTTACCTTTTAGACATTGTTTAATTGGAAACTCATTTTTAGAAAGAAAAGGCAATATCAGTCCTGATGATAGTCAGCACTCTGTGGTCCCACAGACAGGAGCAAATGGTATTGGAAGGAGGCTCTGGCCTGCCCTGGTGCTCCAGTCCCCCTCATGGTATTGCAGGTGCATTAATGGCTATATTGACTCTACCTTATAAGAAAAACAATAAGTAGAGGATTGACTGGGTGCTCAGACAGACTTAAACAAAGGTGGCTGAGAGTGAGAAAAGTACACATCATTTTAAGCCTCAAGTATTCCATATTTGACTAATGGCAATGCAGTGAAAGGTACTCAAGATCTTTCAAAAGACAGGCAACATCTTTGCAACCCTTTCTGTTACCATTAGGTTTGAGAAGTGCTCAAGTGGACAAAGTCTACTCAATAAAATTCATTTGGTGCTACTGTAAAACTCCTTGGTCACAAATTTGGAAAATTTTTAGTAATCATTTGTTCCCAAGATTTAATTAAAATTTAAGCCACACATCTGTTTAAAAACATATCGGCAGAGATTCAGATGCTTGTTCCTGGGATGATGATTGACAGAGAGGAACAGATTGAGTTGGCATATATGTAGAGCTCATTAATCTTCTTCAAGTACATTCTGGGGAAACATGGAGTTCTCTCAACAAGCTGTTACCAAAGCAGCACTTTCCTTTGCACAGTTGGAACCCTAACAGTTTAAGTGGAAGTCACAAGTTAAGGGAGGAAGGCACGGCACAGTGTATTGTGATAAAGTTTTCTGTGATTATATAATCTAATATTGAGAGCAGGAGAACATTTGTTCAATAATATCACAGCCTTGCTCCAGTTCCTATAGTCTTAATATCTAAATAGGATACAGCCGACTCTAAGGTCAATCGTAGATATCACTTGTTAAATAAGGATCATTGCCTGCTTGCGAATTTTGTATCTCTTTTAGGTGTTATGTCTTTGTATTTCAAAAGGAATGTAATTTATTCACTAGAGACCAGGGAGCCTTCTAAGCTACCTTGGTTTATCATTGGAAGTTTAGATGTAAAATAACACAAGAAAAAAAAAATTAAAGATGAAGCTATCATCTTCTCAAAAAAAGATAAATGAAAATAAAGCAAAAATGTAGAGCAGCCCCGCTCAAGAAGACACCTTGCAAATATTGGCGGGAGAGTTGGGTTGATGGGAATTTTCATGAACTTAGCATTTCTGGCTTCGTGCTTTCTCTGAGTGCTGTCTCTGCAAATTTAAATCCATCTTATTTCAGAATGCTGGGTTTGTAACTGAGAAGAAATAGTGCAGATGGCTAAATTATGCTCACTTGTTCAAAACCATGACAACTTACCATAATATAGCTGTAAACACCTGAAATTAATTAGAGTACATTTAAATGTGGAGAGTATGATTTACAGTATGGGCTTAAATACAGAGATGTATTTTAATTTCAAGTCATCACTTCTTATTTTACCTATAAATGTTGATCAAACAGACTTTGTTTTGTCTTTTAATGAAGATGATTTTGAAGGGTCAAGGGGAGGAGCAGAGCCCAATATTCAGAGCACATACATTTTAGAAGAATGAGTGTACAATTTTCTTAAAATTGTAATACAAACTTTTAATGATCGTTATGGGGACATAGGAAGGTACACTAATAATTTTTAAATACCTACTCTGGGTCACTAATTTTTTACAACAGTGCCTTCTGAACTTTATGGTAGGACTTTCAAGAGCTAAAACTAGGTCTTGTTTAATCTCTTTACCTCAGAGTAACTTGCAGAGGAAATAGCCCAGTGTATGAGAGTCAGAGAAACTCCAGTTTGAATCTGGACTTTGCAGCTGTCTGTATGCCCTTGGGCGAATGGCTTAATCACTTTGACAGAGAGGGAATCCTCGCACATGAGGGAGAAAGAATAAGAGAAAATGGACAAAGGCTTTGTCCAGACAAGGAGATCTCTTTGGGGAAACAATAAGTTAGGGTCAAAGTATGTTGATTCTGAGATGCTAATGGGCCATCCAGGAAAAGATCGAAGGTAAGTAGTAGAGACCTGGAGTCCAGGAGAGAACTGGGGTACACAGATACCTACTTGGAAGTCACTGGCGGATAATATTTGAATTTCTGAAATTAAATGAGATCACTGAAGAAGAGAGTAGGAAGAAAACAAAATACCTCTAAGTAAATTATTGAAAAACTTAAAGATCAATCAGCAATAAAAGAAACCAAGAAAGGAAAACCTGGAAATAGGAAGAAAATTAAGATACTACCCTGTCACAGGGTATTTTGAATAGGAGAAAATAGACCACAAGATCAAAGGTTTGAGAGTAATCAAAAAAGATAAGGAATAGAAAAAAATAAAAGGCAACTGTATTTGATTCTTCACGGGCATTCTCAGTAAAATAGGAGAGACAGAAGCCAGATTCAAAGAGGTGAGGAGTAGTTAAAAAAAAAAAAAGAGAGAGAGAGAGAGAGAGAAAGCAGGCATTAAGTAAAGAAAAAACACTTAAAAGAAGTTTAGGGTAAAAGGAGAGGGGAAAATAGCAAAATAATTTGAGGCAACTCAGAGAACGGCTTTGAAAGTAGGAAGACCAGAGTATGTTTGTTGATGGGGACAAAGAGGGCAGAGAGAGAAAGAAATTGATCAAGTGAGTTTCCAAGGAACCTAGGAGGAATAAGATGAGGAACACACAGAGTTGGGTTAACCTTGAAAAAGAGAGAATCTTCTTCCTCTGAGCCAGAGGGAGAAAGGATAAAGGGAGATACAGATAAATCTTATGATGGCTTACTAAATTGAAAATATGGACCTCATGCTCCAACTCAATTTCTCTTTCCTCACTTATCTGTAGTTCTACTCCTGCCTTCCCCCACTTATGAGATATCAAGTAAAATCCTATCTTGGAGAAGAAAAGGATGGATTCATTTTTAAGAAATAGTTGACTTGAGGCCACTGAGGTATTTCTTAGGATGAATCAAGAGGTCATCCTGATATATTCTTATGGTCTAAAAGAATTGATGCGCTTTGAAAAAGGGAGCAGCTTAATCCTTTTCCCTAGTAGGATTAGGCATAAAGTAGACTACTTAATACTTGAAGAGACCTTTAAGGATCTTCTTTACAAACAGGATAATGTTAAATCTGTCTTTGTAAATATAATGAACTAATTAGATTAATACTACATAACTTTACTTCAAGTTAAAAAAAAAAATGAATTTCCTGTCATTAAAATCCCATTACATCAGCCTTAGTATATATATGGAGGGATCTTATTTTACCTCCTGTTTTAATCATCTCTGTTTACCCCATTGGAAAGACAGGAACCCCTTCCCCGGAGTGTTAGAGAAGTCGAAGCACACAATACGCAATACTGGCAGACGAAATCAACACCACTTGATGAGTCACATGGACTCAGAGCCTGAGAGAGGAAAGCATGTCAGAATACACAGGACCACACAGTAAGATTGCACTTGGGAACAGGATGAACACCTACAGCTGTGGAAGTCAGAACATGTAGTATCAAAAGGGTGAGATACCCTCTGGTTCCCATAGCAGGCTGTGATTGGCTTGTTGGGATAATCCCACAGTTCAGCAAAGAACTGAAACCCACCACTTGGGTGAGCAGGAACTGTACCTTGTCCCTTCAATTAGGAAGGTTTGTGCTGGGCACAGTGGCTCACACCTGTAATCCCAGCACTTTGGGAGGCCAAGGTGGGTGGATCATGAGGTCAGGAGTTCAAGACCACCCTGGCCAAGATGGTGAAACCCCATCTCTACTAAAAATACAAAAAAGTTAGCAGGGCATGGTGGCAGGCACCTGTAATCCCAGCAACTCAGGAGGTTGAGGCAGAGAATCACTTGAACCCAGGAGGCGGAGGCTGCAGTGAGCCGAGATAGCACCACTGCACTCTAACCTGGGCAACAGAGCGAGACTCTTTGTCTCCAAAAACAAACAACAACAAGAACAAAAATGAAGGTTTGGCTGGGGGGACTTTATCCACAGGAGCAGAATGGGGAGGGAACTTGTGGTTAGAACATTAGAGGCCCTCCCACTTTACTAAATATCAAGATGGCACGTAATGATAAGCCATAATTTTAGACTTTACACCACACAAAATGAGCAAACCTGTGGGATAAATAGCCATGATTCAATGGGACTGGGCTGTAACTAGTGGTAGCATAAGCATTTTGCCAGTGTTCATAAGGGCGGGGGCTTCAAGAAAGCTTTTGGAATTTTTTTTTTGTTTTTTGCTTTTTGTTTTTTTTTTTTTTTTTTTTTTTTTGGAGACGGAATCTTGCTGTGTCACCAGGCTGGAGTGCAGTGGTGTGACCTCGGCTCATTGCAGTCTCCACCTCCCACTTCAAGCGATTCTACTGCCTCAGCCTCCTGAGTAGCTGGGACTACAGGCACCTGCTACCACACCTGGCTAATTTTTGTATTTTTAGTAGAGAAGGGGTTTTGCCATGTTGGCCAGGATGGTCTCAATCTCCTGAGCTTGTGATCTGCCCACCTCGGCCTCCAAAAGTGTTGGGATTACAGGCGTGAGCCACCGTGCCCAGACAGCTTTTGGA
Source organism: Macaca fascicularis (assembly GCF_037993035.2). NCBI lineage: Eukaryota > Metazoa > Chordata > Mammalia > Primates > Cercopithecidae > Macaca > Macaca fascicularis. The sequence continues at coordinate 11,441,396 of NC_088383.1, forward strand.
ATCTCATTGGAGTAATTCGCATTGTTACTTGATGTACTTTCCGCAAACACAGTTTGATGTAAATGAAAACACTGGTCCCATAAATATCCCTAGTGCTTTTGGTCTATTTTGAAATGGCATGTGCTCTGTCAGCAAATATTCCTTCCCTAAGTGAAGTGTTTCTCATGGAGGAGAATTGAACAAATCTCAAGACACTGATGAAGTATGTCCATTTCGTGGCTGGCAACTCTAGACCTTATAGTTGTATTTAATTGCGACCCCAAACAGGGTTTCTGGTTTGACTCTTGGTCCAGAATACCAGCAAGTGTCCCAACAGGTAACAGATGTCACCATGAAGCAGAGTCTGTGAAAAGAGCTTGATGAGCATGCAGAGAGGGACAGAAAAACACCAGTTATTTTAACAGAGAGAATTTAATACAAGGAAGTATTTATTGGGTAACCGAAAAGATAAAGATGAATTCTTAATAATCACAGGGGACAAATGAGCTGCATGAAGCAGCTCGGGCTGGAGGAACTATAGGCATCAGTCAGGATTATTAAAATGCAGAAGATGACAGACAGGACCTCGTGGACAAGAAGCAGACCTCTGAGGAGGGGACTCCACTGGCTGGTGCTGCTGGTGCATGAGGAGACTTGTTTTGAAAGTTTTGGAAAACAAACAGCAATTTGGACAAGCTGGATTCACCTGCTGCTGCTGCTTGAACAAAATGCCACTGCTGGAGTAAAGTGGTAAGCTGCCATGATACACATAGGAACAAGAGGCAAACAAGAGGAAGAAAGCCTCCTCTTCCTCCAGCCTTGAAGTCTCCTTCTAGCATGGAAGGAGACTTAAGACTTAGCTCTTAACTAAGAGCTCGTTGGCCATGCAAAGATAGAAACCAGCTCCAGAAACACAAAGAGATGGATAAGAGGTGAGTTTTGAAACTGACAGTCAGTAGCTTTATAATCAGCCCAGGAATATTTAGAAAGTTGGAAACAGCATTAAGGGAAACTTGAAGAAACAATGTGAAGAATCCAGGGATATCAACCATGGGGTAGAGGATGGGGAAGCATCCTCAGGCCTGTTTCTACCATTTGTTGGGGCCCAGGGCAGGAGCCCAAATGGAGAACCACCTACCATGGTCCATCTATTTTAAAGTTATAAGTAAAACTGTGAAATGAAGTACATTCCATCCACTTACCTTAACAAATATTTCATAACGACCTAGAGGCTTGCTTTGAATTTGGAATACTAGGACTCCTTGGGGTGATCCTGGAAGTTTTTGGTGTCAGGAGAGCCAGCCCTCCTTGCCACTCAGCCACTGGCCCACACCCTCACATCTGTTCCCACCTCCAGCTCTGTACCACCCCATGAGTGGGTCTCACGTGAGTCTAGATAACCCAGCTCATGTATCCTAACTCAGATCCCAGCCCCCATAAACAGCTGACCTTTTCTTACCCCTTGAGCCTATGACTGAAGACATTATAGGTGCATAATCGACCCAGCGAAAAGACAGACCTAATAGAAGCTGCAAGTAGGCTTGGAGCCATTTGGACAGAAGACTGGGGGATCCATGGCCCTCGGAGCCTGATTAGGAAGGAGGCAGTGCATACAGTCCAAGTGTGATGAGCCCTTGTCCCCAAGGACTCTTCATGGAATGAGGAGGGTTACGGGCAAAAGGGGGAAAGCAGAGCCCACCAAAGCACAAGCCCTAAAGGCAGTGCAGCAGCCACTGTCACCCTCAGGCATAAAGGGGAAGGCAGTGGTCACCAGAGCATCCTGAGAGTCGCTGCAGGAGGGGTGCCCTGACAGATGCCATGGCCTTCAGTAGCGGAGTACTACCACTGCCAGTCCCCATTTGCCAAGTTGGGAGATGAGCTGACAATGACCGCCCCCATGTCTCCTTCCTCCCTCTCTCTAGTCTGCCAGCATCTACCATTGGCTGAACTCAACTGGAAACCAAAGGGCAAGAGAGTCCCAGTGCTGCATTCAATGGAACTCAGCCTCCTGGTCTCAGAGAGAGATGGAGAAGGGTGGACAGTGGATTGAAAGGGCCAATTAGAGGCTACACAGTGCACCTGCTGACCAAACTCTTGAATCTTTGCCACTCCCTATGCTTCATCTCAAGTGTCTCTGGTTAAATCTCCTGCAGCTCCTTCTCTGTCTGCCCTCCTGGCTTTAAGCCATCATCTGTCACTATAGTCTCCTGGTGTCAGCCTCGTGTGTCCTCCCACCCCTACCCCCTGCCCAAACAACCACCCTATTAGTATGGTCAGCTATCAAATTTCCAGCCGCAAACATACTACAGAATGTGAGATGGGTAGCAGTTTGGTATTGAGACTGGAATAACATTGGAACCATGATGAATGCTAAGCATGGAGAAATTACTGAAGGAAAGAAATGTCAAGGAAAGGAGGCCACCGTACTGACCATATGTGACTGTTCTTTGTTACGCCCATATGGTCTTATCAGCTGGAAGGAACCACATTTTTCTCTTGCCCTCCTTACTAGTTCTGATTTTGATTAGTATTTTTTTCTTTATCTTTTTGTTTGAGTGGCATCCTTTGTTTAATCTTCCCCCAATTCTCTTAAGAGGGAAGTAGGACATAAATATATGTAGTAAAGAGCAGGAAAGTGGAAAGTAATACAGCTCAAAACTTCTCAGTGGTTAGACGGCCACCGACAGCAGAAACATCCAGATACTTTATGAAATGCCGATTTCTGATCCACAATCTAGGCTTCTGGGTGTCAGCCCTAAAGAAATTCTTGAGAATCACTGATGAACTGGTTAAGAGTACAGATCTTTTTTTTTTTTTTTTTTTTTTTGCAAATTAGAAACTTTTTATTAATATTAAAATTTCTAGAGAAGTAAGGCATTCAATTTTCAGACAATACAAAATGCAAAGATGCCCAATATAAAAATATACATATTACACCAAAATGCTTACAATATCTGAAGTCCAAAATTTACAGGATGAAATCATTGCAAGGGACATGGAAGATGTAGTCTCTGAGATGGCTAGTACTAGACTTTGGGAGATCCCAAATGTAGAGGTAGGAGCGTATCACAAGTTATTTGAAACACGTATAGAGAAACATGTTAGAAAACAATACAATCTTTTAACAATAGGTCTTTTAAGAGTCACTGGTTAAACCTAAAACAATTTCTTGAATGTCACTTAAAAATTAATAATTGAATGTTTTTCCATATCCTGAAGGAGAACTAAGTCTACATTAACCATCTATTATTTATTAGGTGTATTGGATGTTCCTATCAATCGTAAGAGTTATCGAGTAGCTATGAGATTTAGAGAAGGTTTTGTCATCTGAGACTTATTTTCTTAGCTGTACAAAGAAAAAGTAGCAGTACATATTCTATGGGCTTTCAGTAAGCAAAAGGGATAATTTAGGTGGGAGGACTTTGCACAATCTTTGTCTGTCACCATTAGAGACAACTGTTTCGTTTTTGCCCTTGGACTTTCGGGGATTGGCCCTTTGCTTAATTAAACTTAGGGAGAATCTCAAAGGCTTCCAAAGAACCAGCCCTCAACCCCCGCCCCTGCCCCCACCTCTGTGCTGCTTTAGGAGTTTATTTGCCCATTACGTTTTCACCCATCGCTGATGCAGCTCACCCCACCCTACAGATGGCAAAAGTAAGGCACAGAAGGCCACGTTGCCTGAACCAGGGTCCTGTGATACTTGGCTGCTGAAGCTAAACAGAAAACTCTAAAACTCCAACTCTTGAGATTACATTTTTTCCTAAAAAGTATTGCCACTGCTTTTACTCAGCTTGCATTGAGAACGCCTCCCACTTAGAAATTGTACCACCAGGTATTAGGACTATGTGCAAAGTCCATCATTGAAAAAGGCCAAGGCATAATAGAACACATTTGAAATAGCACAGGAAATACACATGTTCAGTTACAGAGGCTTTCAAAGTAAATGACTTGGCTACTTGAAGCAGAAAGTAAGAAAATAAGCCAGGCGACATAGAGCATCTTTTCTAGATTTTTATTTCTTTTTCTCTTGGGTGCTCAGGGAAGACTGCCAGGGGTAGTTCTAGCGAATATTCGGGAACAAATTATTTCCATTGAGGTAAAGGGAGAATTGGACTTTGCTGGCTCCCTTATTTTTTAAACCCCACCTCTTTCCAAGAAAATACTTGAGGCAGTTAATAACTCCTCTCACTCCAGTGTCTTGATTTTGAGTTGGTAGGAAGAACCTTGCACCCCCTCTTGCTAGGGACAGCCTTCTTCAGATGAAAAGGGACTTCAAGATGAAGTTTTAACACTGTCACACTCCAAGTTGTTTTATCGCAAAGTTTGGAAGGATGCATGTCAGCACACAGCATCATCCATCCAGTCACGAACTAAAAACTCAAGGACTAGATTCGATTGAGCGTGAAACACAGCTCCCTGGCTCCTAGCACCCTCATTATCCTCATCTCCTGCACAGTCCTGGGCTCCAGGCTCCAAAATGAAGATCCTCTCAGGAACCTTTTGCTTTGGAGGCTGTTGCAGCAGTCGGCAAGAGAAATCTCCTGGCTAGCCTCCTTTCCAGTATAAACATCTAAGCTGGGTCTGCCTTTTCACAGAGCAAAGGGGCTTTTTAAATTTTTAAGCTCCAGATGACCTAGCTCCCTACGTGGTGGTTCATGACTAAACAGGAGGTTGTGGAACAGCAGGGAGTGAAAGGTTCACTTTCCCAGGCCAAACCGGTGACTGTTACAAGTGATGAGATCATCAGATAACTTTCTGATGATCCGAAACAAAAACATCTGTGCAGGGAGCCCTGGATTGTTCAGGGAAAGCGAGGTCCCATCTACTTCTACCAGTAATTAAAACATATAAAGCTACCCAAACCGTGTCCACTGTGAACATTCCAGGTTCTTTAAGAGGATGGATTTTGTGACGGCTGTGTTCTCTACACTCATGCATTCTCCACAACCGCATGCCAATCCGAGGGAATTCAGTATCCTGACTGTCAACTCCCAGAAAGACCCACATATGCCCCGCGTGGTGGCTTAACGCCTGTAATCCCAGCACTTTGGGAGGCCGAGGAGGGCAGATCACAAGGTCTGTAGATCGAGACCATCCTGGCCAACACGGCGAAACCCCGTCTCTACTAAAAATACAAAAAATTAGCCAGGCATGGTGGCGGGCACCTGTAGTCCCAGCTACTCAGGAGACTGAGGCAAGAGAATGCCAAGAACCCAGGAGGCGGAGCTTGCAGTGAGCAGAGATCCCACCACTGCACTTCAGCCTGGGCGACAGAGGGAGACCCCGCCTCAAAAAAAAAAAAAAAAAAAAAAAAAGACCCACCCACACATAAAGCCTTTCTGAAAGATTGCAGTTGTCATATTGTTACTGGAAAGGCGCTCCACATCCAGGCTTCAAGAGAGGGTTCTTGGACCTCATGCAAGAAAGAATTCAAGGCCAATCCATAGAGTAATGTGAAAGCAAGTTTATTAAGAAAGTAAAGGAAAAAAGAATGGATACTCCATAGGCAGAGCAGCCCCAAGGGCTCTTGGTTGACTATTTTATGGCTGTTTCTTGATTACATGCTAAACAAGGGGTGGGTTATTCATAAGCGTTCCAGGAAAGGGGTAGGCAATTCCCAGAACTGAGGGTTCCTCCCACTTTTAGACCATATAGGTCAACTTCCTAATGTTGCCACGGTGTCTGTAAACTGGCATGGTGCTGATGGGAGTGTCTTTTAGAATGCTAATGCATTATAATTAGTGTATAATGAGCAGTGAGAACAACCAGAGGTCACTTTCATTGCCATCTTGGTTTTGATGGGTTTTGGCCGGTTTCTTTCCTGCATCCTGTTTTATCAGCAAGGTCTTGGTGACCTGTATCTTGTGCAACCTATCTCATCCTATTACTTAGAATACCTAACCTCTTGGGAATGCAGCTCAGTAGGTCTCAGCCTCCTTTGACCCAACTCCTATTCAAGACGGACTTGCTCTGGTTCAAACACCTATGATAATAGTTCCATGAATCTTCCTAGGCTAAGAAATTTTACTTGCTAATTGAAGTTCATTTGTGAGTAAATGCCAAGAGTTTCATGTACTGCCTCTCCCAGACAGAATTTGCATCTTAATAGGATATACACCTGATGATGCAGGTCAGCAGAGAGGGTAATGGAACAATGAGCTTCATTGTGAAAAAGCTGATATAAATAGCTACCATCAGCATGCCAGTGTTCTAAATGCTTTGACGGGTATCACGTCACCTAACTCTCACATAGCTCTTGTGAGTCAAATCCAGTTATCCAGTTTTACAAATGAGGAAACTGAGAGATAGAGGGTTGAGTAACTCACCAAAGGCCACACAAGCGTTGATGCTTGTATTCAAACACAAGTTAGCATGCTTCTGGAGCCCACATAATTAACCCCCATACCACATGATAAGGAAAGAAAAAAAAAACCACCAGGGCAAGTAGAAATAAATGAAAACCAACCAAAATGAAGACAGACAACGGCTACTCATTCAGAGTTTGAAACTGCAAGGAAGGCAGCCACCATCTCTTGCTTTTTGGCAGAGACTCAAAGACGAGCAGAGGAGAGCGACAGCTTTTCCACTCTAACACATAAAAAAGGGAAGGTATCAGATGTGTCCTGATTGGAGGCTATTGGAATAGAGAAGCCACACCGGCTAACTAGAAGGGGTACTTCCTGGATGATTAGTTAGAGGTACTGTATTTGGCCTTCTCTCCTCTGTTTCTCTGGTTTCTTCCTAAGTGGGAAGCAGGGGAAAAAAATTAGGGAAGCTGTGAGTCATTGATCAAGCCCTAGCCATTTTAGTCCAATTGTTACAGGGGTAATGATTTGACTTCCTGGATAATAATGCAAGATAGTAGTCTGACTTCTTCCCAGTGAGATGAGTCTGAGTTATGGATAGCTGACTTCTCTAGAGAGTATGTTGGTCTCCTGGGCTGGACGCTACAGACTGTGGGTCAGAGTTCTATTTTTATGTTAATATATGGCCTGGCCATTATCAGTCTGTATTTTCAGTCTCTCAAGCAAAAGAGTCCTTTGGAATCATTCAGCTACCCCTGTATGTTCAAAGGCATCCCTCTGGAGAAGAGTCCTCCCAGCTGACCGCGGATTCTTTTACTGGGTTCCAGCAGGTTTGTGAATTAGGTTGAAGACTTAGCTTCTAGCAAACAGATGTCTGTTGGGTCCCCTGGTGCTTATCTCTCCTATACTACTTAATATTTGCCTGGTGGTAGGGGGGCAAGGGGTAGACAAATTGTTGGTCTCATTCCTCATTGTGCCCCCAGATTAACTTCAAAGATTGGCCAAGGTCACAGCTGCTAAAGAAGTGGAGAATGTTCTCTTTCCATTTCTCTGTCTAAGCTAAAAAACCCAAGTCTCAAAATTCCCTCCTAAGTGAGCTGAAGGTTAACCTACCTGGTCAACCTGCTTGATCCCATAGACTGAGGTCCTTCACAGGAGCTAGCGACCTGCACAGGGGCCTGTCAACTTTGATTAAGCTAACAGAAGTTTCTGTGTTTAAGAGGACCAGGTACATCACAGAGAAACTCAGATATAAACAACACAGCTGGCTGTGCACCAGCTCTGTGCACATTATGATAGAAGCAGTAGAATAGGCTGGGTGCAGTGGGTCATACCTGTAATATCAGCATTTTGGGTGGTCGAGGTGGGTGGACACCTGAGGTCAGGAGTTCGAGACCAGCCTGGCCAACATGGAGAAACCCTATCTCTACTAAAAATACACAAATTAGCTGGGCGTGGTGGCGGGCGCCTATAGTCCCAGCTACTCGGGAGGCTGAAGCTGGAGAATCCTTGAACCTGTGCAGTGAGCTGAGATCACACCACTGCACACCAGCCTGGACAACAAGAGTGAAACTCCTTCTCACACACACAAAAGCAGTCGACTATAATGCCCCCTCTCGCCCTTCAGAGGGTCCTATAGTCTTCTGTGTCAGGTACCATCTTGCATTGACTCTGGAGGATGATAAATTCAGCGCTAAGTATCCAGTGAGTCTTGCCTTGAGAAATGCATGCGCCCGTAATGAGATATGGCTGAAGCTGTGATTGTATTGCCTCTTTCTAACACGCAATTAATATGAAAGTGCTTGCTTTGGGGGACCTGAATCAATTATGTCCCTAAAACAGCTAAAGGCATATATTCTAAAGATGTTAAGGGAGTAGAACACAGAATTAGAGGGATGCCAGCATTCCACCTATGAACGTTCTGTTGTAACAAATGCTGGTGACCAGTGTTGAAATTGGAATCTAATGTAAAACGAAACAGTGTCTCCTTTTGGCCACCAGGTGGGCACAAACAGAGGCAAATTCCCTGTTGGCCATCCAGGTGAAACACGTAGAGTGGTTGGCCAAGGACTTGATCTTACTCCTCCTGGCAGGGAGCAATTGAAGACCAGAGAGAGTTACGGGAGGGCCGCTAGATTGGAGGAATATTTTGTCACGCATCACACAGCAAGAGTAAGGGTGCATTTGGGTGAACCTGGGTTCTAGCCTCAGTTACTACTGAGAGAAGTGACTTTGAACGAACAGCTTTTCTCTCTGCGCTTCAGTGGAAATAATACTTGCGTATCTACATAGGTATTATATGTGATATTTTTGTATAAATTTGTCTATAGCCATATACAAGTGTTTTCAAGTAAAAATATTCCATGTATAAAGCTATGAGTATACTATTACTAGCCTTAGCCATTAAAACGATGGCTGGATATAAGAAAAAGTGAGTGGAAGATTAAGAAAAGAATAAGCCTAAAATTTTGTGAGACATCATTATTATCAAGAAACATTGTTACCAGTATTACCAACTTCCCACCGCAGAGTGTGGAGAGAGAGATGAGAGAGAATAGCATTTTCCTCCAGGAAGCCACAAACGTAACAGAGAAGGAAGTGTAAGAGATTGCCCGCTGACGAGAACTGAAAAGCGATCCGAACAACCCTCCAATAGCATATGTAAAAATTACTCCCTAATTTGATATTCTATTGGCAAAATAAACTCAGTAGTCTTTCCGGGACCCTTGAAGGAATGTCTGGGTTTCTACATCTAAAAGAAAATATTTTGTCCAAAGTCGTTGTTAAGATTCTTAAGCCTGAAGTGCCTGAATTCCTAATCACTGTAATACACACCTCTCAGTGGATTTTCTGTTTCACTTTGATACACGCATAGGACTGAGCAATCAGCCCACGCAACTCCTCAGCTCTTACAGAACACTGATGAGTAAGACGAGGGACCACAATAAAACCTGTAAGATTACGCTTTCTATTTTTAATGTAAAGATGCCCATTTTTACCTTAAAGTATTCTTTTGTGATTTATTTTGAAAGCAAGACATGCTCTATGGAGATGCGTGGAGGCAGTTGTATGTATGTGTGCTGGTATGTTGTCAGGAAGTATAATTCACATCCCCACTCGGTTTCCAACAGTTGCCCCGAGACATCAACATTCTATTTAACCTAGTATGGCTAACGATCCCGTCACTGGATTAACTGGATTTCTGCCTACAATCAAAAGAAACCCAAACAAGGCCTGCTTCAAAAGAAAGGACACCATGTACATTTCTCTAAGCAAGGAAAAGGATGTTTTAATTAATGAAAAAGATGGCCCTTACATTAACAGTCAGTTAATTACCCACCACATTATTCTGGAAAATGCAGCCACAAGGCCACATATTAAATGGTGCTTCATTCCATTTCCTGACTTCTCATAGTCTATCATAATATCTTATTGGGTTGCCACTATCCTCAGAATAAATATCTAAAATACCTATAGGCACACACATACTAAAATATACTATACACACACATACACAAATCTTTTTATGTGAAGAAAGAGTTAACCTTCAAATAGGAGATTATTTTTAAGAACAAAGAAGTTCAACACTTTCAGGATGAACGAGGGAGCAAAGCCACTCAGAAATATTTTGCAGTGAACTGAAAAATAATAGCAGCCATGTGAGTTCTGGCAGAAGCAGCCTTTAGATAAAGAGCATATCAAAATAAGGCCACGTCTATGCTTAAAAGCACCAAGACACGTGGGGATAGCTCCTCCTCAGAGGTGTTTAATTTTGGCTATGTTCCTGGAGAAAGAGAACAATCAGGAGAGAGGTTCAGAGAACAGCCTTGTGCTAAAACCCCTTAGGATATAGGACGACACTGACAACAATCAGGAAAAGAAATGTGACAAGCACTTAAAAAAAATTATTCCTATCTGAAACACCTGGCACCAGTAACCCGTTCAAAAGAGGTTTAGAAGCGCTGGGGTTACATATCCCTCAGTTATCTGCAATCAACACTGAAACCCTTCCTGCCGATAACCATACTGTGGGTGTGATGTTAATTCACAGTGCAGGATAATGTGGCAGTCATCACCAAATAATCTCTATGTTGCTCATTAAACCCACTGAATTTTGATAAGGCATCTATAAATATCTTCACAGATGCTTTTGTTTAGAGTTCAGGTTGATCTCCTTTTCCAAAAAATAAAGCTGATTCTGATTTTGGTTAACTGGAACTAGTTAGTGCGGGTTTCCAGGAGACAGTTTTCATGGTCATTGGTGAGTTTAAGTCTGGGGCAGTCAGGTAGATTTACCCTGTGTCTTTCACATAAACCAACTGTATTATAAGGAAACTGGCTGTAACTGCTTTCCTGAGTCAAAGCACAGGCCACTTCTACTCTGCGTGGACTTGTATTAAGTGTAATGAGCCAGCTCATTTGGACAATTACAGGTCATACTTACTCTCTGGTCAAGAACACAATACTTTAGAATGGGTTTTATATGTTGTAGATGAATTATTTTCATGACTTTGCTTATGAAAGGACACTTGACACAATTATCCCAAAAACAGGGAAGGGGAGAGACAAATACCTGATAGACATTTTTTGTTTTCTGAATGATTTCTTAAAACTTCATGTTCGGCCAGGTGTGGTGGCTCATGCCTGTAATCCCAGCACTTTCAGAGAATGAGGCAGGAGGATCACCTAAGGTCTGGAGTTCAAGACCAGCCTGACCAACATGGCGAAACCCCATCTCTACTAAAAATACAAAAATTAGCTGGGCATGGTGGCATGCATGTTAATCCCAACTGTTTGGGGAGGATGAGGCAGGAGAATCGCTTGAACCTGGGAGGCGGAGGTTGCAGTGAGTCAAGATCACACCACTGTACTCTAGCCTGTGCAACAGAGTGAGACTCTGTCTTAAAAAAAAAAAAAAGAAATTGTTATTCAAGGAACTGTCTATTAATAAAAATGACTGTGTAGGGAGGTCAGCATCTTGGGGAGACAACTGTTTTGAATCCTGGCCCTACCCAAAGACTTGCTTATCAAGAAATATCCATGACAAATTCCTCACTATTGTGTCCAAGCTGCAGCCCCCACTAGCCAGCCACCTGACCCACGGTGCTGAACGCCTCATTCCCACACCACACGGTAATTCCCTTAATTGGTTCTATACCTGTCAGAAATATGTTTGGAACAACAGGATTTTATTTCCACTGACTTTTCCTGTGACACAGTGAACAAGAGATGAACGTTGGAATGCCTCTCAAATAGATAGCACAGGACATAGAAAGCAAAGCACAGAAACAAGAATTTCTGAGCCTCATATCTCAGTGTTGCCTTAATGTACATTTGATCATTCTTACGTAGTCCAGTTGCCTCCAGGATCACCAGGTGTCACCTACTCACGTGTGAGCACTTGGTCTGTGTGGCAACATCACCACTACCCATTCCCTCCTCCACTAAATGTCATGGTCTTGTTCTTACAACACCAAAGAGTGCGTGTGTGTGTATCAGCAATGAACTTGTAAATATCCATTTTTCTGAAGACTTGACTCATCAAATGGGTAAAAGTATTGGGCTGGTTTTTATTCTCTAACTTCCATTGCTGAGCAAGATTTGCTCTGTTCTGTATCAAACGTCAATCATCCTACCTTCCGAGAGCTAATGTTTTCCTTTGATATGGAATACGAGTCCAATGCACGGGTGAACACCATCATGTCATGTGGAGAGGCATGCTATTCATAAAAGGTGTGGCTCTTTCAAAATGATTTTTAGATTTCATGTTATTTGGTTACCTTTTTATAAGCTCAGCTTCTAGAGAGAGACAAGGCAGCAAGTCAAAGGGGAAAGAGCCCTGAATTAACAGCCAGGGACCATTGGTTTCAGTCCTGGCTCTGGCACTAATGAGAATATGACCATGAACACATCGTTTAATCTTTCTTGGCCCCAGTTCTCTTGTCTCTTAAATGAAGGGGGTGCACCAGGGATGCCCTGTGGTCCCTCCCAGCTCTACCAATCCTAAATCATTCATTGTCAAGCTCCCAACTTACAATTACTACAGCAAGCATGTATTTTATTGTTGTGTTGTTTCTTCCTGGAGGGCATTTGTCACAGTCTCAGCTTTAAATTCAACCTTATGCTCCCTAAACCCAAAGATACCCGTACTGTGTAGAGAGGAATGAATCTAGAGAGATGGATCTTTAAGCTACTCTATAAGAGTTTAGTTTTTATTTTAATTATGACTATATTCAACTAAATATCTTAATAGCAGGAATCATTTAGTATGTTTGACATTTTTGAACTCTGAAGACTCAAACTAGTTTGTGGTTATAGGAGTCACAGTATTTTACAAAATTAAATAGAAATAAAAATCTTCCAAGGTAGATCAATAATTTTCCCTTGACTGAGATTAGATCATGATTTACGGTGTTGTTGTTGTTTTTTTTTTTTTTTTTTTTTTTTTTTTAGAAAATGCTTCAAGGTTTTCTTAATCTCTCTTTTGAGCTTTGTTTTAAGTTATATAATAGTTTTCATAAATAAATGTGTATTTTATATCCCATAATTATTTTTCATAAGTATTTTGCCTTGGATTTTAAAAGAATGTTTGGGGTGAGAAGAATATGCTATGTTTAATTATTGGTAGAGCAATAAATAGCAATGTGTGGCTAGCTCCTCTTGACCAACCCCAATTAAAAGGAGCCCTCATTCTAGACAAGGGTTAAGTTATATTGAATATTAATTCAGTTCTCAGTATATGGAGTGAGGGTTAATAGTGGCTGCAAAGGGCTGATCAGGCAGCAAAATCAAGTTTAGATTTCATCTAATGTAGCAGAAAGATCAGCTTTAGATCACAATTCTTTTTCTTGCTGGCTCTCTGATCTTATGCAGATTACTTAACCTCTCTGGTTCTCATGTTCTCATTTATGAAATGCAGAGACACAGGTAGCTAGATAAGACGTCTTTGTGGTAAACTAGTTTGCTTGGGCTGCCATAATAAAATACCACCGACTGGATGCCTTAAACCATAGAGATTAATTTCCTCACCATTCTGGAGGCAGGAAGTCTGAGATCAAGGTGTCAGTAGGGTTGGCTTCTTCTTTTTGTTGTTGTTGTTTTTTTGAGACAGAGTCTTGCTCTGTCACCCAGGCTGGAGTGCAGTAGTGCAATCTTGGCTCACTGCAACCTCCACCTCCTGTGCTCAAGCGATTCTCCTGCCTTTGTCTCCCAAGTAACTGAGACTACAGGCACCCAGCACCACACCCAGCTAATTTTTGTATTTTTAGTAGAGACAGGGTTTTGCCATGTTGGCCAGGTTGGTCTCGAGTTCCTGACCTCAGATGATCTGCTTGTCTTGGCCTCACAAAGTGCTGGGATTACAGGCATGAGCCACCAAGCCCGGCCCCGGTTGGTCTCTTCTGTGGCCTCTTTTCTTGGCCTGCAAATGGTTGCCTTCTCCCTATGTCTTCAAATATTCTTCCCTCTGTGCTTGTCTATGTTCTCATCGACTCCTAAGATGGCGCCGATCAAACTAGATTAGGGCCCACCCTAAAGACCTCACTTTAATGACCTCCCAGAAGAATGTATTTCTAAATACATCACATTCTGAGGTACTGAGGGTTAAGACTTCAACCTATGAATTTTGAGGTGACATAATCCAGCTCATAAAAGGTAGTTTCCACAGGAAACAGTCTGAGATGACTATTTGCACGCAGAAGACTTATTGTGTGGGGAAAGGAACATCTCAGCGCAAAACCAATAAAGGGGTGAGGGAGGTAGGATTTGTCACGGGAGAACTTGAAACGCCATACACATTTGACCTTTGAACAATGTGGGGGTTAAGGTCACTGACTCCCTGCACGATTGAAAATCCATGTATAACTTGATGCTCCTAAGTCTATTAATAGCTTACTATTGACCAGAAGTCTTACCAATAACATAAACAGTGGATTAACACATATTTTAGGTTTTATGTATTATCTAGTATATTCTAACAATAAAGTCAGCTAGAGAAAAGACAATGTTACTGAACAAATCCTAAGGAAGGGAAAAATATATTCAGTCATCTTTAAGTGGAAGCAGATCATCATAAAGGTCTTCATCCTCATCATCTTCACATTGAGTAGACTGAGGATGCGGAGGAGGAAGAGAGGGGTTGGTCCTGCTGTTTCTGGGATGGCAGAGAAGGAAGAAAATCTATGTATAAGTGGACCCACATGTTACAGAGTCATCAATGGGCTCGCTGTCCAGTGTGCATAGAAACCACTACCACGGATAGCACAGGCTTTTGAGAAAATATAAGCGTTATTGCAAGTTGACTGGCAAGGAGACAGGAAGAAATGCTCACATCTGTCTCCCAGAGCTGAGGTTTGGGTTAGGTTTTATAAGCACAGGGTAATGAGGCATGATCTCTGATTGGATCTTGCAGTGAGGTGATGCTGGAAAGCATGATCTGGCTGGATCCTGCCATATGGTGATGCCAGGACTCCATCTGATTGGATCCTGTATTCTGTCATGTGATACCTATTTTTTTTTTTTTTTTTTTTTTTCGAGATGGAGTTTCGCTCTTGGCCAGGCTGGAGTGCAATGGTGCCATCTCAGCTCGCTGCAACCTCCGCCTCCTGGGTTCAAGTGATTCTTGTGCCTCAGCCTCCCGAGTGGCTGGGATTACAGGCATGCACCACCACGCCTGGCTAATTTTGTATTTTTAGTAGAGATGATGTTTCTCCATGTAAGTCAGCCTGGTCTCTAACTCCCAACCTCAGGTGATCCACCTGCCTTTGTCTCTCAAAGTGCTGGGATTATAGGCATGAGCCACCACGCCCAGCCATCTACTTCTTAATTCAGTCTGAATTCCTGGGTCTGAGCCTTTTATTTCCACCCGTGGTTGCAGGCTTCATTGATCTGGGCATGCTCAGGTTATGTGACTGTCAATGTGGAGATCTGTGACAGTGGAAAAACAGCTCACAACTTAGTTACATTAAATTTGAACCAGATTAGTCTGGTGCTGTTACTCATGCAGCTCAAACCAGCATTCTTCAAGGGTTAACGGTAGTCTTAAGAGGCCTCTATGACCCCACAGAGACCCATGGAGCTAGGATGGCTTTTTTGAGTTGCCCCTGATTGAGGCAAGAGGGACTGGATCAGTGCAGCTCAACACTAACCAGGCGTACCCCGGAGAGAGAAGGAAGCATATCCTTGGGCCAGGAGACTGTGCAGCTGAAGGAGACTCCTACGTAATGGCTCTGCTGTGAGCCCTTGGCCTGGCAGCTGGGGAGTTAAGTGCCCTGTCTTGAAGGGAAAACCAAGCAGAGCTGGACCCCCTACCCCCAGTCTCCACCGGAGAAGTGAATGTCAATTTCATGATTTCATAGGATTTTTATAAGGACTGGCTGAGAGAAGCAAATGTACTAATACTTAGGAGCTGGGATGTAGTGGGAGCTCTACTGATTTTAATTCCCTTGCACAGCCCCACTCTGCGCATGTCCACTAAGGCCTTCGTTACAGCGTGGTCCTTAGTCAGTGATCCAGGGCTCCCCGACAACTGTATTTCCGCTTAATGTATTTCCTCTGAAAAGGAGCAGGGTCTAGGCGCACGGGTTTTCAGGTGCTTTCCAATGTTGATATTTAACTTCCCTGCCCTCTGACCCCTTCCTCTGTCGTCCAGCTCACTCTGATCAGCAATACCAAAACCATCTGAACTCTTGATAAACAGAGCTCTTTCGGGAGCCGCATGCTGCTTCCCTACAAAGCTCTGTAATTTTCAGGGTGCTTTTTTTCCCCGTATATTCTTTATTATTTTTAAATACCCTGCATTTAAAGTTTCACATCTGCAGAGCCCCGGAGAGGAGCACGTGGAACAGAATGCACGGTGTGCTGTGGAAGAAAACAAAAGAGGAGTGGGTGGTTTCAGACAAAGCAGTTACCTTGTACCTCTGACACGAGGCTTTTGTTGTTCTTGTTGATCAGCGCAAATGAAAGTCCATTTGGGAGAGCCAGGTGCTTCTCTACACTGTAAAATAATGCTTCATGGCAGTGAGTCCTTGGGTTGAGGAACAGTTAGGCTTACAGGAGAGAAATTAAATGGCAGCCCATTGTTACAGAAAATTGTAACCTAGCAATGAATGGATGGGCAGAAAGAAAGAATTTTAAGTAAAGACAGGCAGTGTGTGGAGGTGAAAAAACACATACTATCCGTCTTGTCTGCAGCTTTTCCTAATGGAGACTAGCAGAAAATAAATGGAAATTTGCCTGGTATATTTGTTCTCCCAAGGACAAAACCTCCTGTGGCTTGTCCTTCAGTACTTCCTGTGGGTGGATCCTATCTCCAGGTATAAACTCACATCCACCAGGCCAGGAAGGATAAAAAAAGCTAAATGTTTCCAGCCATGAAATGAAACCATTCATTCTGACCTCAAGAGAACCTTCTGAGTGTTTTTGCGGGGGGTGGTGTGAAACAGGTTCATAGTCTGCATCACGGCTAGAGAGGAGAAAAGGTATTCCATAGAAAGTGGGTCAGAGATCAGAGAAATCCCATGGGGAGCATTTGGTATTGAGCTGCTGTTTCCTTTCTGATGTTGTTCATTCTTTAATTCTTCGTTTACTGAGTGCCTTCTATCTTAATTTTGGCTGCTACAACAAAACACTGCGGACGGGGTGGCTTAAACAGACATTTATTTCTCATTGTTCTGGAGGTTGGAATGCTGGGAGGGCAGGGTCCCGGACAGTCAGATTCCTGATGAGGGCTCCCTTCCTGGCTTATAGAAGGCTGCCTTCTTGCTGTGTTCTCTCAGCATGGGGGCATGGAGAGATGAGGAGAGAGGGAGAGGAAGCTCTCTGGTGCCTTGTATCAGTATGTTCTCATGCTGCTAATAAAGACATACCAAAGACGGGGTAATTTATAAGGGAAAGAGGTTTAATTGACTCTGTTCTGCAGGGCTCGGTAGGCCTCGGCAAACTTAAAATCATGGTGAAAAGGGAAGCAAACATGCCTTACATGGTGACAGGCAAGACAGCTTGGTTCAGGGGAACTCCCCTTTATAAGACCATCAGATCTCGTGAGACTTACTATCGCAAGAACAGCACAGGAAGACCTGGATTCAATTACCTGCCAGCAAGTCCCTCCCACAACACATGGGAATTACAGGGGCTGCAATTCAAGATGAGATTTGGAGACACAGCCAAACCATATAAAGCCTCTTCTTATAAGGGCACTATCTCATTATGAAGGCTCCCTCTTCCTGACCTCAATTAAAACCTAATCACCGCTCAAAGGCCCCATCTCCAAATATCATTGCGTGGGGAGTTAGGGTTTTAACATATATATTTGAGGATGCACAACTCATTCCACAGCACCTCCTATGCCAGAGACAGACAAAGAGACAAAGGGAGACAGAGTCTCACACAGAGAGAGGAGATCTGGTCTCTGCTTTCCAGGATCAAGATGAGAGAGGGGTGACCTAGTCAGGGAAGTCAAAGAGGTCTTTCTCTGCAGAAGTGATGACTGAGCCAGGGTCTGAGTGATGAGCTGAAGTCAACTGTGAAAGAGGATGCGCGGCCGCGAACACTGAGCAGAGGCCCTACAGCAGGACGCAGACAAGTTCAAGGAGGTCACTATGAAGGAGGTCACTGCTGGAGCAGAAAGAGCTTGGGGAAGCTCAATGGTCAGGGTGGGTCAGACCAGACAGGGTCTCGCCAGCCCTGGGAGGAGCTCTGGTCACACCCAATGCCAAGTGAACCCTCAGAAAGGATTTACATAAAGTGGCAGCATGATCATAGTGACAATTTGAGAAGACTGTCTTGGCCCTGGGGTGAAGGATAGACTAGAAAGTGGCAGGAATAGATGCAGATGGAGAATTGGGAGCCACTGTGTGATCCCAGCAGGAAAGGCCATGGCTTGGACTAATTGGTGATGTAGGAATGAGCATGTGTGAGCTGATTTAAGGTGGTGAGGGGGGAAAGTCAACAGGATTCAGCAATAGGTTAGATACTGGGGACAAAGAAGAGGGAATTTGTGACTTCCATTATCATCAACATCTCGAAGAAGCATCCGGCCCAGATGTATGCATAGCACATTTCCGATCTCATACTCCTCGCCCTTCACGTGAGCCACCCAAGTGTGCCTCCTGTATCAGCAGAGAGCATGCATTCCTGTGGCCTTGGCGGGTCCTTGACCTGTTTGCACTCAGATCTGATCATGTCCTTGTGTTCTCTTGTAATGACAGAAGTTGCCCCTGCCGTCTCTGTTTCCCAGGCCTACTTCCAGCTGTGTTTGACCATGGGGAGGCACTGTCAAGTGAGTACAGGGCAGAGAGAAGAGAGGAACCGTCTCTTTCTTTTTGTTTCAGTTTGCAGCAGGAGCTCTGTCCTCTGTGGCTCCAGCTCCTCCTGCACAGGTCAATCTTTGCTTCCAGCCTCCCTCTGGTGACCCTGGCTGCTGGTCCCAGGTGCATTACTTCTCCCAGTGGTCCCTCCATCCTTCTGAGTTATCTCACTCTACCCTGTTTGGCTTTTCAGCTCTTCCATCGTCTATGTAAATATTTCCCTGAATTAAGTTCACTGTGTTTGCCTGGATTGACCTTGTCTCATACAGTTTTCAAATTCATTAACTCCAGAAATGCATCCCTTCCAACCACATTGCAATGCCTGAAACTCATTTATTTCCCTCTACAGTGAAATATAAGGTGTAAGATGCAAATAATCCTAGAGATGTTACAAATTGCATTATACATAGAACATGGTTTTTCCTCTAGAAAGCAGAGTGTCTATATTTGGTACAGGAAAAGAAGCATGATGCTGTGGGGTGGAGTTCCAGGGGCACTAAAAAGAGTTACAAAGAGAAAGTCAAGTCACGAAGGGGTTAGAAAAAGAAAGGGAAATATACTAAAGATCAACTTCAAAAACTTGCCAAGGGCAAGCCATAGGGTGACACCATGGTTTTTTACAGACACATGAAAGAATGCCACCCAAAAGATAGAGGTGAGTCACCCCAAAGGATTATGAACAATTAGGCAACCAAGAGGAGAATCTTAAGAGGAATCACTGTAAAGCTGCATTAGCAGAGAGAAACCTGTGAGGTCAGAAAGTCTTTTCTTTGTTTGTTTGTTTTAACTTTATCCATGGTAAAGTTAAAATAATGTCCACCTAAAGTCTATGGTAAGGCGTGATGGCTATTCAGTCTCTGTTCTGTATTGAATACCATTTACAAGAAGAAACTGTGTCTGTATAATCTACATATTGTTGGTAAAAACATGCCTGGTGTACTAGGGCGGTAAATAAGATATTGGCAAACCCAAGTTATGTTTCTTTTTCAGAACTGGGACCCTTTTTATGCTCGTGAGGATAATTCTCATGTAAAACAAAATTGAATTTGCTCTGTTATAAACCTAACCTATACATCAACATTTTGTGCTGTGAATGACCCAGATTGTGGCTTTGGTAAATAGTTACATTTTTTGGTATTGCATACCAAAAATTGCATACCATACATATTGCATACCCTGTACCATTTAGGACATTGAAGAAGTTGAAATCTACAGCCCCTTCACTTTCTCTTATGTGTACAACGCATGCATACACACATGTGCACTCACACTCACAAACTCCTGCATCCCTCTTGCAAACACTCTTAAGATTTTAAAGTAAAGTTCAGTAAACTATGAAGAATGTCCTGCACATCAGAAGAGTCTCATCGGGCTCTTCACAGTTGCCCAGGCCCTAATTGTTTCTTTTTCAGACTTGCCAGGATTTAGGTGACTGTACGCAATCTTTTCTCTGGATAGATATGTATGTTACACATATATATATATGTATTTTCCTATGTGTATATATAATACTTAACTTCAATAATAGCCTGGATTTTTTCCACATTTTAAAACATTTTAATTATTATGGATACATAATAGTTACCTATTTGTGGGATACATGTGATATTTTGATACAAGCATGCAATATGTAATGATCAATTCAGGGTAACTGGGATATCCATGGCCTCAAGTATTTGTCATTTCTTTGTGTTAGGAGCATTCCAATTCCACTCTTTTAGTTTAGTTTTGTTGTTGTTGTTGTTTGTTTGTTTGTTTTGAGACAGAGTCTCACTCTGTCACCAGGCTGGAGTGCAGTGGCAAGATCTCAGCTCACTGCAACCTCCACTTCCTGGGTTCAAGCGATTCTCCTGCCTCAGCCTCCCAAGTAGCTGGGATTATGGGTGTTCACCATCATGCCCAGCTAATTTTTGTATTTTTAGTAGAGACAGGGTTTCACCACGTTGGCCAGGATGGTCTCAATCTCTTGACCTTGTGATCTGCCCACCTCGGCCTCCCAAAATGCTGGGATTACAGGTGCGAGCCACCACACCCAGCCTCTTTTAGTTATTTTTAGGTGTACAACAAATTATTGTTAATTATTGTTGTCCTATTGTGCTATTGAACATTAGATCTTATTTATTCTATATGACTGTATTTTTGTACTTGTTAACCATCCCCTCTTTATCCCCCTCATCCCACTACCCTTCCCAGTCTCTGGTAACCATCATTCGACTCTCTATTTCTATGAGTTTAATTCTTTTTTAACTTTCATATATGAATGAGGACATGTGATTTTTTTCTTTCCATGCCAGATTTATTTCTTTAAACATAATGTCTTCCAGTTCCATCCATGTTGTGGCAAATGACAGGAATGCATTCTTTTTGATGGCTGAATAATATTCCATTGTGTATACATTTTCTTATTCATTCATCCGTTGATGGACACATAGGTTGATTCTATATCTTGGTTATTTCGAATAGTGGTGCAATAAAAATAGGAATGCAGATAAGTCTTTGATATACTGATTTCCTTTCTGTTGGATATATACCCAGCAGTGGGATTGCTGGAGCATATGTCAGTTATACTTTTAGTTTTTTGAGGAACTTCCATAATGATTTCCATAGTGGCTGCACTAATTTATATTCCCACCAGCAGCATATGAGGGTTCCTCTCACCACCTCCTCACCAGTATTCCTCGTTGCCTGTCTTGTTTTATAAAAGCCATTTTAACTAGGGTGACGTGACATCTCTGTATAATTGTGACTTGGATTTCTCTGATGATTAGTGATTTGGGCCTTTTTTTTTTTTTTTTTTTTTTTTTTTTTTTTTTTTTTTTAATATACCTGTTGGCCTTGTGTGTCTTTTGAGAAATTTTTGTTTAGATCTGTTGCCTACTTTTTAATCAGGTTTTTTTTTTTTTTTCCCTTGTGAGTTCTTTGAGCTCCTTATATATTCTGGTTATTAATCTTTTGTCATATGTGCGGTTTGAAAATATTTTCTCCCATTCTGTGGGTTGTCTCTTCATTTTGCTGTTTGTTTATTTCTCTGTGCAGACACTTTTTGGCTTGATAGAATCCCATTTGTCCGTTTTTGCTTTGGTTGCCTGCGCTTTTGAGGTCTTACACAAGAAATCTTTGCCCACACAATGTCCTGAAGAGTTTCCCTAAAGTTTTCTTCTTGTATTTTCACAGGTTTGGATCTTAGATTTAAGTCTTTAATCTACTTTGATTTGATTTTTTTTAATATGGTGAAATAGAGGGGTCTAGTTTCAGTCTTCTGCATATGAACATCCAATTTTCTCAACACCATTTATTAGAGAGATTGTTGCTTCCCCAAAATATGTTCTTGCCACCTTTGTCAGTAAATGTGTGGATTTATTTCTGGGATCTATTCTGTTCCATTGGTCTATGTGTCTGTTTTTATGCCAGTACCATGCTGTTTTGGTTACTATAGATTTGTAGTATAATTTGAAGTCAGATAGTGTGATGCCTCCAGCTTTGTTCTTTTTGCTGAGAATGGTTTTGGCTATCCTGGGTCTTTTGTAGTTCCATATAAATTTTAGGATGTTTTTAAAATTTCTGTGAAAAATGTCATTGGCATTTTGATAGGATTGCTTTGGGCAGTAGGAACATTTTTAGCAATATTCTTCCAATCCATGAACATGTAATAATGTTTTTATTTTTTGTGTCCTCTTCAATTTTTTCATCAATGTTTCATAGTTTTCCTTGTAAAGATCTTCCACTTCTTTGATTAAATCTATTCCTAGGTATTTTACTTTATTCACAGCTATTGTAAATGAAATTACTTTCTCTTTTTCAGGTTGTTTGCTGTTGGCATATAGAAATGCTACTGATTTTTGTATGTTGCTTTTGTATCCTGCAACTTTACTGGTTAAATAGCTTTTTTGGTGTAATCTTTAGATTTTTATCAATACAAGACCATATTGTCTGCAAACAAGGATAATTTGACTTCTTCCTTTCCAATATGGAAGGGAATTTTTTCTCTCATCTAATTGCTTTAGCTAGGACTTCCAGTACTGTGTTGAATAAAATTGGTGAAAGTGGCCATCCTTGTCTTATTCCAGATCTTAAAGGAAAGGTTTTCAATTTTTCCCCATTCAGTAAGACACTAGCTGTGGGTAATAGTCTGTACTTTAGTTAGTCCTTAAATGTACTAAATAAAATACTATGGTAAATAATCTTAAAACTATAATTTTTTTTCATAGATCATATCATTAATAATGCAAATTTTCAAATCTTCATTCTTTTTCAGTTTTTAAGTTTTCATTTACTCATTCATACAGAAAGTATTCATATGCCAAATATTGAGAAACTACCATGTCACTTTGCTAGGTGCAAATCCTCACTTCATAACAAGGTCTATCCTGTGCTAAGACTTTTGTCACTGGGCACATGTGACTGAGTATGTTAAATGCGGCTAGTGTGAACAGAGATGTGCTAAAATTATAAAATATACACTGGATTTCCAAGACATAGCGTAAGAATAATATAAGATCTCATTAATAATTTTTGTATTAATGTTAAAGTGATCATATTTTAGATATATTAAATATACTTTAGAATTAATTTTAACTATTTCTTTTAAAAGTTTTATGTGGCTACTAGAAGATTTAAAAATACATGTGTTGCTGGCATTTGTAGTTTTTATTGAGGGCACAGAGTGAGCAAATTTAAATAACCACCTGTCTTACAACAAACTGTACTAAGTGTCATAAAATTCAAATCTCCTTCCTTCATCAGTATTAAGTATGTCTGACCTATGTCACTGGTGATGTGAAGAATTCAATGTTTTCTCCAGAATCATAAAGTGTTGCAAAATAAAATGAGTTTGGTAGCCTTCTAGTTTTGAATCTCGTACTCACTAGCCATGTGATCATAGGCAAGTTATTAAACTCTCTTAATCTTAATTTCCTCATTAGTTTAACATCCCACAGAATGTTACAAGGGTTCTGGATAATCGATGTAAAGTGCCTAGCACAGCGTTTGACATACACTAGCTGTTCAAAACACCACCAAAGGTTTTCTTTTAATCGTGCATGTATGGGCACAGGTGGGTAAGATAGTGCTGATGTTGCTGTGAGTGTCACCATATTGACTTAGGCACCAGCGATGATCCTAATACATGGTAGAAATAATACACTGAAACAGACAGAAGAGAGGACATTACTAGTTGGAAAGGGCCTTCTTGACCCTTTGATAATTGTAAGTCATCTACATCTCCAGTGCATTTAAATGGCCTATCTGAGAATTGTAAGGTAGTGTTCATAGCAAATAACAAGAAAATGAGCAAAGCCCAATTCCCTTCACACACATGTGGGCTGCTGTGCACCGCCTGCTGCATTCTCCCCATGTGACTGTGGCCTCCACAACCTTAGCCATGATTTTTACTAAGCAGCCCTAGGAGTATAAAAGTTGGCACTGAAATCATTATTGAATGCAAATTTACCATTTGATGAAGATTTGGAAGTCCCCGATGACTCCCTGTACTTCTGTAGCATATATGGCAAAGCTGACTGTGCAGGGCTTGAGGCTGGCTTACCAACCAATTAGACTCAGTAAAAGAGGAAATTTGGAATGAGGGCCCAACGTCTCAAAATCCTCAGTCTGGTTTAAATCTATTACGGCTCTGGACAGGCTTCCCAAACATAGATCAGTTTCCCAAGTATAGCTGCCCCTTAATAGTAGCCTACAGCCAAGTTGAAAAGGGAACTTGACTCTGAATTCATTCTTTCTAAGGTGTGTACTCCTCCTCTTCACTTTTCTTTCCCAAAAGGAAATACAGGTAAGCATAGATCAAATGCAGGCATATGAAAACATTTGTTTGAAATGTAGAATGTAAGTTTTCATCTTGTGACAGTATTATTATGGATGGCCCCTGAAATATAATGAACTATTACTAACAGATTACCTAACCATCTAATGTTTCCATGGGAAAATAAGTCCAGAATGTGACTTTAGTACAGCTTTCTACCCTGGTAGGGTGAGGGGTAATATTCTCAGACCCATCCTACCCTGTATTTGATTCACCCACCTGTTCCCTCCACTTATAAGGATGTGCTGATCAGAGAGCACTTCTATACTGCTGGTGTGAATGTAAACTAGTACAGCCACTATGGAAAAACAGTATGGAGATTCCTTAAAGAAATAAAAGTAGAACTACCATTTGATCCAGCAATCTCACTACTGGGTATCTACCCAGAGGGGAAACAAAAAGTCATTATTTGAAAAAGATACTTGTACACGCATGTTTATAGCAGCATAAGTCACGATTGCAAAATCGTGGAACCAACCCAAATGCCCATCAGTCAATGAGTGGATAAAGAAACTCTGGTATATATATATGATGGAATACTACTCAGCCATGAAAAGGAATGAATTAACAGCATTTTCAATGACCTGTATGAGATTAGATACTATTATTCTAAGGGAAGTAACTCAGGAATGGAAAACTAAACATCATATGTTCTCCCTGATATGTGGGAGCTAAGCTATGAGGATGCAAAGTCACAAGAATGATACAATGGACTTTGGGAACCTGGGGGCCAAGAATGGGAGGGGGATGACAGATAAAAAAACAATAAATATGGTGCAGGGTATAATGTTAGGGTGACAGGTACACCAGGCTCTCAAAAACATCCACTAAAGTACTTATATAACCAAATACTACCTGTACCCCAATAACTTATGGAAAAATAAAATTTTAAAATTTTCCTCATCTATTGAAAAAACACAAAAAGAATTTTTCAGCCTCATCTCGCTCTGCCAGACCCATGACTACTTACCCTCTCCCCTTTCTAGCCACACTCTGACCCAGCCCCAGGAGAAGACTAGTGGATTGACTGCTGAACCCTCCAGGGCTGGGCTTACTAGTTGCCTAAGCTCCTATGCGTTGGGAAGTACACAGTCATGCTCCATGTCCTTTCTTCCACTCCCTTCATTCAACAAATACGTGTTAAGTACTACAGTTGCTGAGATAGAGCAGTAAACAAAATAGAACAAAATCCCTTTCTTCATGGAGCTTACATTTTAGTCCTGAGTGATCCGCAATAAACAAGAGAATTAAGACATTAAGTATCTCGGATTTTGATGAGTGCTAAGGAGAAAAATAAGGAAGAGAAATGGAATGGGGAATTGTAGGTGTTGTATTTTAAGGTGGGACAGATGGGGACAACATCACTGAGAAGGTGGCATTATGGCCACTCACCTCAGCCTCCCAAAGTGCTGGGGTTAGAGGTGGGAGCCACTGTGCCCAGTCTCAATCCTCCCTTTCCTTTGTGTACATCTGAGATCCTCCCACCCTACCCCTTGCCCAGGATCCTTCCAGGCTGGGTGTCTTCTAGGCAGGACAGTGGTGGCAGCAGCATCAGTAGAGACAGAGAACAAGGGGTGAAATTTGGGAAGGTAAGCCTGTCTTTTTCCCCCAGGGTCTAGGTGCAGGTTCAGCCCCCCTGCTCCCACCTTCTCCTTGACTTCATTTCTTCATAAGACTGGCTAGAGAGTGGTGCAATACCAGGATTAAATTCTGCAAGGAAAATGTAAGCTTTGAGCTTCAATTGCATCCCTTACCAGAGGGCTCCAACCCTACCAATGTGACCAATCAACACTGCTGTTGGTTGCCTAGAGTTCTCTTAGGAACGTCCCCCAGTGGAGAGGTTATTAGGACAAGATTTTGGAATTGATGGATTTCCAGCTGTAATCACTCCAAAATAGCACGAAAACAACACACTCACCCTCTGGCATCACTTTTCTCTCCATCTCCACTAGTCTCCTTGTGGAGATGAGAGGGAGGGCAGATTCTCCACATAAAACTGTGAATTACGACTTCTGCAGACAGGCTGGGTTTCCAGCTCAATGAAGAGCCAAAGGGATAGTTATGCACAATTAGCGATGAATAATCCTAATCGCTTACGTATATTGATCATTTACTATGATATCTGAAAAATGTATGTGTATTGTCGTATTAATCTTCCCAATCGTTCTACGGCATATGTGCTATAATTATCCACTTTTTAAACAGGATAAGAGTGAAGCATGAAGAGGTTAAGTAATTTGCAGAGAGTAGTGGCAGACTGAGCAGCCCGGCTCTGGAGCGTTTATGCTGTCCTTTCTAGCCACCTCACTGTGTCTCCCCTGGAAAACAGGAATGAAAGGACTTAGAAGGGAAGGTTCTCATTCCTGAAGTTACCCACACAAGCTCTGACCCCTCACAGTTCCTACTGCACTGGTCCTTTCCCTCCTCTGTCTTCCCGTCCTCTTCCGATTCCTTCCCTTTTACTTCCTTTCACTTCCGGGTCAGATACAGAGCCCACCTCCCTGCCCTCTACAGCCACATGCTCCGTCCAGCCAAGGACAGTCTTTCTCAGGCTTGCCATGGGGCAGTACCTATTTCTAAGGCAGCACAGAAACTTCAGGAAGTCTGAGGCATTAAAAAAATAAAACAAAAAACTAGGAACAAAGATAAAGGGACAGAATACAAAGAGCTGGTCCTCAGGTCCTTCCTCCTCCCCACTTTCTCCCTTCTTTTATTAAAACCTCTGGAGAATGACATGGCTGCCACGTAAATATTCAGGAAGCAGCTTCCATCCTAGGCCCATGAATGCCGTGGGATCTCTGGAGGAGAGGGAAGCCACTGGGGGAGAAAGAAAGGCTTGCCTTCCCAAATTTCACCCCTTGTTCTCTGTCTCTCGCAATGCTGCTGCCACCATTGTCCTGCCTAGAAGACACCCAGCCTGGAAGGATCCTGGGCAAGGGGTAGGGTGGGAGGATCTCAGATGTGTACGAAGGAAAGGGAGGATAGAGACTGGGTACAGTGGCTCCCACCTCAAATCCCAGCACTTTGGGAGGCCAAGGTGAGTGGATCACTTGAGGTCAGGAGTTCAAGACCAGCCTGGCCAACATGGCAAAACCCCGTCTCTACTGAAACTACAAAAATTGGCCAGGCATGGTGGTGCATGCCTGTAATCCCAGAATTGGAAGGTTGAGGCAGGAGAATCACTTGAACCCGGGAGACAGAGGTTGCAGTGAGCCGAGACTGCGCCACTGCACTCCAGCCTGGGGAACATAGGGAGACTGTGTCTCAAAAAAAAAGGGGAAGGGGGGAGGATAGAGATTCTAAGAAACTGCTGATGGCAGAGTGGGATTCCTGTACTCACTGGTCATTTCTCATCACGCTTCAAATGGAAGAAACCTGAGGCTGTGTGTTCTGTGAAGGTTCATTCTACATAATGTGTTTTCCATGGACCTGCAGAAACACAAAGAACAAAACGGAGCCTCGCCTGCAGGGATCTCGCCATCTAAATAAGCCTCAGAATAAATTGCCTTAAAAATAGTTAACACTCACATTTGTTGAGATTTGTGAGAGATGAATTGAGAAGTGTTGATTTAAGTGAAATGTATCAAAGTGACACTTGGTTCAACAGGCAAGAGTGTGGTTCAGAGTTTGGGGCTTGATGCTATGCATCTTTGGTGTTTCTTTTCTCATTAAAAAGTGCAAGTAGAAGCATAATGTATTAGGTTATTTTATTTGCATAAAAAATAAACTTCCTCTCTCCCGTCCTTTGCTCCCTACCTTTTGCCTCCAATGCCTCTGTGTGAAGTGTAAACCACTTCCAACACTTCCAAGCAAGTTAAACTTGAAGACCTACTTAGGTTCTCAGGCTCATTACCAAGGATTTAAAACCTCTCTATTCATTCGACGACAATGGTTTCCATGGCAATTACCGCAACACATGACATCCCCTGCAGCTCAGCTCAGAAATGCACCAGCAGAAATGGCGACACATCAACACATTTGCCCGGAAGAGCTGGGTGGAGTCCTTACTGGGACTTGGCATAAGGAATTAATTTGTATTTTTTAGAAAGCAAACATTTTGATTTCTTGGTGCACAATTGATTTTTCTCCTCCTTTTATTTCAACCCATCACTCCTGTGAAGATACGTTTTACAGCAAATCGCTGGAATTGTGACTATGTAAAAGTGACCAGGGACAGAGACAAAAGTGTTGACCATTTTCATCACTTCGTTGCCCTTTTCATCTGTTTCTGACTCATTACACCTTGCCCTTTCCTCTTCTAAGACCAGTATATCTTGTTAATAGAATACACACACGCACACACGCACACACGCACACACGCACACACGCACACACACATACATGCATACTCATTTTCTCCACGAAGAAAGGCAGCCAAGTGCCAAAATGCAAGCCCAGGCTGGGGTTCCACACTGCTCTAAACAATCTGCTCTTCCTACCTCCACCAAGAAAAGCAAATGGAAGGCACACTTAAACCACCTCCACAAGAAATCACTAGTCAAATAAATACACGGATAAAAAGGGTCCCCGTTAATAAGCAACCTACAATGTGCCAGGCACTGTGGTAAGAGCTCTGCATAAATCATTTCATTATGTCTCCATGAGATCAGGATTTTCACCTTTGTACAAATGAAGAAATGCATGCTCAAAGAAAAGTGTCCAGGATTATACAGCCAAGTGTGTCAGAAATGGAATTTTTAACCCAAATTGGCCTGGCTCCAGAGCCCATGTTCTTTAATTAATTGATAAAGGGGCTTATTTTCTCACTCAGGTTCGAGAGAAGGTACAGTGAGGAGAGGCATTCAGTCAAGTGGCCCAGGCTATTATCTGAGCACTTGAAGTCCCTGTACACTGGCTGGGACAACACTGAACAAGTCCCTTGCAGCCTTTTCTCCTTAATTTTTCCAGAAAATGTTAAGAGCAATGTTGACCTGCTTTCCTGGTTATGTAACAAGTGACTGAAATAATAAGTCAGAGTTCTGAAATGCCAACCAATGATGATGGCTCTCATAAACCCACAGGGATAGACCCCTGCAAAGGGGAGGTAGAGAGGAAACATGCAGAATAAAAATGCTTTCAAATGAATAGGAAGAGGGGCTTCCCCAAAAGAGAATGACTGGAAACTCTCATTATCCTTAACGTGTCTAGCCCTAAGCAGATGTGTTGGATGAGCAATGCAGCTCCTTATTCTAACTTATGTTAAGACCTGGCTCTAGAGGGTCAAAAGGCCTCCATGAGAAGATTCTCTGGGTCATTCCTGGGTGCTTCTGGTGTAAGAATACATAAGACTTTGGAAGACTTTGTGTGTGTTCATTAATTTCTCTGCAAGGAAGAATTTTGGACTTACAGACTTCCTTTTAATAAGCACGGTAATGCAAATATCTATTATCTTCAGCCTGAGAGCCTATTTGTATAATCATTAAATAAGGAGCTACATTAGCTTCATATTAAGGTAATAGCTATGCTTATCTAATTTTGCATTTACTTTATTTAGGCTCAGTCCTTAATGATGTATGATACCTTTAATTAAGGGTCAGCAATTAATGAGGCAGTGGAGGTTACCGTACTTGACTTTATGCTTTAGTTAGCAGAAATTAAATCTGCTTCTAACTTTGCATCATTTTCTCCTTTTCTTGCACTTCAGAAGCTATATAAAAGAGAACTTTGGAAATTACATGGAACTCTATCCCAACCCATTCTAAACTATATGTGTATTTATGTGGCTTTTATCCAACACGTGAGGACACAAAACAGAACCATGCATGGTCTTTATCCTCAAGGAACTCAGAGTCCAGGGATAAGCATATTAGGCTTTAATAGATGTCATTTTAAAAGAAGGATCCAGGGAAAATGTGAACCATAATCTCTCTAGATGGGATCAAACTGAGGTCCAAGGACCTCAGCACTTTGCAGGGCTTCCCATTCACTTATACGGCAAACATGCAGGAAAAAAAATAATAGTGTCCCAGTTGCCAGTGATTGTGCTGCTCTAGGTTCTTGCAAGGACCTTCCACAACAGCACAACAGAAAGGCACTTAGGGATTTTAACTTTGAGAAAAAGATGAAACAGCCACCTTTTATAAACCCTCAGGTTGCCATCTTTTGTTCACAACATATGTAAATAGATTAGAGCTGAATTCTATGTTGAGTCCAAAAGACTTCAGATTTTTCAAGGCTATTATATTGCGATCTTATCAAAACACTGCTAGAGATTGTTTTGGCTTCTTGAAAGTAAGTAACTATCCTAGAATGGGCCTCTTCCACCAATCTCTACTTAAATTTTTATATTTACTCAGATTATACAAACTGTAGCCAAAGAACATGCTTGGCATTTGGCTTTTAGAGACACACATATTTACCTCCACATATGCATAAATATACATATTTAAGTATTGGTCACATCTGCGAAGATGAAAGTGAAGTGGATGGTTATGCAGAAAAGGACAGTGTTCATTTAAGAAAAGACAGTCTGAGTAAAATAAGAGCAAAATTTCCAGATAGACTTCTTTTAAATAATAGATATAAATAGATTCGGTGACTAAACATTTCCTCTATTGTTAAGTCAGTTTTAATGGTAGAGACACCTGAAGAAGGAATAGAAATAAAGGGAGTTTATTTTAAAACGAGAGAATCATGTTACACTTCCAACAAACAGATCAGGAAAAGTGCATTGACTTTGAAATTCAAGTAGAGGTTAGTTTGAATCCTATGTTGCCATTTATAGATCAATTAAACTTCAGCAAGTGTCACAGGTTGGAGTCCTCGGGGAAGCTAGCTCTAAACTAGAGATTCAAGTATAGGAGGTTTATCTGGGAGTGCTCTTGGGATCAATACCCAAGGGAAAGGCAGGGAAGGAAGGGAGAGAAGCAGAATTGGGCAGGAAAATAAGCCAAGCTTTTATGCAGTGAACAGAGGCTTCACCAGGCTACTAGAAGCTCTGAAGGTGGAGTGACCCTTCAGAATTGGCCTGAGATGACGCAAAGGGGGTCAGGCCTGTATATCTCCTACATTGATACCAAAATCCCAGAAAATGCTCAGGCATCGATGCCTGAGTCTTGACCTGTAATTAGCAACCTCCTACACTGATCTTTCGCTGGATGGAGGCCTCCCCAGGAAGGGGCCATGACTTTGGGTGATGTGGACCCCTTGAGCAGAGATACTTCCAAAAAAGGCTACCTTCTGGCAGGACTCCCAGCAGCTGGGGAAATAAATCCTGGGGAGTAGATCTAGGCAGCATACCACAGTGTCTAAAACAGCATTTTGGATTCCTTCATTCATTCAACAGGTATTTACAAAACTCCTACAATCCATATTAGGGCACCCAGTGATTAAGCAATGAACAAAGCTGACCACATCCTTACCGTCCTGGAACTCTCACTTTGGGGAACAAGGTAGAGGGTATACAAAAAAGAAAAAAACAAAATAATTACAGGGTGTAAGTACTATAAAGCAAAAAGAGTGATAAGATAGGAATTAAAAGAAGGCAAAGCTGCTTTAAATAGAGTCCTTTCAAGTAGAAAGGATTAAAGAATAAATGAAGAAATTGAGAGAATGAGAGCAAACAACTCATTTGAAAGCATGGGATGGTAACTGCAGGCGGACATGATTCCAAAAAGATACTTGATATGGGTGTAAGATTATTTACAAGGCAGGTGATTAGAGAGGAGGGGGAGGATGAGTCGGGAGAAAAAAAAGGTAAGTGAAGAGGAAAGGTCCCAGATCAGGGATCAGCAAATTACTGCCCGCAATTCGAGGGAGCATCTGTGTTGTAAATGAAGTTTACAAAAGCATAACCTCTTGGTTGTTTATTGCCTATGGCTACTTTCATGCCACATCTGCAGACTTGAGTCATTGTGACGAAGAGCCTAACATTTTTGTTACTATCTGGACCTTTACCAAAAGAGTTTGCTCACCCTTCGTTTAGAGGAGCCAAGATATAATGGAATCTGGTGCAGATCTGAAGTTGGCTTTGCCTACAGCAATACTGGTACCCTTCTTGGATGTAACAGGAAGGCAAGCAAAGATCTGCACAGAGGCAGAAGAGTTTGTGGATGTGATGATAGAGAAAGAAAGGAGTTTCATTTTATTGCTGTTTCTTTTCTTACTGACAAATGCGAGTGAGGAGGAGGACTAGGGAGGGTTTCAAAAGAAGGGAAAGGTTTTGAAGTTCTCAACTTGGAGAAAGAAAAAGCTGATTTACTAGGGAAGTAGAGTGGAATTGAAAGAGGTGGTCTTGAGTACCTATCGGAGCCTATGGCCATAAATCTGAACTACATTCAATTTAAAGAAGCAACTACCAGTTACGATGTTGTAATAAATTTATGCTTTCATGCCATTCCTTCTCCTCCAACCTGTAGCAAGGAGAAATAAAATAGAAAAAAAGGCTAGATCGGTATTAGAAGGTATCACTGTCATTTACTTGAAACAGAGCAGAAAACTACGGCAGTGGAAGAAAGGGAGCTGCTAAATACCAGTTCAAAAATCAGGCTTCATAACTGAGAATTTTCTGGGATTTGGTAAGTTTATTAGTCTGTTTTCCTGCTGCTGATAAAGGCATATCTGAGACTGAGTAATTTATAAAGAAAAAGACGTTTAATGGACTCACGGTTCCAGCTGGCTGGGGAGGCCTCATCATCATGGGGGAAGGCAAGGAAAGGACAAAGGCATGTCTCACCTGGCAGGAGGCAAAGAGAGAAAATAAGAACCAAGAGAAAGGGATTTTCCCTTATTCCACCGTAAGATCTCATGAGACTTACTCACTACCACGAGAAAAGTGTGGAGGAAACCATCCTCATAATTTAATTATCTCCAACTGGGTCCCTCCCACAACACATGGGAATTATGGGAGCTACAATTCAAGATGAGGTTTGGGTGGACACAGCCAAACCGTATCAGTAAAGGATAAAATATATTTTATCCCAGGCTCATTTGTGAAGCTAGGGTTAAGATGTGTGTATCAGTTGGGTTGTGCAGAAGAAACAAAAAGCATCCTATACATTTTAAAGAGCGAGGAATTCAATGCAAAGAATCAGGTGCTTGCAGAAATCATTGGGAAGACTGAAGAAGCCGGTTCCAGGTTGACTTCTTGGAATGACTCCTGAAGCATCATGAACCAGACACTGGGGAGCCACAACCTCAGTGGCTTTGGGAACTATGCTATCTTAGACTGATAGCTGCTGCCACAGTCACGGCAAACTCTGGACATCAGGAGAATGTTCACCAGAAACTGCTTCAGGAGAACTATGACCTTGCTACCATGCAGAAACAAACAGAATCTTCAGGAAGATTGCCTCTGTCTTACTTGCTCCCATATCTAATATGGATGTACTTCATTGGCAGAATGTAAATTATAACTGAAAGAAAGTGCATTGGCTTCCCAACCTCTCTAGATAACAGGAAGAAGAAAAGGTAGTTGAGAAACCAATCTAGTGCCTCCCACATTGCAGTATCACAACATGAGGCAGTTGCTCACCTGAGACCTGGGGTCTTGCATATAGAGAGCTATGGGTCTATAAGGGCATTGAGAGGAGCAGAGCAGCAATGCCTCAGGGTAAGAAGCCAAGTCAAACCCACCTCCTGGATCAGTCAATGGCCTGAAGAGCCCTTAAGCACAATTGTAAGATGTGGTTCCACACTGTGCATCCCAGAAGCAGGGTGGAGGCAAGGAATGAGTTGAGATTAACAAAACACAAGTGAGAGACAGAGAAAACAGAAAACCTCAGCTCAAGATGACCCTAACAACCAATATTGATTCTCAAGAAGCTAGCATCTAAGTCAACAAGCAAAACACAAATTCACCCCAGGTGAAAGGAATTTTATGTAAATGTTTAAGATGTTCAAAGAGATAAATGAAAGAATCATATCAACTTTAAAAGATTACTAAAATGTAAAGAAAAAGGCTAAAATGGGTGTATATGAAAGAGACCTACTTAGAAACCTAGTAATTAAAAATACTAAAATTAAAAATATCTGTATAAAACACATAAATATGTGTATATTTGCCACAACATAAGATGCCACGATATAAAAGTAGCATAGTTAAGGAAAGAATTAGTAAGTGGGAAGATAGTATTGAGAAATTTACCTGGAACATTGATAAAGATATTAAAAGCATGAATGAGAAGTTAGGAGATGTGGAAGATAGCTCAAGAAGCTTCAGCATATGTCTAAAGAGAGTTTCAGAAGAAGATCATGCAGGAAATGGTTGGAAAACAATATTTGAAGACATATTTCTGAGATTTTTGCAGGAAAAAAAAAAGATGAGTAGGTTTTTTGAGATTGAAAGTGCACTCTGAATACTAAGCTGGTTAAATAAAATGAAAGCCTCACTGAGATGAGTTGTAATTAAATAAAAGTACATCAAGGTTAATATTAAAATCTTAAGAGCTTCTAGAGAGAAAAGAAAGGTGACTTGAAAGAAACAATTACATAACCATCAGCCTTTTCATCAGCCATAATTTAATACTTTCAGAAGCAAATGGCAAGCTAGCATCAGAGGACTGGAAAAACATTAAAAAATGCGAGAATTAGATTGACTGGAATTTTGCAAAATGACAGAAAAGCAAAATATTCAGACAGTCAAAGACATTAGAGCATTTACCACCCACAGACATTTACTAAACCTATTAGTAAAGAATGTACTCCAGTCAGTAAAAAGCAGACACATTTGGTTGGTTGGCTGGCCTGGGATAAAGGAAGGCACTGCAAGAAAGATATTGATTAAAATGGTAAATATTATGGACTATTGACGGTAATAAAATAATAAAGTGTATCCAGTCACCCAGATAATATAATATTTCTCCAGAACCTATGGATATTAAGCTGCTGAAGTATTGGCAAGTAGGCTTTCACCACATGAATTCAGGAGCAGGAGAGAAAGTCAAGTTTGGCGACAGTTTGTACCAAGCAGTAATAATATAAGCGACCATGGGTTGTAAATTGAGTTATAAAGAAAGTGAAGGCATCTGAGCAGTTGTTAATACTGTGAAAATGACTGGAAGAGTACATGGGGCATCATTAGGAGGTCTTATGAGATCAAGGAAAGGTTGCTATCAGGATGCTTGTAAGGCTGAGTCTGATAGCAGATTCTTGCAGTAGATTTCAGGGGTATCTGATGGAGTGACCGTGGGTCATGAGATAAGCCAGAGCATAAAAATTTAGAAGTGAAGTATAGACACGGGTAGAATTCTATCATTTCTCAGGATGAAATGAGAATAGGAATGCAGGAGAGGACAGAGGGTCTGGAACTCAAGCCTTTAATAAATAAAGTGAGGGAGGACATAGTCCGTCAGTGACAGGAATAAGAGGAGAGGGAGGTAGAACCAGTTGATGGGATTCACCTCAATGGGGCAGAGCATCTTGTAAGAATGTGGCCGTGGCCGTGGAGAATAGCTTTAGAAAGTGTAATGTTCTTTTCCACACTTAATTAATGGCAACACGTGTGGTATTAGTCCCTGAGAGAGAGTCTGGGTCCATGACCTGCACTGCAGAATGGTTCTTTAAGAAGTCCCGTTTGCAAGGTTTAAATTAAATATAAAGGGAATTCAGACTTTTTTTTTAATCATTAAGAGCAGTGTATTGTCTATTGAGGTTCCTTGTTCTTTCTGGATATCTCTGTATTAAATCTTCTGACTTAATCCCAGGATTCAGGAAAGAGTTTTTGTTTGGTTGGTTTTTTTATTTTTTTTAATTTTTCTATTTTTCTTTTTATTTTAAGTTCTGGGGCACATGTACAGGAGATGCAGGTTTGTTACATAGGTAAACGTGTGCCATGGTGGTTTGCTGCACCCATCAACCCATCACCTAGGTATGAAACCAGCATGCATTAGCTATTTTCCCTAATGCTCTCCTTCCCCCATCCCACCTCTCCTAACAAGCCCCAATGTGTGGTGTTCCCCTCCCTGTGTCTATGTGTTCTTATTGTTCAGCTCCCACTTATAAGTGAGAACATGTGGTGTTTGGTTTTCTCTTCCTGCATTAGTTTGATGAGGATAATGCCATCCAGCTCCATCTATGTCCCTGCAAAGAACATGATATCATTCCTTTTTATGGCTGCATAGTATCCCATGGTATATATGTACCATATTTCCTTTATCCAGTCTATCATCGATGGGCATTTGGGTTGATTCCATGTCTTTGCTATTGTGAATAGTGCTGCAATGAACATACACGTGCATGTATCTTTGTAATAGAATGATCTATATTCTTTTGGGTAATAGAATGGGATTACCAGTAATGGGATTGCTGGGTCAAATGGTATTTCTGGTTTTAGGTCTTCGAGGAATCGCCACACCATCTTCCACAATGGTTGAACTAATTTACATTCCCACCAGCAGTGTAAAAGCATTCCTATTTCCCCACAACCTTGCCAGGATCTGTTGTTTCTTTTTAATTACCATTCTGACTGGTATAGCTCATTGTGATTTTGATTTGAATTTCTCCAATAATCAGTGTTGCTGAGTTTTTTAAATGTGTTTGTTGGCTGCATGAATGTCTTTTTAGAAGTGTAGGTTCATGTCCTTTGCCCACTTTCTAATGGGGTTGTTTGTTTTTATTTATTGTAACTGTGTTTAAGTTCCTTGTAGATTCTGGATATTAAACCTTTGTCAGATGGATAGATTGTAAAAATTTTTTCCCATTCTGGTGGTTGCCTATTCATTCTGAGTGCAGAAGCTCTTTAATTAGATACTGTTTGTCAATCTTTGCTTTTGTTGCAATTGCTTCTGGTGATGTCATCATGAAATCTTTGCCCTTATAGAAGAGTTTTTATACCTTGACTTCACTGACTTACAATTCCATTCTGGGTCCAAGGGTTGAGTGGGACTGTATATTTTTCTTTGGGGTGGTAATCTGTACCAAAGAGATGCAGAATTCTTTTTCTCAAGAAGTTTCCAGTTCGATGAAATAAGAGCAGGAAATAGATCCTGTGAGTATATGTACTCACATTTTTATTGCTTTTATTGATTATGTATTGGTTATAAATAAAATATGCAAACATCTTACATCTTATATCTGTTTTTCTGTAAATTAAAATCTGTAAATAAAGCTCAGATTAAATGAGAAATAGAATATTTTATTTGATCAAGTTTCAACATAGTCAAGTGTTTCAGCTTTTATGTGATTAAAAATAGTCAAGCAAAAATATTCATTGAGATCCTCACACATTTAAAGTGATGATTTCAGTGTCACAGGTGATGCAAAGAAGTATAAGACCAAGCCCCTACTTTCCAGAGTTTTCATTTGCATATTTTTATTTATATATTATTCTGTGAAAGCCAGTAAGTATTAAATGCCAAAGAGAAGTATTCTTCTGATTTAAAAAAAAAAAAAAATGTTCTGCATGTTCACAGTCAAGGAGGATCAATGTGATCTGATCTGGTCACAAAGGACCTCAGAAATTTTGTATTTTAAAGAGAAGCCGGGAAGTTAAAAATGGCCTGAATACAAATTTGGGACTCGAAAGACATATTTCATAAAATCCACTCTCTTATATAAAGGAGGGTTCTATGGGAATCGTGGGAAATAAAGAGTAGATGGTAAAGAACTTTGAAAGCCAAGGACATTATCCCACAGGCACTGCAGACCAATAGGCTTTTGAGCAGGTAAATGATACAGTGAAGGCAGCAGGACTGTCAACAGTAGGACTGACTGATGACAAAGTGGAAGAAGGATTGTGCAAGAAGCACACTGAAGACATGAAATTCTGCTAGTGGGGGCCATGCCATGCTGGGCAGGAAGAGATAAATGTCTACTCCACAGGTTAAGGAAAAAAGCGAAGAAGAAAAAGCTAAATGAGAAACGTGTTATGATCAACCAACCAACTTGTTACGAATGATTAGTGGTGAGTTGGCAACAAGGGATAAATCAGGAATTCAAAGAGGTTTAACAAGAGTTCCATTTCATTTACAAATTATGGGTCTTCTCATGAAAATAGTGGCAAATAGGAGAGAAAGCTGCTTTCATTCAAAATAAGTATTCTTGTATTTGTGAATTATAATATGTTCAAACAACCCAAACATTGTAGCTGGCAGTATGTATGTTAATGTTTTTTGTTTGTTTGTTTTTGTTTTTGAGATGGAGTTTTGCTCTTGTTACCCAGGCTGGAGTGCAATGGCGCGATCTCGGCTCACTGCAACCTCCGCCTCCCGGGTTCAAGCGATTCTTCTGCCTCAGCCTCCCGACTAGGATTACAGATGCCCGCCACCATGCCCAGCTAATTTTTTTTTTCTCTTTGTATTTTTAGTAGAGACGGGGTTTCATCATGTTGGCCAGGCTGGTCTTCAACTCCTGACCTCAGGTGATCGACCTGCCTTGTCTTCTGAAAGTGCTGGCATTACAGCCATGAGCCACCGTGTCTGACCTATGTTAATGTTTTAATTCAAGCAAATGACTTTTTATTTAGTTTTTCTTATTAAAAATGCTGGGTATACCTAATAACTTCAAGAAAAATAACCCAGCCTTCACAATGTAATATAAGCACAATTGATCACCATCCCATACATATGGTGTTTCACTGAGCCTGTTGCTCCTAATAATAGCAACCAAAACATGAATGAAAGAATACAAGAGAACACATTACTTATGAACCCGTTCTTGAAGGGTGTTAGATGTAGAATAAGGTCTAACTCATGGAAGGAGCCTGAGCTAATCCATGCTTTGCATTTAGGTTATACCCGTTTTCCTTTATCAACCGAAGTTGTCCTTTGTCAATTGATGTTTTATATAAAGTACCACAAAACTTGCTCTATGTTGCACGTTTATCCTCCTAGAAATGTAAGAAATTTTCATTTGCAAAATACCTAATCCAGACAGGTTTTTCTTTTGTTGAGTGTGTTTTATGCAACATGTCAGGGTTTGAGTTTTTTGTTTTTCCAATTCATAACCTTTTCCACCACCACGTAAAAAGACGACTCTCTCACCATGTGGTTTCTCTGTCTGACCTGACATCAAATATGTGCAGTCTGTTCCAAGAATTGAAAGCTTAGCTTCCCTCTGGCTACTGAGGTCATGTGTTTAAATTTTTAGGTCAACACATCCAATTAAAACAGGTTCGGTGCAGAATAGACTATAAAAGGTAGAAGTGTTACAAAGAACAAGATATTCACTCACGTAACATATAAATTAGGGGAAAAATGGAAATGTACTATTGGTTCATGCTCAGAGTGTTGGACACTCCAGGTGAAATTCAACAACTGAAAAAAACATTTTTAAAGATCGCATTAGAGGAATCCTTGACCCCTGGCAAGGTCCCGAATCATGAGCAGACATTATCTCTGGATTTGGAGGAGGAAATCATATCAAAGTAGATTTTAAATCAAATCAAAGTAGACATTTTAGCAGTCTCATGGACTAACATAAAAGGTTTTGCATTCAGAATCTTTTGCAGAAGCTGTAAAACAGAACGTTTCAGGCATCTGGCTGCTGCTTTATCTGGCTGGGCCTTTAGCCCCGGAGCTTTTCTGTTTCTCGTATGGCCAGGACTACAAGAGTTCTGCCTCATCCCTCTAGAGAGCTAGAGACCAAACTGGGGGGTACAGGTGTAAGAGAAGTTAAAGGACTAAAGGTCAAAGAAGTGCAAAGAGCTGAGAGCTTCCTACCCATTACCCCTATCTAAAGTTAGTAGTTAATATGAAATAAAAGTCTGCCTGGATTAATTTTGGAGTCCTTTTTTTTAAATAAGATGCAGTCCAATGAGCATAAATACTTGCTTTCTGAGGCACATGTTTTGACATGTGATGAGCTCAAGAAAGAAGAAATCAACCCCAGAGAAGGCTTGCAATGCTTCTAACTTAGTTAATATAGGAAGACTTCCCGGTGGATAGGTAAAGAAAGAGGAGCCTACTTTAACTTGCATTAAGAAGCCAATGGTTTTGCAACAATAAGTCTTACTTTTGTGCAATTGCCTTAATTTTTCTTGGATGACTTGGATATTCCCACCATTGTACCTTTACCCATGCTATTTCTCTTATTTCAAATATCTGTTAACCATCTCTTTACCAAACTATAAAACCTAGCACAAAATTCACCTCTTTCAGGGTGCTTTCTCTGCCTCCCCCAATTCTATCCATTCTGATCTTCTTTCATTCTTCATCCACTTCCCGTTCACTTGTACAGTGTGTGGTACACTATCCAGAGTAACTGGCATAAAGTAAATAAACAAACAACGGAGTTACTCTTACCAGTGTGACGTTTAATTGTGTTGTACCAGAAATATGGTGCTGCTGAGGCCTATGTGAGTGAGAGATTTGCTTTCATTTAGGAAACCAAAGAGGAAGAGGCTATTCTACCCCCAGAGGGGTTTACATATCCACTCCCATTACCGCAGCAAGAAGGAAAACACTAATTACACAAAAGGGAATGCAGTCGTCAAAATAGTGGGCTCAGAGCACAGCAGAGAAACTGACAGGCAGAATCTGTATCTTGAGAAAGTCCATAAGCAAAGACTAAGATAGGGACCCTGAAGCAAGAAGCAAACTGCATTGGGTCCAGAGTAAATGATGAGAAAATCTCAGGACACACAGAAATAAATCTAGACTGGACAAGAGCTGTTGACAGACCTTCCATGGCCATGGGTTATTTGTGCCTTAGTAGGGAGAAATCAAAGGTTGGTAAATCACTTGATCACCTCTTCAGTTCCTGATAGGACTGAAAATCTGTATATTCTTATTGTGGAATTTGAGCCCAGTTGTTCTCAACAAATCTTTTTATCAGCTTTCATGAGGTCCTCAGTTATTATATATCAGGGGAATAATCTAAAGGAAGAACATATTGGAATACTGATTTCCAAAGTGGGAAAAGGACCATGCAAGCATACCCCAGCCCCACAATCTAATTATCTTACCCAAACTTGCATTTCTCAGGATATTCTACTTTCATTACATTGGCACTTTTCAACAGGATGACTTAGTTGCTTGTGTTTCATGGGTAGATTCAGTCCTTCCATGGGTCCACACCCTCTCTAGGCATTCACATCTTGACATTAATTCTTCCTGTAAGAGCTAAGACTAATTTCCTTTTGCACCAATCATCCCAATGCTTGATACACTTTAGGTTTTTGATGCTAATATTAACTTTCACGTCTATTAGCTTCTTAGCTCATGCATGTTGGGACTCTTCAACTACATCATAATCTCCTGATCTAAGACATAGGAACTCTATTTCCTGCTTTTAAAATCTTCCAAAGCCTGATAGTTCTCTACACATAGTGTCTGTTTTTGTTTAGTAACAAAACATGTTTTTGT
Source organism: Macaca fascicularis (assembly GCF_037993035.2). Classification (NCBI taxonomy): domain Eukaryota; kingdom Metazoa; phylum Chordata; class Mammalia; order Primates; family Cercopithecidae; genus Macaca; species Macaca fascicularis. Next base: position 11,483,040 of record NC_088383.1, read on the forward strand.
TCTCTACACAAGAACACGTTTTTGTTTAATTAATAATTGAAGAAAAAAGGGTATAAAAGAACACGTAAGTGCTGTAAAGGAATAACAAGTTCCTTTCAAGTTCTGCTTTCTTGGAATTTCCAAATGGAGACATAGTAAAATTCAAATCCCAATGAACTGCTTCAGGGGAGTATTATAGATTTGCATCTTGGGGTTTACAAAGGCTGAAAATGCAGGATTGACGTTAATGGAGAAACATGTATGTATGAGCATCTTACTGTCTTTAGATGGTCTTCATGGTACTCATTGCCTTTCTCCAGGGGATGGAGGTTCTGTGATAAGTAGGAACTGGATGCCTCACTTTGGCTTGGTCTGGGTAGTTCCTCAAGGATTAGTATAGGTTGTTAACTTATTGTTTAAGACACATTTTTCACTGAGTTGCATTTGTTATTGGTCTTAGACCCTCGGGCTGTTATACACCATTGGAGTTAGGATATAGATAGATACAGATGTATAAATGTGTATTTGTGGCCTAAAATAAAGTCTTCCCTCCACCTTGAAAATACAGCAAGAGGATAAACATAGACAGTCTCATAATAGAGGCAATGTTACCCCAGAATAGTAAGAATATTCATCTTTTGGTACCATATTGTTACTTCAAAACGCTTTGAAGAAATGTTTAATCTCCTCTAGGAAACATTAACTATCTGATATTATACAATGCATAAAATTTCCAAATATCTGAGAAAGAAACAAAATTGTTTTTGAGTAGGAGCTGCAGAGCAAAAATAAATACACACACACACACTCCCAAAACACAATGAGGTATTGATGTAATAGTTTATAAATAGAATGCTGATGGGGAAAAAATGAGATTTGACTTACAGGAACCAATAACAAAAAGTGTGAGATCTGGACTGGTGGGAATTCAAGAACACATCAAAAAAGATTACCATAAATTATCTTTGCCTTCTGCACAGCAATAATAGTGATGATGCAAGGAAAATGTATTTAAAGAAAGTTTTCCCCTTAAAATAATATTTTACAAAATATGTTTTCATATGAACACTAAAATGAGACCATGAGTTGGAAAGGTCAGACCATTCAGAAAGTTTATAATGACTCTTGGATTAATCAAGATGGGGCAACCTTCTAAAGTACAACCTTTAAAAGAAAAGAGAAGCTAGGGTAGGGGATCTATTCTCTCCCCCAATTCATACGTGCACTTTGCAAGAGAGAGTTTATTAAACTTTGCTATTAATCTCTTAACCATGCTGGCATCTAGAATTGTTCACGGAAAAGAAGACTCCAGATCCTATTTCTTCCATAGATTGACCGAGGAATGACTCTAAGAAATCCTTTTTTTACTCTTCTAAGCTCACAACCTATTCCTTTTTGCACCCTTAAATGATAGTATGGTTTACCAAGACCACTGGGCTAAGCATTCTGACCCCATACTAACCAACTGTGTGACCTTCGGCAAGCTCCTTAATTTTTCTGGGCCTCAGTTTCTTCATATTTAAAACAGAATGATTGAAACCCACATTTTTTAAAGTTCCTGGCAGTTCTTTAATTATGATTTTAAGAAACTAATACATGACATAGATTATGAAACATTAGAGAAAATAGAATCTAGATCATTGTATTTCTGTGTCAAGCTTTCTCCTCTTGGCAGTTCTGTCTCCTGAGAATCAGAGAAAAGGGAATCAAAGTGGCTTAACAAACTGTATTACATTGGATCAATAAATATTTACTATATGATTGAGTCAATGGGTGAATTGATCTCTTAGTGACTGTAAAAACCCTAAAGAAGCTAATAGAATTATCTGAAAATAAAGTGTGAGTGGTAAGGAATGATTTACATTTATAAATTTCTCTTTCTTGTCCATGAAAAGGTTACAATTGTAGAAAAATAGATCTATTTGGATCACAATTCCACTCCGTAGTGGAAGTGTTGTGTAGTCATTATTGCCTGTATGTCAGAGATAATGTGTTTTTATGTTTTAAATGTTGGTGAATTGCACATTTGCGGAATCTCCTGACAAAGATAGGATGTCAGTGTTTGCACATAATAATTGATGTGAAATATATGTGTTGTTTACAAGCTAACAAATGAGTAGTATTCACAACTGAACAAAAGATGTGGCCCTATTCATTCAATTTGCTACTAGTTGCTCCCCAGATATTAGTTTAAATACAACCTTTAGCTATAATTTGCATATTTAATTTTAGAAATAGCTGATTATTTGAGTCAAGGAGCAATCTATGAAAGCTGCCGATTTCGATCCATTTTACTGTCAAGAGGGTATCTTTATGGGGAAGTCCGGAGTGCTAGAACTTGGATTGACCATTGCAAATAGGAGATGACAGTCCAAATGAGAGATGAGGAGAACTCTCTGGCAGGGTGGAGATTGTGTCAGTAGCACTCAGGAAAGCTGACACACCGACACAAGTAACAGAAAAACAGCACAGCCTCTCCCACTCACATTCAGGCAAACCAGGGTAGTCACATGAGGCTCCAACAAGAAGAAAGATTGAGCAGAAAACAAATTAATCCAGACTCATTCTATAAAGCCAGCTCCAAATTATTTTGAAAATCAAATAACTAATGTGATGATTTGGTAACCATTAAGATAGCCACAAATACTTACATTAAGGTTAAAAGGGTCACATAGGCCAGGCACAGTGGTTCACGCCTGTAATCCCAGCACTTTGGGAGGCCAAGATAGGCTAATCACGAGGTCAGGTGTTTGAGACCATCCTGGCCAACATGGTAAAACCCCATGTCTACTAAAAATACAAAAATTAGCTGTGCATGGTGGTGGGTGCCTGTAATCCCAGCTACTCAGGAAGCCGAGGCAGGAGAATTGCTTGAACCCAGGAGGCACAGGTTGCAGTGAGCTGAGATCATGCCACTGTACTCCAGTCTGGGTGACAGAGCAAGACTCTGTCTAAAAAAAAAAAGGAGGGGAGGTCACATATTCTGTCTAGCAGAAGCAAGATTTCCAGGATGTCCTTGTTCCTGTAAAAATTTGTCTGACTATGTATAATCTCACTAAGGACCTTTTCCTGTCATACTTCCTTTCCACTTGACCCAATTTTCCTGTATACTGGCCCACACTTGTGAATCCCTGCTCAGGGATATTTTAACTAGTTTATGTCGCTAGTTCTATAGCAAGCCCCTTATATTTTAAATGTTTTTTTTCAAAATTTGAATGCATTGACGAAATCAATTGTTAGATACGTTTTGGATATGGGTCCTTCGTGAGGATCTCATATTCCTAGATGGCTGGGATATCAGAAAGGCTAATGCCTGAGGTAGTTTTCTGAGATTATATTTTTTCATAGAAATATGTGAGTTAAGAATAAGAAGGAAACTTAGCGATTATAGAGTCAAGGCTTCTCACTTTATAGTTGAACAAATTGTTCATTATCTAGATATTTTATTCTTACCAACCAGTTCTCCCAATCCTTTCCAATTCCAGTTAACAACCTTGTTATTGCATGTAATGTGTAATTTCCCCAGTCCTGCGTATTCTTTCTTAGACTTTCAAGCAATCAATAAGCATTTTTGAGTACTCTTCATATTCTCTGAGCTATACTAGCTGGTCTAGGGAGCTGCTCTTATTTCATGGTGTTTTTCCCTAAAAGCATAAAAATAATATAAAAATAAGGTGAAATAAAGGGAAGAATGGGAGCTCCCAGGTCATGACCTTCTTCTGTATTCTGTCAGTCTCTGCTTTCAATGGAAAAAAATGGTAAAATCTCAAATTTGCATCAATACAAATACTATATGGAATTTAGAAAGAAGGAAGTGATGGTTTCTTTCTTTTCAAGGGCAGTCAACTCACATCTGGAATAAAACATTCAGTCTTGGACTTCTCAATTTAAGAGGAGTTGGATAAGCTGAAGTCTGTGCAGTAGATAATGAACAATTTCAAGACCACGTAGCATAAAGAAAGATGGAAGAAATAGTATAGACTTAAACCTAAAGAAGAAAGGACATAAGGGATAATGAAATCTGTCTTCAAATATTCAAAGGCCTCGCATTGAAAGAGGATTATGATTGATATATAACGGTTTGTCTCTAGAATCACCAAACCAAGGGTACCAATGAGGTCCCATCAATACCTGGAATTTATTTATCTGCTCTTCCCCACTTTTATAACTGTAGGATTTGGATTTGACACTTTATCAGTTTTATCCTTGTTTATGTCTGTGTGTCCTCAGGGCATTTTCTAGTTACTCATGATTTATCCCTCACATTTTTTTCTGTTCTCACCTACATTGTCCATGAGCCCCATGGGGAAAGTAATTCAGGCTTACCTGTGCTGTTGGCAAAAACATTATTTTCTACCAACGAAGTGGTCTCAATGCCCCAAAACTTCAAAACCATTTTAATGCAAAAATCTATGGGTCCTCTAGGGTTAGCCTGAAATTGCTGCCTGTATTTTGCTCTAGCTGGGGAGACAATCCTTTCTCCCAGTAAAGCTTAAGACCAGTTTATCTCCCATCACACCCAAGGCAGCTCACCAAAGTTCATTCTTTTCCAAAAGCCCTTTCCTTCTGTAGAATATACTTAGAGAACATGACATCTAGGGAAGAAAGACTGAGACTGGCACTATCCTCACACACCCAAAGTCAGAATTGAGCTGTGATCACACAAAACTAGAATCCAGGAGTGGAAGATACCAGAAGATGTTTCAACATAAGGAAAGATGAGGATCTAACTGGGGCTTTTATAAGATCAAATGTGCAACCTTGTCTCCATCACTGTTCCTGTTAGAGTATGTAGTCCAAGAGCCCTAGGTTGGAAAGGTGTCTAGAAAGGGTCCAAGCAGCAAATGAGTGGACTATATAACCTCAAAGATTCCTTCCAACCCCAAGACCATAGGAGTCTAAGGCTATCTACTCCCCTGGATAGAGACTTAGGATGTTGATAGAGCGATCAGCAGTCTGTGAAAACACAGTTATCACCACATACCTAAAAACAAGTGGGAAATAAGAGGTCAGGATGTCTTTAGCTCCTCTTCTATATGTAGACTTTGCCCTGATAAAAGAAAACCTTTGGCTGAATTACATTTAAAGGAGTTTAGTTGAGCAATGAACGATTTGCGAATCAGGGAGTCCCCAGAATCATAGCAGATCCATAGAGACTCCAGCACAGCTACATAGTGGAAGAAGATTTACAGACAATAAAGGGGGAAATGACATATGGAAATTGAAGTGAGGTACAGAACTGCTGGATTGGTTACAGCTTGGCGTATGCCTTATTTGCACACAGTTTAAACACTCAGCATTGTATGAATTTTTGAAGTGTGGCTGCTGGAATTGGCCAAGACTTACCTGTTGTTACAGGTGCATACTACTAAGTTAGATTTTCAGTTTTGTCTGCCTATTAAGCTGGTTACAGTTCATCCACAAGGACTCAAGTATAGAAGTACAGAGTCCTCCTCAGGACATATTTGTTAAAGCAAGCATGCTTTAACAGCCCTGTTTCTCCGAGTTTAATGCATAGACACTGCATCTGAATCACTTGAGGAGCTTACTGAAAATATCGATTCTTGTAAGGAGAGCATTGGAACCACTGTCTTTAACACCATGTTTTCTAATAGAACTTTGTGAGATGATAAAAATATTCCCTGTCTGTGCTGTCCAATGCAGCAGCCACAAGAAAGCCACAGGAGCCTGTTGATCATTTCAAATGTGACTCGCGAGACTACGGAAATGAATTTTTAAGTTTTAGTGTTAAATTTACATAGCCCCAGGTGGCTGGAGGCTGCGATGTTGAACCAGGGCAGTTCTAAAATCTGAGAAGGAGGAAACTTTGAGAGAAGTAAGTTTGATTTGCACAGGAGAAAGGGTAGTTCGCTAAAGCAAAATTACAGCAAGGATAGAGCAAGAATTAAAGAGAATTTTAACAAGGAAGGGATCTTGGAGGTCATGTAGTAAAATAGCCATTAACCTTTCTGAGGTTTTGGAACCCTTTGAGAATGGCTGGAAGCAAATGAATATTCTCAGTAAGATGCTCCTCCTAATTCGTATATAATCAATTCATATGAGGTTTTAGTGGTGGAGGGTTAGAGAATTCCCAAAACCCATCCATGGTCGTCTTGCCAAACCACAAATCCCTGACTGGGAATTCTCAATAGAGCAAAATACTCCTAAGTGTGTGGACGAGAAAAATAAAACACAGAGTTTTAGGATTGGCCCACAGCCATTCATTTGTCATCAAACTTGGCTTCCGTTATCTTCCCCTCCTGTCCTCTGTACACCTTTCCCTACCTCGGGTTATGGAGAAAGGAAACTTCGTGATGTATATGGAGAGGAGAACCAGCTAAGCGCTAAGATTTATACTCAAAAGTTGGGGTTTCAGCTGAGTGTGTTGGAATGAACACACTTGGATTTGTTTGGAAGTGCAGTATTCGTGCAACATTTAACCTTGCTCTGTTTTTGGAAATAAAGGCTCCATATTCCAAGTGCAGGGAGAACAGCGAAGTGTTTGGATTACCCTTCCTTTGTCATATAAGAATAAAATGTCGTTTAAATGAGTCGATAAAGAGAAGTCTCTCTCTCTGCCGTCTGATTAGGGGATCTTTCAGGCAATTGATTTTCCAAGCTCTCAGTCATTTTGCACAAGGATCCCAATACGTTTCAAGAGTATTAACTGTTAAAAACAGTTTTCAGTTGCTGGGTAAATACCAATTTGCAGCAACTGGGAAGAAAAATTTAGCACGACTGTTTACATACATTGTAGAGAGAATATTAACGTCACCTTGAGATATCTGTTGTTTGCCTGTATGTGCGAAGAGAGAAAAGAAAAGCCAATGCTTAATACAACACTTGGAACTCACATTTACTATTGTATGTTCATAAATATTAATCTGGAGAGATAATTAGCTCTATAAATTTTACAATTAGCCTTTCAGAAGAGAAGTGGATGCTAATAAAATAAGGCGTGCTTTTAAGCTGCTCCACTGCAAATGTTTTTACTCTCACAACTCTGAGGCAGGGCCTGTCTTTGTTTAATCTTTTCCTGAAATAGGCTTGCTTTACACTTATTCTCTTTCTCCCTTGAGATGGGAACTTGCAACAGGGAAAATAGGTTTCTATTCTTAAAATCTGGTTACCATCTAGTTTTTAATTTTTTTCTTTTTTCTCTGGAATATCCTGGAATAACACAAAGGCCATGTTTGACCCTCTAGGAGACTGTTCCAATTCAGGCCAAATGAAACTTACATGTTGCAGAGATTGCTTGGGTGAAATCAAAATGTTTGTATGTGTGTGCTCTTCTGTATGCATTGATTTTAAACACATACTTCTGGTCCTTAAATCTGAGACTTATATCCTACAATTAATGTCATTTACAAATTAAAAAGATGTTCATGAAAAAGTGTGTCATTTTCCCCTTTCAAGCTTGTCATTTTGGAAAGTTCAAGGGAAGCTAGGCTGTGTAGTGGGAATGCTACTGGAAGCCGGCAATGCTGAGTTCTAATCTGATTATGCTCACTACCTGGGTGAACCTGGGCACACCACATAATTTCTTTTTCCTTGATATTAGAAAGATCAGTTTGATCATTGGGTTCCTAACCTGAATATACATTAGAATTTGCTAAAATACAGATCTTGGGACCCCTCTCCAGCATTACTAAATCAGAATTTCTAAGGAGCGGGGCCAACGAATGTGCATTTTGAACACGTTTTCCTGGTGGTTCTCATAGTCAGGAGGAACCAAGTGGATTGTATGTGGCAGCTAGTACACGTAATGGCCTTTACCGTTTCTTCCTGCTCTGAAATGTCTAAGATCTAAACGTGCCAGTGGATTGACGCAGGGTGTAGGGAGGAGGCCTTTGGAAGAAAGGGGTTGCTAGGCTGGTTTCTGCAAACAAAGCACAAGACATGAGCAGAACCAGAGGTGCCTCTTTACAAATGATCAAAACTGAGGCCCAGAGAGGGTTTGTCCTGGTATCCATGCCTTTAACCACTTTGTCATGCTACTATTTGGCGAAGGGAGAGAAAAAGGAAAGAAAGGGAGTTCACATCGCCAAGTAGAAGAGGAAGCAACAGACCACCCTTGGGCAAAGTCCACATATTGTGTAGCCCGCATGGGGATTTATTAAAAATTCCATGCAACAAAATGTCGATAGGACATGCGTAATCCACTTGCTCTGTTGAATGATAACCATCCTGCTTCACTTATTTCACTCCTATATATTTTCCTGCTTGACCCCAAATGCATTTGCATTTGAAATCACTCTTCAGGTGAACTCACAACTTCAGGTGAACAGAAGAGGTGAGTCCTTGCTACACAATTAAAGTGTTCAGAAGCCTTCCCAATTATTTTTACTCATCTGTCGTGGCAAAATAAACATCTTTCACATAGCAATAAGCATACAAATAGAATAACATAAAATAAACATCCTTAACATAACAATAAACATAAAAATACTTTTTTTTTTAGTAAGTAAATTGTAGGGCTTTATCTATCCTTGTCCCTTTTCAAGTTAAGTCCTAGGAGCTAGAAATACCAGAACTATCCAGGTTAGCCCTAGGGTTGCATTCTGAGAATTCCAGCTCAACTCTTTCCTTGTTCTTTGTTTGAATTCCCCTGGTGATTTTACTACTAAAGAACCTCACTTAGCCAAATTCAAGAGGAGAAATGAGGGCTTGACTACTATGTAAAACTAGCTTATGACTCTGTGGGCTTTGTGAGGAAGATCCCAGGGCATGTTATAAATAGATACCTGCAGATTTGGGAAAAGGTTTACAAGACTTTCCGGCCCAAGCACATGTTAACTGCTCCCCCTCCGCCCACTCACCGAGAAGGAGGAAGTGGCAGAAAAGGTGAAGATGTAATTTTTTTTTTTTTTTTTACATAACATTTTAGCTGTCTTGAAGATGAAGACATGATCCCTTCTAACAGAATATGTGTTAAAGAAGCATAAATGTTTCCACCAACTGAGCCAGCAGGCCTAAAATTGTGCATGTTTGGCAAATGGCAGTCTCTCAGACGCTGATGGCCCTGTGACCCATTACCCCAAATCCCAGGGCAGCTTGAGACACCGTGGTGTCTTCAGGGGATTGGCATTTGGAATTTGGAGCCACAGGAGAGAAACTGCTTCCAGCTTGAAGAAAACTATTCCCTAACAGGAAGAAACAGGTCAATGAGACCAGTGACCCCAGCTCCAACCTTGTCCCACACTGGCTGAGAGACCCTAAAGCTGTCACTTACTCCCCTGAGCCTCAGATGAACCTGGCAGCTCTGGCATTCTGTGAACTTGAGGTTGGTCCAAAGGGCTGTTAAAAGGCATGTTGGGATTGTTCCACCATGGGATACCCAGAAGCCTCTGGGGGCACTCTGGCTGTCACCTCAGGATTTACCTCAGAGCAGCCATGCTCAATATGATGGTGGGGTGGGTCAGATTAGCAAGGAATCCCTCTTTGAGGGATTGTAGATGACTCAAGTTTGTTCCTGTTAGTTAATGTACTCTGATATTTCAAGTAGCATTAAAGAAGCATATGAGATTTCCATTTTTACCAAAATAGGTCATGGGTTTAAAAGGCTAAACAATGTTACAGCAAAGCTGTTAATAGAACAATGAACCCTAGAGCTATTCTCAAGGTATTCCAGACTTGGAGCACTTGATTCAGAAACAGACTCAGAAACACCACTCCTTCTGGTGTGGATGCCAGTATTCACAGAGTACCACCCACTTATGTTGAAATGCCAGTTTAAACTCTCTGTGATGTTTTCATGCACATCAACTTACTCAGTCCTATAAACCAAAGAGTATCTGGGACAAAATTCACTTAGAAGTTTATTTTCCCAACATACCTGTGACACAGTCCCAGGGAGTACTAATGACATCTGCCCAAGGTGGTCAGGCAGCAACTTGGTTTTATACATTTTAGGGAGATGTGAGACATCAATTAATAGATGTAAGATGTACATTGGTTTGGTCCAGAAAGGCAGGACAATTGGAAGTGGGGGTCATAAGCAGATTCAAAGATTTTCTGATGGGCAATTTGTTGAGTTATTAGCTAAAGAACTGGAATCAATAGAAAGAAATGTCTGGATTAAGATGCGGGTTTATGGAGACCAGGGTTATGGAGACCAAGGCTGTATCATGCAGATGAAGCTTCCTACTTAAGAGAGAATAGATGGCAAATGTTTCTTATCAGAGTTAAAGGATCTGTTCTACCATTCTTAAGGTCTGTGTTGTTGTTAATGGTAATGAGGCATATCCAACTCTCCCTTTCCATTGTGGCCTCAACTAGTTTTTCAGGTTAACTTTGGAATGCCCTGGGCAGAGAGGAGACATCCATTCAGATGGCTGGGGGGCTTAGAATTTTAAGTTTGTTTACAATTCCTACATCTTTCCCCAGTCTGTGCTAGGTAGCTGTGGCTGGTGCTATTAACCCCACTTGAGAGAATATGAAAATGAGACTTGCAGGGGCTTAGTGATTCATTCTAGTCCACCAAGCGAGTGCCTGGCCAGGCTGGGGTCATGGAAATGCATCCTTTCCCCTACAAGAAAAGACATGAGTCACTGTCTTCACTGTTGGCATGAGAAAGTCACAAGACCCAGAGAAATTAGACGAATTCTCACACGTCATTCAGACAGTGAGTTGCAGAAAGGCCAGCTAGGATCCAGGTTATCTGACTCAGAGGTTTATAATCTTTCTTCTACATCATGCTGCTTCTAAAATCCTGGCTAAGGTCCTAGACTTCCCTCAGATACCAGGAGCAGTGTCCTTAAAACAACCCTAAAGTAGTGATTCTGGGGTACCTACCTCTGCGTAGCCCATTTTTCAGTCTTGGCAGGAAATCTGGGAAAGGTAGATGCAAGTCTCTGCCTGGGGAGCTCAGGAATCCTTCCATGGCTTTGTAAAGGTGAGGCCACTGTCTGGGGGTTTTATTTGCCTCCAGGGCTATAGAAACACATGCTTCCCTAAGGTATGACATAGCAGGCACGTGAGTACACGCTCATGCATACACACACACACACACAAACACACAGGCTTTTATAATCTCCCACTATTTGGGGTGCAGAGATGGGAAGAAACATCTTCTTAAAGTTAATTTGTTATTTTCTGTGGCAATGGGGTCAAGAACAGATTGGCTATTTGAAATCCACAGATAATCCCCAGCCCTCCATTTTAGCCATTATTTTTTTAACATTTCATAGAGGTGCTTATGAGCAAGGAAATGTGTAAAATACACCCTGAAGCCAGAAAAACAGGAGCCAGAACAATTCACAAACTGAATTATCAGCCCCAACTGGAGACTAAGTTGTATAATAAAAGGCACAATTTTCAGTCCCAAATTGAGAGTAAGTGGTGTAATCAAAGGTGGAATCACACGGGCTATTTTATCTCTAATTCCCTTCTGATAACTTTCCTGCCTTTTACTACCACCAGCTACAAAGGTACCCAGTGCCTCTGTGTTCCACCCTCAACAGCTCTGGACAGCCCACCTTGGCAGCCCAACAGGCCAAGCTCTGTCTCAGGTGTTCTCAGCTCAGTTTCATGTTAGACCTACCTGCAAAGCTTATAGAAAATACCAAGGACTGGCCCCTCCTTCATCAGTTAAGTCAGAAACTTTATAAATTCCTCAGCTGATGCTTTTGCTATAATCTAGGCTCTGGGCATTTCTTTTTTTCTGCCCTTGGTCCATCAAAACTTAATTGTCTCTGTCTCATTCTTTTAAACCCCGTTCCTCCAGGGCAAAATGCATGTGTTAAATTGCTATGGTAGATAAATAAAATTGTCTATCCCTACTAAGCACAAAATAAATTCAAATTAAAACAATAAAGTAGACCTTTTCACTTATCACATTGATGATATTTTAAAATATTTAATTCCTGGTGTTCACAAGACTATAAAACATATAGTTCTATTACCACTGAGTGATCGTAAACTGATAGAATATATCCAAAAAAGTGATTTCATCATCTATGTTAAGACATAAAAGAGCTCAAACCCCATAACCTAGAAATTTCATTTAATTCATTCAAAGGAAATAGAAGATATATAGAAAATTAATTATGGGGACATTCAATATTGCATTATTTATAATATGAAAAAAGATTTTTTAATGAAATATTTAATAATGGGATGGTTAAAGATATAACAGTGTAACCACTGTATGGAATAATATCAAAAGTTACATTTACAAATGTAGATAACATGGGTATATGCTTTCAACACATTAATATTAGTGAGAAAAAACACAAAGTTGGGCATATAGTAAGTACATATATATATACAGATACATAAATATAGATATATACATTTAAAGAAAATGTGAAATATTTAATGTTTATCTCTTGGTGGTGGGATTAAAGGCAATGTTTATTCTTTTCTCCTTTAGATTTCTTTAATTTGTAAGTGTTGTGACAAACGGTGTTACTTTTATAATCAGGAAAATCCAACATATATTTTATTAAAAATTACTGTAGAAATGGAGGTTTGATCTGTTTCCCTTCCCTGATAAGACGTTTGCACTTTTTCAGGAACCTGACTTTGATTAGAACAAAGGTTTTCAATGAATGGTAATCTGTGGCAGTTAAGTTCCCAGCCACTCAGCGCCCACTGCCAGGAATGGCTTTGTCACCAGTAGCTCTGCTGTGCCCCATTCCCTGTGTATTTAGAACCCAAAGTCTCTCCTGCACTCACTGTAAGGCACATTATCCTGGCATAGTGTGTGTTTGCTACCTGGGAGTCTGTGTGTGTTCTGACACACACACACACACACACACACACACACACACACACACCATCTTGTAATTGGATATGTATGTTTCATTAAACTCACTCAGTCAGCAGTTTCTACACTAAACAGTCCCTGAGGCCAAAAGACAAAAAAAAATCCGTAATCAACATACTACTTTCAAGTACGGAGTACCGACCTATTTATAAAAGGAAATTAAGTAAAACCGGTAATTATAACTAGCGTACAACCTTTCAACATAGTCAATGAGAAATTCAATTTGCTTAAAATAATGAGATACTCTGGCAGGAACAATCTGTTCATATGCTGTTCCCAAGAGCCTCAGGATGGAAACGAAGCCCTGGCTGACATTTGATACTATCTGTCAGTTTATCAACTCTGTCTCAGGGTGAGTTTTACGATGGCGCTAGGAGGTTTAGGATGGAAAAAGGAAAGAGAAAAATCTCTTTTTCTTTTTTCTACCCAGTTACAGGAAACCTGTTAGAAAATGGATTCCGATTTCTATTTTGAACGCTTGAACAAGTAAAATAATCGCCCTCAGACTTTACTTTCTGTGGTTTTCATTTAGCACCTTCCACTCCACACTGTCAGCCAACCCAAAATGTTAAAGTCTCTGACATACTGCTTTGCTGGCTACTCACGACTTCCTTTGACTAAAACTCATCTGCATGTGTCTTTCAGAGTTCATATCTTATAAGATAAGACAAATATACATAAAAGTTGAATTAAAGAGTGTCAAAACCAACTAATATCTGCTGATTTGGGGGGGCTTTTCCTTAGCTAGTTACAGACAACCTTCTCCTGATTTCATTCATTCACTCATTCATTTCCTCAGTCACTTAGCACATTTCATTGGCTACTGCTAAGTGCCAGCCACTCTGCTAGAGGTTGGGGGTAAAAGGGAAGAAAGCAGGAGGGTGCTATGGTGTCCTCAAAACCCCCAGATCCTACCAGGGGAGTAGAACCATGAACAAGCCATTTGGAAGCGTGGTGATAGGGATTTTGAAAATGTTTAGAAAGGATACCTACCTAACCCAACCTGAAGGGCCATAGGGAAAGGTTAGAAGAGAAGTGTCAAAGAAGAAATATATGACAAAATCTAAACCAAGTAGCAAAGGATGAGTTCATGTTAACCAGGCTGAGATAAAGGGCATTCCCAGTGGAGGGCTCAATGTGAGCAAAAGCAAAGAAGCCAGATCCACAGCCAACAAGCGGAGTGCTATTGTTAGGAACTGAAGTGGTGAGCAAGGAGTGGAGAGATGTGATGGTAGGAGGGTCAGCTGATATATCAGTTGGATTTTGCTGTGTAACAAAATCACCACAAAACTTAGTGGCTTCACATAACCATTTTATTTACTTATGATAATATGAGTGATCTGGGGCATCTTTTTTGGTCTGGGCCAGGTTGGCCAGAGATGGAAGATCTAGAATGGCTTTGCTCATGCATCCAAGGTCTCTGGTAGAATGACTTGAGTGACTTCACTTGGTCTCTCATCCTCAGGAAAGTTCGCCTTGGATTCATCATATGGAGATCAAAGGTTCTCAGAGAGCCATGAGAGTGCAAACCCCAATGCCCAAGCATCTCTCAAGTCTTTTCTTGCTTTATACTTCCAAATGTCCCATTAGCCACAGCAAGTCACCAGGCCAAGCCCACACTCAATATGAGAGAAGACCTCAAGGGGGTGGGCACAGGGAGGTGTGATAATACCACAGGCCAGTATCCTAGTAATCTACCACAAAAGGGAAGACCACTGAGGGCCCTGAGCAATACGCTAAGGAAATAGGACACGATTTAGGGCTTTTAAACATGAAGATTTGTATTTTAAATGGACCACCTAGGCAACTCTGATTTTCAAATAAATCGTTGATTCCATAATGAAAGCTCTGGAGATGGACAGAGCTGGATTTGAATCTTGGGTTCACCACATTCCACACATGAGACTTCAAGCAAGTTCTTTGACCTCTGCAAGCCTCAGTTTTCCCATCTGTCAAGTGTATACAATAACACCAAATGCATACCCCCTAGGGTTATAGTGAGAATTACATACGAGGAGGCACATAGAACACTTACACGTAGTATCGAGCTGTGATGAGCACCCAGGATACATTAGCCATCATGACCTCATTGTGATCATTACTATGGATTTGCAGATGATGGGCTGGGAGCAGTTAGGATCCAGATAAAGAAATCCAAATGAGAGATGATAAAGACCTGAAATGGGTAATAACCATGGAGGCAGAGAAGAGGTGATAGGTTTGAGAAATATTTTGAGGTTAGCATTGGCAAAACAGGAAAACTGATTGTACATGGAACTAAGAACAAAAGAGATGCGAGAGAAATCTCCAGATTTTCTAGCTTAGGTGACTGGGTGGACTATTTGCTTTCAACTGGTACAGTTAATGCAGGAGGAAAAGCTCATTTAGAAGGAAAAAATGATTATTTCTATGAGAGGTAAGTTTGAGATGCCTATAGGAATACAGGCTTATGGGCAACCATTGGACAGATACTGTGCATTCAGTTTGAGCCAGCCTGTGCCCAGGCATGAGCTTGCACAGTGCAAAACTCTGGCCATCCCATAAGAGGCCTCCATTAGAAGGGGCTAAGCTCAGAGAAGTGCTCAGAAGCAGAGAAAACCAAAATCAGCCAAACAAGGGAAAGAAGAACAGAATTCTGCTTCCTCTAGGAAGAAGCAGCAATTCAAGACTGATCTACACAAGGATATGTCAGAATCCCAATCATTACAAGAATCAAAGGTCATCAGGTAGGAAGAAAACAGAACCAAGAATTTGCTCAAGAGCCATAGAACTATGACTGGGGGAGTGTTGGGTACTAAGTCAGTGCTTTTAGGAATTCTCTCAACCCTTAATTCTTAGGACTCTGGGGTCACTAAAAGAATTCATCTCTCTCCTTAGAAGAGGTCAGAAAGTCTTCCAGGCAGACGAGTTTCCAAAGGGTGGGCTGATTGGGTTCTAAGTCAGTTCTTTCAGGAGTTCTCTCAACCCTTAACTCTCAGGACTCTGGGGTCACTAGAAGAGTTCATCTCTCTCCTTAGAAGAGGTCAGAAAGTCTTCCAGGCAGAAGAGATTCCAGAGGGTGGGCTGGTTGCTCACGCTAGGACATTTGAGGGACTGCCCCAAGACAACATAAACGTAGCTGCAACCTCTGACTTTGACCTTAGCCCATATAGAATAGTTTGTAGACACACTAGTGTACAGGGCAAAGGATCTTGAAATAATGACCAACTAGGTCATTAATTCTTAAACTGATACCACAGACCATCTTGCCATGAAAATGTATGTTACGTAAAATTATCTGTACAATTTCAGGACATGCACAGGCCTCTTAAAGGTGATCCATGGAAAATCTAAAGGCCTGAAGACTCAAAGCTAAGAATTTGGTATACAAAGGGAGTAGGAAGGAGTACCACAGTCACTAGGTAGTGGAATCCTCACTCTGTAAGGCTGTGCTGGAACCCGTCAGGGCAAGGATATACAAAGTACACACAATGTAACCATGGTGGTAGCCAGAATGACTCAGATTTGATAAGGACACACTGAAAGTGAGGTGGGAAGCAGGACTCAACTCCAGAGGTAGGGCTTAAACAGTGGACCAAATTGAGGACATGCTGAAACAAGGATGGGGTGGAAGAAGCTTTCTGTAAGACAGGACTACTGGTGTGCCATGTAGGTTGACTACTGCCACAGCAACACCTGGGGGTTACTGTTCCTTTCCATGGCAGTGACCCAAGGACCCAGAAGTGACTACACTTTCCCTACAAATACCTACATAAACTGACCCTTAATATTCGTGCAATTAAAAGTAGGTATAATGGTGAAACCCCCATCTCCACAAAAAAATACAAAAATTAGCCAGGTATGGTAGCATGCACCTGTAGTCCCAGCTACTCAGGAGGCTGAGGTAGGCAAAGTGCTTGAGCCCAGGGGACGGAGGTTGCAGTGAGGTGAGATGGCACCACTGCACTCCAGCCTGGGCGACATAGTGAGATTCCATCTTCACAAAAAGGTAAAAAAAAAAAAAAAAAAAAAAAAAAAAAGATGGTATACATATTACTGCAGAACAGCCCTGAGCTGTTATGCTCTGCCTATGGGGTCACTCTGATCTGCAGAAGCAGTCATGGAGCTGTAACACTACTGCTTCAATAAAGCTGTTTTCTTCTACCCTGCCATTGGCTAGCTCACCCTTGAATTCTTTCCTGGGAGAAGCCAAGAACCCTTGTGTGCTAAGCCCCAGTTTGAGACTCACCTGTTCTGTATCAAAAGTAGTTCAGAAAAATGATCATTACTGCTCCATTTTGGTGTAATGGGTACTGAGATGAAGAGGGTTGAACATGGTGAGAAAGCAAGGCTTTTGGAATTTGAAAAAGGATTCTAACTTCTACCTGTAAATAAAAACAATAGCATAGCAGTACCACATTCAAGTATTCATTATAATGTTTGCTTTGAAAAAGGGATTTCAGAAAGTTAATTTTCGCTTCCCTGGGTTTAGAATATGGTTGCAGAGCCATCCACCCACTCTCCACTTTGTCTCAGAATTGCACATGTGGCTTGGTGCCCTTTCAGAGAACACTATGTGCGTGGGGCTTGGATCTGCTTTGCCATGGTGGGTGGGTAGCAATCTGTGCAGGAGGAGACCCAGTTGCTACTGCAAAAACCATAGGTGGCCTAGGAGTAGCAGACAATTCTGCATTACAGAGCATGCAGGAACATAGAGGATGGAGTTTGTGGTCTTCTGGAAACACTGAACAACCTCCTGCTTTAAACAACTGGAAGTCGTCTGGGGTGACTGCCTGCAGGGCACCTCTGGGCCCAGGCATTTGTCCTCTTGTCCTTCACCCAGTTCTCAGAAAGAAGGAAAGCCATGGCCTCAGCTGTCCTTTCTTCCTCTTCTTGAGCGTTTTCCACCTTTTTCTCTTTCGGAGTTGAAACACAGCTCTGAAATCTGTGGGGGTGGCATGGAACTTGGGGATGTGGGTTTTCACCCTTGCTGTGAATGGAGATAGATTCTTCCTGTACTAACTCCCACTTCTCCTCAGACTCTTCTTTCTGACATTTCTTCCTCCTCCACCCAGAAAGCTATGGTGGTTCCTCAAGGATCACTCAAGAGACCAACTTCTCTCATCTGCCAACCACTACCAAAACACCAGAGTGACACATGAGCCTTCCTTGTGATAGTCACCTGTGTGCTTACCCACAGGACACCCTCTATTCAGATGGGAGTCTTAAAAATAAAACTCCGTCCTCCCAACCTCAAGCCAAATATGAGTTTTCTAAGTGTGTTCATCAGGGATAGAAGGAGATCTGTCTCCAGACACTTACATTTTGGAAGGAGACAGATGACTCAACCCAAGACGCCCGATGAGTTAGAGAATTCACTCGTGTAAATTAAGCATCTTGGATTCAGCCACATTAAACTGATTGATAGTACATTGGAAATGCCATTATGAGCAATGAGAATACTATTCGCCTTGAGAATATTGAGAATATTGTTTGCTTGTTTTTATGTCTCATATACCACAACTTCTCAGATGGTAAATTCAAGTAGCACATTTCAGAGTGCTGTGGACAAAGTCCTCAAAGTTTCGTGTTTCTTGAATAACAATGACAAGCCACCCTTCCAAGTCATTTCCAGGCAAGCACAAATGTGGCATGAAAAAAAAAAATATATCAACTCTAATGACTAAGAACATTTTGAATAAATGACCTTTTGATATCACATAGGAATTATAATTAACTTTAAAGGACCGGCATCTGATACATAGTCCCGTAAAAAATCCTTATAGTTGATTCCAAGTTAACGGTAAGATTGGACAAATGAACGCAGTAAAGTACAACAACTTTAACAAAATCATGTTTCAAGTGCCTTGATCCCTTGGCCTCTCCTGCCGCTGCTCAAGGTTTTGCAATCTTTCTCAAGTGCTTTTTCTAATGACCCTAACACTTGACTGTAGATAAAGTAACACATTTATCCAATTAAATATTTTCTCTTAAATATTCCCCAGTGCATCCCAAAACAAAATGGTATCTAGGATTAATACATAAATACTACTTTTCAATAAGACCTAGGCATGAACCCTTTAGTTTAATGAATCGAGTCTAAGGATACTACCTCTTTGTGCAAAAGGGATATCATTTATCAATTCAGTATTTTCTAGTTAAAAAGGAACCCTTTGGTAACTGGGTTAAAAAGCATTTGAAATAATACTTTCTCCTATATTTATACGAATTGGTGTCCAGAAAGAGTTGGGGTCCTTCCTAAGGAGATAGAACACTTAGAAAATATTTCATTTCAAATCTTATGTTTCACCAAAATATTTCGGATGAGATGCTGTGATGGCCAAAGATTGTGTTCTGGAAACTCAGGTAGACATGAATAAAGTACGAACATGTTTATTACATGGGGACTCATTTCCTCCTCGGAAAAGGCTCTTGATAGACGTATGTCAGTCGTTTTTCTTCTAGAGGGTCTTTGTTTTTTTTTTCTTTTACCACAATTGTGCAGGGAATGGGCAGGGGGTTCTGTACAAGGGCCGTGATCCATGCTGGGCGGCCGTGTTAATCAGCATGGAAGCACAGAAGCCCGACCACTGCTGCAGAAGTCTCCCATCCTGCAACGGGGCGTGGCGAAGCCACCTGGGTTTCTGAACACGTCGTGCATTGGTTAAGAGCCACCTTGTTCCGGTTACAGAGACACAATACACATGCATGTAGTTATGAAGCTACGCATATCTGTGCAAATTATTGTGTGCGTATTCAGGGAACACTATTTAGATTTGATAACTGAAACTAAAGAAGTCAGACCTACTGAACAATCTATGGGATTTCACCAACGTTTGAAAAAAAATCAAGGGCTGATTTTCTTCTTCTTTTTTTTTTTTTTTTTTTTTTTTTTTTTTTTGAGACAGAGTCTCCCTCTGTCCCCAGGCTGGATTTCGGGATCTTGGCTCACTGCAACTTGCACCTCCCAGGTTCAAGCAATTCTCTGCCTCAGTCTCCTGACTAGCTGGGATTACAGGCATGCACCACCACGCCTGGCTAATTTTTGTATTTTTAATAGAGACGGGGTTTCACCATGTTGACCAGGCTGGCTCAAACTCCTGACCTCATGATTCACCTGCCTCAGCCTCCCAAAGTGCTGGGATTACAGACGTAAGCTACCGCGCCCGACCAGGACTGATTTTCTAATTTTTTAATAATTCAGCATTTTGTTTCTCTTTCTTCCCTCATGCCCAATTTGGGGACAGATTTTTAAGCTTCCTGGTATATTGATGAGTATTATTAATTAGCATAAATTGAAAGAATACTATAGAGAAGTCATTGAGAGCAATGACTTTGAATGAGCCTTAAATTGAAATTTTGGCTCTGCTTCTTATAAACTGTAACTAGAGCCTGTCACTTAATTGCCTTGAGATTCAAGTTCCTTGCCTGTAAAATGAAGATTAAAAGAACTATACTCCTCTAGATTTACTGAGAAGACTCAATGAGGGGATGCATTAAAAGGAACCAGCAAAATGCTTGGCTCAGAATAGGTGCTTGGTAAATATTAACAATTTTTATATTTACTAGCAGTAGGCAAAGTCATATTAAAAAGAATTTATTCTCTTCCTGAATTCTAGTTGATAGCATAAAATGTGCCCATCAAGACTGTAAAAGTACAGGGAGTTGACAGTCAGAGAAACATTAGCTTTGAAGCTGATGAGCCTACAAAGGAGATAATGGAAAAATACACCTTAAAAGGGTGAAAAGGTTATCACTGTGCTCTTTGCTGCCAAACCACCTGTGACGTGTTTTTTATTTTTTTTCTGTTGTCTTTATTGTTTCATCTCTGCCCCCTTTCTTTCTTTCTTCTTTTTTTTTTTTTTTTTTTTTTAAGAGGGAATCTTGCTCTGTCACCCAGGCTGGAGTGCAGTGGCGTGATCTCGGCTTACTGCAACCTCCTGGGTTCATGCCATTCTCCTGCCTCAGCCTTCAGAGTAGCTGGGACTATAGGTGCCAGCCACCACACCCGGCTAATTTGTTATATCTTTAGTAGGGATGGGGTTTTACCATGTTAGCCAGGATGGTCTTGATCTCCTGACCTCGTGATACGCCTGACTCAGCTTTCCAAAGTGCTGGGACCGTGCCGGGCCTCTGTCCTCTTTTTTTATATGTCTTAATGCTGACCTTCTGCACAAATGCACCACTATACCCTTACCAGTTATTACCAGCTAATAGGGTGGGAGCTAATGAACACTTACAACTGTCCAATCAGGCAAGTGCAGAGTAATTCATGCATCCCAGGAGGGGATGCTCCGAAAGAGGAAGCTGGCGTATGATTGGACAGTGTGGGCTTTTGCAAAGTAAGGTTTCATGGAAAAGAGTTGTTCTCTTGTCGGGCCTTTGAGTCAATTACCAAAGTCTATTTTTAAAACTTCTCCATATGAGTCCGATCCATCTCTGAATTTGTTTTGGAGACCACAGGACTGCTTGTAACATGTGAATTGCCATTCTGCTTTTTATTCTTTTGATTGGAAGGACAAAAATGATTTTCACTTATAGTGTTTTTTAAAGATACAATTTGGATCAAAACAGAGACATGGAAGTTACCTGCGTGGTGGTGATATTTGTAGCCATGGAAACAGAAGCTCAGAGTGGCAGAGGAAGCACAAAATCTGAGTGTAAAACTTTGGGAAAAAGCTTTCATTCAGATGATGGATATAGGAAGAGAAGACAAATGTAATAATCTGAAATGTAGAGAAACCGATACATGTATTTAACATGTGAAGCAAGGAGTGGGGAGGACAAAAGTTGAGCAGAAGTTTTTCAGTTTTTAAAAACACAGATCATCCTTTTCCAAAGAATTTTATGCCAAGCTCAATACATAAACTAATGAGCAGATGAGTGGAACATACTATACGGCACACTGTGAACAATCTATTTATAGTTGCTCATTTAAATCTTGTTCAACCCTGTGAAATAGGCACTATTTACTCATCCCGTTTTACAGATAAGCAAACTGAGGCACAGAGAGGTGCCGTCATCTGCCCATGCCACATAGCCAGCAGGGATGTAACCAACATTTGCATCCAGAACGTCTGATTCCAGAGTTAGCAAGGTCTAAGGAAGACATCCTAGAGCAGGAAGAATAGGCCTTCCACAGGCGAGAGCAACAGCCAGACCAGAAGAAAGCAGAACCATAGCTTTTCCATAAAGAGATCTGTTGGCTCCAGACAGCTTGACTAATATCCTAGCTCTTAGAACTCCCCTTGTTCATTCTTCAGGACTGAATGGGGTTTTAACTTCCCTGCTAAAATCCCGAGAAAGATTATCTCAGCCCCTCCATACTGCTTCAACACGGATATCAAAAGCCTTAAGGGGAAATGGAGGGGAAATAGAAAGTCACTGAAAGTCATTGTTGCAGTGGCAGAGAGAACACGGATGGGGACAGCAGCAAGAGGAGGTTAGAGGAAGATTTTAATGGTGTTGTAAACATTGTCGTGGATCTCCAGTGAGGTTTTCAGGATTTAATCTGGAGACCTAAAGTACTTTTGATAACTTAAACCTAGAGCAGCACAAAATGTGGTTAAGAGGAAAAGAGATGCCTTCCCTATAACTTTGGGCCAGGAAAGGTCCTTCTGAAATGGGGCACATTTAAACTGCAGTTGATTTTACTTCAAAACATCCTGCCTCTAACCTTTTAAATGGCTAATTAACTGCATTATAAATTTAGGGAATGGCCCATCTGTGTTCTATTCTGTCTTAAAACAAACAAAAACAAATGTAGCACCTATATTTGCATTCCCTCAATCGCAGTTTAGCATAAGCATTTGGGGTCTTTTTTTTTTTTTTTTTTAATGTTAAGTTCCAGAGTACATGTGCAGGATGTGAAGGTTTGTTACACAGTTAAACGTGTGCCATGGTGTTCTGCTGCACCTATCAACCCATCACCTAGGTATTAAGCCTAGCTTCCATTAGCTATTTTTCCTAATGCTCTCCCTCCCTCCCCCAACTCCACCCCTCAGCAGGCCCCAGTGTGTGTTATTCCCTTCCCTGTGTCCATGTGTTCTCGTTGTTCAGCTCCCACTTGTAAGTGAGAACATGTGGTGTTTGGTTTTTTTCTTCCAGTGTTAGTTTGCTGAGGATAATGGCTTCCAGCTTCATCCATGTCCCTGCAAACAACATGATCTCATTCTTTTGTATGGCTGCATAGTATTCCATGGTGTAAATGTACCGCATTTTCTTTATCTAGTCTGTCATTGATGGGCATTTGGGTTGATTCCATGTCTTTGCTATTTGAATAGTGCTGAAGTGAACATATGTGTGCTTGTATCAATTTATTAGCATTTGGGTTCTTTCTTCCTATGAGTGACAGTTGCACCTACTGAGATAGGCTATGTACCTGGGCCTTCCTTGAATGTCTCAGACCCTTGCTGACCTTGTGCAATTTTGCAAAGTCTTTGAACCCTGGTTTCAAGTCTGGGATCCTGAAATACTGGGGTTCACTCTTACTCATGTGTAGTCTCCCAAAACCATCAAATTTGTGCAAACAGTAGGGACTAGATCACTTTTAAATAGAATAGAACTGAATTGCCTGGAGTAGTAGCATGTTCTAGATAAGCTAATGAAAGCAGATTCTGTGATGTGACAATCCTTTATATTTAGGCAAAGTCATTTTCATTTCACAGATACTCACTGAGTGTCAACTGTGTACCAAACTCAGACGTGGTGATCAGCTTTTTTAAGATTAATAAATTTATTAAACTTTTGGCAGTGAGTCTCCCACTCCAAAGCTAGAGGGAGATATTTTTATCGTATTACCTATTTTTTATCTACTTTTTAAGTGATCGAGACTTGATGAGCATACATGCATTTGTAAAAAGCAAGCAGGTTTTTAGAAATGCATGTACGCTTACCAAGTGCCACAGATCTTGAGAGCAACCGGAGCCGGTCTTCTGTTTTCAACAACTTGTCACGGATGAGCCACAAAATGAGTAAATCATGGGTGTCTAATTCACAGATCCCTTTGTCTGTCTTTTCCTAACTGGCATTCGTTGGGGTATTTGGAGTTGTCTCTAAAACACGTGACTGTGCGTAGCAAGGCCCAAGGAAAGCACAAAGAGGGAAACTACATTATGTTTAGAAATATTTTGGATTTCATTTATATCTTTACCAAGTAGTCATAAAACTGTTCTTGGACCAGTATTTTCAGCAAATCACCCTGCAACCGTAAATCTTCAATTTCATTTTCTATTATTTCTAAGGAAAAGAAGAGTCAGATAAACGTGTGCATATTGAAACACCTGGTAGAGCTTTAATAGTATACTGCTCTGTCGGATCGAGAATTGGAAATTCATTCGTGTAGGGAGACTTAAATCTGTTTTAAAGCAATGCTAAGTGCACCGAGAAGACCCAAAATTGCTCCATGCAGCTTCAAAATGAGAAAAATAGCCAAAAGGACAATGAACTGGAGGTAGAATTATTTTCCATATATTTTGCATTTCTAGGCAATGCATTCCTCATTCAAACCACAAAATGAATGAACTGCTGAGGAAGCAGCCTGAGATGAAGGCTCAAATTGCTTTTACCTTGAGGCCACTGTCTTCTGCCTCTTGGGAAGCATTTCAATCTAAACTCTCTTCTTGTTTTAGGACAGTGGAGAGAAAAGGGGGCTAATGATCACAAAAGTAGACTTTATCACTAATCTTATCACCAGAACTGCACCACTAACTTAAACAAGAATTTGGAATATTTTACATGAAAAAACTCATTCTCTCTCTGAATAAAATAAGGATAAATGCATTTTCTCTATTAGTCAGCTATTGAACCTGTAGGTCTCTAGTGTTATTACAGTAAGTAGTGAGATCTCTAAACAGAGACAGAGTAGGGAAGCAAAGTCTAGGATATTTACACACACACACCCCCAGTACTTGAAAAGTAAACTTTAACTTATAAAATTCATACTATTCATAATATAAATGATAAAGGTTGGAATTCTTCAGAGATATAACTAAAACGCTGGTTAGAAGATTTACAAATAATAGCCAGGCATGGTGGCTCATGCCTGTAATCCCAGCACTTTGGGAGGCCAAGGTTGGAGGATCACTTGAGGTCAGGAGTTCAAGACCAGCCTGGCCAACACTGAGAAAACCCATTCTCTACTAATAATGCAAAAAATTGCCAGATGTAGTGATGGATGCCTGTCGTCCCAGCTACTAGGGAGGCTGAGGCACAAGAATCGCTTGAACCTGGAAGGTGGAAGTTGCAGTGAGACAAGATGGCACTACTGTGCTCCAACCTGGGCGACAGAGTGAAACTGTGTCTCAAAAACAAAAAAAGATTTACAAATAATAACTCATTCTCATAAGGGAACACAAATTAGCTTAAGGTATGATAGATTTTGCATTGTTGCTGTGGTTCACTGGGAATTAATGAATCACAGGTTCTAGTCAAAAAGAAGTTTGGTATTTACAAAGTATTGACCAAAAGGATAAAACCTGTTGAAGTCATTAGGTTCCATGGTTTGTCTCCTGGATATGGAATAAAATGAATCTCTAAGATTCCTCATGGTAGTAGAAGTAATAATTCTCAGAATCATCGTATAGGCTATGGTGAACAAGCCAAGAAACAAATATGAGTTTGTTGAAATATGTTGTTCAACATGAGTACTTAGGAAAACAAATGTATTGAATTTACTCAGCTGTTTTTCCTACAAGGAGCTATTCCCATAGATTTTGCTAGAATTACCTACCTGTTCTAGTCAGCATCTAATCAGTGAGCAGCCCAGAGTCTCAATCAGATAATGGGAAAAAATAGTCAAATAAGCATGTCTTACTTCTTCATTATTAATACAAACATTTTGTCCAAGTTAATTCTTCATGTGAATAACTTTACCCTTATATAAAAATTGAAATATTTTTGATGTCTATCCTTTGAATAAGTACATTCCATATCACTATTTTATTTCTATCTTCTTAAAAAATAGTTTCAAATAAAAATGCATAGCTCTGACCAAACAATCCCATTACTGGGTATATACTCGAAAGAATGTGAATCATTCTATTATAAAGATAGATGCACGTGTATGTTCATTGTAGCCCTATTCACAATAGCAAAGACATGGAATCAACCCAAATGCCCATCAGCAATTGACTGGATAAAGAAAATGTGGTACATGTACACCATGGAATACTATGCAGCCATAAAAAGGAACTAGATCATGTCCTTTGCAAGGATATGGATGAAGCTGGAAGGCATTATCCTCATCAAACTAATGCAGGAAAAGAAAACCAAACACTGCATGTTCTCACTTATAAGTGGGACCTGAACAATGAGAACACGTGGACACAGGGAAGGGAACAACACACGCTGGGGCTTGTCGGGGAGTGGGGTTGGGGGAGGAAGAGCATTAGGGAAAAGAGCTAATGGATGCTGGGCTTAATACCTAGGTGATGGGTTGATCTGTGCAGCAAAGCACTATGGCACACGTTTACATATGTAACAAACCTGCACATCCTGCACGTGTACCCTGAAACTTAAAAATAGGAAATGATAAAAGAAAAAAATACATAACTCCTACTATCGAATAAGGCTGTAGATTTTCCATACACTCAAGAAAACCTCTGTTGTTACAGCTGAATCACCACAAATACGATTACTCTTTTGGTTGACTTATTGGGCAAATCAGAGTGCATGGTTGAACCTGTGGTTTACCGCATAGTCAAACATGAAATCAGCTTAGAGTGTTGACTGGGCCTCGCCCTGGCCAGTTTGATCACATTGTATATGCATGCTTAAGCTGAGAGGAGTCCAGGAAATGAAGATCATGTGTGTTTGCACAAATATTCTGCAAAACCCTAGGCAAGAACAGAGGGTCGCATCCGTCCTGTGAGAAACAGTGAAGTCATATATGCCCAGTGGCAGGGATGCTTTTGGGAGGCTTCGTTTAATCAGTCCAAAAAACTTAATTTGGAAAGCAAATACAATGAATTACTTGGAACTGTGATAGGGCCTAGGAAATTGCTAGTCTGTAATCACAAGCCAAAAAGCATTTGCATCATGTGCCTGTAATGCATGATCTATGCTGAATGTTCTGCCAACATTTTCAGGGCGGTAAGTCATTTTACAACCCTGAATGTGACTCAGAACGTCGGAAAGCACTGGTGTTTTGTTTTGTTCTGTGTTCCTCCCCGTTCCTTTCAGTCCCAACCCTTCTGTCTCCATTAATCCAAGTAAATATGGCCTTGGTTTTCAGGGGTAAACAAAGGGGCTAGAAGGATTCAGTGACTGCCTCCTGTAAGTCCTACTGCAAGTTAGAAACACATTTAATGCAATATCTGCAGCACGAAGATATCTGTGTTTTACTCAGAAAAACGTGATTGAGGAGACTTGGCCAATTTCACTCCTCCAGGAGTCCTTAGAAGGATTTAGGCTGTAATGGAAAATTCACTGGACAGAGAATAAAGGACCTAAATCTTAATCGCAGTCCTGAAACTAAAGACAATTACATAAATTCCTTGAGAATTAACTTAAATTTAATTAATTAAAGTGGTGGGGCTGACTCATGGTTAGTCGAGGCTGAGCTTTAAATTGAATATGGCTTAGTAGTGATAAACTGAGGAGAGGCAGGCACCACTGCCACTCTCGAGGCCCTTAGCACATATTTTCACCAGTTACCAGTAGCTGTTATGGTCACAAAACTAGAAAATTAACTAGCATTGTGTGGGATTCAAATCAACAAACTTGGATCCTTGGAACATGTTCTAACCAACTGAGAGTTTTGCGAAACTAATTATGTTGGTCCCTTGATGAGTTGTACCTTAAAGTTCTCTGGAGTCACTAGAGTAAAATTAGAATATTAAAATAATAATTGACTGTATGAAATTGGATGGGCCAACTACAGAAAAAGCAATTTCTTAAAAGGTCTGGGAAAGTCTGCTGTCTCATTTATCTTGAAAAGTGTGGTTTTCTGGAAAGATGGAACGACTCAAAGATGGCAGATTAGGACTTAGACTAGGTATGTTAAGAACAAACTGTGTACCCTGTGTACCCTGGGGTAAGGTTACCCTCACCTTGTTCTGAAGTTCTTTCTAGAACTTTACAATTCCATGGCTATGATAATTAAAGGGAAAAATCAAAGAAAAATGTTACTGAGACATTTAAACATCATTGTGGTATTATGTGCTCTCCATAAATATTCCAAAGCTATTTAATGCTAAAAGCTGATCCTTGACCAAGAACAAGTTTGTTTCCTTACTCAGTTTATAACCTCAGTAATACTCCTAACACTGAAATATTCAACGAAGATTCCACATCAACCCCTTGAAATGAATAATGCGAGTGCTCTTTGGTGCACCTCATCATGTGGTTTTCGTTCAGGAATTTCATTTTTCACAGTGTTACATTTTATTTATGTAAAGAAAATGTTTTAAAAAATAGGAAACAGCAACTAAATGAGCTACCTGACAGCCTAACAAAACGCCTGCCATCGGAATTGTGACTCCCATTTGTTACTTGTAGGTTCAAACTACAAGTAGTTGAAATTACAGGTTTATTCTTTGATAGATCTCAAAGCCAAGTGTGTATAGAAACCCATTCTAAAAAAGCAGCAGGTATTTTTCATTCATCCTGATTTCCCCCCAAACACAATGGTATCAAAAGAAAAATACTGTAAGAAAGGGATGGGAGGGGATAAGTCACTTTTTCTCTGTGAATTTTGGAACAAGGCCATTAGATAAATATTCTTCTTCAAATGCAAGACTTCAGGAGAGAAATATAAAATGTAAAATCCTTCAAAACTAGTGAGTGAATCGTTTTCAATTAGATTCAGTGTTTGCCCAAGATCACTAAAAATGAGAATCCAGGTATTAAAGCAATACACGACTGTGTTTTGGGGGGATGTCTCCAAACAAAACTTGTAAATATGAGGCCAGGCATTGTAGCTCAGGCCTGTAATCCCAGCACTTTGGGAGACAGAGGCAGGAGAATCACTTGAACCCGGGAGGTGGCAGGTGGATCACCTGAGGTTAGGAATTTGAGACCAGCCTGACCAGCATAGTAAAACCCTCTCTTCTAAAACTACAAAAATTAGCCTAGTGTAATGGTGGGCACCTGTAATCCCAGCTACTTGGGAGGCTGAGGCAGGAGAATCACTTGAACCCAGGAGGTGGAGGTTGCAGTGAGCTGAGATCATGCTATTGCACTCCAGCCTGGGCAAATAAGAGCAAAACTGTCAAAAAAAAACCAGAAAGAAAGAACGAACAAGAAAAAAAAAAAAAAAACCTTCTAAATATTAATTGAGTGAGGCCAATCACGTGTTGCAACCTTGGTTATATCATCCTGGAAAGCAATGGAATTACCCAGAAGATACTTGGTTTGGGGTTTCCAGCTTCAAGGGGCTGCTCGATTGAGAAGAGAGAAAGCATTTTTGAACATCAGAAGTGTTTACCTGAAGACAACCGGATTAATACTGGCCTGAGGACCCAAAATCATTGATCCTTAGTGACTGTCCATTCCTTTAGGCGAAATAACATCCTGGACTGAGCGCATCCCACAGGATCCTTAATTAGCTCCAAAGACAAGATCGGATGCCGCGGATGTCTCTGTTGTTTCCTCTTAGAACCTGTGGGCTTAGACAGCTCCGGGAGCCAGACTGTTTTATCGTCTTTAATGGCTGTTCTTTAAGGAAAGATTTAAAACTCGATCCAGGTTGAATTAGAGGCAAGGGACAAAGATATGGATGAAATGAAAGCAAATGAGGCCAGAGCTCACAGACAGCATTCCACTTGTGTCCTATAATCAATACATTCCCAGCTCTCCCAGGTTCTCCCCAGCCCAGACACTGAGACCAAACAGATATGTTATTCAAGGAGTCTGAGGAAAGCTTCTACTCCGCCACTTATCTTTCTGTATTGTCTGGAATTCCTCTGTAAAGAGTAGTGATTCTTAATTAGAACTAGATATCTTAACTAGAACTACCTAGAACGAGAAGTACTTGTAAAAATATGGCACAGGGACCCCATGAATCTGTAGGCGTACTATTGGAAATTATAAATGCCCCAGAAATGGGGGCATGTGACTGTGATTTGTGGCCAGGGTTGAGAACACTGGCCTCTGTGGGCCAGAATGAAAAGCAGCTTCCTTGCAAACGTAATCTTCTCTGGGAGAACCATTGCTCTTTCCTGCCTTGATTGTCATGTCAATGACATTATTTTATCATTTTAGTGTAAGCAGTCTTAGTGTTCATCTAGTATACTGTGTCATGCCTATATTCCAGGTGAGAGAACTAAGTTCAGAGAGAAAAATTATATGTTAGCCAAGGCCACATGGGTTTGCTGGCCAAGTCTAAAGCTAGAATGCAGTTATTTTATTTCTGACTCAATAAACATTCTGCTTTGTCGCCACAAGCACTGCCATCATCAATTTGCTTATTTGGCATCTGATAGCATGTACATTATGAAATAGCCTCCCACCCAATACGTCGTAGTGAGGCCGGAATAAGAAAATGGTGTGCAAAGTACCGAGAGTTATGCTTGCAACATAGAAAATAGTTAATAGATGTTTCCTTCATCAAGATTTCCCTAATGCCACCATGCACGCACAACACACATCTCCTTAGGAGCTGCACAGCAAAAGGTTTTGAACAGCTGATGAGAATGTCATGGATGGAAGCAAATGTGAAGGATAAGAGGGAGGGGAGGTGCTGAGAATAAGAAGTGCAGGGGTGGAAAAGTCAAGGCAAACTTTGCTGAGGCCAACTCTATTCCTCCTAATAGAATCAATAGATTCTTCTTACAAAGGAACAGATAATTGGCTTCCTAAGTCTCTTTAAGGAGCAGATGGGATGTAGGAGTTGAGAACTCTATTTGGGGATTGCTGTAATCACATTAGATGCTATGGTTTTAGCCAACTCACCCAACTGGCTTGTGACTCAGTTCTCTCCATCTGCTAATGTGCTAAAATAATGGGCTGTGCCGTCGTCTGCATCTACTTGCCTCACAGATATGCTTGGAAGAGCAATATACAAACCCTCAAAGATATTTTGTGTTGATTCAGAACTGCTCAAGGTACAAGAAATCCACTAATCACTGTGGTTAAGGAGAAATTAATTTTAACTTTTGTATTCAATGAATTTCTGAGGCCCATTCTAAATGTAAACATTATTTTCAAAAGGAAAATTGATCTGGAACCTATTTATGTGGATCAATATATTTTGCTGTGCATCGTATCAATTAAGATAACTAGTTCAGGCTGAAATACCCTTTGATATTTTGATCAAACTTAACAGACAGCAACACATTGAGCCTTGCTTTTCTTCAGTCAGTTAAGTAAGATCTATCAAAATGAATATGCTACCAGCTTGATGGAATGTGCCCCAACCTCCAGCATTACTAATTAGAGCTGTATCCTTAAGATATTCATGGTTTGAAGAATTAAAATCCTCTTCCTACACAAGCAGAGAGCCATCTTCACATGCTCTCTCCCTCACTACTTCCTTAAAATGATGCCAACTCAAAAAATAAAAATTTTCATTCTGAATTTTAGAACATGTGTGAATATCATTTTATTCCATGAGTTACTTTAGAAAGTTTATGTAAGTTATAATTTGAGGCTGGTATTTTTTTTAGAAGTGACATGTTTGACGGTTCATTTAAAATGATTATTGCTCCAAGTTGTTTTTGCTAATGTGAGAGAACTTTAAAATCTTACATTTATCTTTAGACAGAGTTAGAAACTCTTGGAGATTGGAAGTCAGAAGTTTAAAGAAAGCAGATTTTCTTTAATTCAACTGCAGTTAACTCACAGGAAACTGTCCTTCCATGCTAATAAATGCTTTTGTCTCTATGATGCCCAGAAAGTCAACAGTGGGTTCAGCACAGTCAATAAAAATAGTCAAACTTGTTATTGACTAGGTATAAAGCAAACAACTTAATTGGCTCATTGTCTCACTTTTAGACCAGTAATAGTGGTTAGGGGGAGAAAATGACAGAATTCTGAGTTGAGAAAAGACAGATAAATCTGATGACAGTCAAAAGGCATACTTTGCAAATCATTATTGTCCAAATAAAGACAGTTGGAAGTAAAATGACCCCATGCGGCCTGAGGACTGCATGACTTTCTGTCTTTTAGGATTGGAAAATGGGGATGAGGGTGACGAGCTTGGAGCACGTGTTCTGTATGGTTTACTATGACCCAACTATGATGTGAGTTAGAAGGGACAGATTGGAGAAAAACCCTGTAGTGGGCCAAGTCACGTATATTCCTCTGTATCTCCTGAGTTACTGTGTGGGTGGGAAAGAACTGCTGACCTCATGCAGATGTGGCCGGAACCAAGCCGGCAACTGACTGTATGGAGTGACTTGGAGAGGAGCTCTGCAGCAGGTAAGCTCCTCTCAGGGCCACCATGTCACAGGTCATAAAGAGCCATTGAGACCCAACACAGCAAGCACTGGACTTACCCTAACTTTCTTCCCTATCTTACTTTACAAAAATTTTGTATACCTCTTCATCATTCTATTTGACTTTTTCATTTTCAAGCTGCAAACCTGCCACCTCAGATAAATTTACCTTGGCAAAGCACTTGAAAAGGTGGCCTCCTTTTTGCATTAGTTATGCCTTTTAGAACCCATAGGCCACCAACATGTTGAAATGACTACACAGTCGTAATATGCCATATTTGTAACAAAACGTAACTGAGATCACTTCAAATTACTGCTAACAACCCTACAAATCCAATGTGATTGAAAATGCCCTTCCCTGAAAAGTCAATGTCATCTCTGTCCTAGTCTAATTTGATGCCCTGGTTTAGCTAGAGATTAATGAGTGAGGCAGAGACATATGAGGCCTGTTAATTACATAAATACACTCAAATACGCACACACACCTCTCTCTATGTGGATAGACAGACAGATAGATACAGGTATCGATATTGATGTATAAAATCTCATTTTATCTTTTTATTTTATAACGTGCTCAGGTAAGCTATTTGTCAAAAAGCAAAAGAGGCAAGAACTTAGCAGGGTCCATTATTACTAGGGAGAGGGAGGAGGCAGTGATTCATATCGATCCATACCATTGTCTAAACATTTAACAAGACTCCAAGGAGATCCACGATTTCAGCCTAATATGTAGTTAAATTTAGGAGAAAGAGGATCACCCTCTCTACTGGTTATGGTATTATGTGGCTCACACAATCACTTGGCAAAAGGAACATTTCCCTTCAAGTCTACTTATTGAAATATTTGGTAGACCCACCCATAGAAGTATGACAGTGGCTTTTATCCAAACAATGGTCAGTCGTATTTCCACTGGGTGGGGGAACTATGAAAAAATCTCATTGAGGAAAAAAAGAAAAGCCAGTTTGCTTTATGGGAAAACCAAATCCAATCATACGTTCCATCTTTTGCTTTTGGTCAATTTCCCCAGGCAACGATGAAATTGTAAGCTTCACTATAGATTGTGTGGAAAGCAAGAAGCCTGAAGTATAAAAGTGGAAAAAATCACACACACAAATAAATCTTAGATCTGTTACTCATTAACTGTGAGCTTAAGCATCCCTTTACCAAATAACTGTTAAGAATTCTGTGTGTCAAGAATTCTGCTAGATACAGAAACATACAGGCCAGAGAAAATGAACCATTCTGATTAGCAGAGACACATTCTGGATGGAGGGAATAATATGTGCAAAGATATAGATGTTCTTTAGCAGAAGATGTTACAGGGAGGTAGAAGGAGGTTGAGTCATGACAGTATGCCTCTCAATTCCTCCAGGCCTCCATCACATCTTCAAAGTAATGGGTTTGTACTGGATACCCTTCTTTCTGCTAATCCTGTGATGCCCTTTGCTGTATTCCTTTGGGAGCTCCTGTGCTCCCATTTGGAGCCACCACATCTGACCAATTTGCATGTCCCTTCAGAGCCAGATTCTTGGATATTAGACCCACCTAATTTAGCTAAGATGACTGGTCACTTCATCCTGATGAGAAGCCGAGTTTTCTCCAAATTAAAGCATTCCACATGGTAAGAAAGATCTTACTTGGCGTCTGAATTGTAAGAATAGAGTCTTAGCTGGACATTTCAACCCATGGTTAGATGAGTGCAATTGTTTTATTCATCCAGTTAGCATGAAGTGCCAGATTTTAAAAAGAGAAAATAAAGCTAGCATTAGAAGAAGTCAAGCAGTCTGAAGAAATGCTCAGCAGACACCGATTCAAGGTGTGAGCATTGGAAATCAAACTTTAATGGCTTCGAAACTCTTAGCTCAGTAACTTTTAAAAGTGGAGGGGTTTTTTTTTTTTTCCAGTATTTTCTTTCCCACACATCATGAAATAAATGTCAAGTGGAATTACAAAGTGAGTTTTTTCTCTTCGTCCTCAAAGTAAGGGTAAGCCATGTGGGGGAACGGAATATTACTGTTGCTTGACAACATTATGCCCAGAAAATACCAAAAAGCAGAGAGAGTTTAAAATGGGTATTTACATATAATATCCATGCATGTTTACATTTAATATCATATTGGATTTAATTTTATTACTTTCCGGAAGGCAATTGGGAGAAAAATAAACACAGTGGAATGTTATCTCATTGGCATGCAGAATCAATGTGATGATCGTATGGCTGATATAAACTCATAAGAGAATGCTTCTGACATTTTATCGGGGCTTCTTAATTTAGTATTTACAATGTCTGTGTGAAATGATATAGTAGTTTTATTGTTTAATTATGGAGATGGCAGAATGTAACCGATTCCTGACTTCCCCCCCTTTGTTACAATTAACTTCCTCTCAAATTGTTGAATGCAAATATGTATCATCAGTTGGTCCTCTGTTAGGGTTGCCATGGCTTGTATTTGAAATAATTTCTAATCCTCCCTGAAAAAATGCTTTAAAAGAAAAAGCTTTTTGTCTCCAATATGTGGACTTTTTTTATGAGCAATAATGTAACACAGGGGTATGATTATGGTGAGATAATCACGGTGCAAAATAGAAACGGTACTTTGGAGTACCATAACCTCCCCAAAATTATTATTCATCTTACTGATGTCCCTTGGATTTATTGCTCCTTCCTGGAAGGTGATAAGCATTTTGGAAACAACGGTTGGGTTTCTTTTTATTGCCCTCAATGTCTATAATTTTTAAATGGCGTTCTTTGGACTAGCAAGTGTAGAATAAAGAAGATGAGTCAGAATGAGGAAATAAACAAATGCTTTGGCCCTCTCCCCAGCTAGTGGAGAATTCATGAGAGTGGGCAATAACCCAAGTAATGTTTGTGCAAAGGAGACTGGGCTTGTGTTTCTCGAATAATTTGGATTCCAGGATCTAGATTAGCCAATCTCGAAGGTTGATTAGGTTGACCAGATGTCTCCTTCCTCCCCCATTTTCCCTTTGGTAATTTTAGCCATTTTTATTACACTCTTACATTGAACACCATTAGATGTCTGCTAGCATTCCTGCTCTACCAGAGTGGTGGAAGACTGTCTCCCTCTCCCCACTTTCACCTCATTTTCCTCCACACAAGCAATTCTCCCAATCCCTGTAAGGCCGCCTCTCACCCAGCAGCCGCATCCAGAAGGCAGTTCTCTAAAGCAGTTGTTTTTCTGACTTTAAAGGTAGATTTATCTTATGGCAAATGGCTCCATTTAAACAAAACAAAACTAAACAAAAGTTATAAAATTCCACTGTCTTCAGACCTGATAGTGAGTGATTCACATTGCCTACCACTCCGCAGAGGCTGCCACCAGGAACTCGGCAAGAGAGAATTGATGGAGTCTCTTATTCACAAATAAAAATGAACAAGGTGCTAGGCCTGTTGACAGGGAGAGAGATGGGCCCAGCCTTATCTTCATGTCACTGCCCTTGCCGGTTGTTATCACGCGATTAAGATAAAGCAGGTTATCCAGGTTTACAAGCCACTGATTGGAGGTTGGATAGTGAATTCAGGACTTTTTTTTCTCTGCAAGTACTGTCCAGAGCCCAGGCAAAGGTGAGTTGATAAATGAAAAATCTGTTCTTCAGGAAACAGACATAGGAAGGAGCAAAGCAGTTAGGTACCAAGACACAGCTTGTCTACACATAACTCTTTTACAATGGTGGGAAGCAATCAAGTCACGGGAATTGACCAAGAGGCAAACTCTGAAGAGCATGATGGTGTTCTTGGGCTTAGTTTAGTAAAGGTACAGTTTGGTCGGCCTGGCTCCCATCTCCCAGTTCCCAGGAGCTGTCTTCCCATCAACCAAGGAGGCCTACTAAATTCTAGTCCCTGATACATAACGGAGCAACCTACTCACTGGTCTCTAATTTATAAAGCCATGAAGTAAGGCACAAATACTTAATCAAACTAGCGGGGAGATAAGATACGTATGAAAGTCCAGTTCATCTTCATTATTTGTGTCTTCCATATTTGCCAATTCACCTACTGTTTAAAATTTGTCACTGCAAAATCAATACTTGCAACCCATTTGCTATCATTTATGGACATGCACAAAGCAGCAAAAAATTTGGGTCGTCAGATGGACGTATCCCCGCTGAGGTCCAGGAGGCTACACTCTGCCTTCCTGTTCCAGCTGTCAGGCTGTGAGCAAGTATCCTCTTCGCAGATTATTTACTGCCATGTTTTCCACATTTCTGCACTTTATGTTAGTGAGGTTGCTATTTAAAATGGTCCCTAAGTGTCATGTTGATATGGTTTGAATTTGTGTTCCTACCCAAATATCATGTCGAATTGTAATCCCCAATGTTGGAGGAGGGACCTGGTGGCAGGTGATTGGATCATGGGGTTGGATTTCCCGTTTGCTGTTCTCATGACAGTGAATGAGTTCTCACAAGATCTGGTTGTTTAAAAGTATGACACCTCCCCACTCTCTCTCTTCCTCCTGCTCCCACCACGTAAGATGTGCTTGCTTCCCCTTCACCTTCCACCTTCCATGATTGTAAGTTTCCTGAGGCCTCCCCAGAAGCCTGTACAGCCAGGCAGAAGCATGAGCCCAATTAAACCTCTTTTCTTTAAAAATTACCCAGTCCCAAGTATGTATTTATAGCAGTGCAAGAATGAACTAATATAACTGGTGAAGGAAGTCTAATGTTCCTAAGAACAAGAAAGCTATGGTATGCATTATCAAGAAAATCTGTGTATTACATAAACCTCTTGCAAGCATGTGTTAGGATGCTGTTGGCTGGAGTTCAGTGTTAATAAATCAACATTACATGTTTAATGAAGTGTATTTAAACAGAAACATAAGATAAGGTGATTGGCGTATAAGATGATTGATGTATTGGCTGGTTGATGTGTGACCAGAGGCTCACAGGAACCTAAGTTTGTATCTTGCCTAGGAGAAGTGGTTCAATGTTCCCTAGTTCAGTGTTTGTAGTGACTTTTACAGATTACAGCTACCACAAGTAACAATAATTGACTGTATTTTGGAAAATGAAAGCACCAGTATTCTCCAAGGATTTGTTTGGGGTGTGTGTGTGTGTGTGTTTGTGTTTCATTATCTAAAAGTTTTACAAAGAAAATTCAGAACCTGTTGGTTGGAGAAAGTGGCCTCCTGTTATAGAAAGAATTCTCTCAATTTTCCTGGGCATTGCTTTGTGTAGAGAATCAAGGGGTTATATGAAGACAGGTTTCAGGTTCTGTATAAAATGCTTAACAAATAACCGCTGGATGTATAAATGGGATCTATAGAAATTGTAACACAAGAAATACTGCCGTGTGGGTCTTGGCATTATGCACTCAAGACACTTTCATTTAGGCAGAGATGGGCTGTTACCTACTCACTGCCTCAAGAGATTGAGGGCAAAACAGTGCCTCCTCCTTGCCCAAATTAGTGCGCGCACGCGTGTGTGTGTGTGAGAGAGAGAGAGAGAGAGTGAGAGAGAGAGAAGATCTTACTCTGTCACTCAGGCTGGAGTGCAGTGGCATAATAATCATAGCTCACTG
The DNA here is from genome assembly GCF_037993035.2 of Macaca fascicularis. NCBI lineage: Eukaryota > Metazoa > Chordata > Mammalia > Primates > Cercopithecidae > Macaca > Macaca fascicularis. Next base: position 11,520,679 of record NC_088383.1, read on the forward strand.
CAACCTCAAACTCCTGGGCTCAAGCGATCCTCCCACCTAAGCCTCCCATGTAACTAGGACCACAGGCATGCACCATTACGCCCAGCTAAATCTTTTATTTTTTGTAGAGATGGAGTCTCACTATGTTGCCCAGGCTGGTCTCAAACTCCTAGGCTCAAGCAATTCTCCCACCTCAGTCTCCCAAAGTGCTGGGTTTACAGGTATGAGCCACTGAACCCGATCCCCAAATTCTCTTTCTAAACTGAAAAAATTCCTGGATTGGCTAATATCCATTTTACATACAGCAAATAGTTTCTCAGATCCCTGCCAGATACATCTCAAAGAATGAGAGTTGTAACAAAACGAAATGACAACTTTGGGAATATGAGTTCGCAAAATAGGGACAAGGGAAAGTCAGGCTTGTGTGGAATACCAAAATAATAGCTAACACGTATTGATCCCTCACCAGGGGCTAGACACCCTTCTTGGGGTGAGTCATGTAATATTCACAATACCACTTTGAGAACCCCATTTTAAAGTGAAGCCAGCCGGGCACAAGAGGTTAGGTAACTTCCAAAGGCTACATGGCTATTAAGTGCTAACCTGAGGTTCACAGCTCAGGTTCAGCAGAGGAGTGACAGTATCAAATGTAGACTTTGAAAAGATCCTTCAAGCTGGATTCTAGATACTGGATTGGAAAGAGGCAGGCTTAGAGAGGGTGCCTAGCCCATTGTGAGGAATCAGTACGTCGTCACTCCCCTGCTTACCCTGGGCTCTGAACCCAGGTCATCTGACTGCAGATTCTTGGCTGTAACCCCTGGATAAAGCAACCCCCTGACTTTCCTCTTGGGGAGAATGAACATGGCAGAGACTCTAAAGGGCCTTAGGCTTTGAAAAGGGGGGAAATAAGTCTAAAAGAGAGAGAAGAAAGTACAGGAAAGGGAAGCCAGAGAGAACCAAAGCATAAAGCTTTACTGGAAGTAAGTTACCATGCATCAGAGTACAGAGGCATTGCCAGAAAGGATGCACATCTAATTTACATTAACATTCCAATTCTATAGCACCCTATTTATTTTCCTAATCGGTACAACATTTTTATGCTGGAACCGGAAAGCACAAGGTTCTGAAAAGCCCCCGGCCATCACTCTTGACTTCTTCCCTTCCCTCATTCCTTCCCTAAATCAGAGCAATCTTGAACTCTTATCGGCTTAATACTTCTCGACTCCGAGCAGCTATCTCCACCCCAAGGGCTGTGACCTTCACTTAGCCTTCCATCATCTCATGCCTGGATTGCCAACACAGACAGCCAGACAGCTTTTGCTTTCAAGCCTGTCTCTTTCCAATCCAGTATGTGGAATCCAGCCTGAAGGATCTTTTCAAAGTCTGAATTTGAGACCGTCACTCCCCTGCTTAAAATCAGTTGTTGGTTCCCTGACATCATAGGAATGAGCCCATTTCAAGGTGCACAGGGACTTGGCTGCTTCTTCCCACCCAGCCACTTCCCTATTCTCCCCCTTCATCTCAATCCTCCGTGCCTCTCCTTGAAAGAGCCTTGCTCCTTTATACCTCAGGGCCTTTGCACTTGCCAGATCCTCATACTGGCTTCAATATGAAATTTTTTCTGATGAAATCACACTTTTCTTCAGAGCATCAAAGTCATCATGTCATCCAGGAGGCCAACTCCAGCCCATATAATTGAGTTCAGTGATCATACTGCAACTCAAAGCACCCCAACCACTCCTCATGGCAACTCTAACCGTGGGGCACTGAAATGGCCTCTCACTTGTCTCTTGGCCTCATGAGAGTAAGTTCCCTGAGGGCAGGAACTGTGCCTTGTCTGTCATAGGATGACCAAGTCCTACTGAAGCAGCATCGTTGTCTGGAGTAAATACCTGGAGGTCATTGCCTCATGCCAAGAAAATCAAGGACATGGACACATACAAAGAGTGAGTTTAAAAGTAGAGGTTTAATAGGTGAGAGAGAGAGAAACGCTCTCTCTCTTGCGGAGATAGAGTGGTTCCCAAACGGGTCTTCTGGTTCCATGGTGAAATGCATGGGGTTCTATAGCTGAGCTTGAGAAGATAGTGTCTGATTTACATAGGGCACTAGATATTCATTGAACCAGGTGTGCTATTTGCATAGCATGTGAAGAAGCTGGCCATTTCACCCTAAACTTTTATTATGCAGATGGGGTCTCTCCCTGGCTGGCACCATGTTGCCTGCCTTTTTACTGCACACGTGGCAACAAAGAAGGAAGGGGGACCCTCCGTATTGAACATGCCTGTAGCCTTTTCCTATTGGCACAGCTGCCAGCATTTACTTATGCGAGCTTCCAGCTTGCTTATTTATGTCTGCAGCTTGATATTCAGGCTGCTCTTTGTTAGAAAAAGAAAGGATTTGGGGGCTGTTTTCATTAAAAGGGAGACCTTACCAAGGACTCTCTTACCCTCACTAATGGCCTAGATAATTTCTTTTTAGCTCCGGTATCACTACCACAGGCATATAGTAGGTAGTGGCAGGTATTTGTTAAAGTGCTCTCCCACTTAGAGGCTATGGAAAAACCACTTGGACCTTGAGTCTTAGTTTAAATGTGTAGAAATAGAACATAGAAATCTTTACAGAACAGCTCACATGTTGGTAGTCGTTGGGCTGACTTTAGTCCACAGGTTTGCTGCGTTGGCAAACACACCATTGTTTCCAAAGATAGACGTGATGGTCTTTGGGTAGAGCTCTTCTCGTCAACCCCCTCAGGCTTCCATATTCCCTATGGTCTTATCCACCTGGTCCTTGCCTGCCCTGGAAGGCATTAGCATTTATGACCACTGCGTGACAGGGCTGTGTGGTGGTAGGAATTTAGTGAGGCAGAAAACGTTGTGTTGTCAACACAGCTGGTGCCAGAATCCTGAAGATAGGAGAACCTTGTTTGGAAAAACATCTTCCTATGGGTTTGAGGGTAGAAACTGAGACCCCGTAGGCTTATGTACATTTGGTGCCAAGGTTCTGGAGAAGAAGAATTGCTTTACATAGGAAGAAGGGGGTTTTGGCTTGTTGGTGATGACAGGGATGGGGTACAGGGTTGAAGAAGAGACAAACCAAAAAGAAAGAACCCACTTGCCCTAAGAGGTAAAATGGCTTCTATGGCTGAACCTTATATGTAAGCACCCTTTAGCCAGGTATCATGAAAAATAAGGTATATTGCATAAGCTTCTCTAGGAGATGAAAGCAAATGAATTCCATATTAGAAAAAAAAAATGTTTCTAATACTTCCTATCAGATAGTTTTCTCTAAGACAAGGTTACCTATCTTGGACCCACAGGCCGAATTTGGCCCACTACCTGTTTTTGTTAATAAAGTTTTTTTGGAATATAGCCATACTCATTTGTTTACATACAATCTAAGGCGGCTTTCACAACAGCAGAGTTCAGCCAGGTGTGGTGGCTCATGCCTGGAATCCCAGCTACACAGGAGGCTGAGGTAGAGGGATCACTACCTCAGTTAAAAAGAGCACCTGAGGCTAAGGCAGGAGAATCCCTTGAACCCAGGAGGCGGAGGTTGCAGTGAGCCTAGGTGGCATCACTGCACTCCAGCCTGGGCAACAGAGCAAGGCTCCATCTCAAAACAAAACAAAAAAACAATAAAGCAAAAAAAAAAAAAAAAAAAAAAGGAAAGATTAGTACATTTACCAGAAACCATATGGCCCACAAAGTGTAAAATAGTTACCATCTGGCCCTATACAGAAAAAGTTTGCTGACTCCTGATCTAGGGAAATGGCCGGTGGACAATACCCTTCCCTTGTTAGAATGGCTCAGTCGAGGCTGGGTGCGGTGGCTCAGGCCTGTAATCCCAGCACTTTGGGAGGCCAAGGTGGGAGGATCACAAGGTCAGGAGATCGAGCCCATCCTGGCTAACGCGGTGAAACCCCGTCTCTACTAAAAATACAAAAAATTAGCCGGGCGAGGTGGCAGGCGCCTGTAGTCCCAGCTACTCCGGAGGCTGAGGCAGGAGAATGGCGGGAACCCGGGAGGCGGAGCTTGCAGTGAGGGGAGATCGTGCCACTGCACTCCAGCCTGGGCAACAGAGCGAGACTCCGTCTCAAAAAAGAAAAAAAAGAAAAAAAGAAAAAAAAAAAAAAGAATGGCTCAGTAGAATGATTCTGATCCAAAAACCTAATGTGCAATTTAATATGCAGTGTAAACATCAGAGCCTCCTTAATTCTTTGGGGAGAGCTAGTTTGTTCATGAAGCTTTTTTTGAGAACATTCCCTATGGCACATTTGAAGAACAGTTGAATTACATCCAGGACAAAGAAGCATAGCATAGGTCCCCACCCACCGAACTAGAGTTGAGACCGCCGTGAGAGCCTCAGCAGGCACAGAAATCCCTGAGAGGAATTGATGAGGCTCTACACCTTGGCGGGGGGAGCTGAATCCAAATTTACCCCCTTTCTGAAGGGTACCCATGTAAGTCGCCTACCACGGTGCCTAGCACATAAGACATTCAGGAAACAGGAATTATTGTTATTCTCCTTTTCACTCTTCCTTTTAGAGTTGGGAAAACGAAGGAGCAGAGACAAGAAGCAACTCTGCCAATAATTCGAAGAAACAAGGAGATCTAGAATAAATATATTTATTAAGAGATAGCAAACTCAAATCAAAAAAGAGAGGCTAGAAGATACTTGCCCTAAGAGGTAAAATGGCTTCTATGGCTGAACCTTACATGTGAGCGCCCTTCCGCCAGGTATCATGAAAAATAAGGAATATTGCATAAGTTTCTCTAGGAGATGAAAGCAAATGCATTCCATATTAGAAAAAAATGTTTCCTTCAGCCCTAAATTCTAAAAGGAGTTTCTCACATAGGGCCTTGAGAATGTTTGGATTGGCAAGATGAAAAACGAAGTAATTCACAGCCCAACGACACTTTGTCAAACCTGTATGGGTTTTCAAAAGTAGCCACACCTAAGCCTTGTCCTCTCGTCCTGGCGGTCACTAGGGCTGAACCCCTGGGACCCTGTAAAAACATTGCTGGTGATTCTGAGGCGCTGTCAGGGTAAAAGCACTGCAAGGCCTGTGCAGTCAATGTTTTAGGTAATTTTAGAAGCAGATCTCAAATGAGTGCTTTGGTTTTGAGACGGACCGTTAATGTAAGTCAGTGGAGGATTCATCACTTGCAAGGGTGGAGTGATTCTTGTAAGATGCCAAGGTTAGGCCAGGTGTTGTGGCTCATGCCTGTCATCTCAGAACTTCTGGAGGCCAAGATGAGTGGATCACTTGAGCCCAGGAGTTCAAGACCAGCCTGGGTAACACAGTGAGACCCCATCACTATATATATATAAATATATATATATATAAATATATATATGTATAGTGTATTTATAGTATACATATATATGTATAATATATATGTATATATGTAGTGTGTATATATGTATGTATGTGTATATATATAGAAAATAAAATAGGTCAGGAGCTGTGGTGTGCACCCATAGTCCCAGCTACTCAGGAGACTGAGGTGGCAGGATTGCTTGAGCCCAGGAGGTCGAGGCGGCAGTGAGCCATGATTATACCATTGCACTCCAGCCTGGGTGACAGAATGAGACCCTGTGTCCAAAAAAAAAAAAAAAAAAACCACCAAGGTTATTGTCATCAATTGATCAATTGGAAAAAGAACTGAGATAAATATTAGTAACGAGGTGAAGGAGAGGAGTGCAGACAGGATGTGTGTTTGTGGACCTGGTTTTGGAAGCAGGTGATGTGGAGGCCTCCTTGAGGCCGCAAGATGTTTGCCTTAAACCACACAATTGGATAAAATGCTGTCAATCACACAGGACAGGCAGCCTGTGGAATCTGTGCCTGGGAATGGCAGTGCAGCTGCCTCTCTTTGCTAGAATTTGAAACCTGTCTGCAGAGAGTTCCCAAAGGAGGCTCTTCTTATTCTCCAGAGAGCAGCAAATGTGGGTCATCTGTGTAATAAACACACATCCAAAAAGTGCTCCATAGTTTACTAAAAGTGAAAGAGCAGTTGGCAAGTTGATTGCAGAACTGCAGAATAATCATTTAATTTACTCCGAATTATCTCTCTTCATACTACATTCTGATTCTGCAAAGATGCTTATCTTAACAGTGGGAATTATATCACGCTGGCAGTATTTGAATGGCGTGAAGTCTCTTTCCCTTAGGCAGAGTGGACTGTCACTCCATTTTCCCCAGTTACAGCAGTCCCCAAAGCCACTGCAGCAGGAGCTACTGTGGGGAAACAAGGTACCTGCATTAGTAGCTTCCAGTACTTAGGGGAAAGGATCCAGGAAGTATGTCTGAGCCTAGGCATTAAAAAGCAGCAGATGGCCCCACGATGGTCAAGAGACAGTGGAGGGGGAAGACACACTGAAGTAATGACCGTGATGAGGATGTTAAAAAGAGCTCACATTCACTGAACATTGATAAGGTGCCATTCACTGTTCTCAGTGCTTTATATAATCTTATTTAATTCTTACCACAAATCTTTGAAGTAGAGTTTATTATATCCAATTTACAGATCAAGAAGTTGAGATGCAGAAGTGAACTGCCAACCAATGAGTTAAATTGGTGAGCCTGGCCCAGAACCCAGGTAGTCTGACTGCAAAAGATGATGTGCTCAGCCCTACACCCAAAAAGGGAGGGCCCATCTGATAAGACTCTGATAAAACTGGACTCCGCAAGTCTTTCTGGATTGACTCTTGTGCTCTTGTCTCTGCATTTCCAATTTTTTTTTTTTTTTTTTTTTTTTTTTTTTTTTTTTGGAGACAGAGTTTCGCTTTTTTTGCCCAGGTTGGAGTGCAATGGCATGATCTCGGCTCACTGCAACCTCCGCCTCCTGGGTTCAAGCGATTCTCCTGCCTCAGCCTCCTGAGTAGCTGGGATTACAGGCATGTGCCACCACGCCTGGATAGTTTTTTGTATTTTTAGTAGAGACGGGGTTTCTCCTTGTTGGTCAGGCTGGTCTTGAACTCCTGACCTCAGGTGATCCACCTGCCTCGGCCTCCCAAAGTGCTGGGATTACAGGAGTGAGCCACTGCGCCCGGCCCATTTCCAATTTTTTAAAAAAATTTATCTCTGTGGCTTGGAATGAGAAAGAACAGGATGTATCATGCAGTGTGCACTAGGAAGACTATTCCCAAGGGTGACAAACAGATCCTTGTCTCCATGGCCTCCGCTTCATTCTTATCATCCCCCCTGCTTTAGTGACAGTTGACATGGATCATAGCTGAGCTTATGTACAAATTTCTACAATCCACGCCAGAAATCTGGTCTGTATCAATTTTTACAATCCTCAACTAGAAATGGCTTTCAGTATATTTAGCCTTTTGCCTTTGTTCCAGAACACATGAGCCATACTAACAAGTCACAATCATGCTTCCATGGCATAATCTGAGTCACTTAAAAAACAAACAAACAAAAAAATTTGGTCTGCATCTACACAGTCAAAATGAATCAGGCTTTCAGTACAATCAGTAAATCTAGCTACCTTCATCTGTTCACAGTTCACATCACATTTGGCCAATTTGGCTCAATGATGCATCATGGATTGTAAAAATGACCGAAATGAGTGCTGCATCATTACAGGCATGAGCCACCATGCCCAGCATCATGTTTTCCGCGCAGAAACCTAGTCCTGATGCTATTATATATGTTGATTGCAGAAAACCGTGGGAGATACAGTCTCAGATACCAACAGATCTAAAAATCTATAAATAGCACACTCTATTCAGATGTTTTCCTGGGATTTGACAAATTAAGACGGTCGTCCCAGGTTCCAAGATTTTTGAGAGAAATTCTGCACTGCTGAAATAACTCATGGATAATCATCTCTCTCCAGGGAATGAGGGGACAAGGAACAGATTCACAGGGACACAAAGAGGCAGATGGCAGGAGGAAAGGTCCTCGTGCTGCCACTTTTGCTGTTAACAATAAAATAAGATGTCACATGAAGCTGCGCGGCTCACACCTTTTATCACCGGTGTCACTGCCAAGCCTAAGTGGGCGGGAACCTTTCTTCATGTTTACCAACACAATTACATGCAAAAAAAAATGAAAAACTCAGTCTTCACACTGCCCTTTTGTGACTTATTTTTCCCTTAAAGTTTTCCCTGACTCGTTCTCAGTTCAATTAGATAGGAACTGTGTAAAAACGTAGGGAAGGTGGGAAATTTTCCCTAACCCTGTAGGTATGGTGTTGATAAAAAAGACAAATTAAAGATAACCCCCATTTGGCTCTTAATCCACTCACTCTATTATCTGAGGACAATTCTAACTTTGGAAATACAGCAATCATAACCACAAGGACAGCAGTAGCAACAGTCACTGACCTTGTACTACGGGCAGCTGCCATTATGTATTAATGCATTTGATGCTCACGGCAACCTTTTATAAGGTGCTTTAGTGGGTACTAATATTAATCCCATTTTGCACGGAAGGCAACATTGTGTATCTCTGAAGCACAGTCATAATGCCTTCTATTTTCGTGGAACAAAAGTCTCATGCCCTGCTGGATCAGCTGGGAATGCAGAGAAGTTTCAAAACTTCAAATCTCGAAGCCCTGAACAGCAAGGTTTTCCCCATAATGAAATAGCCTCAGAGCCAAAGTGAAAACTTCTTACTTGATCATTTATAACTCAGACTGGGTTTAGAAAGGAACCTTGTAGGGCCAGCTTCCTTGAACTTCTCTTTCTTCACTGCATCCTTTCCCTTCAATCCTTAGCTGCAGCTCTCCATTCACGCTTCTTATCCATTCCTCATTGAAGAGGGGCAGAGGGCACAAGGACCCCATCACATGATCCAAAGCCCCAAAGGGACAGGGTCGATCTGAATGTTTGGGTCTCTCTGCACCAGCATGATTGCTTCATTATCTTCAGTACGTTCCTTTGAATGCTGTGGTCATTGCATCTATTTCATGTGATTTTTTTTTTTTTTCTAAAAATACCAAGTTGTCTGCTAACAACAGTCAAAAAACCTCGTGCGGTGCAGTGGCGTGTAACAACCCCACAGCCGGTTTCTCCTGCCACTCGTGGACTTGCGATGTGAAGAATTCTGCTCTGACCTAGAAAGAGAAAGACATTTTGGGATTTGCTCCCAACTTGCATCAAAATAAAAAGCGAATGTGGCCTTTTTCACCTTGAACTTATTTTCATTAAGTTGGTATTCTTGAGGGCCTACATCCAAGGCTGAAGCACATTCCATGCTTTACTGATTTTTAGTACATGGCAGGTCGGGAGCTGTAGAATCACACATTTTCCAAACAACTGGGGAACTACACCTTTGAAAGGAAGGAGTTATTTTCATATCAAGACCTCCCCATGTATTCATGTTAGAATGAATTTGTGTTAGTGCTAGGTATGGAGTAAATGAGATAAGATGGATCTAGGGGGGTAAATCTGCCCATCCTAAATGAGTTTCATATGCAGTTAACAGCATGTACATTTCCTAAATGTGATTAACAGTTTCTTGCATGTGAAACCTATCAGCTACTGATAAAGCTTTCATAAGGGAAAGAGAAAAAAAGATTACAAATAAGCAGAGCTTGAATTCTCCCTCTAGGCTCTAGTCTTCTTGCTATAGGCTTTTTTCTAATTTTTCCCCTCATTTTAGAGCTTGATATTTAATACTTTGAAGTGTTCCTATATTATTGAATTGAAACAGAATTATTATTCAGTTGGCTGGCCCTGATCACAGGTTGCAGTGTATTGTCTATTTGGTGTACTTCATTGACACCTTATTCAACGTGCTTTCTTCTGTGTATTAATTTTGGAGTCCTCAAATCCTGAAAACCAATCCTTAATCACGTGTTTACAATAGAATTTTCAGATGCTGAGTTTTTTCCTCTGTTAGCACCTTAGCGACACTGACAACATTTCAAGTGTTACAGGGCTCAGAGGATTTTTGTTTCCAGCATTCCTTAAATCCTAGCATCAGGCAGGCCATGAGGCTTTGTGAAATAAGAACGCATTGTTGGAGAATGTCTCCAATTCCAAACTCGATGTCTCTGGCACTTAAGATGCCACTTCTAAGTGGCTGCCGTAAAAAAAGAAGAAATTTGCCAAAGAAATCAAAGTTCATGGGCCATGTGATTAAAAATGTATAGTGAGGCTCTTGCATTGTGTAGCCCCCCAAAATACCCTCATTGTATTTATTCCTAAAAGGAGGTGAACAAACATCAGAGAGGTTCATAAGAGTTTATATCTCAGACCCTCAAAATTTCCAGTAAGACCTCTGAATAAACAGATATACCTTCAAGAGGGAAGGGGTAAGGTGTAGAATTTTTGGCTCTCTAGGAATGATTAGAATTAAGGTGGCTATGTTTCAACGTTAATGACATTTTTAGCTACTTGTCGGCTAATATTAAATACCAAGTGGTCTCAGAACTGCCTCCTGGAGTCCTCCTGTACCAGGTCAGTTTACATCTGAGATCAGGGCAAGAAGAAAGACTTTAGGAGGTCACCTCTCTAGAATGCAGAGGACTGAGGCAAAGCCCTAAGAACTAGGCGTCCTATTTCTTTCCAGCACCTTGCAGACACTGCAGAACACGAGGAGGGAAATAATCTATGGGGTCAACTGAAGACACCACCTTGAAACCAGCAGACCCTCCTGGCTCTTTTGAGCACATTGAACACTGAAGCTTCTACACTTTTCATTAAACTTTCTACATAGCCTCTTAAAAATGAAACTTTTTTTCACTTTCTACCAGAAGATAAGCTCCATGGGAGGAGAAACATGCACATGTGGTTTGTTATATTCCCAGTGTTTAACATGTTATTTGGAACCATGCAGATGCCTAATTCTTTTTCCTTTTTTTTTTTTTTTTGAGATGGAGTCTTGCTCTGTCGCCCAGGCTGCAGTGCAGTGCAGTGGCGTGATCTCAGCTCACTGCAGCCTCTGCCTCCTGGGTTCAGGCAGTTCTCCTGCCTCAGCCTCCCAAGTATCTGGGATTACAAGTGCCTGCCACCACACCCGGCTAATTTTTGTATTTTTAGTAGAGATGGGGATTTGCCATGTTGGCCAGGCTGGTTTTGAACTCCTGGCCTCAGGTGATCCACCTGCCTTGGCTTCCCAAAGTGCTGAGGTTACAGACATGAGCCACCATGCCTGGCCCAGGTGCTTAATTCTTATCTAACCTTCTTAAAAACAGTAAACCCTGAAAGACAGAGTTAAAAAAATGTTATCAGCATCCTCTTGTCTCTAGAACCAAACATTTTATTATCATACAAACTAAGCTTCTCCCATTCAAGAAAAAGGAGACAGAAGGAAGGGAGAGAAAGAACTCATTTATGGAACACCGACCATATGCCAATCGCGCTACTAGATCCTTCCTGTGTGTGTGTTTCCCTGATTCTCCCCCAAAATGTATGAAGTAGGGAGCAGGATCTCCATTTGGGGGATGAATGAATCAATTCCATGAAACATTAAGGATCCTATCTGCTGCCACGGAGTCAAAAGCGACTGCAGGTATACTTACGTGTCTGATTATGAGACTTTCCTGCTTCATCCATGTCCCCACAAAGGATATTAACTCATCCTTTTTTATGGCTGCAGAGTATTCCATGGTGTATATGTGCCACATTTTCTTAATCCAGTCTATCATTGATGGACATTTGGGTTGGTTCCAAGTCTTTGCTATTGTGAATTGTGCCGCAATAAATGCAGCACACCAACATGACACATGTATACATATGTAACAAACCTGCATGTTGTGCACATGTACCCTAAAACTTAAAGTATAATTTAAAAATTAAAAAATTTAAAAAATTTAAAAATAAATTTTAAAAAGATGTTCCTGTTTATCAGGCTGCCTTCTCATCAATTTGTGGCTAGAAAGAAAAGGATCCTGACTGTAAATAAGGGGCACTTTCTAATTTTAACACCTCAAAGCTTCTGAAGAGCAGAGAGGACCCACATTGTTAATCCAATTGCATTAATAGACTGTGATAGAAAGACAGGGTATTCCATTCTCCATAGAGAGTTCATTCATGTAGAATCTCCTGGTTCCTGGACCAGGAGATTCCCAAACTTCTGTGCCTTAACTTTGGGCCTCTGCCCTGAATACTCCTTGGTGCTGTACTTCTAGGAGGTACAGATTTTTCCATAATAAAACATCAGGTAAAACTTACTCATCCTGAGTATAAAGTTAGGAATAGACCCAAACTTCTGTACCCCAACTTTGGGCCTCTGCCCTGCACATTCCCTGCTATACTTATCTGTCCTGTTCCCCAGGTTCATTTTCCTATCCCCTGAAAACAGCTTCAATTTAAGAATTTTTTTCCCATAGTTTGGAGGAAAATTGTGCTCACAAAATGCACCCCTAGTCTTGAAGCCCAGCTTACTGGATGAGTAGTTCCATTTGCTTTGTTGTGTCGGGGTCTTATATTCTGTAGAAAAATTGCAAACTATATTTAACCTATTTTTAAAATTTTCACTTGCTTAAATTTTATTAAGCCTCCCTTTACATCATCGTAGATAAAGTCTATCATGCTTTCTTCAACATAAACTGCAAAATCATTATTACTTGAGCTACGTTCTTTTCGGATTACATAAACTGAGATACTTCGGGAATAACAGTGTCTCTGACAAAAGACCCAGTGTGCTTAAAGATAGCGGAACTCTTCCAGTGAACTGTTTCCCAGCAAGAATGTTGGAAGGCCCAGTGTCCTCCATTTCAAAATACTAATTGGAGGCATTTGTTTTAGGAATCTGGACACATTGCACATGATGTCATGTTATGTAGTAGTTTATGCCTAAGCAAACCATGCAAAGCACAGCTGAAGACCAAAAAAAAAAAAAGAAGCTGCTTTTGTGAAGCTATTAAACAATAGCCTATTAGATGCCTTGCTCCTAAAGGAGTTTTACCTGATGTTTTATTACAGAAAAATCTGTACTTCCTATTATTCTGTGTTCTCCCACTTCAGAAGTTAGATAATAAAAGAATAATGGAGTAATATCTTGCCAAGCAAGACACTCCATCTGCTTTTGTTTGTTATTTTTTTTCCTCAACCCATCGCCCACTTTCCCCAAATGCTTCTTCTAATGCAATAATTTTCCTTTAACACAGACCTATGATTTTAATCAGCCCATCTGTGTGGCTTTGTCTGAGGGAAGGGATTAAGGAACGAATGTTTGTTCAGTTCACATTTAGAATGGAAGGGCATTTGCAAGCACAGAGCTACTTTCTGAAACTCAGAGTTAGCAATTGTGAAGACCGTCCAACAGTCCACAATCTTTACCGACTTTTTCTTTTTTACAGTGGGGGTTGTGTTAAGTCTTAGGCAAAGAATGCTGTGTCATCTGAGCAGAGAGGTAATCCTTACACCCACCATCTGGATCGGAGGCCACTGGGATCTCTATCTAATCTCTATCTCTAGTCCCCTCGCTGCAGAAAGGAGGCGAAATCATGAAGCACCTTTCCTCATTAGATTAACAGGACTCTGGTGACTACAGTTGAAACCAGACCCACTGGGTAGAGATTGTCACTAGATGCTGTAAAACATTTTGTAGCCACTAAACCAACAGCTCATAAAATGAGTGCATTTTGGACAAGCATAAACATAGTTACTATTAATAGCCCCAGAAGATCTTAGCAATTGGAACAGAAATTAATGGCAGTGGGATGGATGGAATAGGAGGAGGAATTAACCAATTATCTGTATGGTCCTTATAGGGTCTGCAAATGCCTTAGAATTACTGAATTATGAGAAGCGGAAAATATAGCTGCAAATTAAGAAAACTCCATAGGCGAAACATTACAGCTAAGAATTCAAAGAGATGGCTCCCAATCTCCCCTTAACTCTCATTCCCCATGCACATGAAGGAGCTGCAGAGTGCACAATGTACATTTTTATGCCTCATTAGATAAAATGTGATGTCACAGAGTGACAGTTGCCAGGGGAGCTCTAATTTGGAATTGCCAATGTTATACACCTTAAGATTCTCAACTATAGTGTGGCGTTAAAACTCTTCGCACTGAATTTCTTTAATAAAAAACACAGCTGTGAACATTCATTCAAACGTACCGATCATGTTTTATTCCTATGAGTAATCACTTCCAGACTCAGCCTGACATTTGGAACTCTGTTTCTAAATGGAAGACTTTAGAATTAACAGAGGCACCTTTCCTCATTAGAAACAAAGCCAAACTCATGGTGAGTCTGAACAAACTAAACCAGGGCTAAAGAAAACGCTAGTTCAAAACCATGCACATGTATTTGGAAATTGTCATTTGGACCTCAAACTCTTCTCTGCATGCATGGAGGTGACCTCAAGGGCTTGGAACTAGCTTTCCATCTCCAACCCAGAAACTACACTTCAAAGCTGTCTTTAGAGGTCATGACAGTTTGAAAAATATTAGCTTGAGAAATTTCTAGAAGTTCTCAAAGAGCAGGGATAAAGAACATTTCATCCCACCACCAGCCATTGTGTTGAGAAATGACTTAAAACTTGACAGTAACACTACTTCCGGTATTTAATAAATAGGAAACAAAACCTTATTGTATTTGAGGAAAAGATGGGGAAGCTGTTAATTCCTAAAATGTGAACAAGCGGTGATTTTAGCAGCCCACCCACTGGACATTTTCTTCTTTGGAAGAGCGTCCACATTTGACTTTGACTTTGAGCTCCTTTTCTGAGTTCTTAGCAGGAAAATCCCTAGCATAGGTGAGATTATACTCACAATGGAAAAATAATATTCTAAAAAATGTGAGATAAGACAATGTGAAAAGTATTGAGTGGAGATACCAGTTAATGACCAAACCTCTGGTGCAGGGCAATTTATAAGAGGTAGGCTGGGAACTTGGTTCACCTTTAACCAGCTGCAGGGCTATATTTTTTGGAGTTGCAGTTTCTTCAAGCGTAAAGTGGTATGAATAATGCATACTAATTAGTGTTGTGAAAAATAAACATGAGGCCTGTGAAAGGCTTAGCCCAATGTCCAGCACACAGCAGGTGTCCCTATTTGCTCTCTTTGCTCCCACAAAGTGACCCCTCTCCATCCCAAGCCTCCTCTTCCACTTTATTTTCAAATACCAAAGTGCTTTAGGCTGTAGTCTGATCACTAAAACTAGAGAACCTGTGATTTCTGAATTCATTTCTAGATGTAAATCTGATCTAAAACTTTCACACACTGGAGTAAGGAATCCCTCATAGAGACACAGATGCAAAGGGTTGGGGAGCCAGAAGGGTGGCACTGGTTTTAAATCCATTGCCTCACCTCGTATGTAGTCCCTTGAGTCATGCAGTGATTCCTTTGATGTTCACAGCTGACTATTTCTAGAAGCCTCATATTGCCGATACTATGCAAGCATAGCTCTGTGTCTAACTTCGTACAGACACACACACACACACACACACACACGTATAAGCTTCTACATGAAAGAGTAGATAATCTAGACCTACTAGGAAAGGTGAAAGCAGAGGAGTGCTCTGTCGTCTGACAATTAGATCATTGTGAACAATAAACCCTCAAGGTCCAATTTTTTTTTTGTTAGAATTCTGTTAGAATTGTTAACACACTTAGGAAACCAGCCCTCTTCATAACATCTCAAAATCTTCTTTCGGTTTGTCCGTGTTTGCTAGTCTTTCTTTTAGAAAATATTTAAGTTATTTTAGTAGATGATAAAAACACGTAGTATAAAATTCAGAAGGTAGAAAGGTATGTCCTCTTCTTTTCTCTGAACCTAGTATTCCAATTCCTATCCCTGGAGGCAATAGTGATCACCAAGGCTGTAGGATACATTTCCAAAATAAGTGCACACACACACAGCTTCGAATATATACATCAATATTAGCATAAGGTGGCAACTGTTCTGAATCTGGGCTTTACATTTCACAGTTAACATTATATCTTGTAGCTCACTTCCTATCAGTAAATACAGAGATGCCTCATTTTCTATAAAGACTGCATACAACTCCATTGTATGAATGTCCATACCTTTCCTTAAACCAGCATTCTCTTGATGGGCATTGAAGTTATTTTTCAATGTTATTACTATGATCATTATCGTCATCATTATTATTCATTATTGTGGAAATGGGTTTTTGGACTATGCTTAGACCTAACTCATTTCACCGTCCTGTGAATGTATCTGTAAGACAAATTTATAAAAGGTAAACTAATAGTTCAAAAAATATGGACACTTTCTTAAACGTGGACATTGCCGAATTGTCCCCACAAAGGTTTCATCAGTTGCACCGTCAGAAATTCAAACAAGTCCTTCTTTCCCTGCATTCTCATCAACGCTGCTTACAGGCTATGGTTCTGATCTCTGCTAGTCTGTGGAAGTAATATCTCAGTATGGTGTTTGTTTGCATTTCTCTTGTGTGGTATCTTTTTGGGTGTTTCCATTTCCAACTGTTTGTATCCATTGCTCATGTGCCTATTGGATTGTTGGTGTTTATATTGATTTATACAGATTTTTATGTTAAATGTAACTGACATGAATTGCAAATATTTTTATAGTTTGTCATTGACTTTTTTATTTTGTCACTTTGTTGTCACATAGAAAATGAATATTTTTATGTGAATAAAATGTCTTTTAAATCTCCTGAGCTTTGTATCACCTTAGAAAGACCTTTTGTACTTTGAGATTATTGAGTATATCTGTTTATTATAGTATTTTAATGATTTTACTTTAACCTTAAAAAATAAGACCCTTCTACAATTTATATTCCTGTAATGAGTGAGGTACAGATATATTTTTTGTGATAATTATTATTTATAGAATCTTTTCAAATTAATGTATATTAAATCTTTGTTTTTATTTGGGTTTATCTCTAAATTTCTAACCTGTTGTAATTATATCCTGCCTATTCAACCACTGTAATTACTTGTGTTAAATGATTATAGTTTTATTATATATTTTATTAAGTGTTAGAGCTTACTTGTTTCCAAGTAGTCTGCTTTCCTAGATTTTCCTGGAATTATTACTTTTACTTTACCGTATGTGCTCTAGAATAAGCTTGTCTTGATACTTTGAGTTACATGAAATTTACAAATTCATTTAAAATTCTTAAATCTATATGATGCTATGTTTTTCTATCCATGAACATAGTACATTTTTTATTTCTTCAAGTTTTCTTTATTCATGCTTTAAAATTTTCTTTATATATATTATGCATATATCTCATTAATCTTTTTCCTGGGTATATTCTAAATTGGGGGTATGCCTAGAAATAGGTCCTTCTCTTCTATCACACCTTCATACTAATTGTTGGTTATATATATATGAAATTTATTTTGTATATTAATTTCCCACTAGGCATCTTACACCATTTTTAGTAGTGTTTCAGCTGATTCTCATGTTTTGCAAGTAGCTAACACATCAGTTGCAGATATGCCTTTATTTAAATTAGCTTATATACAGTTGGCAAATAAATATTGTATATATTTTTGGTGTACAATGCAATATTCCTTTGTATTTTGCTTTCTAATCAGAGTAAGCTAGGTTATGCAATAATGCTAAACATCCCCAAATTCTTAGAGGTTTAACACAATAGAAGTTCATTTCTTTTCTTTTTTTTTTTGAAATGGAGTCTAGTGGCCGGGCGCAGTGGCTCACACCTGTAATCCCAGCACTTTGGGAGGCCGAAGTGGGCGGATCACGAGGTCAAGAGATGGAGACCATCCTGGCCTACGTGGTGAAACCCTGTCTCTACTAAAAAAATACAAAAATTAGCTGGGTGTGGTGGTGGGCACCTGTAGTCCCAGCTACTCGGTAGGCTGAGGCAGGAGAATCGGTTGAACCCGGGAGGCAGAGCTTGCAGTGAGCTGAGATCCAGCCACTGCACTCCAGCCTGGGCGACAGAGCGAGACTCCGTCTCCAAAAAAAAAAAAAAAAGAGAGAGAAAAAAGAAATGGAGTCTCGCTCTGTCGCCCAGGCTGGAGTGCAGTGGTGCGATCTCGGCTCACTGCAAGCTCCGCCTCCCGGGTTCAACCGATTCTCCTGTCTCAGCCTCCCGAGTAGCTGGGACTACAGGCACGTGCCACCATGCCTGGCTAATTTTTTGTATATTTAGTAGAGATGGGATCTCACCATGTTCACCAGGATGGCCGGAAATTCATTTCTTATCAGCCAAAGTCTGCTGCGGGTCACGGTGATTCTGGGGGGCAGCGGTCCTCCCTGTGTTGGCTCAGCCCTCCAAGATACATGACCCATACAGCATAGACTCCCTGGAGGCCACACAGCAGAAGAGATGGACAGAGGGTGGCAAAACAGCAATTAAATCCCACAAGTGCTATGCATCACCTCTGCTTACATTTCATTTCTCAAAGCAAGTGACAGAGCCACCCTCAAACTCAAGGGGCAGGGACAGACAATTCTACTGCATCCCTGGAAGTTGGGATGATTCAGCCCATGACTGAGTTAGCACATCATTTGTCCAGTTGCCCCCTAAAAAATTAGCTCTTTAATTCATTTATTATCCTGTAAATTTTTAGCAACTTACATATAAACAATTTAAAAATCATCTCACTTCTTGGCAAAAAGAAATCCCTAATAAAGTCCAGTTCTCGAACATATCAGATAAATTGTTACAAGCCCACTTTCCTTTTTGTGTGGAAGGTTCCATGCACCAGTTTAGCAGTTATTTTTCTAGGAGGTCATTCCACTTTCTGATCATGTCTCATTGTGGGGTTACCTCCTTGAATTTCTCTTTCATGTTTTATGACTTTAGATTAATTCTACGCCTCTTGGATAGGGGGTGGCTATCTTTAATTAAGCCCCAAAGGTTATGTAAAATCTTTGGGTTTAAAAAATATGCGTAAAGGGGAAGGAATGTATGTAAATTCATGTATATAAATACATGTTTCTTTACTTTTTCCATCAGCGCTCCTCAAGTAACAACATCAGAAATAAGCATGTTCAAGTTGTCTCTAAATAATTAGCAGAATTTAAAATAATGGCTGTAAGGGAAGTGATCCTGCATGCCTATGAAAAGATTTTTAGGCATTATTTCAAATTCTCTCCAAAACAAGGTAGTCACTTAATTATTAAAGAGACGCTGTTCCTGTGATCTCCAAATGCAATTTCCTTAGTGCTTGGTGTGGCAACTGTGATAATATAATTACTGACAACCCATGTTTTCTAAAGAATACCTGTTACCCATTTACAAAAATCTTTCCTTCTTTCCCTGAACCTATTTGGTTCTATCTAAACAGAAATACATGTGATAAATATCATAAAGAAAAGATTATTGGGCAGAAATGAAATATATCAAATAACTTAAGGAATGAATTTTGAACTCTTCCAAAATGCCATTTTAATAGCCATGTAGTCAAAAGTTTTTATTTGAATTATTCCCTTCTGATCAATAATACATACACAAGAAATTATCTGTTTTAAAGAATTCTCTGCATGATCAAAACAATATGTAATTGCTACTTCATTTGACTTACTTTGTAACAAAGCTAATATTTGGCTTTTCAACTCACAATAAATACCTTCCTCTCTGTTCTCTTCTGATTGTGCCGTAATTAACGTGAGTTTAACTATATATGACAGCTATTTATTTAAAATACCTTCTGCTGCATGTATTAACATTTTTCTCCCTACTTGTAAAGTAGCCTGGAGTTCAGCAATAAAATCAGATTCACATTTCTGTTATGTTAATGCTCTGTGCTAGAGCAGAATATATCATTTCAGAAGAAGTCACTGAGCTACATCACAATAATTGTATGTTGACTGCATTGTGCAATTGAAATGGGGAAAATACTATGGAAATACATGGCATCTTCAATTTCCCCAGCCATCTCCAGGTACAAACATAGAAGTCATCCAGGTAGACTAGCAAGAATCCCTCCCATGCATGCCCTAATAGTCAGTTTCTCTCTAATTTCTGAGAACATGGAAATCCTTATCGCTTACCAGTTTTACCCTAACATCATGGAGTCAATAATGTAAGTATTTCCACTGTCAATGAGACCCTTCCATGTGAAGATGATCTGTAAGGGAGATTATGAAGGGGAGGGGTTCACCAAATTCTGGAAACCTAGAATTATGAGACATTTGCAAGTGTGATAATGAAGTTGTTAGGATTAACAGAAACAAAAACTATTTTCATATTAAGTTACAAGTTTTTAAATGTATCTCTTCCTAGGGATTATGTGAATGAAACACATAAATAAAATCAGCAAGCCAGATTTTCCAGGTAGAAAGTACTTTAGATATTTAGATTTTATGGTAATTATATATATGAGGGACCTTGAATTCAGAGAAATCTAATGGTCACACAGCTCTTCGGTGATTGTGCTTGCCTTAGTAACTAGTCTTCCAACCCAGCTAGACTTGTTTTCCATTACATCATGTGAGTAATTGATTCTGGTACATTATTAAGGGAGAGCAAAAGTGTTGGAGTAAAATCCCCAAATATTTTGCAATCTACATCCTGAAGAGATTTACTGTGTCCCCCACAAAACATACCTTAGTGTCCCAGACTCCCAGGCACAGAGACGTTCAGCTAAAAGCAACACATTTATCTAGTAACAAGATTAGAACTTGAACCTCCACCTCTCTAGACCCTCAGGCCACTGCAATTTGCTCTGCACTGTACTGTCTTCCTTAGCCTCCCAGGCAGAACGGCATCTTGCAGCCATCGTATTTGAGATTGTGCCTTGCTCAGAGGCAGGGGAAACTTTTCACATCGGCACTGGCTCTGGTAACAGGAGATGAGGAAAGAGCCGGGTAGCCAGCATTAAAAAATTAGAGAAATGATGCTTTTCAAACTCTGATACGTCATCACTTCCATACCTCAAAATGGGGAATTCCCAGCAAATGTGACTGTGCTAAAACCATATTCTTCCTTGGCAGGCACAGGATCCCACTGGTCACCTGAAAAATTCTGAACTCACCTTTCAATGGGACACTGGGTTGCAGGTGATTTGAACTTGCTGTAGGATCTGTGCTCTGCTCAAGTTCACATGAATTGAGCATTGTCAGCCCTGTTTGGTTCTTCTCATCAAAATCTAACTTGTTGCAGCTGCACTAAATTCCACATCCGAATAGGGTTTAAGTAGCATTTCTGAGGTCCTTAAAAACAAGCATTACATTTACAATGTTCAGTGATAGTTTAAAATTGTACTTCTTTAACAGAAGAAAAGAAAAATCATAAGGTTATTATATATGGATATATATCTCTCCTTGAGTTCAGTGGATGAATAGTTCATCAAAAAAGAATCTTAAGAAACACTCACTTCAGTTGGGGATACTGACGTGGACAAAGTGGAGCATCATTTCATACTGTGAACAATGCTGCCAGTGTCTCTTTGGTACAGGAAATAAAACAGTATCCACCATGCTGTCTTTTGTGTATATACATTAATGCCCCCAGGTGAGCATCCTTGACAATACTAAATGACATGGGTTTAAAAAAATTCATGAGTCCTTTTGGTTTCTGTATCCCAAGTTCTGCTGAAGTATCCTCAGCTTGCTCCAAGCTCATGCTTATCCTCACCAACAAACATGTCATTTATTAGTGAATTCCTACATGAACCCATTCATTCACTTATCCATCCATCCGTCCGTTCATTCATTCATTCATTAATTCATTCATTCATTCATGAACAGTGGGGAAATCATCACGTTGTGGGATAATCGGAGTGTGGAACTGTGAACTAGTGTCCATACAGTATCTACTGGAAGATCATAGCTCTCATGAATAAATGAGTTGCAGATTCTTTTTTTGAGACATGAATGAAAAGGAAACATTGTAAAGAAACACCTGTGTGGAGACAAATCCTGTTGTCTAACTTATTTTGGAGGGCATCCCCTGGTAGCATGAAACATCTTGTTTTAGACGTGGGTGCTTACTAAAGGACGTGCTATTCTAAGTGTATAAGGAGCACAAGTCGTTAGCCACAGGTGCCTAAATCATGAAATCTGACTCAGGGCAAGGCCATAACTGTTGGCAAAGGACTTAAGTTTTCTACTCTTTTTAGACCAAAAGTCTTCTCCAAATGTGGAACTCTCTTCCAGACCATGAAGAGTGGATTCCTATGTGGATTGAAATGAAATGTCAGTTTCCTATCAAACTTTTCCACCTCACCCTGACTGGCAAAGCAGAAATCTCATTCTAAAAGTCAATGAAACAGAGCTCCAGTAGATCCCCAGTCAGAGGAGCCCTGCACAGACCACATTTTCTGTTCAATCACTGCCCAATTGTCACATTTGTTTAATTAATATTTCTTCCTCTGTGACTCAATGTTATTATTGGTTTTGTTCTTTCTTTTAAAAAAAAAAAACCCAGAAGAGAGCTTTTAATATAAGATTCTGGCAACCACTTTATAATCATAAGAAAATAAAATATGTCCTAGAAATACGTGCAATTGTTCTGCATTGTGTGATTGGCATTGACATGGTGAATTTTTTCTAAGTAATTAAATATCCTAAGTGTCTTGAGTATTTTTAATAGCTAGTATTATTGTCAGCTTATGGCTTATGGTGCTATCAATTATGACAAAAGGAACTATTTTCCAATCTGGATTATGCTGCAAACTGCACTGGAGCCCTTGAGATTTTCCTCTTTGAATATTAAAATAGTAGTTGCAATTTGCAGGACTTATGCCTCTTTGAAAATGTTTCTATCTTTTAAAATATTAAGTATAAGAATTAACAAGGAAATTTTATAAATGTTGGAGGAGATATCTGTCCTCACAAGGCACTGATGCAAATATTAAATTCACTTGTTTTAACCATCTCTACTTGGACTTTGTTCCAACTATACTTCCTAAATGACTTTGGAATAAGTAAATTTTAATTGCCCTGATATATATCTTTAAAATCCTTCAAAAACATTACTGAAATGATGAAAGAGCTCTGGGAAGTCCCTGATCAACATCTAATAACGTCTTTTTTATGTTTTGTGTGGGCTCTTATTGGGGCAGATAATTACCAAATTTTAAAATAATTCTGTTTTATTTTGGCAATTAATTTTCCAAGAATTATATTTCATTGTGATGCCCTGCCTGTCATCTTACCAAGCAAACAAGACTCACTAGGGACCGTCAATGAAAGAGAGACTGAAGGAGGAGATGCAATTCACATGGCCAGCACCATTCATTATTACTCTTTCTCTACATGCTATGCTCCAACCCACAGAAACAGTCTCCACTCCTGGAGGAGGTCACACCTTCTTGTCCTTGTGTGTCCCCTTGCTACCTGCAATGCCTTCCTCTAATACTACCTGTTGACAAAAGCTGGTACACGATTCAAGCTCCATTTCAAATGTCACCTCCTCCAAGAAGCCTTTCCCAATCCCTTAATGAATTCCCCTTTCATCAAGACTCTCAGTGTGCTACAACCAGTCCTACTTAACACTATTTTCTTTATGTCTTTAATTATGTATATATCTGTCTCACCAGTGATCTATTAAACACACCAAGGATGAAAACCTTGTCCTGTCTTTGCATCTGTGAGCCTCTAATAATGTTTTGACAAAATTGGATGTTGAGTAAAGACTTGGCTTCATTCAGTTGTGCAATGCCGTGAAAACATTATTCTCCTTCTCCTCTGCCTTTTTCATGCTGTCGTTCCTGCTGTCTGGGTTCCTTCCCCCAAGCACTACTCCCTTCTCTACTCAAATCTCTTAATCATGCATCAAGACTTTCCCAATTGTTATGCCCTCCTTGTGAGCCTTCTCCAATATCCTCTTTCCCCTCCTCCCACCACCAGGTGAGATGTGGGTCTTTGCTCTACCCTTCCTTTGAAATCTTTATCTTCTTCAATAATGGTCTGATTATCTAATGGTTTGTTGGCACAGTGGTCCTACTCTGTAGTCTTGTAAGTTTCTTGAGGACAGAAATCATTTCTTGTATCTCTGAATTTCTAAGACCAGCATGTAGGCACTCAGTAAATATTTGCTGGATGGAGGGATGGATGTTAAAATGAAATTTGACACCTAAATCTGTGCACCTTGTTAGCATTCTCATACTATTTTCAAAAAAAGAACAAAGAAAAAATATTTCTGTGATTTAACGTGACAAAATCCTTGGTTTTATTTCTCGTCGTGCACTGCTCTTCATCACATGGCTGCACTGGCCCAGTTATGACAATGGATGGAAACTCCATTGGCCATCTTTGTTTCCCTCCACATTGCCTGTCATCTCATCTCATCTGCTTGGCTTTGAGGGCCGAAGAGATCCCTACCGGCTATAAGCCAATGAAATGAGTATGTTAAACTCTCTTTAAGGAAGAAGAAAAGTTGACAAATCTCTGAACAGCATAACCTATGCTGTTGAGAACGTGTGGCATGTCAGTCAGTCCTATTTTACTGACCATTCTGGATGACTCTAAAATTTCATCAGCTTCCCACAGTCTGAACTTGTCAACAACAATAACCATATTTTTATTTAGAAGGCAGCACATGGTTGTGGGAATAATTATGGGTATGTACAGGCAAACCACGGTTTACATTCTGTGGCTCCACTTCCTAATGTAACCTTCAGCACTTGACTTAGTCTCTGCTTCTGTATCTGTAAAGTGGAAATCACGCAGTACTTTGTCTGGCTGTGATCAGGAAGTAAACTTCATAATGTATCTCTTTACTTGGCAAGGTGTCTAGAATGTACTAAGTATTGTTTTTCTTCCCCTTATAGGTGTATTGCTACACAGGTTGTTTTGTTTTGTTTGTTTATATATTTATTTTGAGACGAGGTTTTGTTCTTCTTGTCCAGGCTGTTGCGATGGTGTGGTCTCTGCTCACTGCAATTTCCACCTCCTGGGTTCAAGTGATTCTCCTGTCTCAGCCTCCCAAGTAGTTGGGATTACAGGCACCCGCCACCACACCGAGATAATTTTTGTGTTTTTAGTAGAAACGGGGTTTCACCATGTTGGCCAGGCTGGTCTTGAACTCCTGACCTCAAGCAATCTGCCTGCCTCAGCCTCGCAAAGTGCTGGGATTACAGGCGTGATCCACTGTGCCCGGCCTACAGAGGTTTTAAAACAAATTTATCATTGATTAACTCAGTTTGCTCTTGTGTTTCTCATCCCACACCCCATCATGTTTACATTAAAAATGGACAAAAATAAACATGAAAATTCAACTGGGTAACTCTTAGATTGCATTAATTCCCCCTCCTTTTCCTCTCCATGCACTCTTCATCTTTTGCTATTATATCGTTCTTATGCTGAGTTTAGTAAGCTTCCAAACTAGATCATGGACCCTTGAGATGAAGGGCACTGCTTCTATTCCTGATTCTGAGTGCCTAGTGAGTGAAGACCTGGTGGAAGCTAATCAAGAAATGGATTCATTCATTCATTCAAAAAACAAGGCCATCCCGGGGGAAAGGAAGACAGGAAGCTTGCTGGATACAGCATGAAGAACAGAAAGGGCCAGGTCCTTTTGCTTTTGCAAGAATATTTATAACAGTACCAAGACTGCTGGATTTTCTGTTATCTGAGGCAAATTCTTCCCCACTTTACACATTTATTGACCGCCCAGTAGTTTGTCACTGGAGTGGTAAATCAAAAGGGATTCCAGACAGGTCACACCAACCATCATGCTCTCTCTGAATCACTTCTCCAGCAGAGTCCCAAAGCCAGGCTGGTTAGCTTAAAGTTCGTATTACCCAGCAGGCACAGAGTGTGGTATGGTCGCCTGCGTTAAATAGTGATGTCACAGCCTGACGAGGAGGATGTCTTTTTAGCAAGGAGCAAGAGGAAAAATAAAGCAACTCCGGAGAGAAAATGTTCATTGAAATGCAAATGAATCTTCCATGCATGTGCTTTAGCTCTTTTGAAACAGAAAATCTGTAAGAAGATAGCTGCATTTTCCTTGCCCCCTTCCCTCCTTGCTTATCTCTGCAAAGGTTACAGGGCACTCATAATATGAAAATATGGAGGAATTTTGGAGAGAAAACACTTATTTTAAAAATGCATGCTTCCCCTAAAAATAGCAAAAGGAATGAATAGTAAAAGTTCCCAGAAGAGTACATTGACATTAGCTCAAAATGATTCTTTTTCCCAACGGATCTGTGGACAGCAGTGGGTGCAGGTGGAGCCCTGCCCGCTCCTTGGGTTGCACCAGCAGCCAGTGGTGGAGGCTGTGTGTTGATATCTGCAGGCCTGGCCTGCCATCTGACCCTGATGTTGCCACTCCACATGGATTGCCTCTCAGCTAGCCTCTTCTCAGAGAACAAGGACATTCCTCATCTGTGTCCGTGGTAAACAGCAGTTGGGAGAATTGCAGCTGGCTCAGCCCTTTGAGTTCTGCAGATAAGAAAGTTCTGTTGAAATGTGAAATATTTTTAAATGTTTTAACCGTCACATGGCTACACTCCCCATCATGCTGAACAGAGCCAGGAGAGGACAAACACGCATTTAAACATTTTGCTGGAGTGAGCCCTTGGCAGGGTCAGGTTTCTGGCAATGATGTAGTTCTTGTAAAGGTAGTGATAGGGTTTGGCTGTGTCCCCACCCAAATCTCATCTTGAATTGTAGCTCCTATAACCCCCACATATCATGGGAGGGACCCAATGGGAGGTAGTTGAGTTATTGAGACATGTTTTTCTCAAGCTGTTCTCTTGGCAGTGAATGTGTCTCATGAGATCTTTATAAAGGGCAGTTCCCCTACACAGGCTCTCTTGCCTGCCGCCATGTAAGACATGGCTTTGCTCCACCTTTGCCTTCCATGATTGTGAGGCCTCTCCAGCCTTGTGGAACTGTGAGTCCGTTAAGTCTCTTTCCTTTCTAAATTACCCAGTCTCAGGTATATCCTTATAGCAGTGTGAGAATGGATTAATACAGGTAAATTTTTGAAAAGTTGGACCACAGAATTGTAAATATTTCCCAGGTTTAGATCTTATTATTTTGTCTAACACTCTTTCATTTACAATGGATGTTATCGAACAACATCTAAATATTGACCTCTATAGAGTTCCTTCTAGGTAAGAGGACAACAGGAGTTTCCTCTAAATCTACCCAGCCTTCTCCTCAACCTGAAAGTAAATGCCACTATTTTACTTTATGTCTTAACATAGCCTCTGAAAATTTTAAATTGTGTCAGTCTTAAGTGACAATTTCTTAACATCCATTTGCATGTTGAACCTTTGACACAGTTACAATTTAATGGGTTATAAATTGTAACCCATTAAATTAGTCAGTCAGAAATAATCTCTTTCTCCCCTGTCTTCCAAAAGTTAATTTCTTGGATGTTATCATAGCCCTAAGGTAAAAATGCAAGATTAAGGACATCATCCTATCCTGGATCCCGAGCACCCCCCCAAACCCTGACCTTGCCTTTGTTTTCTACCAGTTGACAAAGGAAGTTTACCTGTGGCTGAAAATATGAGGCTGCAGTTGAATCTTTCTTTACAGAATCATGTCGCCTGTCTGCTACCACGTGATAAATAGAATCTGTACTGCCTGACACTGGTGAACAATGGGTGAAATGGATATTAGAAAAATCTCATTTATCTTCTGCTTTATTTCTTGATAGGGGTCCTTGTCACTAGGACTATTGTGTGACCGGCTCTGGAAAGGGCATCTCATTAGTTTTTCTTATCAAGATAGCAAGGTCCTTTTAAACAGCAAAGCACTTACATTTTAGATTCAATTAGGAAACTGCATAGTGTGTGTTCTTCCGTGTGTGTGTGTGTGTGTGTTTGCGCGTGTGTGTGTGTTTGCACTTCAGAGCTTCTTCCTGGAGACAGAATAGTGTCAGCTCAATTCTTACAGGTCTAGTTTTTGCCATAGTTGAGCCCAGCAGCCACATCACAGTGAACCAAGCCCTGTGACTCAATATCCTCTGGCACAAAGGCAGGTGATAGACTCATCTTCCTCTGCTTCCATGATTTTGTCTGAGACAGGATCCGTCTGGGCGAGGTATGAGAAGCTGCCAGGCATCTGTGTAGCAAGGGATGTCCGTGGATCTCTTTTCTGAGGTGGTTTGCTTCAAAAATGAAACAAAAACCCTATTTTCGCCCCACTCGTGTCTAAAGTGTCTGCCCCCACATCCTGGGCTTCCTTGCACACAGCAGGCTCTTCTGGCAAATGCACTTTGGAGAAGTTCACAGTTGCCACCCAGACAACTGGGAGAATGTCAGCAAATCAGCGGTAACTTAGAAAATGTCAGATGGGGTTCAACTTTTCCACATCATCTTGAAAATCTCAGTGACAGGCGGATGAAGTGGGACAACTATACGTCAGGGCACTGTGTGGAAAATTTCGCTGCTACAGTGAGAGAAAGCGCCTCTCTCCCGGCAGCTGTGAAAACAAACCAAAAACAAAAATATCCTGCCAGGGTTCTGAATGGTCTCCTGGGGATATTGGCCTCTTTTAAAAGAACATGGATGCTTTCAGGACAGTAGGGCGCCATGTAGCTTGCTTGTTCAGGGGAGATGAGATGCCGTCGGTTGGCAAGATTGAATCCCCCCCTTGTTGAGTTCTGTGGAATCCCCTTTGTAGAATACACGTTTCAGGGAGAAGTACCCTTCACTTTTAGCGGTTGGCTGGGTTGTTGGCAATTCCGTACTCCACCCTGCTCACATAGACCAACCTTAAAAGAGAGCCACTGCTCATGATGTACTTTTAAACCCCTGTCGCTATTGTGATTAAGAAAGTATTGGTGGCTGGGCACAGGGACTCATGCCTGTAATCCCAGCACTTTGCGAGGCTGAGGTGGGAAGATCACTTGAGCCTAGAAGTTTGCGACCGGCCTTGGCAACATAGTAAGACCGAGTCTCTACCAAAAAATAGAAAAATTAGCCAGGTATGGTAGCACGCACCTGTAGTCCCAGCTACTCAGCAGGCTGAGGCAGGAAAATCACTTGAGCCCAGAAGTTCAAGGCTGCAGTGAGCCATCATTGCACCACTGCACTTCAGCCTAGGTGACAGAGCAAGACTTTGTCTCAAAAAAATAAACATAAAAAATAAATTCACTTGGTTAGTGGATGGATGATAAGCTTCCAGAGTGCAGGGAGAGTGTCCTGTTCACCGAGTGTCCTGTTCACCGAGAGTGTCCTATCTCCTGTGCCTACAAAGTACCTCGTGGGGAACAGGCACTCAATAAGTTTCTTTTCATATTGACAAATGATTGAATGCAAATAAGATATTCCTGTCTAAAACCTGATTCCCTGCATAGAAGCAACTCCAGTTTGTGATTCTATGAAAGCACGACATAGGGTAACTGGTTCTGGTTTTGTGCCTGGCTGGCTGAGACTGACATCAGGATGCTAACTTCCTGTGGCCTCAGTTTACTCTGAAATGCTGAAGAGTATTAACTAAGACCTTTCCAGATGCCCTAATCCTAATATTTTGGGCTAGGACACTGGAGAACTTGACATCTCCTTCTCCATTGAAGTTTTCAGATAAGGTCTAATATGGGCAGATGCTAGGCAGTTACTAGGCATGTGTTGGTCTGTTTTTCCCCTGTGAGACAGGGCATCTGAGATCATCTAAGTGCTCTGAGCACCTACAGATAAGAAGCTACAAAGAGTGGAGTGTGGAATGGGGATAGAAAGGAAGGTAGAAAACCATCAAAACCAAAGTTCACCTACTTCACAGTTTCCTCAAGGACCAATCAGTAAACATCCATGAACAATGGCAGAGTTATATGTCCGGGAAAAATGGAAATCAACAAATCCATTTCAATGAAAGCCGTGGCTAACTGATGCTCATCCACAAATCTCTCATTAAACATTAGTTCATCAATTGTCACATCCATCAAGCTTTGCTTGGTTTTTTGCACGTCATTTCTCAGCCCCTCACTTTGCCCCCTCACTGGTTAACCAAGTCTCATTCTGTTCCATTGCTACAACACTTGGTAGTGTTAAATATGATGGCAGTTACATCCACCTTCAGGCATAATTAAGAAATGGATTACATGTTTTGAAAATGACTGCAAAGATTTCTGAGGCTGGAATATTTATCCAAATCTAGTATTACTTCCTGAGTTTTGTTTCATGGAATATTTATGACAAGCTGTGAAGAAATACTGACCCAGGATGTTCTGACTAAGAACAGGTGCCACTGAGGTGCCACATCATTCTGTGGAACTTGCATGGCATTTTATTTGCCAGGAGCCTTTCTCTAATACTTCAGCTTGGCTTGGCACTAACTTTGTCAGCTCCACAATTTTGTGCTAAGAGTGAAGAAATGAAGCCCAGAAGGGTGAACAATGTGCCTCATGCTAAAAGATCTCTCCCTGCCCTTTGATGAGCATTGGACCACACAGCCTGGCCATGCCACTCCCCTGCAAGCCTACTCATTGGCATGAGTGGATGATGAACTGAAGGATACATTGCATTTCCTGCCATCTAATATCTCTGTGACATTATAAATAGGGTCACATACTCCTCCTTTCCTTGGACTTAATTCTGAATTCTGAGCATGATAACCAGGGTCTAAGTTAACTGCTCTGCCTTACATAACTCACAGCTTGGCCCTTGCCCCTGTCCTCCTGGTTCCCGTTTCCTTGACTCTCTTTATGTCAAATTCCTGTTTCCCCATTCCTCCTCCAGTCTCAACCCTACACCGGCTTCAGGACTTTGCTGAAGCATCGCCTGCTGTAAGAAAACTTTCTGATCCTTGCGATTTCCTGTCCTTTGAACCCACTGCCCACCTGTTCCACATGTGTGTATGCACACCCTCCCTGCCTTTACATAAAAGCCATTTTAGATTTGATCTCAACTCTCCCGGGTCTTTTTGACAAATGAAAGACAATTTGCAAATGCAAACATCAACGCAGATAACATATAGTCACCAAATTAAAGAGCCATTGTTCCACAGCCAAAGGGCAGCTCTTGCTTAATAAGAACTTAGATGATTTATCAATAAATGATGAGGACAGATCATTAAGAGCACCATTTGGACAGCACTCTGCATTTTATACGGTGCATCCGTGGACAGCACTTTTCAGACTTTTCCTTTGTGACGTGATGGAGCATAGCCCTGGGCCTTGGAGAAATAGTCCCCAACATCAGGCAAGCAAAAAATATTTTAAGTCTTGCTTTCTTTTAAAACTTTGTGTGCATTTTTGTCTTCCATGATAAACATCATCATTTACAGTTTTAAAATGTTTTAATGGGCTTACCACTAAATAAACCTGCTATTCCAAAAAGATTCCATGGGCCTGTCATTGCAGTTTAGAAAACACTAGTTTGCCATTTAACTGAATCCTAGTCACTGCTCTGTGAACTGCTTAGGACCAATCCATCGTTATGGTATCAAGATACCTGCATCTTGATCCACTTCCTTCAGACACTGAATTAGTGATGGGGTTAGGATTCAGCTACGGGTGTGTTTAACTCCAAACTTCATGTACACATTTTTTTACCCTTCAAGAAATTTCCAGCTGTGCTATCCTCAGGATATATGAAAGTATAAGATTTTATCTACTACCCACCACCTTACAGCAATGTAAAGCAAAAACCCACTGCCCAGGCACAGTAGCACCTCATCCCCATGTTGACTTCATCTACCTGACGCCCAGGACTCAGCTCTTGGATGTGGCCTCTTCTATATCAACCTCTAGCATCCATCCTAAAAACCCCAGGGAACCTATATCAGTATCCCTAGATAGTCATAAACCTAGCTCCCTGAAGCACTTCCTTTCATCATATGTCTGTCTGTCTTTAGCAGGCTATAAAGTCCTCGAAGTAGAAGATCATCTTTGATACATCCCAGTCCATATGCCAGACTCAGCTCAGCGTCTGGTATCAAAAATACTCTTTCATACATACTTATCACTCACTGGTTTCCTAAAAGTGGACAGGAAGGGTTGCAGTAGATAAAAGAAAGTACAATTTCCCCATCAGACAAAGCGAAAGAATAACAGCAACAACTATTACATGACATCACATTGAACCGTGTGAGTTTATAGCCTTTCCTCTCGGCTCTATGCCAAGATAGATCGTGTTCTGGAAGCAATGGTCTGTAGCTTAAATGGGTCAGGTGTATATTTTGATTTTCTCTTACTGCTTGTTGAAGAATATTTTACGGTTTGGTAATTTTGTTTCTTGATATCCAAGATGATTGACTGTGGTACCCAGCAGCCCAAAGGAAGACATCCTTAAATGTCATAATTATCCCCAAATATTAGAGCAAGCTTACTTGAAATTTGATCTTCTCAAAAGTATTACTATAGCTGCATTCCATTGGGTTCAATAAGTGAAATGACGGGGAGGGGCACATCGTTTACAGACCATGCTGTTGGCTATTACTGCTCTTCTCCCCTCCTGAGAGCCACTGCATTGAAATGTTATGTGTTGCTCACCTTTCCTTATGATATATTGTAACTTCACAAGGCTGAAGATTTCAGTCCTGGATTTTCAGCTGCTAGAAGAAAACTGATTTCCCATCTATTCCCTTTTGAAACAGGTACTGTGTCTAAAGAAACCATTATCCTCTCATTTTTTCATGCTGGTGAAAGTCGTGATTCTCATAGATTACCCAGCAGACATTTACATACTCTTCTTAGCCAGAAATGGTATGGTTTTTGTTATCTAAACGATCTAATAAAGAAAAGGCAACTACACTTTCTGAATGCGTTTGCCTTGACCATCTCAGAGTAAAAACATAAGTCTGTTATTCTGTTGCAGAGGTCAGAAGTGGTGCTTAGATAGTGGGCTATGTTTTCTTTTTTATATATACGCAGGTCAATATTACCAAACTCAGGTCAACATTACCATACTCAGGTCAGTATTACAATACTCAAGTTAATATTGCCAACTGTTTCCTCTGGGGAAAAAAAAAATGGGTTGGA
Organism: Macaca fascicularis; assembly: GCF_037993035.2. Taxonomy (NCBI): domain Eukaryota; kingdom Metazoa; phylum Chordata; class Mammalia; order Primates; family Cercopithecidae; genus Macaca; species Macaca fascicularis. Next base: position 11,553,362 of record NC_088383.1, read on the forward strand.
TCATTCCCAAAACTGTTGTTATATGTTTTACACACAGATATATCTTAGGGATACATCTCATAGAAAGGGATGTGGTACCAGAAACAACACAGCTTATCTTAGACAATGGCTTAAATTCACTGACATTACCTCTCTGTCACAGTAGACTTGCACAGTAGATTTTAAGTTGAATCTGGAGGTGTAACGATTCCCTCATGCATCTAGAAGAGGCAAGTGAATTCCCATGACCCCAGATATCTCTGGAGTTCCCAAAATACGGGTTCCTTGAGACAGATGTCCCAACACTGTGGAAGGATGCACGTGCAGTGTAGGTAGACTGAAAACATCCAATTGTGCCCACTTGCTTTCGAGGACAGAGTGATGCCTGAGAGGCTGCATTCGGATTCCCCTGGAGTGCGACTGTTCCTCTGCTCACTTCTGCCACCTTCACATCGATCTCTGCAGGGGAATGATTTCAGTGGCCATTTAGATCAATTCCCGAGAGAGCGCAGCCAAGATATCCACCCGCCATAATCTGCTCATTCTGTATGGACTGACTAGGGCTTTGCTCCAGGAATGCCAATCACATTGCAACCACCAGAAAACGTTCAGACTATCTGATGCTCCGTGAATGCCGGTCTCACATCCGGGGAATGATAGAGGACAGGGCAAAGTTCGACCTGTCCCTTTGTAGTATTTCATTACAGCCCCATTTGAGACAATCGAGGAAAATTAAAAAGAAAAAGAAAACAAAGCAGAACAAAAAGGCCCCAGTTGAAAGTATCATGAGGCTTGACTTGGATAGAAATGGCATGCAAAGCATAAGACATCTTAATAAAAGAATCAAAGTTATTTCAATGAAGCACATTTTAACTTTTGTTCTTCATCTTGCTTCCAAAGTAGTAAATCTTCCCATTTTACTTAACATGTTAGTTAAAAAATATTTTCCATAATTTTTCATAAAATTAAAGATATGCATACTCTATAACCCAGAAATTCCAATTCTGTATTTAGAGAGACCCATGTAAAAGTATATATCTTGAATTATTTATAAGAGCAAAAAAAGGAAACAGCCTAAACATTTATTAATAAGAGAATGAATTTTTCACAAAATGAAATAATACACAGCATGAAAAAATGAAATAGCACCACAATGAGATCCAACTTCATACTCTCTAGGATGGCTATCATGAAAAAGACAGAAAATAAGAAATGTGTGCAAGAATGTGGGGAAGATAGAACTGTCATACATTGCTTATTAAAAAAAAGTAAAATGATCCAACCACTTTGGAAAAAGTTTTGGCATTCCTCAAAATATTTAACAGAGTCACCATCTGACCCAGCCAGTCCACTCCTAAGTATATACCTAAGAGAAATGAAAACATGTGTCCACACAAAATAACTTATACATGAATGTTAATAGCAGCATTGTTCATAATGGCCAGCAAGTGGAAACCATCCAAATATTCATCAGTGGATGAATGGATAGATTAAATGTTATGTATTCATATGGCAGAATATTATTCAGCGGATTGATAGAGGCTACAGCATGGTTGAACCTTGAAAAAACTTGGTTAAGTTAAAGAAGAAGTCAGACACAAAAGGCCAGATAATGCATATGGCCATTTATTTGAAATGTTCTCAATACACATACGACACAGACAAAAAGTGGATGAGTGGCTGGTTGCTTATGATTTGCTGGAGGAAAGGGACAGTGAGAGTAATTGTTGCTGGGTACCTGTTTTCTTTTTGGGAGTAATGAAGATGTTCTAAAATTAAATTGTGGTGATGGCTGTGTAACCTTATGCATACAGTAAAAGTATATATTTTTAAAAGTATATATATATTTTTGCCATTAAAAGTAATGGCAAAAGCCACGATTGCTTTTGCACCAATCCAATACTTTAAATGGGTGAATTATATGGTACATGGAATGTATCTCAATAAAGCTTTTTTTAAGTTACAAAATAACAAAATGAAGTAGAGGCAAAGTTAGCAACATGACTAATTCCCACAACATAATGTTGAATAAGAAAAAAAGAATATATGTAATATGAATTCAATTATATAAAGTTTAAGTATATACCAAACAATACTACACATGCATTAAGGATCTACATACATATGTATTAAGGATCTACATACATACCTTATTAAGGATCTACATACATATGTTATTAAGGAGGGGCCCAAGGATATGGGAAGGAGAGTATACTCCAGGACCATCCCACAGGGTTTTCCATTATATTCGTGATATTTTATTTCTTAAGTTCAGTTAGGGATACAAGACGTTCATTATAATATGCTTTATGTCTTTTTAATATGTTGAGCTATTTCATAATCAAATAATAATCACCAAGAAGTACATGTATCCAGAAGGATCTGTTGAATTTTATTAAGGCTTGCTTTGCCCTGTTATTAACTTTTACTTTTATTCAGGTTTATGCCGAGTTGTAAAATGAAAGAAAAGTTACAGGTCCTATGATTTTTGGTTGCAACCTTAACATCCCTCTATAAAACAGAGAGGAAAGTAGCAAACATAATTCCACCCTTGGCCCATAAAACATCAAAGCTTGAAGCTATTGTCACTATTCCCCTGTTGAGAATGGTTACTTAAAAATTCCTGTCTGATGCAGTCTTTTCTAAAATCCAAATATCGAGTCTTAAAAAAACCCTAATACATTGGTTAGCTTGTGGACCATTAGGATTATTGTGGTCCCTTCTTGCCCATTTATTTGTCCCAGTCCCCTGCTGTTCACGGCCTTGCGAGTGTTGAAATATTTGTTCTGTCTTAAACTGTCATATAATCACTTCATCATTTGTGTTCTAACCACATTTCCACTTTTGTAGATTACCTTACATTTCATATCTGAAATCCAGAGATAATATTGACACTTTTATGGATATTATCATCCATTAAGCAATGTAATGAGTATGCTTTGTCTACATTAAGATAAGTCAACATAAATCTATACATGCTGGATCTAAAACCAGATCTGCAGAATTTCTAAACAACCTCCTGCATCCATCTTCTAGGAAACCAAAATCTTGGCCAATTTGCTAACTTTTATAAACGTGTTTTATCATCAAAGTATTTTAAGCCTGTTTTTCTGCACATTTTTCCTAATTTTCTGGCATATAGAAAGACATCTTCTTTACCTAATAAAATACATTCTATATTGTTAAACTGAATGTGTGAGTCTGTTCTATGTAGCTCTTGTCTCTTCTTTTTTGAGTCAAGTATTTAACATTTTAATTGGCCTGGTAGAATTTGATCTTCACAGTCTTGGTGGTTATTATCTGGAATTTATCTTCTAGGACTGTGGACATCTTGCCTGGATAACACAGAGAAAATGCCTAGGTCTTTTTGAGAATTACGGAAACTCCAAGTGTGACGAAAGAGCTTTCTCTTTGGTGTGAAGGGCATTTGTCACCACTTACCCAGGGCTGAGCTCATAAACAGATCTGCATACCTGGAGTAGTTAAAATAATAAATGTTCACCAGAAAAATGTTTCATAATTGTTTGACTTCTGATTATTGGAAGAATCAAACAGAAGCTACCTAGGCCCTTGTAGAAATGCTGTTCAAATTACTTTATATAATACTAGTGACCTCAAAAGCCCGATAATAATGGTTTTTGCTCCTTCGTTTTTCTTGATCCAACTAATCCCTCAATTTCATAAAGAAACAGGAGCATAAAGAAATCGTGACCTGTATACAAATAATTTGTCACTGTTTCCATAATGAGGGAATCTTCTTCCAATAAGGTTAGTCAGTGAATTGTTTGCTCTTTAATAAAATATTTATGTTATCAAGTCTAAAATGCCCTCAGTATTGCAATATTTAAAGGAATTTCTAAGTGAGTAATTGCCAGTGAGTGCCATGTAGGTTATTTTCCTTTAGCAATTACCTATTCTGTCAAAACTCTCTGAAAGCAAGAATCTCATGCTTCTCCCTCCCCTCCTCATCTTCTTGCTTCAAATCTCTTCTCTCATTATGGTGACAGAGGATGGAATCCATCTTGGGCATTGGTGAATTTTCTAGTTCATACCTTACCTGTCCTATTGCAATGGCGTCCAAGGTTCTCTGGCCTCACCTCCATTTCCCAGACCCTTCAAACCACGCTGCCTACCCTAAGCAGAATTGACTTCCAGATGCACAGATCTCAGGTTGTCAGCATGAGGACCCTTTAGTACCTTTGGTTCCAGCTCCCTTAGTGACAGGCAAGGCATTTCCCCAGCCCTACCTGGCCTCTCCTTCATTCAATAACTGTACCCTTCAGCTACTCAGATCCACCAGAGTGGCTTCAAGATAATACATATATATATTCTGGGTTTTGTTTTTGTTTTTGTTTGCATATGCTATTTTTTTTGGTGGGGGAGAGGGGATTCCTTTTTTTTTTTTTTTTAGGTGGGAACTGAACAATGAGATCACTTGGACTCAGGAAGGGGAACACCACACACCGGGGCCTATCATGGGGAGGGGGGAGGGGGGAGGGATTGCATTGGGAGTTATACCTGATGTAAATGACGAGTTGATGGGTGCAGCACACCAACATGGCACAAGTATACATATGTAACAAACCTGCACGTTATGCACATGTACCCTACAACTTAAAGTATAATAATAATAAATTAATTAAAAAAAAAAAGAAATGGGATCTCACAATTTTGCCAAGTCTGGTCTTGAACTCCTGGTCTCAAGTGATCCTCCCTCCTGAGCCTCCTGAGCCGCTGGGATTACAGGCATGCCATCACACCTGGCTTACATTCTGTTGTAGGCTGAATTATGCTCCCTCCCCCAAAAATGTTCATATCTAATCCCCAGAACTTGGAATGCATTACTCTCCATGTTAAAAGAGACTTAGCAGGGTTGATTAAGAATCTTGAGACAGGGAGATTTTCTGGGATTATCCATGTGCACTCACTGTGATCACAGGGTTGTTGAGAGAGGCACAAGGGTCAGAGAGAGAGAGGTGGTGTGATGACAAAAGCAGAGAGTAAGTAGGAAATGTGACAGTAGAAGTTCTGAGAGAGCCGAATATGCTGCTGGCTTTGAAGACAGAGGAAGGGGCCATGAGCCAAGGAAGCCAGGCAACCTCTAGAAGCAGGAAATGGCAATAAAATGGAATATACCTTTAATTCCCCCAAATGAATTTCATAAGGAACCTTTTCTTGCTATTAAATTAGGTGGCTAATTGATAAACTGTTCATGGATGATCATGACTTAAATATGTCACCTTTCACAGATACAATAATAACAACAATAGCTATGTATGATGTCATAGCAACATTGCAAGGTATGTTTTATCCCAGATTAGAAATAGTAAAGTAGAGGCACAAAAAGGATAAGCAAATTGCCCGAGTGAAAGTGTGTGTTGGAGCAAAGGTCTTCATTTTGGTTTACCTAAGTCTAGAGTGTTCGTCTTTCAGCAAAACCATGCTGTCTCTGTGGCTTACTGATGCTGTGGGTGTTTATTCCAACCACCACTTCCTTTAGGAAGCTTTTCCCAGCACCCCCAGATGGATTTCTTCACCTGCTCCATTCAGCAGCTGCTGTGCCCAGTACAGCACTTCTGTTAGGCACTCCCAGTATTTTATTGCTGTAATAGTTACAACCAATTCCTTCACCTCATTCTTCAAGGCTGAGACAGCATTTATTTTTTCTTTATATTCCCTAGCCTCTAATTCAGTACCTGCAATGCCATAAGCAGACTAAAATGTGTGCTAGAAGAAAAATGAATGATAGAACGTTTTACGTTTTTGCAAAGTGTCATCCAAAAGCATGACCTATATGACATTCATTTTATAAAGGAACCTGGAGAGTCAACAATCTTTCTCTATCCCTTTCCCTAATCCAAAGTAAACTTAAAGTAAATTGAACCCAAATGGAAAAGTCTACAGAACGAACACGCAGGGAGGCTAACATATTGCCACTAGTCACTGTCATCTGTGTCTGGGACTCTGAGAAAACTTAGTCATAGTCCCTGTTCAACACAAGTGTGTGATCAAAATAAACAAAACTCAGAAAAAGATATTTTTTTACATCTGCTTTTTTAAAATTAAGGTATAATTTACATACAGTGAGATGATCAGATTTTAAATGTGTTCTTCAATAAGTTCTGATGAATGCAAATCAAGACAGAATATTTCTCGAGTCCCAGAAACTCCTTCCTGCCCCTTTCCAGCCATTTCCACATCCTCTTGCAAAGTAATCACTGATTTGATTTTTATCACCGTGGATTACTCGTCTATGGTAGACTTTCATTTAAATTGAATCATATAGTGTCTCCTTTTTGCATCTGGTCTCTCTCAGCGAGATATCATTGAGATTCAACTATGGTTGCATGTATTCATAGCTCATGCTTTTTATTGCTGAGTTGGATTTGGTTTTATAAACACACCACAGTTTATGTTTACATTATTCTGCTGATAGACACATCTACGTGGTTTCCAGGTTCTGGCTTGTATGAATAAAGGTGCTATGAACATTCTTGTCCAAGGCCTTTTGAGGATATATGTCCAAGGCCTTTTGAGTTCATTTATCTTGGATGATATATGCCTAGGAGTGGAATTGCTGGCAAATGTTGTAAACACCTGTCTGCATTTTTAACAGATGAGGTATATACTTTTAAATTTTCAAATGTTAAATAGATATGTAAGTGATGATAACTGTACTGTGAAAGTTAGAATGTCGTCATAGTAGATTTAGTTACCACGTTTCTAGGGTCAAGTTCCCTTGAAGCAGAGGCTGAGACATGAATTCTTATGCAAGCAGTGAATTGAGGGAGTGCCCCAGCAGGAACATATTAGGCAGAAAGGGAAGCAAGTAAAGCAAGGAATAGTTATGTAAAGATGTGGTTTCAGGTGAATTTCAGCTTCATTCTCACCCCACAGAAAGTTCTAGAGCATCTCATCTCAGGTAAGAGATCCAGGCCTTTGTATCTAAACATCAGTCAATCATTTGTTGAGGATAGCCCTGATCCAGGGCTGTGGGGTTCGCAAGTAAGAAGTAACCTCCCAGGTACCTCTGAGATGAGGAGGCTCCTGGAGACTTGGGGGTGGAGGTCCAGGGAAAGTCCCTGGAGAGGAGAACAGCTGTGAGCCATTAACAGCCAGCACGCAGCACAAGGTACATGGGAGCATTCGCTTGGTAAAAGGGTCTGAGTGGCCTCCAACCACGTCCACTGTACCAGCTCAGCCACTAGGAGACATAAATTCTCTTCATATCACAATTTACCTGCATATGTCCAAGGTAGAACAATCCCTGCAAAGAAACGCACTCAGACTTCACGCGTAAAGTTTCACCCTTCAGGGCCCAGATCCAGTGACTCCAGTAGACAGTTAGATATTTGCCCAGGCTTAAGATGAGACTAAAACTTGCATGACTTCTCAGTAAAGTTAAAAACCCAGCAGTAGCTGCCACCATTGAACGTCTGCCCAGTGACTCTGCACCGCAGAGACAATGCAAGCTGAGATCCTCCAGCACTGACCCGGTTCCCTGTAATGGTTTCTCACCCTGTATCCTGGCAGGTCAGTCACTACTGAATACAGAGATTTGCAGGCATGGTAGGCAGATGAGGAATTTATGTGCCTAATGAGTCTCATTTTGTAGTAAAACTGATCCCCTTCTCCATGACCCTGGTCTTTGGAGCAAGCAATGTCTTTTTTTGAGGAACATTTTAATGCTAAATTGACAAAAAAAAAAAAAAAAAAAAAAAAAATGCAGACAAACCAGCAATGGTGAAGGGAGAAATAGGCAAGAGCCTTGGAATCTACCAGATGATCTTTTGACATAGCAGCTTTGCTTTCTGATGTGTTAATTGGAGAGCATATTAACCACTTGCCGAAAAAGAGAAGTGTCACTACAACATCAAATGCTTCCATGGCAACTCAATGTCAAGATGTTTTTCCATGACCCCCGCAGCACTTGGCACGAACAAAGCCCCATTCCAGCTTCTTGGTCTGAACTCCACTGTTCTGAAGGGTCTTATTCACAGCAGTACAAGGAGCTATTGTTCCACTTCTAAGAAATAAGATGGTGGTGGAATGGAGAGCTGTTATTGCAAACTCATCATAGTTTATTATTTCCATCAAAGGAAGAGAGGAAGTCCTCAGGCAGGCTTAGCTGAAATATTACAGGGGCTAAGAGGTGAACGTGAAAAACCTTTCATTTTAAGCGTGCAGCAGCTGCTGTGTACACTCAAAATATTGTGAGGAGGAACTTGCCCAAGAACAACCATGAAATTGAGCAACATTTATTAATCTCTGGTTATTTCTCTGTGGTTGTTCAGAAGCAAGCCGCTACAAGTTAATATTTAGGATCGTTCAAGGGGAATCACCTCGTAAGTTGCAGTTCCTCCCTAGTTTCCCCCAAAGAATAAAAGCACAAGAAAAATCCAGGGTATTCATACACCGATAGAGAACGAGTTTCAAGAACTCTTCACTCGTTAAATTTTGACCATTCTCAAACTACTATGGCATTGATTTTGGCTATAAAAGCTATTCAATCCATTTGAAAACAGGTTCAAAGAATGTTTATGTCAGTAGCTAAACTAAGGTGAAAACAGGGAGAAATACTGAAAGTTCACTATTTCTCACATAATGCTCAGAAAAGAGAGTAAAACTGTTTGTGGATGCTGGAAAATACAGGGTAAGATGATAAGAAATGCTTCCGTTGGCTGACCCATTGAAAAACGTGTTAAGGCTGATTTTTTGTTTATAGTTATTTATCACTGGTATCAGGCTTTCATATCCCTGGCCCTGAATATCCACCCATTCCCTGCAAGATGAATCACAGCATGCAACAGAAATATTATTACATTTCTGACTCAACAGTAGCCACATGTTATGTAATTAAAGCCCAGATAGATTCTTCAGTGTGTCATCGTCAGTTTACTACCGGTAGTTAACCTATTGCAACAAAAGAAATCCATTTTGTTGTAAGTGACATTTTGAAAGAGAAATTGACTTTGAAAACAGATTTATTTAGCCTGCTAGAGCTTATCTTCAAGAACTTTGAACTCCCAAAACAAATTAGTTTAAGAATATAAACCACGGAGGATAGATGCATGTTAACATCCTCAGAGTCAAAAAACTATAAGCCTCTTCAAAACCTGGGTGAAAGATAGGTAGGCAAAAACACAAAAATACAGTTTTGGTGGTTCTGGCACATCATAAGCTGAAGCTAGATTTTTTTCAGCAACTAAAAATAATGGGCATATCAATGTAATAATGGTTACCACAACATTTATCTCTTCAGAATAATGTGGGATGATGCAAGAGGCAAAACCACTACTCAGTTCAAATATTCTTTGTATCATTCCTTTACCGCAACCAGTTCAGGGCTCCAGTTTTTAAAAATGAATATAGAAATATAAACACAAAGTGATATTTTTAGAAACCTCTGTGTGGAAAGATTAATGATGATAGAGGTGTTCTCACCTGGAAAAGTGAAGCTAGAAAAATGCCCTCCTAACCACCCTTGGATATTTGAAGCACTATCACAAAGAAGACACCACGTGAATTTCCTGTATACTTGCAAAGAAACAAACAAAAGATAAAATGTGAAAGTAGAGTTTGGGTAGAAATTATGCATATACTTTTTAATTCCAACGACTAGGGTGGGCTATCAAGGAAGAGGATGGGATCCTAGAGATCTTTAAAAATGGGTAGGTCGAAATCAAGCTGGATAGAAAACCATTTGAATCATCTTCCTTCAGTTCTGCTAAACATACAAAAAAAAAACTAAGAGAGTTTTTGTATTTGCCTTTACATTAGTAGCCCTGGCGTGTGGTTTAGGGGAATCTATCTTTGTGGGCAGATCTTCCATTTCCATTCCTTTTCCTCACAAAGACAGAAATGGGAAGTTTAAAAGATTACTGAAATAGTTAAGACATTTTTGCAATCGCAGAGAGAGATTCACATTTACTGTTCGAACGAAAATTATCATTGCAACGAATCAAATATAACCAAGAAAAATAACAATACCAACAAATGAAGGCAGTGTGAAGCCACTCAACACTGTGCTACTGGATTAATCATGTTGCTCTTTGAGAATGTAAAGCTTTTAATCATGTAGTGTTGCCTTCTTTGGTTTAAAAGTCGTGGGCACTTTACAGGTCTATTTGGACCCCAGAGCCCCTTCATTGTTCACTAAGTACAATGAAAACCAGTTGAGAATAAAGAAGAAAAATTAATGTCAAACTGAATAAAGGAGCTGAAAAGGTCAAGTTGTGTTCCTAGGGTCAAGGAATATGCCCACAGGTGGAGAAGACCATGGAAATCAAAATCCAATACAGTGCTTATGCCTGCACATTTGTAGAAGTAGCAAAGTTGTCTGCAAATTGAGTTTCCAATGGTTCTGCATTACAAATCCATGATATACATAAAGAATATTATGAATATATGTAAATGTATTTATAAGCCAGAATTTATTTATTTTTTTCTTGCAATCTAAACATCTTGAATTACCTATTCAATTATCTCTTCTCACGATCGTGCAGGGTAGGCTGCCTCAGAGACTCGTTGTCCACCCTGGACATAGAAACCTACCAGCAGGTATTAAAATGTTGCTATTTCGTGAGCACCCATTTTGTAGTTGAAAATAAAGTTAACAGAGTCCTAATATAATAAAGAAAATATTCTGTTTATTGAATCCTGATTTCCATGCATCACAAATTAGTTTTAAAAGAAGGGTGATGCTATAGTATTACAAGTCACTTATTAATAAACGCTAGGATGTAGGAATGCTCCAGGAGATGGAATTAGAAACACCAGATTCTGGGTATTCTTAAATGTTAAGGTCCACAAAGAACTCATTTGGTAGAAGAAGGGCATCATGTTCTAAGAAAATGTTCCACGAAAACTACTATGCAAGCCTATCCCATACAATCGTCAGAAGTGGAAGGTCCAGGAATGAAGCCAAGGTCCCTGAAGCTTATAATAGGGTTTCACCTGCCGTGCCAGGGCCCAGTGAATATGAAAAGTCAGAGACTTTCTCAGCAGGCTTCATCATTCTCACTGCCTGCAAAGCAGAGAAAATCCTTCTATTGGCTCTGTTGCAGCCCTGGCTGGGTTTCCAGGTGTCTTCGCTCTTCTTTCTTTCATACTCATTTACTGGGTTTCCAAACCTACTCAACCTGAGAGTGCAAATTTCATTCTTTCCATTCATTGCCCCAACAGCTTTAACCTCTCCCTGTTCCAGATGAAAAGTCTCAGTCAAGAAACAGCTACCGAATGTGCAGCATTTGTCAGATTCCTAGTCAGCTCAGTTCAGGTCGGGGGGGCTGTGTTGGCTCTGTGTCTCTCAAGAGGAAGTAAGTCCATGGGGGCAGGTTGTGGGTCAGTTCCCAGCATAGCATCAGGTGACCACATGCTGCTCCAGCTCCAACCTATTAATGATCTCAAGCACTTCACACCATTTCTGCCCTTAAGCTTAGTTGAAGAATCAAAGATGAGTCTCAAATTGGTAGGGGAAGCAGCAAACAAGGAAGGAGAGAAGGCCCTGAAATCACCTATCTCAGAAACCAGCAAGATTCTTATCTAAGGAAGATGGTTGTCTGCCTGTAAGAAAGAAGCTGGTTTAACATTTAGCCTATTTTCAGGGTTTGGCTTGGTTTTGCATGCACATTCACACACACATACACGTACGTTCATGCACATACCACAGCATACATTTACAAGTCAAAGGCCCTCCAAAATAAGTCAGTTGGGAATCATGATGGAGATGTGAATAATAGAAGAAAAAATGAATATGCATCCCGGGCAATCCAAAAGGTCCCTGTTCATTTGAAAATGTTTTAAGATGTCAGGGCTGAAAGGCACCATGCTCTTTGAATAAATGAATTGGTCTCCTGGCGTTGTGTCTATGGAAGCTATAGTTATTACTACTCAAACAGCTGACTTTTTGTTTTAATTTTGCAATAGAAACTGGAAAAATGTTTGGGGTCAACTTTCTATTTTAGTGACTGCCCATGTCAGTCGATGCTGTGAAAATCGACCATGCGTTTGTTTTGGAAAAAATAATCTATTCAAAATGCATTCCTGCATTTAGCTCTTTCCAAATAAAAGAAAGCATGTATATGACTGTGCGAGAGTGCTCTCAGGTGTCAACACATGGAAATGGAGATGTTTTTAAGCACAAAAGGCCACAGGAATAGCTGCCAGGCTGATCACGACTATAAATCGGTGTTGAAATATTTCCTATAACTTAAAGAGTATGTAAACTGGAGTTGCTGAATTGGTCTCCCAAATTGCAAGGAGCTCCTTTATTTTTATCTGCAGGAGCAATATTATTCCCACTTTTGGATCTTGGAAACGTTCTCCCGTGTGTGGGCTTATGCAAATGAGATTTTGCAAAGGTGCCTCTCTGCTCACACAAATACCAGTCCCCAATCTGCTGGAACACAGGGAATAAAAGCACAATTTGGAATCAGAAGAGGGTCAGATAGAAATAAACCGAGCCTTTCCACTCACCAGGGGCATAGTCCATGCCATTTTCCAGCCAGTATTATCCTGAGCTTCTCAGAATGGCAGTGCATTGTAGCTTTTTACCATGAAAACAAACCCCATGATTCTTTGCACATCCTCATCACTAGCAAAATTCCTTTGACTAAATTGACTGCTCAAATTATGTGCCCCAAAGAGGCACAGATTCCAACAAGCACCCGTGCCAGCCCTGTAGTCTTCTCTACCATTAAAGAGTATGAAATGGATAAATCAGGCAAAACACCAGCCTAGAGGGAGAGACATAGATATCCAGAAATTTACAATGAGCATCCCTGTAGTTCTACGAATTGCTTTCACCATTGACATTTTTTAACAGTTTTATGGCAATATAATTGACATACAATAAACTGTACATATTTACAGTGTATAATTCAGTTCTTCTTATCATGTGTAATCATCTATGAAATCATCACAAGTTATCACCCCAAATTCTCCTCAGGTCCCCTTTTAATCTTCCCTCCCACTGCTCTGCATTCCCGACCCCATCCTATAATTTAGGACATTGATCTGTAAAGCAGGCCAAGCAAGTTGTTCTGCCAGAAGCCCCACCTTACGGATTTGACTGGCTGCTGCTTCATGGACCCTGTTAGCTTATTCCTCTGTCTTGCATGTTTCCATGAAAGGTACATTTCCATGATACGAATTTCTGATGGATTCATGGTAAGCACTTTGGGCTAAATACAGCATACATATTTCACACTGCATCATGTCAAAGACATTTAATATCTTACTGACCCAACTATTTCTGTTTTTACTCTCTCTGACACTAGGTTTTATTTGTTGTTTTGTTATTCTTTGCTTTTGATTTATTTTGTTCTTAAAAGTTACATGTAGGCCAAGTGCAGTGGCTCATGCCTGTAATCCCAGCACTTTGGGTGGCCAAGATGGGGGGATCATTTGAGGTCAGGAGTTCGAGACCAGCCTAGCCAACATGGTGAAACTTTGTCTCTACCAAAAATACAAAAATTAGTCGGGCATGGTGGTGTGTACCTGTAATCCCACCTACTCAGGAGGCTGAGGCAGGAAAATCGCTTGAACCCAAGAGACAGAGGTTGCGTTGAGCTGAGATCATGCCACTACACTCCAGCCTGGGCAACAGAGTAAGACCCTGACACAAAAACAAACAAACAAAAAGTTACATATAAAAAAAATAATGTAGTTACACGACTGTGAATATCAGTTGGTTTGTCCTTAAGGGGGTTTTAACTTTATCACAAAATATTTTTATACCCACCCTTATTCACACCTTGCTGTGGAGAGAGGCAGCTCAGTAGTGGTTTGGTGGCAGGTGAGATTCTCAGGTTGAAAGCAATGTGGCCCTAGCTAATTGACTGTTCTTCTCTGAACTTCCATTTCTGTGCCTACAAAACAGAGATTAAAATGTCAGCCAAAACATCTGAAAGGTTGGTTGTATAAATCAAAGAGAGAATATATGGGTTGATATTTTATGAAGAGTAAAGTCCTAGTCAAATAAAACGTTTTATTACGCTGATGTATTTTGAGATAAGAAAGAATCCTAGAATTATACTGCACAGGTGGAAGAATTGAGGCAGAGAGAGACCAGGTGACACTACAGAACTGGAGAGCAGATCATCAGCTTGGTTCCCACCTGACTGCATTGTCAAACGCTAACTGGCATCATTTTATTCCCAAACTATTCATAGTGCATTCTTTCTAAAGAAGATGTGCAGATTCGGATTCTAATATGTAATTTGCCATGACTTCCTGGGAGCCAGGACCCAAATGCATAAGGGGATAAAAGCCTACAGGTCTATCATCTGCTATCACTCCCTAAATGCAATCTACAGACCACCCCAGGTGGATTAGTCATTTTCACAAAACATCCTGTGCTTTACTGACACTGCTTATGCTCCCTCTTCACAACATCTTCGTTTATATTCACAAGATATTATTCCCTATCCCTCTGAATCCTGGAGAATTTTAATTTCTTAAAGAGCTTACATACTTTTCATAGCATTATTCTTCTTGTGTTTGATTGCATGCTTCTTGTAGGAAGGGACTGAGTCTCTTATATGCCTGTTTTTTTATTTTTATTTTTTAATATTTATTTATTTATTTATTTTGAGACGGAGTTTTGCTCTTGTCACTCAGGCTGGAGTGCAATGGCACAATCTTGGCTCACTGCAATGTCTGCCTCACAGGTTTAAGTGATTCTCCTGCCTCAGCCTCCCAAGTAGCTGGGATTACAGGCAAGCACCACCATGCCTGGCTAATTTTTGTATTTTTAGTAGAGACAGGGTTTCGCCATGTTGGTCTGGCTGGTCTCAAACTCCTGACCTCAGGTGACCCACCAACCACCTTGGCCTCCCCAAGTGCCAACATTACAGGTGTGAGCCATTGCGCCTGGCCTCTTACATGCTTTAAATATAGCATATGCTCAACATATATTTGTTGAATTAAATTCAACTGACTTTCAGCCCCAATCTGAGTTTCCAACAAGAGTCATAACACCTTTACTGATGGTCCAGTCCAGGTGCAAACATCAAACAAAACGTAACACTTAACAGTTGATCAAGTTCTGTTAAAAAATTGACAAAATGAAAATAAGGTTATTCGTACTTAACAATTAGACTTTTTTGAGATTTTATTTTTAGACCGGTTTTAGATTCACAACGAAATTGACACAAAGGTATAAACAGTTCTCATATATTCCTGTCCCCCACATTTGCATAGCCTCCCACATTATCAGCATCCCCAACCCAAGTGGGACATTAATTACGCTCAGTGAACCTAGATTGACACATCATTATCACCCAGAGTTCGTAGTTTACATAAGGACTCACTCTTGGTATTGTACATTCTATAGATTTGGACACATGTATAATGACATGTATTCATCATTATAATATGAGTGGTTTCACTGCCCTAAAAATCTGTGATCTGCCTATTCATCTGTCCCTCCCCTCTAACCCTTGACAACCACGCTAATCTTTTTACTGTCTCCATAGTTTTGCCTTTTGCAGAATGTCATAGTTGAAATCATGCAGTCTATAGCCTTTTCAAATTGGCTCCTTTCACTTAGAATTATACACTTATACCAGTGCAATGGCTCATGCCTGTAACCCCAACACTGTCGGAGGCTGAGGCAGGTGGATCACTTGAGCTCAGAATTTGAGACCAGCCTAGGCAACATGGCAAAATCCCATCTCGACAAAAAATAGAAACATTAGCCAGGCACGGTAGCATGTACCTGCAGGCCCAGGCACTTGGGGGAGTAAGGTGGGAGGATTACCTGAGCCTGGGAGATTGAGGCCGCAATGAGCTGTGATTGCACCACTGCACTCCAGCCTGGGTGATACAGTGAGACCCTGTCTCAAAAGAAAAGAAAAGAATTATTTGTCTCAAAAAAACAAAAAAAAAGAATTATGCACTTAGGTTTTCTCCATCTCCCTCCATGGCTTGATAGCTCATTTTAGTACTAAATAGTTCTAAATAATTGTCTGGATGTCTCACAGTTTATTTATCCATTCACCTACTGAAGGACATCTTGTTGCTTTTGACAATTGTGAATAAAGCTACTATAAACATTTGTGTGCAAGTTTCTGTGTAGACAAGTTTTCAGCTCCTTTGAGTAAATTCCAAGGACTATGATAGCTGGATCACACAGAAAAAATGTGTGTAGTTTTGCAGGAAACCATCAAAATATCTTCCCAAAAAAGCTATATTATGCCGCTTTCCCACCGGCAGTGAATGAGAGTTCCTGTTATTCACATCCTCACCAGCATTTGGTGTGGTCAGTATTCCGGATTTTGGCCATTCTAATAGGTGTACAGTCGTATCTCCTTGTTGGTTTAATTTACATTTTTCTGATGACTTATGATGTGGTGAATCTTTTCAAATGCTTATTTGCCATCTGTATGTCTTTTTTTTTTTTTTTTTAATTGAGACAGAGTCTTGCTCTGTTGCCCAGGCTGGAGTGCAATGATGCAATCTCAGCTCACTGCAACCTCTGCCTCCTGGGTTCCAGTGATTCTCCTACCTCAGCCTCCTGAGTAGCTGGGATTACAGGCATGCGCTGCCACACTCAGCTAATTTTTGTATTTTTAGTAGAGACAGGCTTTCCCCATGTTGGCCAGGCTGGTCTTGAACTCCTGACCTCAAGTAATACACCCACCTCGGCCTCCCGCAGTACTGGGATTACAGGCATGAGCCACTGCTCCCGGCCTGTATGTCTTCTTAAGTGAGGTGTCTGTTCAGGCATTTGGCCTGCTTTTTAATTGGATTGTTTTCTTACTGTTTAGTTTTAAGAGTTCTTTATATATTTTATACAGTAATCCCTTATCAGATGTGTCTTTCACAAATATTTATTGCCGTTCTGTGACTTTCCTTTTTATTCTCTTGACAGTGTCATTTACAAAGCAGAAATATTTAATTTCAAAGAAGTCCAGTTCATCTAGTATTATTTCATGGTTCCTGCCATTTGTGTCATACTCAAAAAGTCATTGTCAAATCCACGGTTATCTAGATTTTCTCCTTTGTTATCTTCTAGGAGTTTTATAGTCATCTAGATTTTCTTCTATATTATCTTCTAGGAGTTTTATAATTTTGCATTTTGTATTTAGGTCTTTGATTCATTTTGAGTTTTTTTCTGTGAAGGGTATAAGGCCTGTATCTAGGTTCCTCTTTTTTTTTTTTTTTTTTTATTGCATATAGATGTCTAGTTGGTCCGGCACAATTTGTTAAAAAGATTATGTCTTCTCCACCACATTGCCTTTGCTCCATTGTCAAAAATCACTTGGCGATGTTTATGTAGGTCTATTTATGGAATCTGTCTTCTGGTCTATTGATCTCTTTGTTTATTATTTTACCAATACCATAATCTTCTTTATTGTAGCTTTATAGTAAGTCTTGAAGTTTGTAGTGTCAGTCTACAAACTTCGTTCTCATTCTTCAATAATGTGTTGGCAATTCTGGGCCTTTTTGCTACGTGTATAAACTTCAGAATCAGTTTGTCAATATCTACAAAATAACTTTCTGAGATTTTCATTGTGTTTGCATAGAACCTATAAATCAAGTTGGGAATAACTGACTTGCCAATATTGAGTCTTCCTATCTATGAATATGGAATATCTCTTCATGTATTTAATTATTATTTGATTTCTTTCAACAGAGTTTTGTAGTTTTCCTCATATAGATCTTGTATGTATTTTGTTCAATTTATTCCTAAGCATGTTTTTTTGAGGGCCCTAATGTAAATGGTATTGTGTTTCTAATTTAAAATTCCACTTATTCATTGCCAGTATATAGGAAAATGATCGACTCACTTTATATAACCTTGCCATAATAATCACTTACTAGTTTCAGGAGTTTGGGGTTCTGTTTTTGTTAATTTTTCAGATTTTGTACATAGACTACCATGTAATGTCCAAAGTTGTCTTTGTTTCTCCTTTCTCAATCTGAATATATTTTCTTTTCTTATTGCACTAGCTGATATTTCCAGTACAATGTTGAAAAGCAGTGGTGACAGGGAATATCCTTGCCTTGTTCGTGATCTTAGTGAGATCTGCAGTAATAAACCCTTTTTCATTTCTGATACAGTAATTTGTATTTTCTCTCTGTTTTTCCTCGGTTGGGCTTACTAGGGCCTTACCAATTTTATTATCTCTTCAGAGAACCAGCTTCTGGTTTTGCTGATTTTCTTTATTGAGTTTCTGTTTTCAATTTCATTGACTTCTGCTCTAATTTTTATTATTTCTTTTATTCTAGTTACTTTGGATTTAATTTCCTCTTGTTTTCTTAGTTTCCTACAGTAGAAGCTGAGATAATTGATTTTAGATCTTTCTTCCTCTCTAACATATGCATTCAATACTATAAATTCCCCTCATCAAAGAGTTGATTTCACTGCATCCCACACATTTTGATAAGCTGCGTTTCCATTTTCATTTGGCTCAAAATATTTTTTAAATTTCTCTTGGACCTATGTGTTTTACAGAAGTCTATTGTTTAATCTCCACGTAGCTCGTGATTTTCCAGGTCTCTTTTATCATTGATTACTAATTTAACTCCACTGTGGCCTGACAGTAGCCATTATGTGATTTCTGTCTTTGGATAATTGCTAAGCAGTGTTTTATCGCTCAGAATATTGTGTGTCTTCGTGAGTCTTCCATGTCAGCTTGAGAAGAATGTGTATTCTGCTGCCCTTGGATCAAGAAATTTATAGATGTCCATTATATCCAGCTGATTGACAGTGTTGTTGAATTCAGCTTGTCCTTACTGATTGTATGCCTGCTGGATCTGTGAATTGCTGATAGAGGGGTATTAAAGTCTTTAACTATAATCATGGATTAATGTATTTCTCCTTGCAGTGCTATTGGTTTTGCCTGGTATATTTTCATGCCCTGATTTTAGGCACCTACACATTAAGAACAATTGTCTTCTTAGAGAATTGATCCCTTTTCTATTAGTTAATGTCCTTCATTATCCTTGATAATTTTCCTTTGAAGTCTGTTCTTTTTGAAATTAATATAGCAACTCCTGCTTTCTTTTGATTAGTGTTAGCATGGTATATTGTTCTTTATCTGCTTACTTTTAATCTGTATATATCTTTATGTTTAAAGTGAGATTCTTGTAGAAAACATGAAATTGAGTCTTGTTTTTTGATCCACCGTAACAGTCTGTGTTTTCATTGCTGCATTTGGATCACTGGCATTCAAAATCATTATCAATATAATTGGATTGCTGTCTACCATATTTGTTACTATTTCCTATTTGTTGCTGTTGTTCTTTGTTCCTACTTTTTCTTCCACTTCTTTTCTGTATTTTGTGGGTTTAATTGAGGATTTGATATGACTCTATTTTCTCTCCTTTCTTAGAATATTATACTTTTTTTCTTATTTTCTTAGTGGTTGCCTTAGAGTCATTAATTTCAAAAAGAACAACTAATTCAAGCCCATTTTCAAATAACACTATGCCACTTCAAAGGCAGTGAGATTACCTTATAATAACAAAATAATTCTAATTCCTTTCTCCCATTCCTTGTACCATTGCTGTCATTTATTTCACTTATATGTATATCAAAGCATACACACACAGAGGTACATACATACACACAAACGCACATACAAGCATACATAGCTGAAATCATTGTTGCTGTGATTTTGAACATACTGTTACCTGTTAGATAAAAAAAATAAGTATAAATGTTTTTATTTTACCTTTTTCTTTTCTGATGTGCTCCCTTTATTTATGTAGATCTGAGTTCTGACTTACGTTATTTTCTTTCTTTCTAAAGTAGTTCTTTTAATACCCCTTGCAAGAGAGATCTATTAGCAACACATTCCCTTAATTTTTACTTTCCTGAGAAAGTCCTTATTTCTCCCTCACTACTGAAAAATAACTTCATAGGGTATAGGAGTCTAGGTTGCTGGTTTCTTTCTCTCAACACCTTAACTATTTCACTCCCCTCTTTTTTTGCTTGCACGGTTTCTTAGAAGTCAGAGGTGAGTCTTTTTCCTTCCATAGATAAGCTGGGGTTTTTTTTCCCCCCTTTGACTTTCAGAATTTTCTTCTTTATCTTTGATTTTCTTTTGTTTGAAAATGAAAGGCCTAGGTGTAGTTCTCCTGGCATTTTTGTTGTTTAGTGTTCTCCGAGCTTCCTGGATCTGTGGTTTGGTGTCTGACATTAATTTAGGGAATTTTTCAGCTATTGTTTCAAGTATTTCTTTTTCTCTTTCTTCCCCTTCTTATATTCTCGTTACACATTTTATGTCTTTTATTTTTAGTTTTCCTAGAGTTCTTGAATATTCTGTTTTTATCAGTCTTCATTCTCTTTGCTTTTCAGTTTTGGAGGTTTTTATTAAGATATCCTCAAACTCAGAGACTGTTTCCTCAGCCATGTCATGTCCACCAATAAGCCCATTAAAAGCTTTCTTCCATTTCTGTTACTGTGTTTTTGATCTGTGGCATGTCTTTCAGCTTCCTTCTTAGGATTTCCATCTCTTTTCTTACATTTTCCATCTGTCCTGGCATGCTATCTACTTTCTTACATAGATTCCTTAGCATATTAATCACAATTGTTTTAAATTCTCTCTCTGATAATTCCAACTTCCCAGCATGTTTGGTTCTAATGCTTACTGTATCTCTTCAAACTGTGATTTTGCCTTTTAGTATGACTTGTAATCTTTTCTTGGTAGCTAGAGATGATGTACTGGGAAGAGGAACTGCTACTGGTAGGCCTTTAATAATGTAGTGGTAAGGTGTGGGGGAAGCAGAAGCATTCCGTGGCCTTATAATTAGGTCTCAGTCTTTCAGTGAGTTTGTGCCTCTGGACTGTGAACTTTCCAAGTGTTTCTCATTTTATTTCTCCTTTCTTAGGTGAGACAGGATGACTGGAGTGGGCTAGAGTTGAGTTTTTCCCTTCTCCCACCGGAATGCCAGAGTGGGCTGGAACTGGGTATTTCCCAGTCTCATGGGGAAGGCCACACAGCTGGGTAGAGTTGAACTCTTTCCCTTTTCCTTGGTCAGTGAGGCTGTGATAAAACTCCAGCATGTTAGACCGTGGTTAACTAGCTTTTCCTAAGGGTAGACTTTGTTTAAAAGAACAGAGTGATCTGGTGTATTTCAAAAATGGTTCCTTGGCCCCTCTGCATGCCAGAAGCACTAAGAGATTTTTCTCTTATATGCACTGTGAGGACCTGGTCAAGCTCCTGCAGGTAAAATTCACAAAAGTGTGATGAGGTTCCCCTAGAGCTTTTGGTTCTCAGGCTTGTTCACACCAAGCCTCCAGAGCGTTGCCAATTACAGTTCCAGTTTTCCTACCCCAGCACTGGTTCCCATGGAAGTTTCTGCTCCTGTATGTTCTGATTTTTTTGTGTGTCTGCCTATGATGTGTTTCCAGTTAGGAGGGCAGAGGTTTGTCCTGTGAACTTAACTTCTTTTACAGATCTAAGAAGAGCTGTTGTCCTGCATTGTTTTACTTGTTATTAGGATGCAGTGGCAGCTTGCAAGTTGCCTAAGTATGGAACCAGAAACAGAAAGTACTCTTAGACTCTTAATAACTAGAAATGCCTAATTTAAATTTGGGGAATTAAATTAAACCTGTCTTTACAATCATTCATTATTCTAAGGGCTAGATGAACTAAATACTTAACCTTTAATTGCCTCCATTTATTAACAATATAAAGTCTTTTAATATGGTCCAAAAAAGCAGACCAGTTCAGCCCAGCTGCTCATGGTTTTACTTGACAGCTGTAAAATAATGAGGGCTATAGCAATGTATAGTCTGCAGAAAGAAATCAGCCAAGATTACTCTCTGGGGACATTAGACTGTATAGTTACAGGATGTTAATAAAATACTTTGAAGGTTCACATCATTTACATAGAAACCAAGTAAGTACCATTTATACACTGGCCGAGTGGGTCTTACGGCTTGTGGACAGAGCCTTTGGCTGCAACCTTTTCTACTGGGTCATAGAATTTATGGCTGGTAAAAGGTCCTGCCATAAGCCCATGAATTGAATGGTGATAGTAAAAACCAACGGACTCTTTTGGAAACGTAAAAGCAGTTCTGACTGTTGAGGTTTGGACTACAGGGCAACTAAAGCTTTGTATTTCTCTAAGATTCTCTGAGACTATCACTATCAAAATTATTTGGGCATTTATTGAAAAATGCACATCCCTGGGGCCCCAACACAGAATATTGAACCAGTATCTCTGGTGTGGAACCCAGAAATCAGAATACCTGCAAATTCCACTGAATGATTGTCAACACACGTTAAGATTTGAGATCCTCCATTAGTGTAGCCAAGCTCTCCTTGAAACAACATGCGGTAGTGCCACCCAGTGGTTTGTTCTCTACAACTGTGCTCTTTGCTTGGAAGCAGCCTCATGTTATTGCTTTTACGTGCTCAAAGATGGCTGACTCAGGCTTTGGGGGAATCCTGGCTGTTATCTGCTAAGCAATGAAACAAGTTGCCACAGGGTCAATTTGATTGAGTTGTTCAGTTGGCCAGAACAAGCCACTAATCAATGAGACTAGCCTGATTATTTAGGGCCATATGAACAATGGAATCAGATGAAGGCAGGTAATGCAATTGCCAGGAATTGACTTGTGACAGTCAATCTGGGTGACTTTTAAAAGACAGTCACTTTATAACATGACCTAGTAAGTTACCATCTTTAGTGTATATGTATGACTCTGTCTGAGCAGACTACTGGTGCAAGCCTGTGGCAAAACTCTCTGCTTCTTTGGCATATTCTGACTACTCAGTTAGCTATCTAGCCATCTTTATAATCTTTTTCTCTTTATTGCCTGTAAAATTACTTTATAGGAGGTACTTATGGATCCCAACATCTAGCAAAAATTGTTTCCAAATTGTGTTTTAGGTTTGTTTGATTGTTTTAAGGTCAAGAAATTATGTCTGATATTTTAAGAAGTAAAACGAACATTTAAAATTGTTTTTGCCTTACTGTGACCATATTACAGCATCTATATTTCAGGCTGTAATCAGATTTGTCAGATAGTAAGCACTGGTGACTGCTAAAGTTCAATGATCTGGCTCTAAAGAATTATGCTATTTTGCAGCTGGTCTTTCCTGCCTGAAAGATGATGGTGGTATTTCCATGGAACAGCACTGCACATAGTACACATAGGAGGTTACATAAACGTGGTTGACCATCTGCAGGGTTGATCTTTGATTCCAGCCCCACCGAAGTCGATGTGTTAGTGCATAATCCAAGGTCCCCACAATGTAGATATGCAGTGGCAGCCAAAAGGCCAGAAACTGCACCAAATGCATCTCTATAAGTGAAGGAGACTGACTGTCGATAGCGTTGAATTTTGCTTGTGATCAATCCATTAAAAACTGTTTACCTAAGCACACAGTATTCCCAGACCTTGGATAGGTGATTAAATACGGGGAGAGATCCCAGTTCCTGGTGACAGGGGAAGGTACAGGTCTCTGTTAGGATCCTTTTGGGATCTACTAGGGATCTGAGCATTTGAAGTCGTTTAACCTGCACAGATGGGGTTTATGCTGCTATAATTAGTTCAAAATAAGATGAATCAATTACTCCATTCCAGAATACACATATAAGCAGTAGAACAGAATTTCTAAGTACCTAGCAAAGAGCAAATAAATCAAAACCAATATCCCCTCACATGACCAGGGGAATTGTGATTATGGTCCTGGAACAACTAAGCTAAAATAAAGGGATTTCAGGAGAGTTTTGTTTATCTCCACCCCCTACTTTAGCATGTTGTCATAAACAGCTAAAATAATACTTGTTTATTTATAAACTGATGGCTATGATTTATCGAGAATGGTGGGAGATGGTGCAGGATGATATATCTCCAACTTGAATACATCTTACTGACTGCTCTCTTCACAAAAAATAGGCAATAGCCCCTGAGTAATGAGACTAAGGACAAAATGGTAAATTTTTTTATGTTTTGTTTTTTGTTTTTGTTTTTGTGACAAAGTCTTGATCTGTCTCCCAGGCTGGAGTGAAGTGATATGATCTTGGCTCACTGCAACATCCGCCTCCCGGGTTCAAGCCATTCTCCCGCCTCAGCCTCCCGAGTAGCTGGGACTATAGGCACCTGCCACCATGCCCAGCTAATTTTTGTATTCTTAGAAGAGATGGGGTTTCACCATGATGGTCAGACTGATCTCAAACTCCTGGCCTCAAGTGATCCGCCCGTCTCAGCTTCCCAAAGTGCTGGGATTACAGGTGTGAGCCACCATGCCTGGCCCTATGTGTTACTTTTAAAAAGTTTTTTATCACGAAAAAATTTGAACATACCCAAAAGCACACCAGGATAATGAACCCTCATATATCCATCATTTAGTTTCCACAATTATCAGCACAATATTGACATTTCAAAATAAAACTGTTACTTATATTACTCTTTTAAATGTATTCAGCAGATACACGGTACATGGTGATACACATTACTGTCCATTGAAAAATACAGGATAAATACATGAATGTTACATTATTTTCTCCTTCATCTTAGAATGGTAATCTCTGGTATAGTTGAATGCTTTAGTTGCTGCACTGAACGTTGTGTGAATGTGTGTGAATATCTTGTTCCATGCAGAGTTTTTCCCTCTTTATTAAAATACTGACATATTATACATACAGAAGAGTATATAAAATGTATATTTACGGTTAAAGAATAATGATACATTAATACTCATTTAACCACCACCAGATCACAGAACGTTAGCATTCTAGAATCCACATGTTATCCAACCCCCCGAAAACATACGCAAAACCCCAGTATCATGATTTGTATGTATGTGTGTGTGTAAACAAATCAAAAATGTATATATACTGCAGAGTTTGGGGGGCTCCAAGACCACCCCCACTTCTGACATCAGTTGCAAGTTTAGGGATCCCCAAGACTACCTTCAGGTTTGACAATTTTCTAGAAAGATGACAAAACTCACAAAAGGGCTCATACTCAACAGTTTTGGTTTGTCAAAGTGAAAGGACGCAGATTAAAATGAGCCAAGGGGAGGGGCACATGGGGCAAGATCCAGGACTGTTCTAAGTGCCAGGCTTCTAGTAATCCTCTCCCACTGGAGTTTTGCAGACAGTGCTTTCTTCTCCTAGAAACATGATGTATTGACAATTTGTATGCTGTGGGCCAACCACAGAAGCCCACCAAGCTTGTTGTCCAGAGTTCTTATTGGAGCTCAGTTACATAAACACGGTTGACCATATGCAAGGCTGACCTTTGTCTCCAGCTTCACAAAAAATCAATTGGATAGTGCATGGCCCAAGGCCCCTAACATAAATCACAGTGTTAGCATAGCCTATCTGGTGCGGTCCAAGGGACCCAGGTAAACAGTGACACTCATATCAAAAAGGACATTCCAAGGACTTAGCCATGATTTCCCAGGGCCGAGGGAAAAGGCCAGAGCTCTCTTTTAGCAAGGTTAATTGTTTACTACATATATATGAATAGATATGTTTATGTGTTTATATCTTTTTGTTAAAAATACAGTTTGGTTGTGTCAATTTTTCAACTTCATATAAATGCTTAAGTATCATTTGTGTAAGTCACACAAATATGTAGACCTTTTTAGCTTCATGTAAATTCCTCATGTAAATAATAATTAGATATGTACTTAAATATTTTGATTTGCTTCTCTCGTTTTTATTTATTCTGTATTGAATAATGATCTAGATATTCTTATCAAATATTAAGAATAATATCTTATTATCAGGTGAAGAGTAGAATTGATGATTATCTAAAGTACAGCAATGAATTCAGCCTAGGTCTTCCAGCACAGACAGCTAAGGACTCCATTTATTCATGTTTATACCCCTCGTAGTCTGCTGTGAGTGACCTACGGGCCCCAGGACAAAATATAGTTCTTTATATTTTAATGGTCTGAAGAGTTAGCATTCACCTATCTTATCGATCAGCATCAGTTGTTAGGATCTCATCACATTATCTGCCCCAAACCTCCAACCGAGATGAAATCAATGACTGCCCAGGTCAGGGGTTAGTACACTTTTCTAAAGGGACCAGGTTGTAAATATTTTAAGATGTGCAGGTCATACCCTCTCCATTCCAAGTACTCATCTGCTGCCCTCATAGCATGGAAGGAGCCACAGACTATATATAAATAAGTGCATATGGCTGTGCTCCAGAAAAACCTTCATTGGTGCACAATGAAATTTTAATTTCATATAATTTTCACATGCCATGAAATCGTGCTGTTCTTTTGATTTTTTTTTTGTTTGTTTGTTTCTTTGTTTGTTTTTTTTTTGAGACAGAGTCTTGCTCTGTCCCCTAGGCTGGAGTGCAGTGGCACGATCTCGGCTCACTGCAAGCTCCGCCTCCCGGGTTCATGCCATTCTCCTGCCTCAGTCTCCCAAGTAGCTGGGACTACAGGCACCCGCCACCATACCTGGCTAATTTTTTGTATTTTTAGTAGAGACGGGGTTTCACTGTGTTAGCTAGGATGGTCTTGATCTCCTGACCTCGTGATCCGCCCGCCTAAGCCTCCCGAAGTCTTTTGATTTTTTTTAACCATTTAAAAAAGTAAAAACGATTCTTAGCTCACAAGTCATACGCTAACAGGCTAGATTTGGCCCATGGGCTACAGTTTGCCAAGCCCTGGTCTAGGTTCATGAATTCAAGGATTCTAGAATGAAGTTTGGGTTTTTCATTTATAATAGAATATTCCTCACAGCTCCTAATTCATCAGTCTTACACCACTGACAACCATGAAAATGAATTGTAACTCATTTAAAACCCATTTTGGAACCAAGTTTGTTTGTATTGCTTAGCTAAAAAATAAAAAAAGTTACATGTAGTAAATGGATTTCAGTAAACATCTGACCCAAACAACTGGCTAATGTTCTAGATCTTACCATCAAAGTAAAACAGATTAAGAGATTTCCATAATAATCCTCTGACATCAAGTCTGTAGACAGAATTTCTGTGACAGAAGAAGGGCTAGAATTTTCTTCTTTATCTCTCATTCAGTTCATATGGTAAAATAGACGGTAGCCAACAGGTATCAGAATCCTCAAGGTAATACGGATCAACCTGAGTAAAATCTTATTTGTGTAGATGTAGTAGAAATCAAAAATCAATTAATGCAGCAATATTATTTTACTCTGATGGGGAACAGCAAGTCTTCCACAAGTAAATTTCACTTCTGCATTCACTGTAGGTCAGTGACCACAATGAGAAATTTACAAGAGCAAATGACACAAAATTAATCTCAGCTAGTTGTTACACATTGCTTCACCGTTCTTCTTAAAGAACAATTTTTTTACAATTACATGTTAGCATAGAGCATGTTTCACAAATTAGAGGACTTTGCTTCATGACTTCTATTTTCTTCATATTTAGGTCTACAGAGCTACACAAAGGAGTGATCCGGCCCATCAGGTAAGAGCTTGCTTCTTGCACAGACATAAGGTGTTCCGTTTGAAGAGTACCTGCTAGACAAGTACTGAGGTTGGTTGATTTGCTTGGCTTTAATTTTCTGCTTTTTGTCATTCCTGGAATATAAACATTTCTGTTGTTTTTCTTTGCATTGTTTTTTTCTTCTGGATTCAGTTTACCGTTGAATCTGATCCATTGTCTCTTTGGATCACATTTACATAACAGCCTACCTGTGGTTGGATATCAGCATTCCTGGATGACTGTTTGATTGCACATTTCTGTATTACGATTGCTCTTGTTCTATTGCTAGGTGTTTTCTTGTGTTTCCCCCAAAACGTCGGCTTCTTTGTAAAAAGTCTTTTGAATAACAGTTATCAGGAGACTGTTCAGAAACTGAATTCTATGGGTCTATTTTGAGAATGGAAGCAGTCTGCTGTATATGAACTCCATCACTCCTGGATTGACAACATGGCCCAGCAAGCCCCCAGTGCCACGCTCACAGCATGCAGCAAGACCCTGTGAAAAGAGATCACACTTGCTTTGTCTTTTCTCTAATTTCGAGTATCAAAATAGCACCCAAATTTAAGAGAATAATTAATTTGCCCTCTTAAATAATTTAACACAGGACATTTTCCCTACTACAGTATTTAAATACCCAGGGGCAAGAAGACTTATGAACAGCATAAAGGCACTCAGAAGATACACGGAAACTGATCATCCATTTTCAAAACATTCTCACAGAAAGTCTGTTCAAAAGTTATTTTCCTCCTCCACTTGGGTTTTTAAATGTCATTGCAATTGAATGTTGAGCACTGCAAAATCCAGGGCATTGTTACTGATAAATAACTCCTATTAATAGCGATTTCATTCATTGGAGCTTTTAATTCATTTTGGTTTTGTTGATTTTCATGCTTGTGTTTTCCATTCTTTTCAGTACAGTCCATCTTTCTTTTTCTTTTCAACGTTTTAATCCAATTACCAGCCCCATAAACACGTATTTGCCACATCTACAGTAGGTGCACTGAGCTGTGAGAGGAAGTGATTTCTGATTACAGACAGGCTCATTTTCAAGGGGCAAGAGGAATAACATGCAGTGAACTGAATAAAAGAATAATGGAAAATACCTTGTTAGGTGACATATGGCACAGTTTTAGAGCACAGATGGGAAAGAAAAAGTTACTTAATCCTAAAACGTATGTGCATTGCGTGGATAGCAGTTGTAATGTAGATCATATACAATGGACTTGGTTATGAAAGAAAAAAAAACCTTACAATTTCATTGCTTAAGAGTGTTCATTAATATTAGGATTAGCCTCTCTAACTGAGAAGGTGACAAAAAGCAATTTAGATTCTTTAAAACCCTAGAGTTTGCCAACAGGAGGACCAAAGGCAAAAGTCGTCAGGTTAGAGGGTCCCCAGGATCTCTGGATTTTCTATTTCTTCTCCTTTTCCTCTTTACTGATTCTCTTTCATTCAACTCCTTTTCAGAATTTCTACCTTTAGGGACCCCTACTCCCCCCAACACACAAAACAATCACACATACTTCCTGTACCTTTAGTTATTATTAATAACACCTTAGGGAATTACCTATGTTACAACTTTTACATATCACAGGGATTCCTACCTCCAGATGAAGGGATGAAGCACGGATGATGGAGGACCGTGGTTATTTCAGTAGGAGTCAACAGATGGGCAGACATTCTAGGGAGTAATAGGACCTTCACAAATCCTCTAGAATCATCATCAGATTGCACCATGAATTGCATTGTTCCTCTATCAGTGTGCAAGTTGACGTACGATTATCTAATCGTAGTCACAGCCCGAACAAAGTGAGTTTGGAAACCAGATATTGCTGTTCTACATCCCGCCTTCTTACCAGGCATTTGAGCAATGACTTTGGGGGAAGGGTCAGGATATGGAAAATGATTTCCATTGCCAGAAGGTTCAGTAAAACAAAGTTTAAAAAGTAATAAATAATGAGCCAGGCACAGTGGCTCATGCCTGTAATCCCAGGACTTTGAGAGGTCAAGGCGGGTGAATAGCTTGAGTCCAGGAATTCAAGACCTAGCCTAGGCAACATTATGTGACCCCTATGTTTACAAAACATAAAATTAGCTGGGCATAAGGCATGTTCTTGTGGTCCCAGCTACTCAGGAGGCTGAGGTGGGAGGATCGCCTGAGTCCAGGAGGTTGAGCCTGCAGTGAGCCGAGATTACATGACTGCACTCCAACCTGGGTGACAGAGCAAGACCCTGTCTCAAAACAAACAAACAAACAAACAAATAGCAAAAAGAGGTTTGTCAAATTAGGACAGCTCCCATCCCAAGAACAGAACATCCTATTTTGAAGCTCCTAAATCTGAAAAACAGGTGCACAGTCAACAAGGTTTTCAGAAAACCCTGCAAGCACATCCTATTCACAGCACTAGGAGCTAGTTCATTGAGCCTTTAAGCATAGAGAGTTAAGATTTCCCACATCTCAGTGGATTCTCTTTGGTTGGAGCAAAACCAACAAAGACAGGAGGCTAAGTACAAGCAATCACTGGAGACCAAAATATCAATTTCTTAGGCGTAATGAAGGGCTTCAAAGGGTTGTCAGGGCAAGTTAAGTGCAGTGGAAAGAAAGCAGGTAAACCCTATGCTTATTCTGTGCATGGTGTGGTTTTGATGATCCTCTAGGAACCAGGAGGCCAGAGGTATACAGAGTGGCTCAGATTTTGGTCTTTCTCTTCTTGGAGGCCAAAAGGAACTATACCGTCAATCTGCTTTCTAGTGGTTTTATGCAGCAACATTCAACTGTACTTAGTGACACAGCTTTACCCATTTCTTTCCGTTCTTTCGGCAAACATTAAATCATAAAACTTTCCACGGTACTTAAGAGACATTTAGCTGCCAAATGATGAATCAAATGTGTGATTTAAACACTGAAATTCAAAGTTTAATGTCACTTTTATCATTTCATTTTATTATATACTATAAAATACAGAGCCATAACCTATAATGACAATGGCAATTCTGTAGATTCACTTCTAATACTACCAGAATGTATTTTAGACAGATTGCAAAGTCCATACACAACTAACACAGGGCTTTTGACTTTGGTTTCGGAGGTTTTATACGGTGTCTCAAAGGTCAAGCCCTAAAAATTCAGGAGATGTTCTTTTGAATTCCACCTTAATATGAGGCTGATTTTACAGCCCAGGGCTTCTACTGAGAAAGAAGCCAGTTCCTTCTTTGCTGTGGGTTGAGACAAGTGTGAAAGAGTCTGTTTTCTAAGTAGACCACAGCCACTTTCATGAGCTAAATAAAGAGAAGAAACACACATAAGACTGTTAGTAGGGGGAAACTGACATTTAGAAGGTATCTAATCTAGTTTGGTTTTCTGCATTGATCAAATTCACCAAATAACTGTTTCCTAATCCTCTTCCTTTATCTGAAGAGCCAGGGGAAAGAGGCCAGTTCAGAATGGTCATGGTGGCCTGGGAGTGGCTTGCCCTCCTTGATCTTTCATTGAGGGTAATCACAGCTACACAAACTGCAGCTAATTTTTCAGGACCATGCTGCTTAACATGACATGACATTTTATTTACAATTCAACAGTGTCAACATGGTGGTAATAATGTGAGAAGATGATTTCATTGTTGGCAAATAGATCCTTTCAATTGGTTGATAAAATTGGGAGAGTGTTGATAGGATTGCAGATTACCTGGGAAAAATGTTTGAAGTTATAACCTTGGAAGTCTAAACCAGGTAGCTTTATCTGGAAACTTAACTGCTAAAATCTTTAATTTTCTGTGGGTTTGGGTTTTTGGACATTTTTTCGGGGGGTTGTGTTGTGTTTTTGTTTTTGTTTTTGTTTTGCTTTGTTTTTTGGCAATCTCTTTTTAACTTGTTTTTTTTCCAGTCAAACTGGGCAAAGTCCTCATTACATTGGCAGGGTTGTGATCACCGCGTCCCTGAGATCTTCCCTTCTGGAGCAGTGATATTGTTTGGCTTTGTGTCCCCACCCAAATCTCACCTTGAGTTGTAATAATCCCCAGGTGTCAAGGGTGGGACCAGGTGGACATAACTGAATCATAGGATAGTTTCCCCTATACTGTCCTTGTGATAGTGGGTGAGTTTTCACGAGATCTTATGGTTTTGTAAAGGGCTCCCCTCTTTACTTGCTTCTTGCTTCTCTTACCTGCCGCCATGTATGACATGCCTGTTTCACCTTCCGCCATGATTGTAAGTTTCCTAAGGCCTCCCTAGCCATGTGGAACTGTGAGTAAATTAAACATCTTTTCTTTATAAATTACCCAGTCTCAGATGTGTCTTCACAGCAGCATGAAAATAGACTGCTACAAGCAGGAAGTCAGATTTCTGCTACAAAAGACTCATTCCACTCTACTGGGTTGACTGGTCTCATGCCCAGTCTTACCTTGTTATATGTGGAACTCTGAGACTGCCCTGGTCCCACCTTCTTGAAGAAGTCTTACATAGTGGTTTTCCTACCTAAATTCCTGATCTCTGGCCATTGTGTGCTCCCTAACCCTCGTTTCAGGAACCAGCAGCACACGTTCGTTACCTGTTTCGATTCTGCTTTTCTATGCCCATGACAACACCCTACACTTAAACTGTGGGGCTGGTTTTTTATTTCAGTATTTCACCAAGGAGTCCCTTGTGGAAGTGCTACACAGACGCGCACATGCAGAGTGCCGATACAGTGGACCTGCATTGTTTTTAATGGATACCGGTCACCTCTGCCCAAAAGGACTGCCATAGAAATACTAAAGGTTAACTTTCCTCCACCTGAGATTTGCTACTGACATTAACAGAACTCACTTGAGAGATGAATTTGCTCTTTAAAAATTTATTTCCTATGCATTTTCTCTTCCTGTAAATGGGAACCTGGGATCTCATAAAACTGAATTAAAATTATCAAATACTATTGAACCAACCTAATGAAAATTTTAACCAAAAGTCATCCTAAATTAGGTATGTTCTATGCTGAGAACACAAGCCTTTGAAAAGTAGGTATTGTTCTTATGTAAACTCATGAATGAAGACTTCCTTGAATAAATTACTTCTTAATAACATCAGAGAGTCATTGGCTGGGTAAATATTTCCCTGGGGCACTCACTGGGATTCCTGAATTTAAATGTTCAATAGAACTTCATATTTGTCACCTTTACTAACGAGTTTTTCTTTATGAAATCATTATTAGCATGAAAAAGTTAAATTTTGTATCTAATTTCTAGAATTAATGCTGTTTAAAAGACCTTAAGGGGTTGAAAGTTTTCTTGCCAGGATGCAACATTTACATAATTTCTATTGCCCCGACGTTTACACTCTCCTACCCACTGTCAATTTGCTACCTGAGGCACGAGAAAGAAAAATGATCAGAACAGCCAGAATGTCTGGGAATTTCTGCAAACAGGAACAATGAATCTTCTCAAAAGAGCAGATAGCAAAATGATGTCTCCTAGTCTAACTTGTGATTCAAACATACAAAGCCTTACCATTGTTCTTTCTACAGTACAGACTCGCAGCAAGGGCTACTACTGCTGCTACATTTATGGTATTCGTGAACAAGTTTATCACCATGGTTAAACAATTCCCCAAGTTACAAGAAATCTGTTTTGTTATAGTCAGTCTGGAGTTTTTATTTTTGAATTTAGGATTTTACCTGCATTTCTTT
This sequence comes from Macaca fascicularis, assembly GCF_037993035.2. Taxonomy (NCBI): domain Eukaryota; kingdom Metazoa; phylum Chordata; class Mammalia; order Primates; family Cercopithecidae; genus Macaca; species Macaca fascicularis. The sequence continues at coordinate 11,586,406 of NC_088383.1, forward strand.
CATTTGAACATGACAGCAGATGGACTAAGTTCTCTCTTATCAAAGCAAGAACTGTAGGTCCTGTAACTGCAGCTTGAAACTATCAGTATATCTCACATTGCAGAACACTTTAAGGTAGGAGATACAGTGCTTGTTTATAAACAGATCTGGACTGCTTTTCCACATAGGGGATAGTGAGGCAACGCTATGACATTTCCAAGATGCCACTGCCTTGACCACAGTCAGAAAGAAAGATGCTAACAAATTATAACCACTGCCTTCCAGTGCTTCCCAGACCTGACCCAGCCTCCTCCAGTTTGTTTGTTTAACTAGACTCCCAAATTGATAGGTATCATTATGCACAACAGAGTAAGCCAATTGAATAGCTGATGCATGTCCAGTACAGAGACAGTCCTGGGTACAACAGAGGGACCTCCATGTATTACTCCTTGATCACTGGTTATTCATGGCACCTTTATAATATTTACAGTATTTAGCATCCCTAAGAATTGAACCAATACTGTAAACCAATTCGTGATGATATGATTGGTTGTATGAAAATAAATTGTACCAGCCACTTGTTTTTTTGTCTGGGCTCAGTGGCTCACGCCTGTAATCCAAACACTTTGAGATGAGAGTGTCACTTGAAGGCAGGAGTTTGAGGCCAGCCTGAGCAACAAAACCAAACCCTGTGCATACTAAAAATATTAATTAATTAATTAGTTGCGTGTGGTGATGCATGCCTATAGTCCCAGCTACCTGGGATGCTAAGGCAGGAGAACTGCTTGAGCCCAGGAATTCGAGGCTTCAGTGAACGATGCTCACACCACTGCACCCCAGGCTGGGCAACAGAACAAGACCCTATCTCTCTCTTAAAAAATAAAAATAAAAAAGTAGTTAAATTTAAATTTTAAAGAAGAAAAAAGGTACCATTTCTGAGTACCATAATTTTTGTTACCTTTTGTATTAGTCCATCCTCACACTGCTATAAACAACTACCTGAGACTGGGTAACTTGTGAAGAAAAGAGGTTTAATTGGCTCACAGCTGCACAGGCTTAACAGGAAGCATTACTGGGAGACCTCAGGAAACTGACAATCGTGGTGGAGGGGGAAGGGGAAGCAAGGACCTTCTTCACATGGTGGCAGAAGAGAGAAAGAGTGAAGAGGGAAGTGCCACACACTTCTAAACCATCAGATCTTGTGAGGACTCACTCACTATCATGAGAACGGCAAAGGGGAAAATCCGCCCCCATGATCCAATCACCTCCACCAGGTCCCTCCTCCAATACTGAGGATTACAAATCAACATGAGATTTGGGTGGGGACACAGAGCTATACCATATCAACTTTGCAGTGTATCAGATTAAAAGCACATTTCACAAATCATAACATGAAAAATGAAAACTAGTATTTGAATATACTTCATAGCACTGTGAAATACTTTCAACCTGCAGGCTAAAGACATGAACAGGAGTTACTCATGGATAGTTTATGACAATGAATTTACTCCTAAGCTAACACCAGAAAAGGCATTCAAATCACATGAACCAAAACAGATCCACTGAAGAACCTGGATTAGCAAATAACTGAGAGTGTACATCAACCTCCTCAAACAAAGCCCTCTATTCAGCCAAGGAATTTCAACAGAATTGAAAGTTCATTCCACATTATGCAATGAATTTAATGAAATATATACATGTGAACAAAATTCTATATCTGTACATAACATGTTCCTATTGAATTTCAGTAGCAATAAAACATGAAATCCCATAGAAGGTATTTCATTCAACAAGTATAGGTGGAGGACATTCCAAGCGCCAGTCAGATCTACATGCAGAGACTCCAGTGGCAGGTTTCAGGATATACAAGATTGAGAATGAGGTTAAAATGATGACCATCTCTGTGGATCATAAGCTGTAATGTCCATATATGGGTGCTAGGAGCTATAGTCTCCAGTAATACTGTTTCTCTTTGTATCACTTTTCTGAATTCTGACCCCTCTCCTCTTCTTCATTGGCTTCCAAGACTATATAGGTTTCCTCCTTGCCAGAAGATTCTCTACCTCACATTAGAAATTCCCAGTACTTTGCACCTTTCTCTTTGTGACTGGTTCATTATGATGCCTGAATTGCAGGTGTTACCCTCTGTCGTATGATGTTCTCCAGACTGTAGCTTCCTTCAGTTAAAGGATTGAGTTTGCTTGAGCAAATCAAGCATGTTTCCTAGTCTATCAGCCTAGATAATTAAGATTATCTGTACATCTTACTAAGCGTTATCTTGTGTCTGTGTGTATATGCACAAACATAGATTAAAATAATACACTGTGTATGATACAGTGAGTGCTAAAATAAAAGTAGAGAATGAAGGCAAAATGCCTACCACTCCCATCAAGCATCCCATCAGTACACAATGGTTGACAATATGCAGGACCAGAAGACAGACCACCTGCATGCAAAATACCAGCTCATGGTGCACGCCTATAATCTTGGCACTTTGGGAGACTGATTTGGGCAGATCACTTGAGGTCAGGGGTTCAAGAACAGCGTGGCCATGGTGGTGAAATCCCATCTCTACTAAAAATACAAAAACCGAGTGTGGTGGTGCACGCCTATAATGCCAGCTACTCAGGAGGCTGAGGCAGGAGAATCACTTGAACCAGGGAGGCAGAGGTTACAGTGAGCCAAGATCATGCCACTGCATTCCAGCATGGGTTACAGTGAGACTTTGTCTCACAAAAACAAACAAATACCAGCTCAACCTCCTTCAAGCTGTATGTCCTTGAGGAACTTATTTTTCTTTCATTGTCTCAGTTTTCTTTTCAGAGAAATGGAAAATCACCATATTCCTAGGATTATGATTATTTTTAAGGTACATGTTTAGGGATTAGAAAAAAATATATGTTTAAGATGTTTGGTATCCTAATTAGCACATGTTATTATGACGATATCCTGAAGGAGACAAAAAAAAAAGTAGGTGTCCACCCATAGCAAACATCTGACCTGAGTTTGGGGTATGTTGAGCATAAAGCCTGAATATAGAGGGTAATAAATGAGAAGATGGAGACATTAACAAGGCTGGACGTTTGCAATGGGACAGATAAATGGAGAATTAGTGATACGTTACCAAAGCAGCTCTTGAATGACAAGCTGTCCATTGTCAATAAGGAGGGCCCCAGAAAACCCAGCTCATGAAGTAGGCACCAAAGCATTGCTTAAGGCCAGTGTGTAAATTGGAAGCTGGACGGAGACCAGTCTGTGGGCATTGGTACGGTTGATATCTTAGTCTGTTCAGGCTGCTATAACAAAATACGCTAGACTCAGGGTCTCCTAAGCAACAGAAATTGATTGCTCACAGTTCCTCAGGCTGGGAAGTCTGAGGTCAAAACACTACCAGACACGGCACCTGGTGAGGAACCTCTTTCAGGTTGCAGACCCCCAATCAGTAGCTGCATCCTCACTTGGCTAAAGGATGCTAGCTTTCTCAGGTTTCTTTTATAAAGACATGAATCTCATTCTTGAGAGCCTCACCCTCATGACCTCATCACATTCCAAAGGATCCACCCCCCAATACCATCACCTTGGATATTAGGTTTTTGGTTTGGTTTGGTTTGGTTTGGTTTGACAGGGTCTTGCTCTGTCACCCAGGCTGGAGTCCAGTGGCACAATCGGATTTTGGCTCACTGCAACCTGCATCTCCTGGCTTCAGAGAATTCTCCCACCTCAGCCTCCTGAGTAGCTGGGATTACAGGTGAGTGCCACCATGCCCAGCTAATTTTTGTATTTTTAGTAGAGACGGAGTTTCACCATCTTTGGCCAGGCTGGTCTCGAACTCCTGACCTCAGGTGATCCACCTACTTCAGCCTCCCAAAGAAGAATATGTTTTAACATATAAATTGGGGGGTGGGGCACACACCTTCAGACCTTAGCAGTTGGTGTATGATAACATCAAGCCCTATCTAAATAGCAGTTAGTTTGTTTCATAGATCCTAAAAACGTGTCCAATATGACAGTAAATCTATGACAGAATATTCAATTTCACTATAAAATGGCTCCAGGAAAAGATCTGAAGCCAATGGAATTGATTAATTGAGCTCAGATTGGTAGAACAGTCCCATAAATCAGGTGGCTCCGGTGACTTTATGCAGACGAACTGACTTTGATCTCCGCTTTGATTCCTTCATCTGGAACAAGCAAATAACAAAACCAACATCTCTCGGGATGCAGGGAGGATTAATAAGAAAGACAAAACCTATGAAAGTGCTTAGCAAAGTATTTGATATACATACGTGAAGTTCTTTTCTTTGCTCTTCCTAATTTCATCTACAAAATTACATACCCATGTGTTTTCAGAATAATTCATCCAAGCCACAGACCAGCTGCCTTCTCAGTAAACTGCAGGTCTGGGTGAGGTGTGCATTTAATAGCTTGCTTGTGCAACCAACATGTTTTGGTCTCAGCTCCTTCCCGGCTGACTTCTGCTTTATGCTCTCTCACTTTACAGAAAAGTCAGCAATGAAAGGCTTCTCATAGCGGTCATCGATTTGTTATCACAAACAAATCGTGAAAGACAGTACAAAAATTAAAGACCCATCTTTACATGCCAACACAAAAGGAAGGGTGTCTAGAGGCAGTCTTTTCAAAAACACCCACACACTGTCATCACCATCTTAATCATCACTCTTGATTATAAAATTCAGTAATGAATTCTGTCTTTGAAACTAGCTTGCAGTGTGGCTTTAGGTAAATATATAATATACTCGTAAATGTGTACATATAATACATAATTATATAATATACTAGTAAATTAGTGTATATAAAAATACTTGTATAATATATAGTATCCATATACTAGTGTATGTTACCTATGTACATTTACATAACATATATATTTGAATTTTCTCACAATAAAATACCTCAGCTTCCTCACAGAATTTTTCTGATGAACAAGTATAATAGTAGATGCAAAAGATGCTTTAAAAAATGAAATATTTCTCCAATTCTGTGAATTCATATCTGTATATATACACATACATATCAAATTTACAAAAGAAAATAATACATGTTTTTGAGGACACCTCTAAGTTACTTTCTTTCTGATAGTAAAGTAACAATCATGACAGTAATTATTCAATCAGGATTTCAATATAATCTGTGGGTCCCATAAGGACTTCTTTTTGTGCTTCCTGGGTCTGGCAGGTGGTAGAGATGGGGATATCAATGGTGAGGAACTCATATGCAGTTTTTGTCCTTGTAGAGATGGATACTTAGACAGTTAGCAAATTATTGCAAATTGTCTCAGCACTGTATGGATAAGAACAGAGCAAATAAGCTCTCATGAAAGCATTCCAGGAGGAAGTGACATTTGATCTGTCTGCATGGTGATTTGCAGTTATCTAGGTAGATAGATAGTGCGGGGGAATGGGAAGGAGGTGACTGGTGAGGAAGCACCTCCCAGACAGAGGGGGTTGCCTGACTGCAGATGGCTTGTACATTTGAGGAACTGAAAGAAGACTGGAAAAGTGAGAGAGGCCCGGATTGCCAGAGAAGGCTGGACTTTGTTGGGGCCTTGCTGATCATTGTAAAGATTTCGGTCTTTCAGAGCCATGAAACGACTTCTGGCTTTTCAGTTGGAGTGAAGGGGTTAATGTTTCCTGAATGGTGTCTCTGGTGGCCTGTTGGGAAGAATAGAACAGCATCGTCGTAGTTTCCAGTTCTCACAGCCTTTTCCCTCCATCTTCAATGGAGACTGCTCTGATCTGTGTAGCAGCCGCAGAGGCCCAGATACTGAAATGCTGGTATTTCAGCATTTCCGGAAAAAGCTTCGCCTCTACCTTAAGCTGAGAATTTCACCCCCACTAGGTATCTGGAATTCCCAGACAAAAGGTTTACCCCTTTGGATTTCAGCCTTGTCCCTGTTCAAATGCTAAAAACATGCTGAGAGGGAACACAGCAACTGTGCGTGCATTGCACCTCGATATGGATAAATCATTGAATCGTTGCCTGGGAAGAGGTTTTATTCAGGAAGAGGCGGAATGAGAGACCCAATGCAGGAAGGCTGATCAGGAACATGAGCAACCCCAGGGAAGAGGGAAAAGAAGAAAGGGAGGCCCGAGGCTGGGTTCACAGACTCTGCAGTTCATTCCAGTCACTTCCTTTTGGGAGAACTGTTTGCATGCAGCCTCTGAAGGAGTGAAGGATGTGCCATCCCAAAATACACCAGATTGTTATATTGATTATTTTGAGTTGACCGCCTTCTAGAAGTTGTAGAAATGCAGGAAGGACCCGTCTCTTCCTGCATGCAGTATAGCATAAAGATTCCTCTGGGAGGGGCCTCATACCTGTACCAAGGCGAGAAAACAACCCTCATCACGAGAGACTGAGCACTGGGGCCTCCAATGGACCTGAATTAATAGACTTCTCAAAGTAACGCTTACTTCTATTACTTTCACACTCCCTGCTCCCATATATCTCCTAGTGACTCCTGTAGAAATTGACTGCCCCTAGCCACATATTCTTTGTCCCATAATTTCCACTCAAATTGATCATTCTTTGCCTAAAAAGTACAAAAGCAACTTCCTTTGGCTACTTCTTCATCTCTCTCTCTCTCGAGAAGATCTCTATGTATGTGTAAAGCTAATACAATTTATATGCTTCTTTCTCGTTCATCAGCCTGGTGTCACTTTGGTTGCTAGTTTCAGCCAAAGGGCTCACATAAGAGTTTCAGGGAGATTGGAGGTGACCTCTGACTCTCCTACACCTCCACCTACCAAGTTCTGGCTTTATCTTTTATTCTGCTGCACTTCAACTCAAGGACCCAACCTTGATGTCTCTCTCTGTCCCACTATAATAAGTATGAACAATAAAACCTGATTTATCAGTGGCCCTCAGGTATGGCAACTCACAACAACTCAAGGTGGCATTTGCATTTCTGCTGGAATAAAACATCATGCATGCCCAGCCAGAGACAATGGCAGGAGGCTGCAGGGAGCTGGGAGAAAGGAGAACATCTTCCCTGAGTCCTGAGCCTAGGCAGAGGCTAATGTTTTCCCAACCTGCTCCCAAGGATTAGACAGACAAAACACAGAAAGAGATGCAAATATCTCCAGGAACTAGGACAAGTATGAGCTCAGCTCCAAATGTCAATTACTAGAAGTCTCCAGAGCCTGGTTAAAAATAGATATGCAGGTTTCTTTGTTCACTTGTCAGAAAGGGTCATCCCATCACATCAGATTTCCATCACTCTCTTATCACCCAATAGCTGAGTTGTCAACCATTTGCAACTGTAAGTCTTGGTTACATTGCTGTCACAGGGTCCAAATTAGCACGCGTCCTTTCCACTTTATCCAAATACCCCGGGCACAGGTTTCAGTGGAGAGGCTCATGAACATAATATGTGTAAGCATTACTATAACCAGGCTGTCGTCGTCGTTGTTTTTCAAATGCCTCTGTATGTTTGTGCAAAGACAGAGAAAGGATGGAAGCAGAGACCAGTGACAAATCGCCCATAAGCGAGATGGGTAACCAAGAGGCAGTGCAGGGTGTGGCTGGGGAGAACCACATCCCATTTTCCATTTCTGCTGTTACCTCGCTTAGAGACCGTGAGAAAGTCCCTCGTGCTGCAGTTTTCCTCTTCCTTGTAGTGAGACGAATCCCTAGCTACCCACCTTTGCCCAAGAAATACTGTACAAATGAATTAGATTTAGTCTGAATGTCTCATGAACTTCTCTTGCAAAAAGTGCTCAAATTTGCAGTCAACTCCAAATTAGACTTGGTAATTGAAGGAGCAGCGGTACCAATATTCCCAAATAACAGACAATCTAAAAGTCATTTTGACTTGATTCTGGTATGCAGTGTCTGATTTTGGAGGGGAGCAGCGGATTTGCTTCCCTAATTAGTTTTAGCTTAAGCTGGTATTAAACTTATATTCTATTCCATTCCGTGAGCCCTGCCTGGCTTGAAACAAAAAGAGGAGGAACAGGAAGGAGAAGGCCAAAATGTAAACGTTACCACTAAAAATGCGGAGAAGGGGGAAACAGTCACAGAACAAATGATTTACAAAATCTCAATCAATCTAGATTTAACTCTAGAGAGAGGAAGATATGAACTTCTGGTGGTAGGCGTACCTTCTTTCTTTTGGCTAGAGATTTCCTTTCCACTTGACTGGCCCCTTTATGTCTCTGACCTATGAGCTTTGAAATTTAACCTTGCTAAAGAACTCCTCCCAGCCCGCCAGTCCAAATAAATCACTGTAGTTGTGTCAACGTTTGGGCCATCTTTACCAAGCTTTTTACATCTCTACAGTAATTCCTCCCACAAATAAACAAGGATTTTAAGAATTCACTGTCTCTCTAAAAACTATTGCAATGGGTCCATTTTGGGTAACAAAATTTTATTAGAACTCAGGTGGACTTTTGAGACGGAGTCTCGCTCTGTCGCTTGGGCTGGAGTGCCGTGGCACAATCTTGGCTCGCTGCAACCTCCGCCTCCCAGGTTTAAGTGATTCTCCTGCCTCAGCCTCCCGAGTATCTGGGATTACAGGTGCCCGCCACTAGGCCCAGCTAATTTTTTGTATTTTTAGTAGAGATGGGTTTTTGCCATGTTGGCCACGCTGGTCTCGAACTCCTGACCTTGTGGTTCACCCACCTAGGCCTCCCAAAGTGCTGGGATTACAGGCATAAGCCACCGTGCCAACCCCTTTTTAAAAATATAACAGTTTTATTTCTCTGGCCCTTTATTTACGTTTTTTCCACCAAAATAGCTACGAAAGCAGAGATCCTGCAGAATTGACTCTTTTAAAACCATTTACAGGGTTTACCCAAAGGGTCATCCCGTTCTCCTTGACAGCATCAGCAATTCCGTTATCTCCTCCAGACCCAACCCGACCTCTTCAGAACCTGCAGGCGTTGGAAAGCAGCACCTTCTATTGCTCTGTCTTTGACCCACAGATTCTATAAAATAACAACTGACATTTATAGTTCTTACCATGTGCGGCGACTGTTCTTCTAAGCACTTCATATGTATTAATTCCTTTAGTTACAACTCTATAGAGAGTTGTAATTGTCTGCTTTTTACAGATGAGGAAACCCGAGTAGGGAGATATTAAATAAATTTCAGAACATGACTCAGCTAGTCCGTGTTCGTGTGAGAATTCGCAGCCAGGCATGCTGATTCCAGGGCACAGGTTTCTACTCCACACCTCCCTCTAAATGGTTCAGGCCTGACTTAACCAACAGTGAGACTGTCTTTCTATCCTGCCCAGGATCCGGATAGATCCTCCCCACTGGGGCTCTACGAAGGATACAGGATATAATACTGAAGATCGAACCTGAAAACATAACCCTTTCAACTATCAATGGTCTTGCACTGGCTCTCAATCATCAATTAAAGCAGAACGTCTAGAGATGCGGAATGATGTTTTTAAATAGCTCCCTAGATGGTTCTAATGTACAGCTAGGGTTGAGAACCATCCATCAACATGAATAGAAGGGAGAGGAGGAGAAGAGAATATAAAATGATGGGTAATAATAAAAATTGAGGTACATTACATTCTGAATCCCAACATTACCCCTGAGTATGAATCCCATTCAGCACACAAAAATGTGTAGCATTTTCTCAGACAAGGGAGAATTGCATGCAACTAAGTTAGACCTCCTTGTTTCCCGAAGGTAGGATCACAGAACCCTAATCAATACAGCAGTGTAGGCTGGGATGCTAACTTGTAACAATCTCTTCTGCCTTGAAAGATCTGTGATTTTATAGACAAAATATTCCAATATTGCTGAATGTCAGCCATACAATGGATTAAAATATCCTTTTACCTCTGTTTTTTCACTTTGCATTGACGGTGGAACTTCTGTCATTCTCACTTCAGTACTCTGTAAGCCACATAATTATTTGAAACCCCTGCAGTCCCAGTGCCATGTCTGAGCAAAGATTTAATGTCTGAGTCCTAGAGTGAGATTTCTGATTACCAAGACTTCATTATCTTTATGAAACAAGCGACAGTACACTGACTGATGTACAGGGAAGTTTTATCATAGACTGTTAAGTCTGAACGACCATTGTCAAAACAAATAGAGGAAGCATATTGTGTGATTTACCTTCCTTGATTTTTTTTCCCTGTCTGTTTGCATACCCACTCATCTGCAAGACTGTAAGTCACAATGGGGCTCTCTGTCATTAGTCTGAATTAGGAAGTTTCTACTGTATTTTGGAAATCAAATTGAAGTCCTCAGGAGGTTGAAATGCTCAAAATTATCTAAATGATTTTCATTATTGTAGCTCAGATTTTTATTAAACATGTTACTGCTTTCCAGAAATAATGAACAGTAATATAATAATTAATAATCAAACATACATCAAGGGGTACTTCATTTCAAACTAAAAAATTAAAAGGCTGGTGATCAGCATCCCTGGCAGTGGAGTGGAGTCTCCCGTTTCGCTAGGAGATACATTAGCTGGGTAGTTAGGGCCTAGTTAACTCACAGGCAGGCACACTGCTTCCTCCCTCATCACGCTGTCTGAACATCTGTCTCCAGCATCATATCTGTTCAGTCCTAGCACATGCTTCAACCATGGAAGTAGAAGTTTTAATTACATTCATAGTATTTAATAGCAAGAGAATGCCATCCCTGTTAAAATGCTCGCCCACCCCAGCCCCAGATCAGCCAAGCAGGAATGCAGGAGCTTATATAAGAATTTTTTTTTCTTTATTTTTTGGGTCGGGCATGGTGGCTCATGCCTGTAATCCAAACAAGTTGAGAAGCCTAGGTGGAAGGATCCCTTGAGGCCAGGAATTCAAGATCAGCCTGGGCAACATGGCGAGACCTGCTCTTTGCAGAAAATTTTAAAAGTAGCCAGCAGTGGTGGCACAAACCTATAATCCTGGCTACTCGGGAGTCTGAGGTTGGAAGATCGCTTGAGCCCAGGTGTGTGAGGCTGCAGTGACCTGTGATCGTGCCACTGCACTCCAGCCTGGGCAACAGAGCTAGACCTTAACTCTAAAAGAAAAAAATAAGGAATTTTCTTCCCTCCTATTCATCCTACCCTACTTTTCTTCTAGACTATTCCCACATGAACGTAGTCACAAAATAAATGTGTGAAGCTCTCAAACTCTGTGCATGAGTCCCATTTTCTTCTTTCTTCCCCCTCTCTCAGAAGTCAGCCTCCTTTCCTATTGAAAAAAAAAAAAAAAAAAACCTCAGGGTGAGACTTTTCCTTAGCCATGGAGTAACTCTCAAAGTATTTGCGTTTAAATATTTAATTTCCTATGATGGGATGAAAGGCTGTGATTGAACTACAGGAAGAGAGAGGGAGTGGTGGAAGTGCAGGGTAAAGAAACTCCACTTGAAATTATACGCAAAAATCTAGAGTGGAGCCTACAACTTGGTATTTATTCATTTAGCACTTAGGAGATCAGAAAAGAGCATAATGAGTTTGGGTTTGTATCTTTCCCCCCAAAAGCTTCTTGAATGTCCCGTCACTGCGCTGCTAAAATCACGATGGAGTCCAGATTCTTTTTAACCCACTTAGATGATTGGATGTCCCCAGGTCCTAGTTCATGTATAACGTTTGGCAACCTCGTAACACATGAGGCCCGTTCACCTGTAGAAGCCTGTGTGGCCCAGTTTGCCATGAGCAATTCTAAATTACGACGCTCGGCCAGTGTAATCAGTCTTTGTGTTGCCCATTGCTCTCTAGAATGCACCAGATGATAAATCAGATGGTCACCTACTTATGATGTCCTTCATGGTCAGGCCCAGCCTCCACCCTGGTCTTCCTTCACTCACTGGTGCCACACTCTACATCCCAGCCAGACTGAGCTAACTTTGACTATTTAAAATGTCTTTAACTTGCCAATTACACAAGGTGTTCTCTCAGTCTGCAGCGGGTGTCTCCCCTTCCTCCCTCCCTTCCCACTCCATCCCTGACTATTTTAGTCTCATCTTTCAAGTTTCAGAGTATATGACACTTCTTTCAGGAAGTGAAGACTAGCCAGGAGTCCCTTCTACATGTACTTTTCTCAGTAGTACTTGATACATCATGTTGCTTTGATGAGATCCTCAAAGGATAGATCCTTATTCATCTAGCACCTAGGACAGCACTTGGCACTAAGTAGACACTCACCAAAACTTGCATTTCTTGAGTGAGTGGGTGAATAAATGAGTGAATGGATGTCAGTAGTGCAGGGGAAGTTTGCATTAATTCATCTCCCTGTTCATATGACTACTCCTGGCCTGAATGTTCCTCCAGCCCAGAACTGTGAGCATCCTCCATCAACATCCTCCACTTACGGTGTCTTAAGCCAGAGTGTCTCCAGAGTAAAGAAAGGCCTGTGACCCTCAGGACACTCCAGGATGGTAAGAAAAGGGGTGAAAAGAAGTGAAATCCTCCAAATAGGAAAACATGGTAGAATTCATGAGGTTTCACCCCATAAAATGGACAGCAAGGGCCCAAGTTTTCCAAAAAGCCAGCTATGAGCAGCATATGGTATTAGAAAACGAAGACTTGAAGAACTCAAGTGAATCGTCAAAAGTTACAGAGTGGTTAGTGGCAGAGTCAAGAAAAATACTCAGATTTCCAGATACAAAGTCCAGTGACCTTTCTTTGCCTAGATTTTACAACTTCAAACTCTTCCATTTTACCAAAACCTTAGGCAGATAGATTTACAAGCCGTGCAAAGATATTACCATCTCTGGGCTCCTGCTGCTGCTTTGAAGAAGAGAAGATAAAGCCAATGAAAATATCAAACAAAGCTCAGAAGGCCTTTAATGTTACAAGCATGAACGTAACTATTCCAACAAGACTAGCCTACGACTCAGATTTCATCTTCCCAATGCCATTGTGACTCAGGAGTTTTTCAATCCTAGGGGGTCAGTGCTGAAGTCCCGAGCTCTGGCATTTGGGGGTTACTGGTTTTCCTTCAATGTATCAATCTGGGTTAAATATTCAAATTCACTTGGAACGCTGGCTCTTTGAGTGTGAGTACTCTAGTAAAACTATAAATAACAAGTCAATTTTAGGGTGCTATTTTCAGATGCCAGATTTTACAATCATACAGTTTGACTTAGAAATTCTCCAGTTGGGACTATATCCTCAATCTCCAGATAATTTCTTAAATATCAGCAAAATCCTGGACACCTGATGCTCTGAGGAACTTTTTATTATGTCAAGCAGGGTAAAATATATATATATATATATATTTATAAATATATATATATTTAGTTTGGGGTAGGAAAGATTGTGCACCCAAATGAAGTAAATGTCAGGTCATGGTGAAATGATAGTTGTCACTAAATATTTGAATGGTGATGGTGTGAGATGCCTTCCTTACTAATCTAGATGGCAAAACTAGAAAAATTGGATGAAGTATACGAAGACAGAAACTTGGTTCACATGAAGGAAACCATCCTTCCCTATCAGAGGTGGTCAACAATAAAAGAACCTGCCACAAGGATCTGTGATCAACTTGTCAGTGCTGAAGCAGAAGCTGACGAGATGGCCATCTGTCAAGGATGCTGAAGACAGGATTCCTGCATTGGGTGGCAGGCTCAACGAGATAATCTCCTTTTTGATAATTTACTTCTTACAGCAGGCATTGCACTACTGAGATCCTATAAACTGATTTTAATAAGGTTTGGATTATTCTTCTAAGTCAACTATTACTAAGCATCTAAATTCACCCTTTGCTAAATTTTAATGTAGAGATGACTTCAGGGACATTGGCCTAATCCCTACAAGGTGAAATACAAGCAGAAAAAAAAGGGAATAAATATAATTTTACGCATTAGATACTTCTTTAACATATATTATTAATGCAAGTTAAAATAGAACAACTTCAGAGAAGAGTGACATTTCACCAATTATTGGCAGTTATTATCTTCATATAAACAAAGGCTTTAGGAGCTGATTTGGGAGAGAATAGTCATAAAAACACCAAATATTTGAGGCAGGGAGCAAATTCAAAGGGCATGAAAGAAAAACATGAATACATTGTTAAATTAGTGTTTCCCATTGCACAGTATTTCATTGCACTGGCCTAGTCCACGAGCTCAGAAACTCAGGATCATGTTTAGAAACTGTAAGCTCACAACCAGAAGACACTCTAGAATGCTACTGTCTGGCTTTACAGACAAGGAAGTTGAGACCCAAGAAGGTGAATGGCTTCCCTGTAGTTCCTGAGATTACACAGTGCTGAGAGACATTCGTACTCTTTCTGGTCAAAGTAATTAATTTATGTATGGCTGGTACCTTGGGACACAGGACAATGACATTAAATGACCCTGAAAAAACAAAAGCAAAAAAATTGGCTTGGCATGTATAAAATACCTCCAAATTAAAATTTAACAAATAAACATCAGTGTGCAAAATGAATGGAAAGCAAGATAATATTACAGTGCTTCATGATGAGAAAAGTCAGTGACTCAAGAAAGAAGAGGAAATTATAGGAAAAGGGTTATAGATTTTTATATTTTAGAGCTATTTCTCTTCTCTTCCTCTCTTTTTATTAACAATAGCTCATGGTAAGATCTTGCCTTGGAATCTGATGGAAATAGCAGTATTGAGTGAAGGACAAAGTCTACATATGTGATTAAAATAATATACTGGGAATGGTTGAAAATTATATGTAAGAAATAATAACCTGGCCGGGCACGGTGGCTCACGCCTGTAATCTCAACACTTTGGGAGGCCGAGGCGGATGGATCACGAGGTCAGGAGATCGAGACCATCCTGGCTAACAAGGTGAAACCCCATCTCTACTAAAAACATAAAAAATTAGCCGGGCGTGGTGGCGGGCACCTGTGGTCCCAGCTACTCGGGAAGCTGAGGCAGGAGAATGCCGTGAACCTGGGAGGCAGAGCTTGCAGTGAGCTGAGATCGCGCCACTGCACTCCAGCCTGGGTAACAGAGCAAGACTCAGTCTCAAAAAAAAAAGAAAAAAAAATAATAACCCTCCGAGCGTGTTGTTAATCACCTTGACCCTTCCAAGTACACACACACACACACACACACACACACATACACACCATACAGGAACATGCACATACCTCCAAATAGACTAAATTTGTATCTAGAAAAATGAATGCATCATTATATAACCTACATAAAGGCAAATGCTATTTCTGGCCTGTGGTCTTTAAGCTGCCTGCCCTTGCAAGGTGTTATGTATGCAATATATGCTTAATAAATACTCATATATGGGAAGGATGATGATGATAACAACCTTTGCCAAATGCCAATTACAGGACATCCAGTCAACGCTTCATGGGTCAATACATCAGCAGAAAGGAAGCGGCAAATGGAATTAAAATAATGTATCTGTTTGTTCATTGTTAATGGCTGCTATGAATTTGAATTAGGCCAGTAATTGCTTCCCTGATATGAGAGCAAAATGCCAAGGTAAAGACTGTAATTAACATGCAGAAGGAATGGAGGCCCCGAGAATGGGGACTTCTTTCAAAAGAAATCTCCAGTTTCTTCTTTCCTTCTTTCAAACCTCTTCCTAGCTTCTTAGCATTCTTTTATTTCAAAATTGTTTTCGTTGTTGGTTTTTTATCTCCCTCCTTCCTCCCCACCCCCACCCTGCTTTTAACTGTTGTTCCCAACTTTGAAGCTAGCAAAATTCATGTGTTTTTAAAATAGCACTTCTTTTCTATGAAAGATTAGGGACTAGGAAGTAAACCAGCCAGCAAGAATGGAAGTCCTGATGAGGAGAATATGTGAATTTGGATAAGACACAGAAGTTTTCAAATAACATTGATTTTCCGAGCTACTCAGGATCCAAGGGGAAATCTAAATGTTTCCTTTTTGTTATTTCTGATCATTGTTTAACAGGAAAAGGGCGAGGCAGTGGTCTAACATGTCCAAAAAAGACAACTTGTCTCAGTTACGTCCATTAACAGATGAATAATGGCAATTATGATCGATTTTTAAAATCCAGCACTCAGGTGTCTTTGATTTCCCTCGGCTGGCATCCATGCGCGATCTCTTACTTCTTTTACTGGCTTGGTATGTGAAATCGTAGCATGTGTTTGACCAACCTAAATCTCCCCACCAAGTAACACTGTTGTAGAAAGGGGAGTATCTCCCCCAGGGGAGCTGATGGCTTGGTGCTTGTGCGAATAACACGGTGAAGAATATATGCTTCATTCTTTCCCTGGTGGCTCCTGGATCTGCCTGGATTCCAGGACCCCTAAAAAGATGTTTTGACTCAGGAGTCCACAATACAGTCATGAAAACTCACAGAACCCTGACTGCCACTTTGCAAGGACTCAAACTCCTATGGCACTAAAGGAACGCTTTAAATAGCAAACAGAACCCAATTTTCCCCACTAGAGCATGGGGCACACTGATAGTAAGTATGCTTGAAACAAAATAAAGGGAGAAAAATGCATTTCTCAAAATAGGCAGGCTGTTGCCATCATAAAGTTGTTACCATCATAAAGTAGGGTAAAGAAGTAGATTTGAGACTCCATTTCTGGGGATAATTAGTGTCCAGGCAAAAATTTCCTGACCAGAACTTCATATCTCGAAGTAGGAATAATTACAGGGAAACCAGAAGCAGTTTAATCAGTGGGCATCGCTTTTTCAAGAAACATATATTAAGCACATGCTCCATGAATGGTACTATTTTATAAGCATAACGAAGTACGGCAGAAGTAGGTTTTGATCCAGTAATATGATTAAGGAACAAATAGTTTGGTTGAAAATCAATTGCCCTGGCTATCCACTACCTGGTGAGCTTGAAATCTGATTTTTTTTTTCCACTGTTGTTTCTCTCTTAGAATGACTTTAAAATGTCAGATTTTGTCTCAGAAGCAGTGGGGGTCCCATCTGCAATTCAGTGACACATAAAAACTTCACGAGAAACACTAAAATGCATTAATGGAATCAGTAGAAAGCTATGGGCATTTTTATGTACTTAAAATGTAATACCCTCCTCATTTTCTTTTTTAAAAGTGAAACAAATGGCATACAACTGAGACGTTGATACTGGTCAGAGAAATGGCCTAACAGAAAAATAAACTAACAAGATTGTACTCTCAGCCCATTTTAAAATTAAGGTAAGTGCTAAGAATTAACTGTGGATTTCAGAGTTTTTCTTTAGTTTTTCCTTTCTTCTTAATCAGAGTTTCTTAACCTTGATTGACACTGTTGATATTTTGGCCCAGAGAATTACTTGCGGGGCTGTCCTGAGTGTCTGGGAAGGGTTGCAGTGGTCCTGACCTCTACCTTCTGGATGCAACAGCAGCATTCTCCCAATGTTAAAAGCAAAACTCTGTCTCTAGACGTTGCCAAATCACCCCCTCCGTATAGACAGCCATTGCTTTATATTGATGCCTAAAACAAAGTCAGTCGTGTGACTTGCTGTTGGCCATAAGAGTAAATTTGGAATTCAGTATATGACAGTTGCTGTCAGTTATTCCAAAAAATCACATAGGCCAGGAGCTATGACATTATAGAATTAATATTTGTATTGTGTTTCTTATGGGTTTCCTTTCTTAAGAAAAAAATGACAGGCTTTGTGATTGGCTGGTGTCAGGGTTGCATATTTGAGTCATAAGGATACTGGTCGCATTTGAGTCCCTGGGACACTGTGTTCATTGTCCAGTCTCCAAAGTCCATTCATGACCTGCACAGAGCAGAGGTGACCTAGAGCAATTGCCCCAGTTTGTACATCTGGAGGTTAGTTATAAAAACTAACCATGTGCACTATGAAAATGGAGGCGGGGGTGAGCAGGCACGGAGGCTCACACCTGTAATCCTAGCATTTTGGGAGGCTGAGGCAGGCAGATCACTTGAGGTCAAGAGTTTAAGACCAGCTTGGCCAATATGGTAAAACTCTGTCTCTGCTAAAAATACAAAAATTAGTCAGGTGTGGTGGTGCATCCCTGTAGTCCCAGGGACTCGGGAGGCTGAAGCAGGAGAATCACTTGAACCTGGAAGGTGGAGGTTGCAGTGAGCCGAGATCATGCCACTGCACTCCAGCCTGGGCCACAGAGTAAGACTCCATCTCAAAAAAAGAAAAAAGAGAAAATAGTGTGCAGAAGCGAATGTATTTGTTTCACTACCAGTTCACCTATTGGGAGGATGGCTGTTTATGTCTGAATGTACAAGGAACAGGCTGAGCAGTTCTCAACATCCCAAGGCCATCATTTTCCTGTTTATAGAACAGTTTGGGGGCCCCTTTTTCCCTGACTTTCCTCATCTCAGAAGATTTTAGCATGTTTCCGCAGATTCACTATACAGTCCCTTGGAAATTGGTTGGATAGAGACAAAAAAAACTAGAATCTATCAGAATAGGGCAAGTTCATGGCCTTTGAATGGCAGGTCATCTGAGGCTTACAAGATAGATCACCACCCGCGTCCATCCATCAGAGAAGCTTTGGCTCCTCACAAGACACAGGAACGTTCAGCGTGTGCAGTCCTTACTTAGCATTTCAGTAGCACTTGTCACGGTTGACTACATGCTTTTCTAATCACTTTATTCTGTTGACTTCCATGATTTATATTTGCCTAGTTTCCCTACTACATCATGGGTTGTAGGCCATTTTTTTCTAAGCTATGGACCCTCTGTTTTTAACCAAAGCTCTAAATATTGCAAGGTTTATAGGCCCTCCTTTCCTACCCTCTTCTGAGTGATGGCATCTAGCCCTGTGACTTCAAATACAACCAGCAACGAAATATTTTCACAGCCCAGACCATTCTACTGAGACCTGTATTCAGACATCCAACTCCTACCTGGCATCTGCATCTGAAATGGGTATTTCAAACTTAACATGGCCAAAGTACAGACTTTTGATTCTCCATATTCACTTCTACCCATTAGTTCACTCATGACCCCATCATCTCTCAGGCTATAAGTCATCCTTTCTTCGATTTGCTCTCCAAAATATATTCCAACTTCCACCACCACTCACCTTCTCCACTGTTAGTTACACCCTAGTGCACACCACCAGTATCTCTCTACTGGATGAATCCAATTGTCTTCCAAGTGTTGATCTGTCAACTAAGCAATCTTTCAAAAGCTTGAAATCATCTGCTCCCATGATACTTGAGCTGAGCTCCAGCCCTTGGTAAAATAGGCAAGGCCTCCAAAACCTGGCCCTCACCTCCACCATCCTTCCTGTCCCTCCCAACACAACGGTCCCAATGGACCTTACTTCTGTTCTTCAATACATTAAGTTTGCTTCCATTGGAAAGTCTTTGCCTACTGTTCCTTTTGTTTGTGACACCCTTTCCTAAATCCTTCCCCTATCCCCAATGGTCTTTCCTCAAGAGGCCTTCGTAACCTGCTAGAGCAGCCGCACCTCCTGTCACTCTAGTAGAACATTAACCTTTCTCTTACTCATAATGTCTGTTCCTGAAATTATCTTATTTGTTATGTATGCATTGCTTGTTCTCATCACTGGAAGGCATGTCCCTGGTCAGTAGTGACTCTACGGTGTTCATTGCTGTCTCCCCAGAGCCTAGAACAGTGCCTGACACAGAGAACTTCAGTAAACACTTGGGACTGATTATCTAAATGTCATCTAAACAATGGAAGAACCCATTACAAGTTATATGTCGCTGAGTAAGCCAATTGCCTGATTGTATCATGTGCCTGTCTACCCGCAGAGTGCATTTATCCATCTTAAGAATTGCAGATAATCACCTACAACCCTTCAGTGATTTTGATACATTATTCAGGTGAACTACTGTTTTGAGACAGCTTCAAATTCTGGTAGGTCATGCAATTCTGCTTTCACATTTTTGATTACCTCTAAGACCTATTCATATGCAATTGAGTCAAGGACAGGGTAAACTGTTGTGAATGACGAACTAGCAACAAAAGAAAATATGCGGATAGGCCGGGCCGGGTGGTTCATGCCTGTATTCCCAGCACTTTAGGAGGCTGAGACAGGTGGATCACTTGAGATCAGGAGTTCATGACCAGCCTGGCCAACATGGAGAAACCCCATCTCTACTAAAAATATGAAAATTAGCTGGGTGTGGTGGTGTGTGTGTGTACTCCTAGCTTCTCAGGAGACTGAGGCAGGAGAATAGCTTGAACCTGGGAGGTGAAGATTCCGGTGAGCGGAGATTGCATCACTGTGCTCCAGCCTGGGCAACAGAGTGAGACTCCATCTCAAAAAAAGAAAAGAAAAGGAAAAGATGGGTATAGGTGGGCTTTGAGAGATAAGATCAACAATATAGATAAGATATATGTAAGATAAGATATATATAACAATATAAATAAGATAAGATATCTCTCTTTTGAGAGATAAGATCAACAATAAGATCAACACGAAGACCCTACTTTCAGGTAGTCTTTAGATGGGGATTAAAAACATAGCCCCCCCAAAATATCAAACATCTTTTGGCCACTAGAAAATGTGAAATTTCCCTCAAGAAAAGCCCTTCAATTTTGGCAACTTTCTGAAGCTCATTTTTTGCATCTATACCACTGTTATTTTGTCGGTAATTGCATGGTTGTTGCCAACATCATCAGCCTTTTCTTTGGTAAAAGAAATTTTCGTCTGAAAAAGTAAAGAAAGAATGCAGTGCAATTACTAGTATTGACCTGGAATATAAAACAGGATGGTAGCTGAATTATAACTAATTAGAGGCTAGCCATCAGAATTAGGGAGCTCTGCTGGCTAGACATGTTCAGCTTCAAGAGGAAAAGAAAGTGTGAACTAGGGGGAAAAAATCACAGACTATCTTGCATCTTTCCACAGTTCAGCAATTAAATGAGATTCACACCAATTGAGATCAAGAGTGCCTGCAGGCTGACATAACAAAAGAAGGTTATATATGCCCCTACGACATGTTGACAGAATTACAATCATCTCAGTGTTAAGAGGTATGGGGGATTTTTGATGAGTTCTTTATAAAGGATACCTTTTCATCATAGGGAAAATAACTTCTCCAAAATGTAAAAGTGGGCATGCATCTTTTGGCATCCACATGCTTATAGCTGAATTGACAAATAATTATGTTAGCTAAGTTCGAAGAATGTATCCTCTGTCTTCTCATCCATGCCCCAAACAAACTTGACACATTTAAGAAGCCCTATTTAAAAAATAATAATAATAATCTCACTTATTAGAAATAGTTGTTATTACAAAGGCATTTTATTTCCACCATACAAAAGATTCATCACAGGGTGACTTTATTAAAGAGTTCTCCTGTGTTTTTAAGTGTTTGCTTAGAGATTATTATCAGACCTAGGTGACAGAAAGAAGGAGATTTAAAGTTCAAATTCTAGCAGCCATAACCAACTGAAGAGCTCCCAGAAATAAAAATAAAGCATCTCTGAAATCATTACGTGAGTCAATAGCAAAGTATGTTAACATTTTAAGAACTTCATGGATCATTTTAAAGCACAAAACCATGATATAAAATAAGGTGTTAGTAGTTAATATAGTTAATCAAAGGCCATGAAGGCGAGAAAATGCACCCTTTGCTTTTTCAGTAACTGGGGAAAAAAATTTGTGTTTCTTACTAGCTCCATAGAATTTTCAACAGTCCATCTTCCTACTCCTAAGCTAGACAATCAAATTGTATAAATGAAATGTTTTAATTATAGTTCCTTTGTTTAGCATTCAGTATGTCCTTCTGCTTTCAAGTTGCTGAATCTTTGTTCTTGGTCAAAAGTTATTACCTATTCTTTCATGAGAGCATCTTTTTCCATATTTATTGTTTACTACCTTTATAATTAAAAGAAAAAACATAAATTATGATTCCTTTTATTGATTTATTTTACATAATATTGTGGGCTCAAATAACACAGATAGAATCATTGTAGGATTGTTCTATGAAATAAAACATTCCTGAGGCATTATCCAAAACGTCTTTGGTAGAAGAGTTGGTGACCAAGGATTTAGTTTTATTCCCCTTACACAACCATCATTTTCCCGGAGACTAAAATAACTCCTCTCTCTGCCTGCCATATAGGGTTGCTGTAAGGATAAGTTATCGGAAAACTCTCCGGGAAGCATAAATAGCTATGCACAAAGTTGCTAGAAATAGTGATATTTAAACTGGTATATCCTTTGCATTTATAAGGAACACATGACTAGGAAGTTAGTTCCTGGCATCCGTGAAATATTGAACCTTTCTGCATATGCCCTCATTTGGGGTGACTTGTTCTTTTGACATCACCTGAGTTGAAGTAGTCCCAATACAGTTCTCTCTGCATTTTAAAAACAAACTTCATTCTTCATTAGTTAGAAAAATTCTATTTGAACATCAACGGAAACAATGTAGGAGAGAAGAATGGATGAATCCAACTGGCTTTCCTAGATGGCCCCTGGATATACAGTCATTCATGTAAATCCTGATACCATCAGCAATTGAGAGTCATTTTGATCAATGATACTCTTCTGTTAATATCCTAAACATACGAGTCAATAGTTCATGAAACTTCTAACATATAATACATACTTAGGTATTGTTTGTTAAAATCATTGAGGCCGGGCACAATGGCTCATGCCCATAATCCCAATACTTTGGGAGGCAGAAGCCAGCAGATGAGCCCAGGAGTTCAAGACCAGCCCAGGCAACATGGCAAAACCCCGCCCCTACTAAAACTATAAAAATTAGCCAGGCACGGGGGCACACGCCATAGTCCCAGCTACTGGGGAGGCTGAGGTGGGAGGATAGCTTGAGCCCAAGAAGTCGAGGCTGCAGTGAGCTGAGATCACACCATTGTACTCCAGCCTGGGTGACAAAGCAAAACTCAGTCTCAAAAAGGAAAAAAAAACAATCATTGAGACTGAACGTTTAAACCTATATCCTTTTTTGTTACTTTGGCTTTTTGGAAGTGTAGATATAAAATTGAGTTAGTTAATGCTACTATCAGTTTATGGTCATGCTCCTTCCTTTGTTTTCATGCCAACCGCAGGTGCACACCACGTCTAAGTATCAGAGACCAAGGTGATTAGTTTCAACACAAGCACTGGCGACCAAACTTTCCACCAAAGCAAAGATAACCTGCTGTTGGAACATTCCAACACTTTCACTGCAACATTTTCAGTTTGGTTTTTTTTTTTCTGCTTTTATTTCCATGGCCAAAGTTTGTGCCTAAATTTCATGACCCAGATGCTTTAATTAAGCCTAACATAACTAATCAATACCAGTGAAATGCTCCTGTAATTTAATGGAGCAGATAAAGCCCAGATATCTAACAGTTAAGGATAAAGCATGTGGGCATGTGAATCACTTTTTATCAGGGACTCAGTGGGATCATAATGTATTCTTTCAATCTGTACCAAAGGTAGTAGCAGGAAGCTATTTTATAGATTTCTTGGTAATCTGAGCTGATATTATACCTGTTACAGGACTTTTCCAATAAAATAGAAACACAGCAGGATAAAAAAGATACAAATGGTGATTTTATAACAGTCAATAAAAGCTTGACTCTATAGTAATGGAAAATTTGTTCATGAATTGTGAAGTAGCAGTGGCTCAGTTGGTGTGGTAATAAAATAATGTGTACCCTAGCTTTGGAACTTTTTTTAATGTGCTAGCATGTACCTTTAATTTACTAGTTTTTTCTTTCCTTTGAGGAGTCACCAAAGGCAATGAAACTTATTTTAAAAATAATGTATCTTAGTCAAATACAGACAACTAATCAAAACAGTCTCTTGAATGTCTTTTTAAACTACTTTATAGGCCATTACTTTTTTTCATGAAAGAAAATTTCAGCCCATTATGTGAAAAAATAAATTTATATTTAGTTCTCTCTTCTCACGTAAATGGAAACGAAACATTTTATGTTTAAAATAGTTAACCTCATGCCTCCCAAATGAGTTATAGCTTTTCACTATCTTTTAAGTCACACGTTGGCCTATAGGAAGTAAAATGCAGGAAGAATGTTTCACCATTGTATGTGGTAATATAAATGAACAACAAATCAAAAGCAAAGAAAAAAGAATTGGGGTCCTTTGGAGGAAGACGGAAGGAATTATGTGATGTTCTAATTGATCCAGAAAAATGTATTCTGTCCGGAATACTTCTCCCTACTTCTTTCAAAGGAGGATGCTATCCTCTAGGCTTCTGTTAGTGTCTTTGTGGGTATTAATTTTCTGGGAAAATTGTCTTTGTTCCTACCTTTTCCCCAGGGTTCTTAAATTATTATAAATAATTAAAATAATGACCGAATTCTGTTTCCTAGTGAGCATATACTGTCATATTCATGATCTATAATTGTTTCACTCCAATGACAAGAGGCATTCATGTAGATTATATAACTTCATCTTTGGTGTTAAAAACAAAGAAGATAATTATTATCTCTGGAATATGGAACATGAAATCTTGAAAGAATGAAGCTACCTATAAAGGCTGTCTTGCCCAACAAACCAATTCAGTTTTCTTTAAACTTCTAAAATTTTGAATAAACACATCTTAGAGCCTTATTTCAAAGTGAGTGCTATCTTACTCTTAATAGGAAAGCAAAGACCACTAGTAAGTTTGAACCAACAAGGCTTCTATTCTATGCATTCCTTTACCCTTTCATAGACTTCCTCAATTCCCCACATACAAATCTATGATTTCTTGGCCAGGCACGGTGGCTCATGCCCGTATTCCCAGCACTTTGGGAGGCCAAGGCGGGTGGATCACCTGAGGTCAGGAGTTCAAGACCAACCTGGCCAACACGGCGAAATCCCCTCTCTACTAAAAATACAAAAATTAGCCAGGTGTGGTGGCAGGCACCTGTGATTCCAGCTACTCGGGAGACTGAGACAGGAGCATTGCTTGACCCCGGGAGGCAGTGGTTGCAGTGAACCGAGATTGCGCCACTGCACTCCAGCCTGAGTGACAGAGTGAGACTCCGTCTCGAAAAAAATGTTTGGCTGAAACCTAGGTGTCACTGTGGTGTCTCCTCCAGGAAACCGACCTGAGTTAAGCTACCAGACATCATGCTCTGTGCAGTTGTTGCTGCTGCATCCTCATCACACCCAGGGAAAGAGAAGAACCAGCAGGTTTCCTATAAATGGTGAGTGAACTTGTCACCTGCTGATAGGAAACCTGATTATCCTCTACACCAATTCCCCAGAGTTCTTGAGCCCAGATATTTTAAGCAGCAAAAATAAATAATTATTCAACTATTTCCATTGAGTGTAAGAAAGCCAGACTATTTTTCCAAAATAGTTACTGGAAGCTTTATATTGCTTTATTATTCTCTCTTTTTTTCATTTATTTATTATTTTTTTAAGACAGAGTCTCACTCTGTCACCCAGGCTGGAGTACAGTGGCACAATCCCAGGTTCAAGCAATTCTTCTGCCTCAGCTTCCTCATTAGCTGGGATTACAGGTATGCACCACCGCACCCAGCCTATTATTGTTCTTTTTAATAAAACAGGGTCTCACTCTGTGGCCCAGGCTGGAGTAAAGTGGTGCAATCATAGCTCACTGCAGTCTCAAAGTTCTGGGCTGAAGTGATTCTCTCACGTCGGCCTCCCAAGTAGCTGGGACTACAAGAATGTTCCACCAGGCCTGGCTAATTATTTTGGTGTTGTTTTTTGTAAAGGTGGAGTCTTGGTATACTGCACAGGCTGGTCTCTAACTCCTGGCCTCAAGCCATCTTCCCACCTAGGCCCCCCAAAGCACTGTCATTGTAAGAGTCAGCCACTGTGCACCCAGCCTGTATTGACTGCTTTTGTATGTTGCATGATAGCCTAGCCAAGCACTCTCCTCAGTTTCCTGAACTGCATAATCACACTAGAGCCGATTACTCTTCGCTCCATTCCTGACCCTTCTACTTATCACCTTGCTGTGTGGCCCTAACCACTCTGTGCCTCATCTAATCTGTAGAATAGGAATAAAAATGGGACCTGTCTACCCAATGGAGTTATTATAAAGCTCGAGAAAGGTAAAACCATTAGCAAAGCCTTCAGCACATAGTAAGCACTCAACAAATGTTACCTATTGATTCTGATTTTGGTGGTGGGGTTTAGAGCAATCCATAACCTAATCTGAAAGAGACAAAAGCAGCTGTTTTCAGTTCAATGACGGCCATCCATGAAGTGACACGTTACAGACTTGTTAGTAACCATTTCATCTTTCTGAATATGATTTCTTCCTAATTTGGTCCTAAGTGAACATAACTTAGCCCTATCTTGTGGATCCACTTGGGCTGCGTATCATGAGGAGAGGAAGGACGGACAGTGGGGTGGTGGGAACTGAGTTATCATCAGAAGCTCTGGGGCTCTGCCCTTGGCTGGGCAGAATACATGGCAGGCAACTCATCTGTAAATAGGGATATTAAATCTACTTATCTCATAGGCTCATTGAATTAAATAAGTTTTTAAAATATGATAACATTGGCCGGGCGCGGTGGCTCAAGCCTGTAATCCCAGCACTTTGGGAGGCCGAGACGGGTGGATCACGAGGTCAGGAGATCGAGACCATCCTGGCTAACACAGTGAAACCCCGTCTCCACTAAAAATACAAAAAAATTAGCCGGGCGTGGTGGCGGCGCCTGTAGTCCCAGCTACTCGGGAGGCTGAGGCAGGAGAATGGCGTAAACCCGGGAGGCGGAGCTTGCAGTGAGCCGAGACCGCGCCACTGCACTCCAGCCTGGGTGACAGAGCGAGACTCCGCCTCAAAAAAAAAAAAAAAAAAAAAAAAAAAAAAAAAAAAAAAAAAAAAAAAAAAATATGATAACATTTACTATAGAATACCAGGCAAAGGTAAATGACTGCTGTCATCTTCAATAGCGTGTTTCCTGCCTACCATTGATCTGCTTCCTTTCTCCTTGTTCTTGAAGCTGCCCTTAGGTGGCTCTCACTGCCAGCACCCCCTTTGGGTGATCGTGTAAATGATTATGTGCGATCACTTACGAAAAGCAGCTACAAACAACAGGACAGTTTCTTCAGACGTGAGACCCCCTCCCTAACTCATTTATCCACCTTTATCTGTTGCCTTATGTTGGGAGACCCAATGGTACAGAATCTGGGGAGCAAGGATTTTTAGAAGAAAGCTGCCATGCCAAAGATTATATCATCACAGCCTACAGCGAACGCTGACTAGATATTCTCTGTTTAAAAAAATGAGAGAAATTTTAAGATAATATGGTACTCTACAAAGTATCATTTAGGTCTGCCTATTTAATCCTCTTTATCCAAATCAACCCTAGTTAATCATGAGTCCAGTTTCTTGGTTTGGACCCAAGTCATCTTGATGAGCAACGGTTGCATGTAACCTGGCTGGGCTTGGCTGGGCTTTTGCCTGAGGTCAGGTCGCAAGCCTATTTTTGCCCTCTCCTTCCGCAATTGAATTCAGCCTATAAAGCACAATAAAGTAAGCAGAAATAAAATCTTAGGAGAGCCAGTTGGGGGAAAAATATGAATGCAAATCCTAGAACTATCATTTAAAACCCCACTGGATGTGAAACAAAATGTACTGCCTAGTAACACAGATTAATAAAATAATTAAGCCATGTTAGACAGGTGATGTTTTAGTCAATTTAATGTGGGTAAAGCACTCTCACACAGATTGCAGCTTCTGCTCAGAAACTGTAAACACTTGCATTTTATGAGTTTTAAAAAGCATATCTTATTTTAAATTCAAAACCTTAATGTCACATGCAACTGCTTTTGATGAAAAGTTATTCCTGCACTATTTGGGGAGAGAAGCCAAATGCTGGGTTTGGGCAGAGGTTTTGAAGTAGGCTGAGGTCAATCTTTAAAAGTAGCCAAATAGATCTAGCTTGAAATATTAATCATTTGTTTACACATACTTAATGCATTTTACCCCTGTTAATCTACACGGAGATACCACTTGGAATTTAGAAGCAATCTATACCCAACCATCAAATATTGAGTGTCTCTTTAGGAAAAGTAATTGGTAAAATGCAAAGCTACTATTTGTTCTCTTTGATTAATGTTTACCGAGTGAAGTTTTGGAACAAAATAATACTTTAGTGTTCAATACCTACTAATGCTTCCTTTCCTCATCAACACCTCAGCCCTTTCTTATGCTCTTTCCTATTGTCTTCCTATTGTCTTTTGAAAGTAGAGTGCAAGGAATATTTTCTTGAATTAAATTTTAATTTTTAGGAAGGATTTGCATTTCCCCTGGACTATAGACATATCACCTCTTAAAAGTTCCCTCTAGGTAAACCACTGATATATCCACTTCCCATCCCATATGTGGCTTCTCTTCAGAATCACTAACCACAGTCAGTTACAGCACACAGGAGGTCTACGGAGCAGCATTTCTCCCCATCTCGGCTCCTTCTGATCACATTACTCCAGAGGAATGCTTTCATCTCTGGGTAGATCCCAGAGCCTAGCATGTGCAATGGGTTCTGGGTTTGGGGAATGAATTAATGAGCATCTTCATCTCTAAATGGAGGGTCATGAAGTCTATTATGCCCACTTAACAGGTTGTTTGAATGATTAAACAAGGCATAGCTCAGGAAAGCTTTTTAAATATAGTAAAATGGTATATAAACATAAAGTACTGGCCAGACATGGTGGCTCATGCCTGTAATCCCAGCACTTTGGGAGGCAAAGGCAGGAGGATTGCTTGAGGCCAGGAGTGGGACCAGCCTGGGCAACAAAGTAAGATCCCAACTCTACAAAAAATAGCCAGGCCTGGTGGCACAAACCTGTAGTCCCAGCTACTTGGAGGCCAAGGCAGGAGGATTGCTTGAGCCAAGGGGTTGGAGGCTGTACAGAGCTATGATTGTACCTGTGAATAGTCATAGAACTCCAGTCTGGGCAACAGAGCAAAACCCTCTTTCTAAAAACAAACTTAAAACTTAAAAAATACACTCTTATTAAAATTAACATGCCTTTGAATACTGCATGTTAAAAAATATTTGAAAGAATTTCAGAGGTAAGAAATACCTGTAGACCCATAAGAGTTTGCACTGCTTAAATAGCCTTGTTCCCTAAAATAAATTAAATAAGGGCAGTCTCCTTAGAGCCTCAATTGAAAAATTGAAAACACAACTATGTCCTTTTTTCTTTTCTCCTCTCAACTCTTTGTCTGAGAGCCAAGCCCTTATAACATTATTTTTATAATTAAAAACTTCTGCTCTTTTTAAGAATAGAATGTTACGGCTTATTGCTTAAAAAGCAGCAACATGTGACTTTCCACAGAGAAAGAGACTGCTGTGTATGAACCAGCAAAGACACTTGATTTCCTATGACCAGCCAGCCAGGGGTGAGGGGAAAAATTAAGAATGACTCCTGTGAGTGATCTGAAAGTTCTCACTGTATTTCCAGAAGCTGACTTTAGCATTTCTTTTTAAAATAACCACCTTGATTATGTTGACAGGGGCGAAGTGACAGCAATACTGAGATTTGGGAAATGGGCAGGCTAAGAGAAAATAGAGCAAGGTCCTCCCTCTTATGACAAGGAAATGGTTCCTCTCTTCCTTCATTTTGATGTTGATATTAATCTTATTCGATTAAAAGGAAGTGTTAACATCTGCAAAATTGATTCCCCCCCATCCATCATTAGGTACTATAATATTCATATGTTTTATCTTTTCTCTGAGTTTTAATTCATTGGTGTCTATGAGAAACAAAGATTTTTGACCCAGTTGTAGTCAATCAGAAACATGAAATGTTCCCTAAATTCATCTTTTTTATGTACATGGCTGGAGCTTCCTCAGAACAGGTGGTGGTGTCGTCGTTGTTTTAATGGAAAGCATTGTGTTGTAAGTATATAAAAATGCGTCAAGCTGTGTAAAGTAAAGGTCAACTATTTCTTGACTTTTCATCATCTGAAATGGAAATTCTTTTGGTCTGAATTGTTTCTAAGCAATGTCTCTAGCATCCTGGAGAGGAAATTCTCAGGGTCTTCTAAAACAGATGCATTAACAGAGAGCTACCCTATTGAAGCCTAGTAAGGACTCATGAGTGTTTTGCAAATGTATCTTCAGTTCTTAGTTAATTTGAACAGTGTTTGAGAGGTTCTTCCAAAAATTCCAAATGCTTTACCAATTAGCTTTTGCCTTAAAATGTGAATCCATTTTTTGAATCTTGACCAAGACTTCCAAGGTACCCAGTGTACACAGTTCCTCATTTTTTAAAGCACAAAACTCCACTACTTGTATGGAAAAGGGAGTTGGTGATGTTTGAGAACAAAGGACTGAAGCATAGAGAATTTCTGGAAGTATCCTTGAGCCATTCTGGGAGGAAGAGAAAGGGGATTTTAGAGGAGGTGAAAATTTAAAGCACAATATGTGTTCCATGAACAGCCAATGCATTTTGAAAATGATTTGTGAGCTTTATTTGAAGTCATATCTCACTGACAACATTCTTCACCTCTTCGATGGATGGGTGCCCCAAATATTACTATAAGCATAGTAAGAAGACTAAGTTTTTTTTTTCTTTTTAAAATGCAACTATGATTATTTGATCTCCAATGGACCAGTAATCTTTCATATCAATCTGTTAAAGCACTTTAGAATCAATACACTGATATATTCAATAATGAAAAGTTGAATTCTTCACATTTATGTATCAAGCCTAGCTGACTTCAAGAAGCAGAAATAGAGGCCCCCCTCTCGAACTCTGTAACCATTGTAAATCATCTCATCTCTGTACATCTTCCATAAAAATTTCATTCTTTTATTTTAAGTGAAAACCAAAAAGAAAAATAAATAAAACTTTTGCATATTAACTGTGTCGCATTTTTGTCCTGGAGCCTTCTCTTCTAGGATGGACAAATTTGGGGTATTCATTTCACCTCCCTTGGTCTCAATTTCCTCATTGATAAAGTGAAGGCCTCCTGGGCTGTTAGAATCTTTTTGCTTTAAAAGTACAAGATTAGGTGGGGTGCAGTGGCTCATGCCTGTAATCCCAGTATGGTGGCTCATGCCTGTAATTCCAGCATTTTCAGAGGCAGAGGTGGGCAGATCATGAGGTCAGGAGTTCAAGACCAGCCTGGCCAACATGATGAAACCCCGTCTCTACTAAAAATACAAAAAATTAGTCAGGCATGTTGGCAGGTGCCTGTAATCCCAGCTACTTGGGAGGCCGAGACAGGAGAATCACTTGAACCCAGGAGGCAGAGGCTGCAGTGCGCCAAGACCATGCTATTGCTCTCCAGCCTGGGCAACAGAGCAAGACTCCATCTCAAAAAAAAAAAAAAGAAGTGCGAGATTATTCTGCAAACTAAGTATGTGGGTGTGGTCAGTCACACTCATAGGGCTTCAAACTGAAAAGGCACTAATAGTTCCTTTCTCTCAAGTCTTTACCTCCTGTAAATGATTCTAGCTCCTACATTTCTTTAAAAATGGTTCAAAAAGGCTTTGTCGAATTGATTTAATGATTGTATCTGTTGAGATATTTATAAGTGATGGCGAATTTGACATAAATTCAGAAAGCTCTGAAGGGGGCATGATTTTTAGTTAAGTCGTAGAACCTAGAAGGTGGCAGCTACGTAAAACACTTCATTCTGATTAGTATAACCACTTTTCAACACCTCTTTTATTCTGTTTTGAAAATGTGTTCAATGTTAGCACTAACTTTTGTGAATTACTTTGGAGTTTACTTTAACTTTTTACCAGTATTCCAATTCTTAGCTCCATTCTTGACTCTAATTTCCCTAAGGGTGGCTTGCTTTCTGTATTACTGACAAATCAATTTTTTTTGTTTGTTTTTGGATACGAATTGAAAAGTGACTCTAATTAGCTAATAGTAATAATATAACTACATCAGTAAATGTTGACCTCTATACAGGGTATTCTTTCTGTCAAAGGAGGAGAGAGCACCTCTCTAGGTGGACAGGGTGATAAACAAACTGAATCCAGGTCGTCGATTCCATCACCTGGGGTGAAATGTAGTACCTATTAAACAGTCCGCAGCAGTATGAGACTGTGACGGGTGAAGAACAAGAAGGATTTCTTCATTTATTGCCTGATGTGATGTATACCCATGGCTGCTAGTCGTCCTTAGACTGCCAGAGAGAATCCCAACTTCCTTGTAATACATTTCAACTCTAGTAACTTGAGTTTCTACCTTGGATGCAGCCTTCAAGCCACGTGTGGAAATGGAACAAGCAGAGGCTGAGAGCCAGATGGACTTGTTTTCCAACCCCATTTCTTCCTCATGGTAGCTTGTCAGCTTGGGCCAATAATACCAGCTTTGTGAGCAGCATTTTCTAGGTGTGGTAAATACAGGCTGTAATGATGACTGTCTTGGTGAGATGTTATCATCACTAAATGAACAACAATATTTAGGTGGCCTGGTATACCATTCAGTGCTCCACTTCGCTTCCTTCCTTCCTTCCTTTATTTATTATTTGTTTTGCCATACTAATAGCTGGTTTTAGGGTTTTTTTAGGGAAATACTATAATTTAAAAAAAGAGTTCCAAAACATTTAACAGAATTTCCAGCAATGATTATTTCTGAAATGTAAAGATTGGAAATGTAATGTATACAAAACTAAAAGCCAGAAGGATTCATTCTGGCTTTTTCCTTTTAAAAAAAAAAAATCTAGACCATTTGTCACAAGAAAGTTCAGCATGTTATAGCAGCTGCAGCCTCGGTCACCCTCAGAATCGCTGACCCTCCTCCTGGGGACACAGCACCCCACTGAGGACACCAACACACCTTCAAATGGCTTCTTAGGGTTTTCCTCCAGGTCCATCTTAATGGCTCCGGATTCAGAATTTACTCCATGCCTAGGGGTGAAGTAGAGGGTTGGCATCCAGGGCTAAGAGGAGGGCACAGTTTTTTCCGCTGTGTGTGACTGGTGTCCGGGGTCATTGTCCACGTGTTTTCTGCCTTTCTAGATTGTGCTTCTCTTGGTCCTCTGGCTACACCGTGCAGCCGTTCCTGCTGACATGTTTTGTCTGCTCTCATTGGAGTTTCTAGGTTATCAGCTTCTAGAGTTCCCAATCAGGGAAATTTACTTAAGTCAAAAGGAAAACCCACCATATCGTTCATTGAGTCCCAAGGTACCTCGCCAACCTGGCTTTGTCTCTCCCACTTTTAGAATCTTTCTGTGTTTGTTTCACTGTGTAACGCTCAGGGTGTTTGGCTGCACTGAACAGGAGGAACAGGGAGAAATGTGTTGGCTCCACCTTCGTCGTGAGCCGGGACTCAGATTTTCTGTAGTAATGTTTACTTTGGGGGGAAAATGTTTAAATATTGTCCTAGTTTCCTACCTTTATAAGCACCTACCTCAATTTAATCCTTTAGAATTAAGAATGATGCTATATGTAGCATGATTACTGTGTGGTATAGTAAGTGTGTTAGTTCGTTCTCATATTGCTATCAAGAAATGCGTGAGACTGGCTAATTTATAGAGAAAAGATGATGTGTAATTGGCTCACGGTTCTGCAGGCTGTACAGAAAGCTGGGAAGGTCTCACAAAACTTTGACTCATGGCGGAAGGCAAAGCTGAAGCAGGTGCCTTCTCAGGGCTGGAGTAGGAGGAAGAGAGAGGGGGAAGGCAGCACGCACTTTTAAACAACCAGATCTCGTGAGAACTCTGTCATGAGGACAGCACTAGGGGGACGGTGCTAAACCGTTAGAAATCACCCATCATCATCCAGTCACCTCCCGCCAGGCCCCGCCTCCAATACTGGGGATTACAGTGGAACTTGAGATTTGTGCAGGGACACAGATCCAAACCCTATCAGGAGGTGTAAATGCTATTGGGGATGATTTCCCATCATGAGTCAAATTCTAGCAATCCCTTTCAGGGAAAAATAAGATCCCTCTAAGAGTTTCATCTGTTTGCTTCCATTTTCCTATGCCACTTTCTTTATGAAGCCATCTGTCCTAACTTTCTTAGATATTTTTTAAGTTCCTCCCAATATTTCCCACATCATTTCTAAACCACTCCACCTTGTATTGATACTGAACTAAACTCCAGACTGGCTTTATGTATCATCATCATCCACAACACAGAACATCTGCCCTTGACTGCATTATAAAGAAAGACAGGGTGCCATCTTAAAGATTCCTTTATGGTATACAATAACTTTGTCAAATAGAAAATATTTTATCTTTAATCCAATTCATTTTTATTGAGTGCTACAATAAGCCTGGCTCGGAGCTGCTGGGGACACAAAGATGAATAAGATTCTCCCCGTGTTGCTTACAGAAGAGTGAAGAGGTGGCCACATACACTAGCCACACAGAGGTGTCATGACTCACGCTGACCTGGGTTGGGAGAAGACGGTTGGGGAAGTCTCTGCCTAGAGATGACCTTTGAGCTGGACCTTGGAAAATGAGAAGGACTTTTTTTTTTTTTTCTAATAAGTATGGAGTAGAGAGAAAAAAAAATGTGGCTGGGCACGGTGGCTCACGCCTGTAATCCCAGCACTTTAGGAGACTGAGGCGGGTGGATCACGACGTCAGGAGTTTGAGACCAGCCTGACCAACATGGCAAAACCCCATCTCTATTAAAATTTAAAAAAAAAAATACAAAAATTAGCCAGGTGTGGTGGTGATTGCCTGTAATCCCAGCTACTCGGGAGGTTGAGGCAGGAGAATTGCTTGAACCCAGGAGGCAGAGGTTGCAGTGAGCCAAGATCATGCCACTGCCCTCCAGCCTGGGTGACAGAGTGAGACTCTATCTCAAAAAAAAAAAAAAAAAGAGAGAAAGAGAGAAAATGCAAGCAAGGAAACAGGGACAGGAAGGCACCCAGGAAAGCCTGGCGTTTGGCACTGTGCCGGCTGCTCTGGAGGTTCTCAGAAGATAAATTTGCAGAGCTGATGATTATGATTACACGGTGAATAGGAGAGGGTGGGGGACAGCAGGAGGACTTTTGTAAAGCATTTCTTCTGTGTCATTTGCTGTTTTATTGAATGTGTGTTCTGTTTTGTTTCTTTTCACCTGTCTCTGGTACACAGTGGTAATGTAGGCACATTGTAAACTGCAGAGTGAGAATGTATTCTTTGAGGAAAGTATCCTAAAGGTAGGTTTCGGTCCCTCTCTCTCTCTTTTTAAGCCACAAGAACATGAACTGGTTAAATGATTTTACCGCCTCTAAATGTGGAATATACTTGAGTTCTGGAAGGGAAAAGAATTGATTGCCTTAACAAGGTCTACTGCTAAACTGAACATATGTTGCTCATAATGTCACTTTCTAAATCAATGAAATTATCATTATAGAACATGTCGACAAATTAGACATGTAAAGTGCCGGCTGTATGTGGGAGAGATGTAATTTGGCTCCATAAAAAGAAAATTAAACAATAAAATATCAATGACAGATGTAGTTAGCTAAAGGTTTTGAGGTTTAAATACCAATTTGTGGAGGAAAAAAATTATGCAGACAAACTGAGAGGACCAGATAAAAATACCAGTCTTCACGGGAGAGGAAGATTCAGTCTTTTGACCAGATGTTCTCAGACCTTAGCTGTGCCCTTTATTAAACAGGCAAATGCGCTAACAAGTTTCTAACTTTTCAAAATCCAAACAAAGTAGGTTAGTCATGGTAAGAGAAATACAGCCAATCAAATATTAATTCATGTCTTTTATTGGAAAGAGTATAGTGGATGAGGTGAGAATTGGTAAAGACATGTTTTTCCTCGCAAGGGCTGCTTCAAGGAGAATTTGTGTTATGTTTCTCAGAAGGCAACATGCCAAAAAGCCATAAATTCCAAGATATTCCTAATTGTGGTTAATTATTCCTAATAATAACATCATGGCATTACATGAGACAAAGGTAAGATAAGACAAAGATCGCGCCACTACACTCCAGCCTGGGCAACACAGCAAGACTCCATCTCCAAAACAAAAAAAATTAGCCGGGCCTGGTGGTGTACACCTATAGTTCCAGCTACAAGAATTGCTTGAACCTGGGAGGTGGAGGTTGCTGTGAGCCGAGATCGTGCCAGTGCACTCCACCCTGGGTAACAGAGGGAGACTCTTGTCTCAAAAAAAGAAAAAAAAGTAGGTCTTTTCATCACTGTGCCTCCTAGCATGTGGCACAGTCACTTGCACAACAAAACTATTGATTGTATGCTTATTACTCTTACAATGAAACCTGTGTATGACTCCTAAGATATAAAATAAATGAAAATTAATCTTGTTCTGTACTTTAACTCTACCAGGTATTCTTAGTGGGTTTTAGGAATAACTGGTGAAGTAGTGAATTCTCTTCAGTTTTTAATTTACTTTATAAATCTTCAGTATCTGTAGATTAATATAGAGAAAATGACACTATCCCAAGATTACAGAAGTTCTGGAAAATCTCAACATCAACAAAATTTACTAGGGGACTTTTCCAATCTCTTGTAAATCCTCTAATTTTTTTTTTCCTCCACTATGCTTACCAACATTGGGAATAAAAAGTGGGTCTTTTGGCTGGGCACGGTGACTCACGCCTGTAATCCCAGCTCTTTGGGAGGCCGAGTGGGTGGATCACTTGAGACCAGGAGTTTGAGACCATCCTGGCCAAGATGGTGAAACCCTGTCTCTACTAAAAATAGAAAAATTAGCTGGGTGTGGTGCTGCACACCTGTAATCCCAGCTACTCGGGAGGCTGAGGCAGGAGAATCGCCTGAACCCGGGAGGCAGAGGTTGCAGTGAGCCAAGATCACGCCACTGCACTCTACCCTGGGTGACAGAGCAAGACTCTGTCTCAAAAAAAAAAAAAAAAAAAAGGGGGTCTTTTCATCACTGTGTCTTCTAGCATGTAGCACAGTCACTTGCACCTACTAGTAACTGAAAACACCCATGTGGGAACATTGCACAGATGGATAGATGCAGAGATGAAAGAAGGAAAGCTAAAATATTTGCCATGTGGAAACCATGCATCCTGTTCAGAAACTAACTCTGCCTTCACGCCTTCCAGGAGCACGGGAGGGGTGTCGTCCTGACCCTTTTGTGGATGACGGGGGACACACGGTATTTCTACTGAGGAGTTGTGAGGAGAGGTACCCAGGTCCCTTCCACGCTGGGCCAGCTCACTGCTAGTGGGAGATCCAGCAGAGTGTCCATCCCTCTCTCAGTGTCGACGCCAGCTGCCCAGTCGGTCTCACTTCCAGGCTGATCATAATGAGCAGAGTCTACTGGGAGCTTGTGATAAAAATGCACACGAGAGAAATAACCTATTGATATTGTCCTGAGGGGTGCTATAGGAGCAGATAGAGTGGCTACTAATATTTCCCAGGGAGCCTTGCTTTGCCTGTTACAATGCCACATGTTATACCCAATGATCTTAACCTTCGCAACCATCTTAACCTCTCTCCCAATCACCATCCCTTTCCCAAAGAGGCAAGTTTGATTGAACATTAAATATTACAGTAGTCCACATCTGAAGCTTTTCCTCCAGTCAAATCACTTTTTCCAAATTGGACTTATATGTTAAGGAAGCAAAGATCCTGCGGAAAACACACACAAACACACATACACACATACACACACACACACACACACACACACACAAAGTAATTTTATTCATTGCCCATTGAGCCAATATAGAAAAAACATGGCTTGCTATAAGTAGCTGGATTACCATGGTCATTTAGGTAGAGTATTTTTTCTTGAATTTCCACGTCTAATATTATTGAATTGATAATTCCATCATATTGCACACAACATAATTAACAAAAAGAAATGGCAATTGTATAAAATGGAAAGAAACAAGAATCTAAATGAAATGACATTCCTTTCTGAAAGTTGTAGATAGAAAACTTCTCCAGCATCTGTTATGGAAATATGGAAACTGGTATTTTTAAATGCAGTGTGAAATGTAAAATAAGAGACAAAATGTGGTTAGTCCATATTTGAGGAGCCTTGCCTGTCAAAATAATACTTCTAGAAAGAAAATCATTTTGAAAGGGTACCCCTCAGAATACTGCTACTTTCAATCAATAGCATATTTAGTATCCATACAACCTTCAACACCACAACCCTACAACCCTAAGA
Organism: Macaca fascicularis; assembly: GCF_037993035.2. NCBI lineage: Eukaryota > Metazoa > Chordata > Mammalia > Primates > Cercopithecidae > Macaca > Macaca fascicularis. Next base: position 11,624,224 of record NC_088383.1, read on the forward strand.
GCACCCAGTAGGAACAGAAGAAGGAATGTTCTGTTCAGTTTGAGATTGGGAAGGCCCATAGCAAGCAAACAGGTAACCTCCAGTCTGTGGAAAAGCGAGGCAGGATAAGCAAGGTGAGGAGGCCGTATTGACTTGCCCCCCTGTGCTAAGCCCCGCGTGCTCCTTTCTCACCAGGATCCTTATCCTTTGCACCCTCTGAGTCAACACCTGACTCTTTTGCAAGATAAGCAACCCTTCAAGATACTAGCAGACCACCAGATGGTTAGAAGTTCCTGATATCCCATATGTCCTGGCCTGGAAGAGGGAACAAAAACCTCTAACTCATGATGTAGCTTCCCCAATCCCCAGCCAGTCAGTGCCAAAAACCCAAGAAGCTGTTAGCTAGAAACTCTTGACTTGGCAGGGAGGGCTGCGGACTTCTCTGTGGTCCCGCGTGCACGGTTAGGCTCAAGGTTTAGCTTATCGTGACCCTTTTCTCATTTTAATAGTAAAAACACACACCCCTAGACGGAGATTGTATATGCTAATGATACATACAATGCGTGTTAGAGCATGTGGACACTGAGCACACAAGCTCATTGCAGGTCCATGTTGCATCCTTGACCTCAGCAGTATTTTATGAATATGTTTGTGCAGTTTCCGTAAAGGGAATTCCCCTTAAAGCTCTAGGAGCTGCTTCTCCCTCTGAGCAACCCACTTTGCCTCTCAGAGTGGATGTTCACTTTGCAATAAAGTTCTTTGCCTACTCTTACTTTGGACTCATTCTCCATTTTTTTTTTTTTTTTTTTTTTTTTTAAATGAAGTCTCACTCTGTTGCCCAGGCTGGAGTGCGGTGGGTACATTCTCGACTTACTGCAACCTCTGTCTCCCAGGTTCAAGCACTTCTCCTGCCTCAGCATCCCGAGTAACTGGGACTACAGGCACCCACCACCACACCTGGCTAGTTTTTGTATTTTTAGTAGAGACGGGGTTTCACCATGCTGGCCAGGCTGGTCTTGAACTCCTGACCTCAAGTGACCTGCCTGCCTTGGCCTCCCAAAGTGCTAGGATTACAGGCCTGAGCCACTCCCAAAGTGCTAGGATTACAGGCCTGAGCCACTGCGCCCAGCCTCCAATTCTTTTTTGTGGAAAAGTCAGGAATCTAAACCTGTTCACCAACACACAAGGAGCCAGGTTTCAGCAGGCAGGCTGGGACTGAGGAGCCCACCCTGAAACTTCCCAGGAAGATGAACCTCACTACTAACAGCTGCTGATGTTCTGAACTTAAGAAGAAATCATCAAGCAGTGAGGAATGGGCTCAGCATGGAGTACCTGTTCCCTGGGAGTAACTGCAGGACCATATTTTTTAAAATAACATCAGGGCACAATCTACTAACAGTCAATCAAGCAATGAAGACCACACTTTTCAGGGAGAAGGAGTGTGCCTGCAGCTAACTTCGGCCCCCACATTCTACTTGTGTAGACAAGTAGAGTCTACACCTGGCCATTGAAGTGCCCTCCTCTACCTGTCAGTTTCTCTAAGACATGCTATTCTTGTTTGAATCACATGGCTCAGACCCATAATCACATTGTATGAAGGTATAGAAAATTACATTTTATTCTTCAAACTTTCCCTCTTTCTACCTGCCAGCAGCAATATACGTTCCCACTGCAGTCATCAAAGAAACAAGCTTTAAGTTCGTGGGAAATGGCAAGTGTGCCAGGAGGAGGTAGTGAAACAAAAAAATGCTAAGGAACCAGCCTCAGCTGAGACCTTAAGGCCAACCAGGGACAGGCTCAAGTTTCATGGGGCCTTTATTAGTCTGTTTTCACGCTGCTGATGGAGACATACGCGAGACTGAACAATTTACCAAAGAAAGAGGTTTAAGGGACTCATAGTTCAGCGTGGCTGGGGAAGCCTCACAATCATGGTGGAAGGTGAAAGGCACATCTTACATGGTGGCAGACGAGAGAATGAGAACCAAGTGGAAGGAGTTTCCCCTTATAAAACCATTAGATCTTGTGAGATGTATTCACTACCATGAGAACAGTATGAGGGAACCACCCCCATGATGCAATCATCTCCCACTGGGTCCCTCCCACAACATGAGGGAATTATGGGAACTACAATTCAAGATGAGATTTGGGTGGGGACATGGCCAAAGCGAAACCATATCAGGGCCTAAAACTTAAATTTAGCAGACCCTCTTTAAGAACGTAATACAAGTTTACAAAAATGAAATCAGATTAAAAGTGAACACCTATTTAAAATAGGAAATAACAGGAAATTAAGCTTTTTATAAAACCTCAATAATCCTGAAATAGCATACATATATCGATTACTAATTGTTCAACAAACCTCAATAGGACCCTTACTTCTACATGTACTTATATTTTGGCTGCATAGTCTTTGATCACCTTTTAATACAACAACATTCTCTTCATTTTTATGTGGAAAATGGAAAGGTAATTCAGCCTTCCAGAATGGTTGACCAGAAACTGACAGTTATAAATATTATTATTATGAGTTCTTCCAACTTCACAACTTGCTATTGGTAATAGCATATATATTGAGGATTGTTGTTAAATTTGGGAAAACCTTTGCAAGTTTCATTTATGGGCTGTGAGATTTGGAAGATTTTTCTGCAGTAGAACTCCTTGATTCACATATTTCACATCTTGTTTTCTATCCACTGTCCATACACATCTGGTGCTGGGTTCTGTTAGGACGTATGTGTGTCCTGATTGGACCCCTGCCCCCACATCTTCCTGTCACAGTGCTAGAGGGGTTGACCCTGTAGGCGTAGGCAGAAGCCTGGATATCCTCTCTAACCCAGGACAGCTGGCAAACACTCAACTGTGCACAGAAGTAGCTGTGAAACAACTAATTGCAACTCAAGCTTGCCTAGGCTGGAACCCAAGAATGTGTCGGGTTATTCCAGTAACCCTAGAGGAGGTAAGACAAAAGGGAAGGAAATAAGAGTGGAGAGAGGCGGCTGTCTTAATCTATTGTGGTCATAAGACTTCACTTTAAATTTTTTTATAAGCATATGACCCTGTCTAATAGGCTGGCTACTTATCCCAGTTTGCCCAGGACAGTCCCAGTTTCAGCACTGAAAGCCCTGCATCCTGATAAACCTCTAAGTGACTGGCAAACTGGGACAACTGGGTTCCCTGCTCTGTAAACACATTTCAAGGGCATTTCCCAGGGCCTTAGAAGGGGATTCTGTGGATGAAAAGTCCTGAAGCTCAGACTTTTCCAGGTTCTTGCCAAGTCAAACTCTAGTTCCAAACCTTTTCCTGCCAGTTGTTAGGGTGATATTTTGGGAAATTTATCTTCTGAGTTTCCTTCTCCTTTTACAGATATAAAATAGGGTTACTTGAAAGGATTATATGGACTTGTAACTATAAAATGTCTTGCGCCAAATGAGAATGCAACCCTGAGGAATTATTGTTATAGGCCATTATTAACATCAGGACCCAAATGATTTCCTCAGGTACCTTGCTTCAATATTTTAATGCAAAGTTAGTGACAAAAATTTTTAAAAGCTAAATTCAGAATTTAATTCTACAGTCAACTTTTAAGAAGTTAAATTCTGAATTTCACTTTGCAGTCAACTTTTAAGAATCTCATCCGTGCCATATTTCATGGGCTATTTCTAGGCATCAGTATGTTGTGAAAAAAATTTCAGCATAAACACAGAAGCACAACAGCTAAATTAAGTTTTTATTAATTTTAGCACGTCAGAGACAGTAGCAATGATATGCTTCATACCAAAAGCAACTTTGGAACTAAAACTCTTAGAATTACTTGTTTAAAACAGGACGTTGAGAAACAAAAGGAATAAATTTGGGGGAAAACTAGAGTTGAAGACAGATGAATATCTATTTCAATGTATACTGCCAATGAATTTCCTCAATAATTTGAATGCATCATCCCCATGACATTAAAGGAGTAACTTCTTATTTTTGACTGAATTCTATTTTTCTGTAAAAGAGACCCATTTGTTCCTGTTTGCATAGCTATGGTGATAATAAGTGGTCAGGATCTTCCTAGGATATTTAATATATTTCTGAGCAATTATTCCCCCTAACCCTTCCTAGAGTAAGTTAAACAACATTCTGTATTTTCAGCATTTATTAGAGCAGCAAGGGGACATTCTGAATATGAGCACCATGATAGATTACCAACTACTGTATCTTCTGCACCTAAAATTCAGGAACACTCAATATATAGCCAGTGAACACCTGCTCAGTGAATCACCCTGCACTAACTCGATGTATGAATTTGGATAAGTCACCAAACCTCAATGGATTTAATTCTTTCCATCTTTAAAATAAGGAAATGGGACTAGATTTTATTGAGTAGCCAGTCTAGTTCTGAAAATTCTCTCAAATTAGAACTTATTTTTCATTCTTTACCCTAGATTCTTTCTGGGCAGCCAAAACAAGATACAAACCCTGAAAAGAGCTTGGTCTGATATATTCTCATGTCTTTTGTTATTGTCTTACAATTGCTCATTAAAGTCTTCTCGCTTTTAAAACGAAGGTGCTAGGAATGTGGCCAACTCTCTAGCTTAGGTGTTTTGGTTTCGGTTTGTTTTTGGCTTGTAGGGTTTGTTTGTTTTTCTGCAAAACTTATTTCTATTCTTTCTTTCTTTCTTTTTTTTTATTTTTATTTTATTTATTTTTTTTTTTTTTTTGCCCATTTCCTAGTTGGTTTGTATACTTGATTACAGAGAGGTATCACACATGTCAAATAGGCAAAATATTGGATATTTGTAGATCAACGTCTCCTAAAATACCCTTTATATTGTTATGAATGAATAAGACAACTTAAGAGAAGTATGTTGGGAATTTTTGTTTGTTTGCTTGTTTGTTGACATGCTTGTTTGCTTGCTGGGTTGGTTGTTTTGATTCACAAAACAGTTCTTATATGGCAAGATGATTGAGTTAAGAGGAAAATAAAGAAAAAAAAGTCAGAGCTAATGTTTTTAGCCTTCCTAGTGGCTAAAATGTGTTGACCATCAATTTTGCAGGACTCAGATACCAAGAGCTTTTACAAGTAACACACAGAAATGAGAGCGCCAATGCCAATCTGTTTAAGAAGTTTCATATAAATATTGATTGTTTGGATCATGATGATTGGTACCCTGACATACAAGTTCCTAATACCGTAGGGATTGAAAGAGTCAATATGCCTCCCAAATGGCACAACTTAATCTCACAGAAAATTACTCAAGCAGGATGAGCTGGCCCTATCTGTATAATTGTAAATTATAAATAAGTAATTAAAGATTAATTCTAAATCTCAGCAGGCCCTATGATGGATGAGCCATCTGGTAGTTTCTGAGACATTTCAGGAACCTTGGTACTTATATGTCCTAATCAATGGCAAGAGGAAAAAAGTGTAAGTCTTGGCAATTTCTACTTTAATGTGTTTGTTGGTCTCGTCTAACTATCCGTTAAATGTTTGAAATGTTATCTGGTAGGTCTGTTTAATGGTTCGTATACTGTCCCTATAATTCTCTTTAATTCTTATTTTTGAAAAGCTATGAAGATTTAGGGGATTCTAGGACTTTATATCAGCCTTTTATCATCCCAAGTGTGATCAACATCTTTGCATGAGGAATTACTAAGTCATACCAGAAGATATATCTAGTATCTCATAGAGAATAATCTCTAAACAGCTCTTTCCTGGGCTACCTTATGTTCTCCTTATCTTGGGTAATACATTTTTTCTGCCAAGATTCAAAACTAGCAGAAAATTGCCTGGGAGTTATGACTTTCCTCTCCCGGTTGCTTCTCAATGCCCATACTATAGACAGCAGGCAAGATGGAATTCATTTGCAAAGTCATTTGGAAAGCCTTCAGCAAGTGGGGAAGCTTTTCCTATTTTCTTCTTTGTTCCATCCCCTGCCTGAAACCCCTTTGCTCTGAATAAATCATCTTGTCTCTTCCTCTTCTGTTTCCAGCCCCACCTTCTGGGTTTCCTCACTTGATGGCATGCTAGATTGGCATAAGAAAGCTTGGCAGTTTCCTTGCCATACTGCCTTCTTATTTTGACAACCTCTGAGTCAAGGTCAAAAGAAACACCCAGCTATGATCTAAGGGATTATTTTAAGAAGTGAAGACACAGTGCAAATCCCAGAAAGTAGGTCAGATCTCTCCCCAGTTAATGGACTTCCAATGGCCTCCCACTATACTGAGAAGAAAAGGCAAACTCTTTGCACACCTGGCTCTCTGCCCATCACTGCAACATCATATGACATCATGCTCAACTGCTCCAACCACACACAGGGGTTATAAAGAAATAGAATGCTCTCATCCAGGTCTGCCACAGGTGGGACTGGGTTTGCATGGAGTTCCTGGGGGTCCATTTGACACTACAGGTCAAATTCCCTGCTTTACGTATACTGTGACCCAAAGGTTTCACTTTTGCTTTTTATCCTAAAGAAATAATCAGTGGTTTGTGAAGAGATAGATGAACTAGGTTCATCTATCAGTTTAAAACCATCTACCAGTTTAAAACCCTCTAGATGTTTAACAAAAAAGAAATTGGTTAAATACACTGCCATACATTCATATTTCTGTAGCCGTTAAAATAGCGTCTTTAAATGCAGGATTATGGTATGAACAAAATGGCGAAAGAGTGACTTTACAACAGAGAATCCTGACAAACACTCCCTTGGCCAGGTGATCAACATCAGTATCAGCACTGATGAGTCATGCCAGGGCATGTACCCTTGGTAACACATGATGAGAATGCCACTTTATCTTTGTGCTCTCCCTCTGCAAGCCTCACCACCCCAGTCTTTTCTTTCCAGTTTTATTGACCAATAAAAGTTGTATATATTTAAGACACACAACCTCAGGTTTTGAGCCATTCTCTTAGTCTTACCTTGAGAAAGACATCAGACAAATTCCAATAGATGACCATCCTACAAAATGCCTGACTAGTTCTTCTTAAAATCGTCAAGGTCATCAAACATAGGCAAAGTCCAAGAAACTGTCAAAGTCTAGAGGAGTTTAGGGAGACATGATGACTAAATGTGACATCTTGGATGGGATCCTGGAAGGGAAAAAGGACATGTGGTGAAAACTAAGGAAATCTGAACAAACTGTGTACTTTAGTTAATAATAAAGTATCAACATTTATTCACTAATTATAACAAATGTACCATACTAATGTAAGATTGTAACAGGAGAGACTGGGCGTGGGGTATATGGGAATTCTGTGTGCTATACTGTCAACTTTTCTGTAAATCTACAACTCTTCTAAAAGTTAAAGTCTATTTAAAAGCACAGAATCAAGACTATAGGTGTATATGTATTTATACAAAATATGTTACCAACTTATTTTTAAGTGAAACACATCACCAAATAGAATCTGACAATAACAAAAATGATATATGTTTATATGTATTCATGTTACATATTAATAGATGCATATGTATGTCTATAGAAAACTCAGGACAAATGAATATTAACAAAACAGTGAGATTATAAGGTTTTTATGCTTATTTTATAACGTTTGACAATGATTATTTACATAATAAAATTTGTTTAATTGGTTTTTGTTTGATGTTTCATTGAAATCTTCCAAATGTTTAAATATATGAGTGCTAATCAAGGATCAGTTGGAGACATGGAAATTGCAACAGACATTATTGCACCATATATACCATTTTTTGGCATTTTAATGTTGAAATAATTTTAGACTTACAGAAAAGTTGCAAAAAATGGTAGAGTTCCCATATACCCATCATCCAGCTTCCCATAATGTTAGTATCTTACATAATCATAGTGAAATGATCAAAGCTGGAAAATTAGCATTGATAAAATGCTATCATTCAAACTATCATCCAAAAAAATATTCGTATTTGACCAGTTTTTCCACTGTTGACCTTTTCTCCTCCAGAAAGCAATCCAGGATCCCACACTGCATTTAGCTCTTATATCTCCTTAGTTTCCCCCAATTTTTGTAACAGTTCCTTAGCCTTTCCTTGTCTTTTAAGAACTTGACAATTTCAATCATAGCCACCCTAACCGTTGTGAGATGGTATCTCATTGTGGTTTTCAGTTGCATTTCCGTGATGATTAGCAATGTTGAGCACCTTTTCTAGACTGTTGGTCATTTTTATGTCTTCTTTGGAAGTATGTCTATTTAGGTCCTTTGCCCCCTTTTTAATCAGGTTATTTGTTTTTGTTACTTTTTATTTGTTGTTTGTCTATTTGCTATTTAGCTGTGTGAGTTCCTGACGTATTTTGGATATTAAGCCCTTATCAGATACATGGTTTGCAAATATTTTCTCTCAACGCATAGGCTGTCTTTTCATTGTGTTGATTGTTTCCTTTGCTCTGCAGAAGTTTATTTAGTTTAATGTGTTCCCATTTGTTTCTTTTTGCTTTTGTTGCCTGTGTGGTTTTTTTGTTTGTTTGTTTTTTCTTTTTGTTTTTGCCTATCCAAAAAATCATTGCCAAGGCCAATATCAAGGAACTCTTCCCCTGTGTTTTCTTCTAGTAGTTCTGCAATTTCAAGTCTTATCTTTAGGTCTTTAATTTATTTCCAAATGATTTTTGCATAAGATATAAGATAAAGGTCCAGTTTCATTCTTTTGCATATGGCTATCCGGTTTTCCCAACACCACTTACTGAACAGAAGAAAAGAAATAACAAGTGTTGACCAGGGTGTAGATAAAGGGGCCCCTCATACACAGTTGGTAGGAGTGTAAATTGGTATAGCCATTATAGAAAATGATATGGAGGTTCCTCAAAAAATTGAAAACAGAACTGTCATGGTCATCCAGCAATACCACTTCCGGGCACATCCCCACTCCATGCACCTGCCCTCCCAAACAAAAGAAGTCAGCATCTTGCAGAGATATATGTACTCCTGTGTTCTTTGTTACATGATTTACAATAGTCAAGATGTGGCAACAACCCAGAGGCCCATTGTTGAATAAATGGATAAAGAAATATATGTATGTATATATCATACACACACAATGGAGTATTCATCAACCTTTAAAAAGAGATACTGCCATTTGTGAGAACATAGATGAAACTGGAAGACATTATGCTAAATGGAATAAGCCACAGAAAGAAAATTACTGCATGATCTCACTTAAATATGCAGGATTTTTTTTAAGTCGATTACATAGAAACAGAGTAGAACACTGATGACCAGGGTTGGAGAAGGCAGATAATGAAGGGACATTGGTCACCAGGTACAAAGGTTTACTAAGGTAGAACTAATAATTCTAGAGATCTAATACACAGCAGGAGGGCTATAGTTAATAATACTGTATTGCATACTAATAATTTTTGCTAAGAATACTGTATTGCATACTAATAATTTTTGCTAAGAATACTGTATTGCATACTAATAATTTTTGCTAATAATACTGTATTGCATACTAATAATTTGAAAAGAAACTAGATTTTAGGTGCTCTTACCACTAAAAAAAGTTAGCTATAAAAAGTAACAGATATGTTCATTTGTTTACCTGTAGGAACATTTCACTGTGCATATGTATATGAGAACATCAAGTTGTACACCTTAAATACACACAATAAAATCAATTATGTAAAAAAAGAGGCCAGGTGCGGTGGCTCACACCTGTCACCCCAGCACTTTGGAAGGCCAAAGCAGGTAGATCATGAGGTCAAGAGATCGAGACCATCCTGGCCAACATGGTGAAACCCCATCTCTACTAAAAATACAAAAATTAGCCAGGCGTGGGTGGCAGGCACCTGTAGTCCCAGCTACTCAGGATGCTGAGGAAGGAGAATCGCTTGAACCTGGGAGGCAGAGGTGTACCACTGCACTCCAGCCTGGCAACAGAGCGAGACTCCACCTCAAAAAAAAAAAAAAGAACTTGATATTTTTGGAGAATACTCATCAGTTGTTTTGTAGTATGACCCTAATTTAGAGTTTGTCTGATGTGCTCTCCTGATTAGAAGAAAGCTGTGTGTTTTGGCAAGAATAGCATAGAAAGGATGCTGCCTTCTCAGTGCTTCAAATCAGTGTTCAAGAGGCCCATATGCCTTATTATTAGTGAGGTTAACTTTGGTCACTTGGCTAAGGCCTTGTCCGCTCAGTATCTCCACTTAGAAAGTTACTATTTTTCTCTTGAAATTACTTGTCATAGGGAAAATAGATTCTGCAAGTATCCTGATTCCTCCTCACAGCTTTGCCATCTAATTTTAGCAACCATTTGGTGGCTGCTGTCCACAACGATTGTTACTGTGTTGTCTAATGGTGATTTTTCTATTTCATTCTTTCTATAGTTATTAATTGAAATTCTTAAGAGATGTTCCTTCTCCCTTTTCAGTGCATTTATAACAGTATGAACCCATGCTGTTCTGTGTATTATCTAATACTACCATTATTTATTTTATTGCTGAAATTATTCCAGCCTTCCCCTGAACAATTTCCTCATTTAAGGTAATTGATAGGTTCTTGGGAATGGCAACTTGAAGTGAAATGTCATGTCCTTAGACGATAACTTAGTTTCATTCAATGTCATTTCATTATACTGTTAATGAGAAAAAAAATTGGTTTTGTTATACAATGTTTCACATAAAGTCATAGTTTCCAAGAACCCTATTAACAAGGTTAAATGAGGACTTACTGTATAGTCAAATTTGTCCACACACCCTTTTCTCCACCATCTCCTTACAAGACTCTTTTAGGTGAGTGCTGTGGTTCATGCCTATAATCCCAGTATTTTGGGAGGCTTAGGTGGGCAGACTGCTTGAGCTCAGGAGTTCAAGAACAGCCTTAGCAACATGGCAAAACCTCGTCTTTACAAAAAATACAAAAGTTGGCCAGGCATGGTGATACACGCTGGTGGTCCCAGCTGCTCAGGAGGTTAAGGTGAGATGATCTAAGATAGCACCACAACACTACAGCTGGGCAACAGAGCAAGACCTTGTTTCAAAAAAAAAAAAAAAAACATTTTGACTCAGGTGAAATTAACTTGGAATAAATCAAATTAGAAGAAAGGTGATAAAAGTTTTCAACTTGAAATTGTTAGAGGTAAGGCCAGTGCCAATGCTTACTGTGGCTTACAGCATGGCTTGGTCTCTGCCTGGCTGGCTAGCCTCACCTTTTGACATTCAGGGCAATTTTCTCCACCCTAGCTAGGACCTTGTACCTCACTGGAAATGTGCATTAAGGGAGGATTTACGATTTCTATTAACAGAAGAAGAGAGTGGCATCTCCATGAGATGGAGAAATTCAAGTTCTTTGAACTGAGGTTGGATTCTCAAGTTTATGGAGAAACCTTTTGTAAGTTACATATAGGTATTTCTGTCTTTGATTTCCTGGTATATTTCCTCATTGCTATATTCATTTATTCATTGACTTAACACTTTCTGAGCATCTGCTATGTGCCTAAGACTATTCCCATTTGTGGGTAAATGATGAAGAAAATGATATTAGATCCCACAGAGTTTACTTCGTTGTACCAAAGTTATTTCCCCACTGCAGATACTCCTCTGATCTCATAGTGTGTTCAATCATCCATGGATGCTCACTATGATTTAGTGTGTGAAATATAGCTGGTGGTCTCTATTGAAATGAGAGGTGGTCTTTAGAAGCGAAGCAAGTTTCTCTGGACTGAAAGATGTCATAGCAGTTTTGACAAGAAGCAGAAATGACAAGTTACAGATACACACAATAATACAGTTTTCTGAAAAGTGTTTCATGTTATGCAGCTAGATCAAGGATTGCCCTTTGAGAAACTGAGAATAGCTCTAATCTCTAAATGGCTGCATTTAGAATTGGGCCATGATCATCCCTGATGAGAAGATACCATCTGGCCAAACTCACATTTGAGGATTCCCTCACTGATAGGCAACTTCTGAGTGCAAGAACATTTTAATTGGAAAAGACAATGTTCCATTTTGTCTATTTCCCACTCATTTATTTAACGCATGGGCAGCATCTTCATTTTAGTGATGTTCTGTTTCTGTTGTTTATTCCACACTCGATGTCATAATCCTCTTTGTGACATCTTCATAAGTGGTTGCTATGCAAATTATTAGAATATCACACAGCAAGGATGATTACCTTTAGAGGCTACCATTCAGACCATATGAACTCTTAAAGATACTACTTTAGGTAATTGTTCCTAAACAAAATAGAAATCCAAAATCCAAAAATAGACTTCTGGAAACACATATTGATACAAGTAAAATGATTCTTGTAGGCCACTCTAGTCCAGCCACCTTGCTCATCTTTGATAACTCCTGGATATGGTATGTAAACATAAAATGTTCTTAGTAACTTCTTTTTCTTCTTTATGTTAACTGTGTTCTACCTGGATATGCTAAATATTGAATTGTTTTTAAGCTAATTTTTTCCTCCAAACGCTCAGATAAGACTGTTTTTATGAAGATCTAAAATGGTGAAGTTAATCCAAAGTTGCCCAAAGAAGCTCTGAAGTCTCAAGCCCATATATACGAGTGCAAATATTATCAGCCCACCTATATGTTGGGAATGACATTAGAAGCCACACTCTCTGTTACACAGAATTTCTCCTCTCTGAGTTTAAAAAAATACCAGTGTTATTTCACATCCTAAATCACTCAAATGCATATAATTTCAGTGCCTGGAGATATTAGGTGTAATTATTCACATTCACAAGAAGCAAGAAGAAATCTTTAGGTCATAAATTAACAGTAATGGTACATGTAATTTAGCACTTATTTGTATTTAATACATTTCCAAAGTGGTTAAAGAGTGCTTTTATAAGCAATTTCCTATGACATCTAATTATTCCCCAGTAAGAATAAGTTAGCTCCAGTGATGGTTTCTATGCCATGCCAACCACTTCCAGCTACTCTGGGTAGTACACAAACCTCATCCCATCCAGCCTAGTGTGTCCTGCCCTATATGGCAAATCCCAACATTCAAAGCAATTAGAATACGTTGCTTTTTGTCTTAAATATGCATTCATATCTGTGATTCTTATACTAGCAAAAATGATTCTACTTTTTTTGTTTTCAGCAAGCATCCATTGAGTATGTACTATGAGATGAGCCCCTTCTAGTGTGACATTTAATTGGTCGGTTGTTACTAATTTTATTTTACCCTCAGACTCTGACTACAGGATCAAAATTTGCAAGTCAGAAAGAGGCACTCCAGGAGGAGGGAGATTTCCTACCCAGATCCCCTCTACACCGAAAATGGAAGCCAATTACCAACTCTCCATTTTACCAATCTTTTCTGGTGGATGGGGTTTGTATATGGAGTTCTCAAAACAGCACACATAGCCAGCCTTCCAGTATATAACTAGAGCTTTAAGGCTCAGAAGCCTGACTCGAAGGCATGAATATGAGTTTATTCCTGCCGGAAACGTTTCTTCCGTGAAAGACAGGCAGAATGTGGCTGCCATCAAATCCATCAAAACCATGCCACGTTAAAAAAATTAAAAATAAATGTGTATATATATATATATATATATAAAATAAATAAATAAACTATAAATAAAAACTGAAGAGACATTTGAAAAGAGGCCTGTTTCATGGACATGGCCTACTTGTGATTTTCTGCTTCTTCCATCATCGCTCGGCAAGCAAACAGAAAAGTTACAGAACTGGGGTCAGACCTCGTGCAAAATAACATTTATTGGTCACAGCTGCTGCTTCATCACCTTGATTTCTTACTAAATTATTTTCCTTTCATTACTCGTATCTCCTTTTATAGTTTTCAAGGCAATTTTCTAGTCCATGTGAATTTGTTCCATCTCTCCTCCTAGATTCATGTAAACATTTTCACATATTCATCCAAATTCTTCTCTTCTTCCACACCCCTGGTGAGCTCTCTTTGAAGTCGAGAGCTTGGCAGATCCTTCCCAACAGAGCAGCCTGTCTCCTCCTGGGGCTTCGAGTTGTGTGTTGTGTTTAACCTCCTCCTAACTGGCCTGCTTGCCAAGAGTTAGTATAATTTTAAACCAGTTCCATTTCCCTCCATTGGGTACAACCATCCCTACAAAGACCGCCTATCTTCGTTCTGCCTCCCTAGTGATGGATTTTTTCCTGCCGGTCTCTGCCTAATGGAGGGTGACCCCTCTAAAATGACCATGGAACCAGCTGACCATCAAGCCTCCCTATCTTTAACCTTAACGTAGGTATCTTTGGGTAAGTCGTATCACTGTTGGGAATTTCTCAGTACCTCTGTACTTGAGCAGGGATGATAATCGGCTCTTCCCATCTGCGTTATGCAATGTGCGGGCAAAACACTTTTGATGCTACCTGGATCATGTTGATATTATTTCCTGCCTGTCATTTGGTTTTGATGGCATAGGGATGGAAATGAACACTAAGTGTCCTTATTTTGCATTTTTGCCTGGTTATTAATATCTCCAACTGCTTAGCTTCTGCTTTTGTCATTTCTCATTTTAATTAGATGGCCAGTCTAGGGCGTGAATTCTCCAGTCTCCTGAATCTTAACCATTCATCTAACACAGATCAGCTGCCTCACCTCCTTGCTTTTCACAGCTTGCTTTCACTGCTTTCTGCTTTTAAATCTTGTAGCAGGATTTGTTATTATGAAGATGGAATAGTCTGCATTCTTTGACAGCAACAAGTAATATCTGCAGAAAACCGGGATAACAGACAACATAGACAATATTGACACAGACATTAAAAGTCAGATATTTAATATTCAATTATGCATTCATTCGCCAAAATTTGTTACAGTCATCCCGTTTGCTTACAGGGAATGTAAGAATTTGATTAGTGCTGTCAGCCTCTTGGAGAGATGCTATGTCAAATGAGCTTAAACGAAAAAGAGACCCGGATTTCAGATTGATTAGCCATTTTATACAGAGTTTGAATTCAAAATTTTTAGAAGCTTAAGGAAATCATTTTAACTTTAACTTCTGAAGGAGGCCAAGCCTGAAAATTGAGTTCTAATGCATGTTGTGAAAGAATTCTCATTATCCTTCTGACCTCCCTCTGCTTAAGACTGAACAGAAACCAACACTGTGAAGCAGTTTCTTGATTTTATGGAAACCTGTTACTAGTCTCATAGACCTCAAATTGGAGATTTTGGTGGTATTGATTTTAGAGTTGCTATTCTTAATAACTATTAATATAATAAAATCATTATACTTTTAAATTATTAAATTAGAAATGTAAATATCTTGAATGTACCAAAAATAGATAACTGTTTAGGTTGGTTTTGCACCAACCTAATACCACGTCACTGCTAAATCATATGCCTTAAGAGTTTTCCAAAGCATCACCTTTGCTGCCTGGTATCACCATGTCTTAGACAGAGAAGTATGGGAGATAGAAACTGTTACCTTAATTTCTAACTGAGAGCTGGATGGTATCTGAGAAAAGCATCTACCTAGGCTCTGGCTTCCTTGAAGTAAGTCCTTAGGAAATATTGGTTGAATTTATTAAACAGCCATCAAGATTTGTTCAAGGATAGGATTCTCTTGGGGAGTTTAGAAAAATATTAAAATTGAGCCTGTCTAGGTAAGAGGTCCATCCTTTAAAAGTCTGCAAGTTGGTGGAGCTGGAAATGGAGACTGTTCTAAAAAAAAAAAATCATCCCTTCCCACCCTGGGTTGATAGAATCTAAAGACTCTTTCAATAAATATTTCTCCAAGGTTTCTTGTGTGCGAAGCATTGTCCTAGACACTGTGGTAAAACCCACAAAAAAATTGAATAGGTAGGATGGCCATTGCTTTCTTGGAGTTTTCAGTCTAGTGAAAGAGACAAATAATAAGCCAATAAAGAAATGCATTTGCAAATTGTGTCAAGTGCAATGAAGGAAAGGGGAAGGGTGCATTGCTAGATGGTGTCTGGAGGCTGATGGAAGGCGGCAGGCACTTGAACCTGGAGTGTAAGAAAGATTCTGTTTCAGAAGAGCAGCTGAGGGAAAGGGGGGATCATCAGGGATACAGAGCTAAAAAGGACAGCCTCAGAGGATGCTCTGAGAACGGAAAATACTGGCAAAATTGCAGGGTGTAAAAAAGGGCTAGTGGCAGGGGACAGCCAGGGAGAACCTTTTAAGCCGTGCTAACAGTCTGGTTTTTTTGTTTTGTTTTGATTTGTTTTGTTTGTTTGTTTTGAGACAGAGTCTCGCTCTGTCACCCAGGCTGGAGTGCAGTGGCACAATCTCAGCTCACTGCAAGCTCCACCTCCCAGATTCACGCCATTCTCCTGCCTCAGCCTCCCAAGTAGCTGGGACTACAGGTGTCCACCACCACATCCGGCTATTTTTTTTTTTTTAATTTTTTTTTAGTAGAGATAGGGTTTCACCATGTTAGCCAGGATAATCTCCATGTCCTGACCTCATGATCCACCTGCCTCGGCCTCCCAAAGTTCTGGGATTACAGGCATGAGTCACTGCACCCAGCCGGGTTTGCATTTTATTAGAAGTGCCAAATGCATGGAAAGACAAATACTGCATGTTCTCACCCATAGGTGGGAGCTTAAAACGTGGTGTCATGCAGGAAGAGTGTAGAATGATACCAGAGTCTGGGAAGGCTGGCTGTGTGGGGTGGGGGGAATAAACAGAGGTTGGTTAATGGGTATGAACATATAGTGAAATAGAAGAAATAAGTTCCAATGTTCAATAGCAGAGTAGGGTGACTATAATTAACAACGTGTTGTATATTTCAAAACAGCTAAAACAGAGGACTTGAAGTGTTCCCAACACGAAGAAACGATAAATAGTTGAGGTCATGGATACCTTAAATACCCTGACTGGATCATTGCACAGTCTACACGTGGAACAAAATATCATGTGTACCCCCAAAATATGCACAAATATGATTTGTCTCTAAATAAAATTTAAAAGTGCTAAGTGCAAATTATGTTGCTTTCAAGAGAGGAGGGACAGGATCCCATGTATATATTCAACAACTCTCTGGGGCTGGCGCAGTGGCTCACGCCTGTAATCCCAGCACTTTGGGAGGCCAAGGCTGGCAGATCACAAGGTCAGGATATCGAGACCATCCGGGCTAGCACAGTGAAACCCTGTTTCTACTGAAAATACAAAAAATTAGCTGGGCGTGGTGGCGAGTGCCTGTAGTCCCAGCTGCTCAGGAGGCTGAGGCAGGAGAATGGCGTGAACCCGGGAGGCAGAGCTGGCAATGAGCCGAGATCATGCCACTGCACTCCATCCTGGGCGACAGAGTGAGACTCCATCTCAAAAAATAAAAAAAAATTAAAAAATAAAGAATTCTCTCTGGAAGAGGTCAATGGCAGGACAGGGGAGTCCAGGGAAAAGGATAAGAATGAGCTGGTGGTGACTTGGATCAGGTGGTGGTTGTGGTGATAAATAGATGTGGGCGAATTGGAAGCAGAGTCTGTAAAGGAAGCAATAGGGTTTGCTGTGTTCGGTGAGGGACATGAGAATGTCAAAGATGATTCATCCTTCCAGTTTGCCAAACCAGTATGAATTGTTCAGTTTACTGAGATGGGGAGAAGGGACAGAGTCAGGTAGTATTTTTGCTTTATGGGAGATTCATAGCAGGAATTAAGAGTTCACCATACAAAAGTGTTGAGTTTGAAATGCTTGCAAGACAACAGAGTGAAATGTCAACTGGATACTTGTATTATTCATGTAGAAATGCTTATTTAATGTCTACCATGTGTCACATATTGTTGTGCTGTTATAGAAGACTCATGGTTCTGGAGTAGGGGATATTTGGGCTGGATATAAAATCAACTTAGAGCTGCTATGAGCATGGGCTTCATTACAGAAGGCGTATCACCTTCTATTTCCTCTATAATAGGCCACGGCATGGGAAACAAGCTGAGAGGTACTAAGTGTGTCTAGAGATCTAAATTACAGCTTTATGTGCTAGCCATCAAAATTGTGGATTAAATGGCACCTGAGTGACAGAAATCTGCCAACAATGTTTACTAAGCATCAATGTGCAAATATTATTTTTTATTTAAAATAACAAAATGCTGATACAATCTGAATGTCTCACACAGGAGGAAGGGTGAATAGTATAGAGTCATAGAATGGAATGTTAAGCACCATTGCAAATTATTTTTTTAAAATATTTAATGGCATAAGATACTATTTTAAATGTATACATGAAAAGAAGACTACTCAGATGCATTTATAGTGTGATCCCAACTTTATTTGAAGACTGTGAGTAATATTTGTCAAGACAAAAAGACTGGAAGCAACTTAGTAAAAATGTTCATGATTGTTATCGATAAATGACATGATTTAAGGTAATTTTCATATTTCTCTTTGCTTTTAAGCATTTTCAGAATGTTTTATAATGAACCAATCTGACTGTTCTAAATTGAGGCTAGTAGTAATTAGCAAAGAGAAAAGGGCACCTTGGTAAGAACCTAGGGGAAATAAGAGGAACAAGTAAATAGGACCCCTATCCTCAATTCAAATGTATAGAATGGATTTATGAACAGCAATGCCGCTAATTCTCTATCACTGAAAGGATCAGTACTACTATTTTTTATAGCTAGTGTAGCATTTGGTTAGGGCTCTTGGGGAAAATGCAAAAAATCAGAGAAAGATTCTCAACCAGCGAAGGCAAACGAAAGAAGTGAAATTGTTATGGTTAACTAACATTTATTGTGAACTGATAGGGTCAGGCACTCTTTTAAGTATTTTAACATTTAAGAAAGACAACTGAAGCATGTGAAATTCGCACCAGATTAATTTGAGTTAAATACTGTCCATTTCCCTGTCGGATGCTCTGATATAAAAACAGGAATTGAAAAAATTTAACAAATAAATTTATTCATGCAAATACATATGTGTGTATATGTGTGTTCCATCTTAAAGTTAATTAAGCAAGAGAAAGTTAAAGTTCAATTAAAACTTTTGTCACTAGTTTAGCCCTAGTGATAAGGTGGAAGAATAGAACAATTGTCACCTGTTGATTTCTCATTAATTAAATCCCAGCTGACAAAGGCGTGCTGGAAACTCAAGTGGTGAGACCCTGCTGAAATGTAGTTGCTGTGGGTGCAGATTGAGGTCCCTGGAGTCACTAAATGTATTCCATTCTTATTCCAACTTAGACACTAGCGTCTATGAAATCCAAATCCCTTTGTTAAAGATGGCATAAAGACCTACAGAAATAACAAACATTCCTTCTCAAAATAATTGTTTGAGGATTTTGAACGTGTTTCAGCAATGTCTAGAAACCCCTGAATATTCCTGTGCTTTTTTTAGAATCCAGCAGGCTTAAGGAGATCACAGTGTGCTAACAATAGCTCCTCTTCTGAGAAATATTGGAGTGTTGAGCCTGTGGGAGCGAAATCTTTCCATGATCTTGGTTTGGGGGTGCATTTCTAAATCATATTTTCTGGTATCTCTTTGTCCTTTTGTGAAAAATAAGTATCATTGCCCTACAAGCATTTATGCCAAATGGAGAGAGAACTCGCTGTGTTCCATGAGGAAGTTTGCTTTCCAAACAGTCAGCTGACTGTAGTCTGGAAGTAGAGACATAAATGTCCTGGAAAGTAAAAGAACGTAGTTCCAATTCAGCTGTAATTGCAAGTCTGACAAAGAATCACGTCTGCATCTGAAGGGCACAGAATGATAACTCCTTAAGGGGCAAAATAGACTGCCATAGATAGTTGTTATCTATGCCAGCCATATTGCGATTCCATTAATTTCACCCAGATGGTGTTTTTTGCCTTTTTTCTCATAGTTCCCTTAAGTAGAACTTCATGCTGATGAGGTAGGGCATTGCATTGAGTCTCAATATTGACCAGTCATGTTACCTTCCTTCTATGGCTGTAAATTCAATGACTAAACTTTGTTCATTGCTAACCCCTGGTCACAAAAGATTAAGTTGATGATAGAGGTGGATCAGCACAAATCTCGTACTGCTTTGGGAAAAAAATAAGGTTAATATTATGATTTAATAAGCAGTTAAATTAGGTGTGTTTCTGAAATACATCATATTTCCAATTTACAAATGGAAGTTTTTTACATTGAGAAATTAAACAATCAAGTGTGGTTTCTGGTACTAATGGATTCTCGTGTTGCATAGCTCTCCTGACCTGGTTCTTTGATTAAAGTTTAAAATACATCCACAGATATAATAGACCCATGAACTCAAATATTCTTGCTGAGAAAAGATGTGTTAGTAAGAACAAATTATGACCTGCTTCGGTCACTGAATTGATGAAGGGGAGGTTTTACCTAATCCACTGGTGTTCTCACTGAAAACATGCAAGAGGTCACAGATGAAGGTTGTTTCTCAGCATTCACAGCAGGGCATGGGGCCAAACTCAGAGGGTGGTTCCATTTGGCTTGTACTCCTCCCAGGAGAGAGTCAGGCCTGGGATCTGGCCCGTGGACACTACCTGGACGGTTTCTGTCATTGTCACTATTAACCATGGCTAAAGTACCCATCACATTGCAGAACCCTCCTTATATCTAAGATGCCACTAGGAGCAAGTAGATAGCTGTGGCTTTTAAATAAAGCTGGCTCTAGAAATATGACAGAGCACTATGACTTGGCAGGACATGACTGACGTTTTGTTACATTTCAAGATATTCCAGGCCAGGCGCGGTGGCTCACGCCTGTAATCCCAGCACTTTGGAGGACCGAGGCAGGCAGATCATGAGGTCAGGAGATCGAGACCATCCTGACCAACATGGTGAAACCCCGTCTCTACTAAAATACAAAAAAATTAGCCGGGTGTGGTGGTGCACGCCTGTAATCCCAGCTACTCGGGAGGCTGAGGCAGGGGAATCTGTTGAATCCAGGAGGTGGAGGTTGCAGTGAGCCGAGATTGCACCACTGCACTCCAGCCTGGTGACAGAGCAAGACTCCGTCTCAAAAGAAAAAAAAAAAGGCATTCCAGAATTCAGGCAAAATAATTTACTGGTATTACACATGGGAGCAAAACACTGGTAATTAAAAAAAGAAAAAAAAATTATACCATGTTAGGCATTAAAAGTGGGATTCTGAGTCTCAGATTTATTCTCTTTCTGATCCCTGGTTCAGGAGAATCCTAGTTCAAATATTCACAAACCAATATTGTGCATGTTTACATACATTACCTTTGTTTCCAAACATCACATAACATACTTAAAGACAGTGTTTTTCAACTGATGTGACCCCTTGGTGAATTGTAAAATCCACGTTGTGGGTTGCAACTTCCCTTTTTAATTTTTAAATGAAAGACATAGAATAAATAATTCTCTGAGTGCATTGAATATTAAAAAGGTAAGCATTGCTTAGTGAAATGTTTGTTTTAGTTTGTGTGTATTTGGTGGGTGTATATCTTAAGTCACACCGTGAAACAGAATTTAAGGCCAATATCACAGGAAATTTATGTCTCTTTAATTATCAAGGGTCACATTTTAAAAAAATTATTCTCTAAAAATGAACTCCAATTTCCAAAGCTCTGTGTGTGTGTGTGTGTGTGTGTGTGTGTGTGTGTGTGTAAGATCAAGAGTGTGTATGGGATTTTACTTATCTATTTGTGCGTGTGTGTAACTCTGCAACAGAGTGATTCACAAAAAAATATATACTTTAGCTCAAAGTTGCAATGCATTCTTCCATCACTTCCAATCCGATCCACTTAAAAAGAGAACATCCTCTTGTCGTGCTCACTGGTGTCATTATGGATATGAATGGTGTCATGAAAAGTGAGCCCAGTCCCAGACAAGAAAAGTTTCCAAGGATCGGAAAACACACTACTATGTTCATCAGTTGATTATATAGCTTTCTTCTTGGACAACTTAACTAAAATAGCATTTCTCTTATTTAAAAAAAAAATCACGAGTCTTTTGAGAGAATTTATAAGATGAACAGTTGACTTTTGAAACAGTAAAATTCTTCCTAATTTTCCTACCTTAGGGATTTGGTCACATGCGCCTGACTTTGCCAACTAAAACTAAAGTTTATGCATTGAACTATACAGCAAACATGGCCCCTTCTTGAGGTTATACAGGTAATTCCAGAGCAAAACCCACAACATCTAGAAAACAGGCCACGTTGCTTAATGTGGATGCTTTTAATTTGTATTTTCAATGTGTGTTCATAGTTGAGGGTTTATTAGGAACAGGATGTTCAACAGATCAAATGCATTGATGCAATTAGGTTGCTGCTTGTGGAGACATGTTTTATAGCTCTTATTAAAAGTAAATATAAATAAAGGTTGTTTGGAGATTTGTGCATGCTGAGGAGGGTTTTTTTTTTTTTAAGAATTTGATTAGAAAAGCATTTGAAATTACTTAAGTGATGAAGCAGAGCACACTTATTTTCTTTTTCTTTCTTTTTTTTTTTTTTTTAAGACAAGGTCTTGCTCTGTTACCCAGGCTACAGTGTAGTAGCACAATCATGGCTCACTGCAGCCTCCAATTCTTAGGTTAAAGTGATCCTCCCACCTCTGCCTCCCAAGTTGCTGGCACCGTAAGCACGTGCCTCGATGCCTGGCCAGTATTTTTTTATTTTACTTTTTGTAGTAATGGATTTTTGCCAGGTTTCCCAGGCTTGTCTCAAACTCCTGGATTCGAGCAGTCCTCCCGCCTCACCTTCCAAAGTGCTGGGATTCCAGGCATGAGCCACCACGCTGACCAAACAGAAACACTCCTAATGATGTTATTTAAGAAACTAGAGGAGACACTAGACAGCTTCAAATGATGAATGCAAGGAAGCATGATCAGGGAGAAGTGGCTTCGAAGTGAACTCTGCTGTCTTAGAATTTGATGATATAAGGGTGTTTAGCCCCAGGTCTATGTTTGTTGTTCACAGTTTAAGTCTAGATTATTTAGATCTCTTTGATTAGGCTTCAACCATTTGGCCAAACTTAAAACACCAGTAACATGGTACCAAAAATACCGATAACTTGACTGCTAGCTGTCTAGCCTCAGCTCTTTTTTTAGGTTTGAATTCTACATGTTCTCTGAAGCCCAGAACAAGTCTCCATGCTCCAAGGCCTCTCCTAATTACCCAAGCCTTAAGTAGTAACTCCTTCTTATGATAACACCTGCATGAATTCCTCAGCCACGAGCCATCAGCATCCCTCAATAGACAATGAGAATATACTTTGTGAATTATTAGTGCTTTTTAAAACTTAGATGTTTTGTTTCCCTCAATAAGTAGATCGTTTGCTTCCTGTGGGCAGAAACCATCTTCACTGGCTTCCAAGATGATACAAATCGGTAACTTTAAATATATTCCAAGGTTATGCTTACCAAAGACAAATGCCAGGATGAAACTTAAAAGGGAAAGGGAGAAAAAATAAGAGGTGGTAAAAATGCAGGCTTGTAATCTCAGAATGTGATAAAAATCTCCATCTTAGTTAGATACAAAGAATTCCTAGGTAATTAACAGATAATTGACATAACCTCATATCATTTTACACCAGATATTGGAAATGACAGAGTGAGAGCATGAGTTTCTTCCTCTCTCATATTCATATTTATCTTCTATTGGCTCTTCTTTACAGTGCATTAAAATTCTAATCATATTGTTCTGGGCAGTTCGGGTGGCAAGTAACAGAAAACCCAGCTCAAACTGACTTCAACAATAAAGGCATTTACTTGCCAAACGCAGGGGAAATTCAGGGCTGGGACAGGCTTCAAGGTTGCCTTCGTCTACTGGCTCTGCTCCATTTTCACAGAGTCCCTGTGGCTCTGACCTCCTGCGTCTGCTGCTTCAACCTCAGATTGGTTTTGACACAGCACCAGTTGCTCTACGACAGGTGCGCAGGACAAATAGTCCAAAGGGAAAAGAGGAAGAGACGCCTTTGTAACCTTTCTCAGAAGAGTGAGGAACATCTTTCCTAAAAAGACCCTGCATGTGATGGCCATGCCCCCTCGTACCACATTATATCACGTGATCCTTCCTATGCTGGATCTTAGCACGTTCACTCTTCAACCACAGGTGGGATCAGATTCACAGGACGCCTGAACTGAGTGGAAAATCATCCAGTACCTTAATACGACTGGCGTTTTCTTGGGAAGAAGAAATGAGAGAATAGATGTCAGACACACAACCAAAAACAAACCAAATTACAACTTGCCAAAAATTGCTTTTTACCCAAATAGAGCCAAAGCGTACCATCCTAATGACCATCGCTCTGTTGTTCAGTATTTACTCATGTTGGTTTTATTAAATATAAAATACTGCCTGGTCGAGGAATCTATGTTTTTCACAATTTCATAGACATAGTGTTACGGGGAAATGCAAATAATTATTTATTTTGAAAGAATCCATTTCATGTAACACCAAGATTCATTTTCTTCTGTATTCTGCACACCTGAAATAGTACAGGAACCATGGTGACTTGCCAAAAATACTGATACGATTTCTTTCCATTTCTATATATTTTCCTTTGGCAGATGACTATTACACTTTTCAGGACATTTAATATTCTCATGCAGCAGACCTTTCAATAGTTCTGTCTGTATTTAAATGTGTTTAAGAAAATTTATATTGCTGAATATTAAAAGTAATGGTAAAAACCACAATTACTTTTGTACCAACCTAATAAATATTTGGATAGTCATTCTGTTTGGGATAGAGTTGGGATTTTTACTTGAAAATAAAACACTCTCATGGTTTTGAACTGGCATTTTTATTTTTACTT
This sequence comes from Macaca fascicularis, assembly GCF_037993035.2. NCBI lineage: Eukaryota > Metazoa > Chordata > Mammalia > Primates > Cercopithecidae > Macaca > Macaca fascicularis. Next base: position 11,648,776 of record NC_088383.1, read on the forward strand.
TTTCTAAAATAAAGCCGCATTAAATGTTAATTTATAAAATCTATGCCACATTGTTTATTTTATTTCATATTTGTTGAGTAATTTTTCACTGAACATCAGGGACCCTTTAGATTCCCATTGACTAGGTCTCTGATATGTTGACTTTCAATGATGCAGTTGTATTTAAATTAACTCTTGATAATAATTTTATTGATTCCTTTATTTTTCTTTTCTTGAACTACCATTCTATTCCATTCATTTGTGATCAGTAATTTTCTAGGAACCGTTGTCTTAGAACAGTGCAAATATAAAGATTAAAAATCAGATTGACTTAAAGAAGCAGTCATTTTTACTATTTACTGGAAAAAATGGCAATATCCATTAAAAAAAAAACTATGGGGGCCTGGCGCAGTGGCTCACACCTGTAATCTCAGCACTTTGCGAGGCTGAGGCAGGAGGATCATGAGGTCAGGAGTTCAAGACCAGCGTGACCAATATGGTGAAACCCCGTCTCTACTAAAAATGCAAAAATTAGCTGGGCGTGGTGGCGGGCACCTGTAGTCCCAGCTACTCGGGAGGCTGAGGCAGGAGAATTGCTTGAACCCTGCAGGCGGAGGTTGCATAAGCCAAGATCATACCACTGCATTCCAGCCTGGGTGACAGAGGAGGACTCTGTCTCAAAAACAAAACAAACAAAAAACTATGGGCCAGATGCAATGGCTCACACCTATAATCTCAGTACTTTGGGAGGTCGAGGTAGGAAGATCACTTGAGGCCAGGATTCCAAGACCAGCCTGGGCAACAAAGCGAGAACCCTTCTCTACAAAAAATAAAATAATTCGATGGGTGTGGTGGTGTGCACCTGTAATCCCAGCTACTCGGGAGGCTGAGATAGGAGGATCACTTGAGCCCAGGAGTTAGAGGCTACAATGGGAATTATCACACCATTGCACTGTCTCTGTCTCTTAAAACAGTAAAATAAAATAAAAAATAAAATAGAATAAAATAGACTAATTCTGTGAATTCTTGGAATTCAACAATGACAGTGACACAGATGCACACACACATGTCTGTATGTATGTATACAATCTAGAAGGCAAATTACTAAAAGAGAAACTTTTAAGAAACATGAAAAATACTAGCCTAAATATAAAAAGAGATACAAATGAAATCAACTACAGACTTTTTTCCAAAAATATAAGAATAAACTACTTGTCTTTAAATACATAGTTTGAAGAAGTTGGATCTACACCTGTGACTTAATAAAGCATTATGGGAAAAATTTCCCTTTCTTTAGCAATGTAGAGAGAGAGGGGGGAAAAGGAAGATACAGTTTCTGCCCTTGTTATCCTGCTGCGGAATTTGTTACAAGAGGGTTAAATTTGATAGTTTAAAACTTGTAAAGAATCTTTCAATAATGAAGAAGTAGAGTTTGTAAACTAGGCCCCTACAGAACCACATTATTTGAGCCCCGGGACCTTCTCTCTGTTTGTGGTTGGGTTCAGGGGCCTACACTCTGTCTACAGGTATCACAAATAAAATGTTAGCAGCTGAATGATATTGACAGAGCAATCAGCAATCTGCAGATGTTCATTTTGAACGGTGGCATCCTGAAATAAGTTGAAGCAGAAATAACATCTCTGTATTGAGAGATTTCAAATTCTTTTTATTGATAGGTGAACTACAGTACTAGATATAGCTAAGTGAAACATGCCTGGAGAGGGCAGAAATAACACCTGGACTGATGGCTGCCATTGTGGAAGGGCAAAACAAGAGGACAGAAAGGCGTCCAGCTATTCTCCGTGCTGCTTGGTATAACAGATTAAGCTTCAGTGCGTCTTGGGCTCCTTTCATCGGGTTTACCTGTCACCTTTACACCCTTCAGCATTCTAGAAGGAATTACAGCACTACAACTCTTTGGCAGTCTTAGTGGGAAACCCTGGGAGGTCAGGAATACGGGCCAGTGAACTGACATCTTCCTGCCTGGTTCAAAGACAGCACTCATCATCATTTAGGCAGATGCACGATGCTGCTAGGCAAAATGCCAGCCATGGATCCCATCGCTGTCCCATTACAGAGCCCACGCTGTCCCAGCGTCTATACGGAGTAGAAATCTCAAGGCTGGATACTGAGAGCCTTCCTGGAACTTCAGGGAAAATGAATGTACTCAATCAGTTGGTTAATTATCTGTATCATTGACCTTGGTGCCTTAATGGGAAAATATGGTTCAGACATTACATGGCTATAAACAAAGAATTATAGGTAGCATCCAGTGCATAATTGACAGATTTGAGTGCATTTAATAGCGTGCAATGAAATAAGCCATCCCGGCCAAAACAAATGCCTTTCTTTTTTCTTGGTTCCATACATTTCTTGTTTGCCTGACATATGCCTCACTGTGTTTCTTTAAGATCAATACTACGTGACTTCTAACTTCATTTCTCTTTTGATTAAAACTGCCTGTTGAACGAAGCTGCTAGGAGAGCTTCCCTATCCCCTAATTGTCAGAGACTCCTCTCAATTTTTTTAACCTTGCCAAAAGCTGACGTTCAGCTTCATCGGCACAGATCCTTGCTTCACAGAGATATGAGATATCGAATCAATGATTGCTTTGTAACACGGTTTGCCATCCATTCCGTGGCCCTGAGCATAGCATGCAAATTCATCATTGAACAAATCCCAAAGGCATAAGACTGTGTGAAAGGAAGGTAAAATAGGAACACGTAGATGGAGATGCCAGGCCTAACTCATCCACCCTACATAAAGGAGGCATCTGTGAGTATTGGCTGGATTCACTAGAAGTTCAGTGCCCATTTTTCTTTCTTTCTTTTTTTTTTTTTTTTTTTTTGAGATGAAGTCTTACTCTTGTCCCCCAGGCTGGAGCACAGTGGCGCGATCTTGGCTCACTGCAACCTCCACCTCCTGAGTTCAAGCGATTCTCCTACCTCAGCCTCCCAAGTAGCTGGGATTACAGGCGCCAGACATGGTGGCAGGCGTATTTTTCTATTTTTAGTAGAGACGGGGTTTCACCATGTTGGCCAGGCTGGTCTTGAACTCCTGATCTCAGTTGATCGCCCACCTTGGCCTCCCAAAGTGCTGGGATTACAGGTGTAAGCTACCGCACCCAGCCTAGTGCCCATTTCTCAAATCAGCCAACCATGGCTCACTTTGGGCCCAATGCTTGAGGCTTCGTGGCCCGAACAACACATAGAAGAATCACCATTGTCATAGAAGTTTCTTCCAGCAGTTTTATAAGTCTGAATTCTCATCCTCCTCTCCCTGCCAGGAGATAAGAGAACCAGGCTCCAAGTAGTTCCTGAATATGTAGGCTTGCTGCAAAATCATACAGAGAAGACAAATTATATTCTTGAAAAGATGGTGCTATTCCTACACAGAAATGGTAGTTAAGATAGCCAGGTTCTTAAAATCTTTTTTTTTTTTTCTCTTTTTTTTTTTTAAGACAGATTTTCGCTCTTGTTCCCCAGGCTGGAGTGCAGTGATACGAACTTGGCTCACTCCAACTTCCACCTCCCAGGTTCAAGCGATTCTCCTGCCTCAGTCTCCTGCGTAGCTGGGAATATAGTCATGTGCCTCCATGCCTGGCTAATTTTTAGTAGAGTCAGGGTTTCATCATGTTGGCCAGGCTGGTCTCAAACTCCTGACCTCAGGTGATCCACCCACCTCAGGCTCCCAAAGTGCTAGGATTATAGACGTGAGCCACCGTGCCCAGCTAAAATCATTTTTACCACTGTTGTCTTGACTCTTACCTTTCCTGCCCTGGTACACCTAGACCTCTCTGTCCTACCCCAGTCCCCCTCTTTATCCTGAGAATGCCTGACTCCAGCAGTGTTCTGCTGTTGCTCTCGAATGCTCCATGTGACCCAGATTGGCACCTGGAAGGAAGAGAGACTCTGCTACTGTGACTTGGTTGTAGCAATAGCCAGCTATCTCAGCAGTTCTTTGATGGCATTCATTCATTTAGTCTCTGAATTATTATTCGTGTATTTACTTAACTCGGAAGATGCAAGCAAGTCGCATGGATACAGTTTACCATCTTGTGTGGGAGACGGGCATTAAATAGAATTCCAGAAGCAGTGAATGGGTGATGTGTATGATGAGAGATGTGATGGAGGGGAGGAAGGAGATCAGCATGCAAGGAGGACACATGTGCCTAAGCAGGAGACTTGGGAAGATTTCCCAGTGAAATGACATGTCCGCTGAAGCCCAGAGGCCAAATAGAACGTGTCCAAGCAAATGAGGAAAAAGGGCCAACAGTGTGTCTCGCAGAAAGAACAGGATTTGTAAAAGTGTTGTGGAAAGAGAGCGCTCTAGGAGTGGGAGGAACTGAGAAAAAACTCCCGGCAGGGCTCAGGGAAGGAGAGAGATCGACAAGGCTAATGATGTGAGCAAAGGTCACATCACGCAAGGCTTTGTAGGCCTCATTAAGGAGTTTGGACTTTATCTTAGCAGCGATGGGAAGTCACAGAAGGATTTTAAGCTGGGTGGTGACATGGTCTAAGTGTATGTTAAAAGGTCACTCAGTGCTTTTTGGAGCATAGATATGGTATTGTTCCATGGACATCTACGGAACATAGAAGTCTACAGATTATTGTGGTCAACAATTCTGGGGGAAAAAAAAAATCGTAACGACTTGAATTAAGTAACAGAAATCAAAGGAAGTCAACAGCTTCAGCAAATACCTCAAAACGGGTGTTGGCTGGAATTGATGACTTGAGGGGAGGTAGGAGGAGGAGTATAAAAGACGTCTCTCGGGTTCTCACATAAGAAGTTGAATGGGTTGTGTCATTTTATAGTTTTCAGGAATACCTGAGGAAGAAATAAATTTGAAGAAAAAGATTATACAATGAGTTTGTGACAGGTTAAATTTGAGGGACCTGTGAGAAATCAAGGTAGACATGGTTGAATAGGTTGGTAGAGGTGTAAGTGCATGAAAAATGTATGTTGATTAAGTTTATGTGTCAACTCCACTGGGCCACAGGGTACCCAGATATTTGGTCAAATATTATTCTGGGTGATCCCGTGAGGGTGTTTTGGAAAGAGATTAATGTCTGAACCAGTAGACTGAATAAAGCAGTCGCTCTCTCAAATGTGGGTGGGCATCACCCAATCGGTTGAAGGCCTGAATACAACACAAAGGCCAACGTCCCCCAACACAAGAGAGAACCTCCTGCCTGACTGATTGGGCTGGGACACTGGTCTTTTCCCAGCTTCAGATGCAAACTGAAACATTAGCTCTGGGTCTTAAACCTGCTGGCTTCCAGACTAGAACTCACACCATCAGCTCTCCTGGTTTTCAGGCCTTCAGACTTGGACTGAAGGTAAACCATGGGCTCCTGGGTCTCCAGCTTGCCACCTACAGATCTTGGGACTTCTCAGCTTCTCTAATTACATGAGACAATTCCTTATAATAAACCGTGTGTGTGTGTGTGTGTGTGTGTGTGTGTGTGTGTGTGTGTGTGTGTGTGTGTAGACAGATAGGTAGATGATCTCCTATTGGTTCTGTTTCTCTGGAGAGCCCTGACTTAGACGAAAAGTATTTAATTGATAACATGAATTTGAAAACCCTGAACATATACATGGCAAATGAATTCATTAGAACAGATGAGGTGTTCTAAACTTGGGAGAGAGACAGAGAAGAGATCCTAAAACTGAGCCCTTATGCATTCCAACATCAGAGATGAAGGAGAGAAGGACGACCCAACAAACAAGACAGACAAGAAATGACCAGAGAGGTAGGAGGCAACCCAGGAGACTTTGGTAGGAGGAGAGTGCTGCAGGAAGAATGGATGTCCACTCTGGGAAATGTAAGGAGAGGACAGGGCAGTACTCAGGGGCCTGAGTAATAGGAAAGTCAGTGCTGTAACAACATTTAATTATGGATTGTGCTAGCAGAAGCTAAATGGAAGTCATTTGAGGCATGACTTGGAGGTGAAGTAGAGATCTGAGTAGGAAAATCATCTGAGAATTTGGTGGAAGAGGGAAAAAGAGTAGATTACAGAGACACCCGTGGTCCTGGAAGGGGAGTCACCTATGCCAGATGTTTACATGTAGATTGAATTCAAACAAATGCTCAGGAACTGAGACGACATTCCAGAATTCACTAGGCAAGCATAACCCCCACCATTTGGGGGTAGTTCTCAGGTGTCAGGCTTCTGGGACTCACACCCAATATCTATGCCACTGGGCTTTAGTATGAGTACAAGCACTTACCCTCTATGGTGAGCAGTTCCGGAAGGATACAGCAAAGAAAGAGTTGAAAAACAACGAGGCCAGCTGTGGTGGCTCATGCCTGTAATCCCAGCACATTGAGAGGCCAAGGCAGGTGGATTGCTTCAGCCCAGGAGTTCGAGACCAGCCTGGGAAACATAGCAAGACCCCGTCTCTACAAAATATTTTAAAATGGCCCACTGCACTCCAGCCTGGGTGACAGAGCAAGACTCTGTCCATAAAATAAAATAAATTGTAAAAGATTTGAGAAAAGCCAACCACATGTTTAGAGCAGTAGCCTCTAGTTAGTACTAGAAGTTCATGTTAGCAGTCCTAGGTTGTAATCCAAGATTTCTACATGCGATCCCTGCTTAGCCTCTCTGAGCTTCAATTTGCTCATTTTACAAAACATACATGATGATGCTTGACTTTTGGAACTTGGACAGTAGCTGTGGGAATAAATGAGATAACGTGTGTGGAAAGTATCACAAAGTGCAAAATGCTGGCCCAATTTGTATAGATGGAGCACCTGTTTTTCCGTTATGCAAAAGAGGTCATTTGAGCCGTTCCAACATTAGGCGGAAGCTTTTCCACCCCCGACTCACTGCACACAAGAACAACTATATCCCTTGTCATGAGCCTTGTGATGTGGCTTGTGACATCCATTTGATAATGGACTTGGAAATTGAGATCCCTAAGTCTGTAATTACGAGACGGAGGCCCTCCAACTCACACAACCTGGAAACACTGCCCGGGTCAGGAAAACCCACCCTGGATGGTCATGGAACTAACCAGCCCATTGATAAAGGGTCTGTACCTTCTGCAGAGCTACCCTGAGTACGTAAGAGGAGGAAGATGCAAAAATGTGGAAAATGGCAGGTAAAACCAACTCATAAACCACGTCTCTTTTGTGGCTTGTTTTTGCCATCGCGTGGTTATTCAAACAGTGCTGTTTGAAACAGAATGAGGCACGAACGCGGGAACAGAGGGTCCATGTATTTTCACTAGACGAAAACACAACATCCACCTGGAAAGAGAATGTCAGAACACGGAGAGGGAGGGGGAAGATTCAAAATGCAAAACCAGAAGAGCCTGTCTCCTGTAGTATTTGTTTGTGACAGGTAAAGCCGTTCATCATATCACCTGAACCGTGGAGAATTGTGCTATTGTATTAATTACTCTCTTTACTGACTCTCTGAGCTTTGGACTATTTAAATTCCAGGATGAGAAAGTGCTAATGGATATGGTATTGTAGATGGAGTGAATTAGTATTTCACGCTGTGCGGCTGTCTGAAAGAGTTTTAAATGGTAACCCACAGACTAGCAGCGTGCCATGCTTTTGGTGTTCATTCAGCCTTTTGTTCTTCTTAGTAACAGAGCCACTCTGGGGTCACGCAAAAATTCAGACGGGAAGAAAAGGAAAGGAGATGTCAGTTGGGATACTTTGGGGAGACTAATGTGTTTTTCTGTGAGGCCGTTTATGATACACTTTATTGTGTGCATTGAGAAAACCCCAATAATTCATATTTGAAAGGGAAAGCATATGTCCTTTAAAATTTTCAGATCAAAGCTGCTGTGAATGAAATTGTTTTCAAAAAAGCATACTTTCCACAAAAATTCCATTTGGGAACCTGGCGCCGATCTCATCCTATGCCTTCACCCTTAGCCATTTTTATCTGCCTAACCTGAGTTTCCACGTGCAGAAGAGGTATAAACAAATACGATGGAGCACTTCAGAGTTCTACGCGACCGCTCACGCAAACTGAATCAGACAACAGAGAGGCTCTGCACGCCACACAAGGTGTCTTCTGAGAAGAGACAGAGCCAAGCTCTCCAAGAGGAATGGGCCTGGAGGATCAGTGTGTCTGGAAGGGTAAGCTCCAAGGCAGGTGTTAATGTCACATATAAAACACATTTAAAGGGTCACCCTTTGACCCTGTCATGTCTCAGAATCTTAATTTCCCATTCCTTCTAATGCCTTTTTAATAATCTTACAAATCATCCTGCCAATACTTTACTTTGACAATTGGAAGCCAATACTTTGACAATTGGAAGTAACAGAATGAAGATGAAAAGAAGTCTCCCCCACTTTCCAGGCTCTTGTACCCCAACTCCACTCTCTGCTAAGCATCTGCCTGTACATCTTCTGCAGCAGTTAAGGCTCTCCACTTCACATCTCTGCATTCTTACATGAATTCTGCCTTGGCCAGGCTCCCCAGAAAGCAAAGCCTGAGGCAAAACTCATGTGCAGTATTTTATTAGGGAGTGCACTCCCAGGAAAGCAGGATTAAGGGAAAAGAGGAATGAAGAGAGAGAAGCTAGAGCCAACACAAGAGCAGGCTACTAGTACCACCTTCGGGGATAGAGGGTCACCCATGGCTTGATCTCGTGGGGGCTGACGTCCAAGGATCCAGACAAATGACTGTGAACTTCAGATAGTGTGTCCAGGGCAGGAAGACCTTATCTGCCAGCTCCCATTTCCCACTGGTCCCGTTTTTCACTTTGTGGAAAAATTGCCCCACGCTTCTGAATTGCACAAGGGTGGCCTTGAACCAGTCCCGAGGTACCTCTTGCTTCAATTCTTACAAAAGTAGAAGGCGCAGGGCACGAGGTGAGAGATGTTTGGTGTGACGGCATTAGACGCTATTGAGTTCTGCCTGCAGGAAGCTGGCCAGAATCCAAGCAGAGCCGGCCCTACAGCAGGGGCCAGGCCAGAGCAAGGAGCCCTGGACCAGGAAGTGGATGAGGCTGAGAGGACCTGAAGACCTATCTACCGCCCTTACCTGTGCCCTTGCATTGTATTGACTCTCTGAGCACAATTGGGCTTTACTGTTGTGAGAACAACATGCCCTAAGAGGAAATATGAAACCAATCAGTCACAGAGTGCCCCCTTCAAAGGGATGGCCAGCCTCGATCTCTGAGAAAGCCTTAAGTTAAAGGGTTGGGGAAACAACCGACCGCAGCTGGTCTTGAGGTCAGGATGGACGCTCATCCTCCACTACCTGTTCTAGAGTTCGATCATGCTCAGCCAGCACCCTGGCTTGCCCATTGCTTATTTGAAGGGCGGATCCAGACCTCTCTCCATGAAGACTGAGTGTCTTTTCTTTATTGGGCTGCAGTTGGTGCAATCTCCCATTTCTCATCATCATCACTCAACTCAGAAGCACCAAGAGACTGCAGAGGAAATGCCCTGGATCCCAGACACAAGCACACTGGCCAAGATACAAGCGCACTGGCCCAGACACAAGTGCACTGGCCCAAGGCACAAGTGCATTGGGCCAGACACAAGCACACTGGCCCACACACGAGCGCACCGGGCTGCCCTCCCAGCTCCTTGGGAGAGTCAGGACCAAGCTACCAATTTACAAAAGCTGCTGTCTTGGCCTCTGGTGCTCCAACCTGAGAAACCAAGTAGAAGTGTCCCGCCCACCCGGCCTGGAAACCAGAACTTCTAACTTGGTGAAAACTAAGATTGCACAGACAGGAAGTGCAAATGCCATTATTTGGTTATTGGGTGATGGATGGTGAGAGGAGCCATTCCTAATTCTCTCCCCTTGGTTCCTAGACTCGGACATCCTGGCTGAGGTTTTCCCTGAGCTGTGCCTTAGCTGAATCCTTCACAGGCCAGCTGTTCTGGGTGATGAGGCACATGGAATAATGAGGAAATTACGTTGCTATCTGCCTGCCACTGTTGCACTTCCTTTGTCATAAAATGTGTCTGAGATGACTTTATATGGAGGAGATCAGTAGGTAGAGACTCGCAGACAAGGAAAGGAGAGCCATATTTGGAGAAGATGTGTGTTCCGGGAAAGACACGTTGCTGCCTCCATCGGGAGGGAAGGGGTCTGGTGTCAGGGAGCTGCCACAAGTGTCTGAGTGGACCCTGGGAAATGGAGCCAGGGGAGGTCTCAGCCTTGGTCTCCAATGCTGGAGGCTGGGTATTCAGCAGCAGCAGGGTCTAGATGAGCCTTGGGGAGAGGGAACCTATGCTATTGGGCTCAGGTTTAACTTTCACCCCTGCCGCCATGGCCACTCTATTCATGAGCCTGCTATGTCTGCACTGGGGTTGCCCAAAGCAGAGGCTGAGTGACATGCACAGAATGTGACCCCTGCCCCTGTGGGGTTTTGAAGCTGCTACTTCAGTGGTGATTCCTCGGTGGGCACGGCCATAAGACACGGAAGTCTGCATGCTTTGCACCCGCTCACACATGTCTTCCTTGGACGAACTTGTCCCTGATCTTCCAATCTTTCTCCTTCTAAGCCCCTAATGGAGCACCAGTTCATTTCCCACTGCCAACAGTCCATATCTATTCATATCTCAAGCTACTTCTCTGTCCATGGAACAGGAACAGGTGAATGTGTGACTGGAAGTTCTGTGGAGTTAGGATATTTTCCTTCATCACCATCTTTTGGGGCTATCCTGGAGCTGAAATGCAGCAATAACCCAATTTCTGCTAGTACCTGTATATCATGCTGACCGGTCTTTGAACCATAAACCAGTCCCAAGTCATTCGGTTGATCATAAATCACCCCAACACCAACAGTACCACCACCGCCACCACCACTGCCATGATGCCATAACTGTGAGCTCAAGGACAGTTTTCACCACCTCCAAAGTAGATGACAAGGTACACTGGACTTCCTGTTCATGTGCTGATTTATGTCTTCCAGATCTGCTGAGGCCTGAGTCAAACTAGGTGCCTCCAGCATGTCATCCTGAGAGTATGTTTTCAAGAGCCTGGTACCAATGGTGTCAGCCTAAGTCCCTCAGGAAATGGAGCCTGGAACTTAAAAAATAATAAAATGAATAAAATCTATATGTTACTACTGTATTAGGGAGTCCGTTAGAAGAGAAGCAGGGTGAGGGAAAGGGTGGGAGCAGAGAGAGAGGGAGAGTTTGCAGAGGGTGTTGGTAAACAGACCAATGCTTGGTATACAATGGGGTTCATTACTCAGTCTCACGGGATTATCTCCCAAGGAGCCATATGAATCACTTCATCTTCAGACAAGCCAACTGTGGAAAGTAGGCAGTAAAAATATATTTGCCAGCCCCTGCATCCAATTGGTCAAAGATTTGCCCCATGCCGTGGTTACTCACCTATCTTTCTGAGTTGCATAGATGTGAGTCCTTGAATGTATCTAAATAGCATCTCAGACCTCAGCGTCACGAGCAAAGCCTAGTGTGGGATGAGTGGTAATGTGGCAGGGGCACAAGGCAAAGTGTTCACAGGTTACAGCTCCATGAGTTTGGTCGGAGCCCATGCAGAATTGGTTTCTACAGTAGCTACTGGGCAGAAATAAGTATTCCAAGGCCCTGGAAAGAGCTAAGGTCAAGAAGATTTGAAGAAGGTGACTGTCTGAAACAGGCTTTCCACCTCTGTCACTTTGCTTCTGCAGATCCCACTTTTTCTTTCTTTTTCTATTTTTTTTTTCTTCTTTTTTGAGATGGAGCACCACTCTGTTGCCCAGACTAGAATGCAGTGATGTGATCTCAGCTCACTGCAACTTCCTCCTGCTGGGTTCAAGCGACTCTCCTGCCTCAGGCTCCCAAGTACCAGGGCATGCAGGTGCCCACCACCATGCCTGGCTAATTTTTGTATTTTTTGTAGATACGAGGTTTCACCATGTTTTCAAGGCTGGTCTCGAACTCCTGACCTCAAGTGGTCCACCCACCTAGGCCTCCCAAAGTGCTGGGATTACAGGCGTGAGCCACCACACCCAGGCTTCTTTCTTAATTTTTATTTTTCTACTAGAGTATGTAGCTAGTAGCTATCATTTGCAGTGCTGGTAATGCATGCTCCCTCCTTCCTTCTACCTGCCAAATATATTATCTACCAAAAACAAAATTATAAGCAAAGAGAGTTTTTGTCCTCTTCTCATTTCCTATTTTTCTTTCTTCTCTTCGTCATTTTGAGATTGTCTCCCCAAGATAGGTCTCAGCTCAGTACAACAGATATTTATTATATGCTTTTTATGAACTTGGTGCTACAGAATAAGAATGCAGAGATTAAAGATGTGGCCCTTTTCCTGATAAACTCAAAGTCTATCAGGAGAGAGAAAACAAAAGTGGGCATTTCTCCTATCCAAGTTTTCCTCTCTTAAAGAATGAGTAGAGATTGGTCCATCAATGAATGATGGGAAAGGCCTTCCAAGTAGAGAGAATCACTTGATGGAGGGACAGGGGCTAGAACAGTGAATGGAGAGAACTGCAGTCAGTTCTGGGTTACTGGCATAAAACGTGCTGCAGTGAGAGGTTAGTGGCTGGTAGATCACATGGGATTTTTCATACCATAATAAGAAATCAGCTCTGTCGGCCAGGCATGGTGACTCATGCCTATAATCCCAGCACTTTGGGAGGCTGAGGCGGGCCACCTGAGGCCACCTGAGGTCAGGAGTTCAAGACCAGCCTGGCCAACATGGTGAAACCCCATCTCTACTAAAAAATACAAAAACTAGCCAGGCATAGTGGTGCATGCCTGTAGTCCCAGATACTTGGGGGGCTGAGGCAGGAGAATCACTTGAACCCAGGAGGCGGAGGTTGCAGTGAGCTGAGATCACACCACTGCACTCCAGCTGGGCAACAAAGCAAGACTCCAACTAAAAAAAAAAAAACATCTCTTTATTCAGTAGGTGATGCTAACTCACTTTAAAATTTTAGACAGAGAGGATAACTTAGAATTACCTCCTAAATAAATGACTCTGGCTGAAAAGTAGATCAGTTTATAGCAGTAGGGAGACTAGACTTAATTGCTGTACCATTGGAGTTGTCCAACCAAAGGATGATGAAGGTCTGAACAAGTTACATGGTGATGAGGGGTAGAAAGAAATAGTTTAGAGATATTGTAAGTACATGGGGACATAAGTAGGATTTCGTAGTCAATTGGATATAAAGATTGATGTCAACAGGAGTTTATTAGAAAACTGGAAGGTTTCTAATGAGAGCTTCTAGGTGGATGTGGTGTGATTAGCTGGCATTGAGGATACAAGAAGAGGTATAGAGGCTTGGCAGAAAAGATTGCATTAGTAGTTTTGGATATGTTAATATTGACATATCATAGAACATTCAAGTGGACCTGGAAGGCGGAGGTTGCAGTGAGCCAAGGTTGTGCCACTGCCACTCCAGGCTGGGCGACAGAGCGAGACTCCATCTCTTTTTTTTTTTTTTTTTTGGCCTCAATTTTGTTTTTATTATTATTATTATTATTATTATTATACTTTAAGTTCTAGGGTACATGTGCACAACATGCAGGTTTGTTACATATGTATATATGTGACATATTGGTGTGCTGTACCCATTAACTCATCATTTACATTAGGTATATCTCCTAATGCTATCCCTCCCCGCCCCTCCCCACAATAGGACCCGGTGTGTGATGATCCCCTTCCTGTGTCCAAGTGATCTCATTGTTCAATTCCCACCTATGAGTGAGAACATGCGGTATTTGGTTTTCTGTTCTTGCGATAGTTTGCTGAGAATGATGGTTTCCAGCTGCATCCATGTCCCTACAAAGGACACGAACTCACCCTTTTTATGGCTGCATAGTATTCCATAGTGTATATGTGCCACATTTTCTTAATCCAGTCTGTCACTGATAGACATTTGGGTTGATTCCAAGTCTTTGCTATTGTGAATAGTGCCGCAATAAACGTACGTGTGCATGTGTCTTTATAGCAGCATGGCTTATAATCCTTTGGGTATATCCCCAGTAACGGGATGGCTGGGTCATATGGTACATCTAGTTCTAGATCCTTGAGGAATCGCCACACTGTTTTCCACAATGGTTGAACTAGTTTACAGTCCCACCAACAGTGTAAAAGTGTTCCTATTTCTCCACATCCTCTCCAGCACCTGTTGTTTCCTGATTTTTTAGTGATTGCCATTCTAACTGGTGTGAGATGGTATCTCACTGTGGTTTTGATTTGCATTTCTCTGATGGCGAGTGATGATGAGCATTTTTTCTTGTGTCTGTTGGCTGTATGAATGTCTTCTTTTAAGAAGTGTCTGTTCATATCCTTTGCCCACTTTTTGATGGGGTTGTTTGTTTTTTTCTTGTAAATTTGACTGAGTTCTTTATAGGTTCTGAATATTAGCCCTTTGTCAGATGAGTAGATTGCAAAAATTTTCTCCCATTCTGTAGGTTGCCTGTTCACTCTGATGGTAGTTTCTTTTGCTGTGCAGAAGCTCTTTCATTAGATCCCATTTGTCAATTTTGGCTTTTGTTGCCATTGCTTTTGATGTTTTAGACATGAAGTCCTTGCCCATGCCTATGTCCTGAATGGTATTACCTAGGTTTTCTTCTAGGGTTTTTATGGTTTTAGGTCTAATATTTAAGGCGAGACTCCATCTCAATCAATCAATCAATCGAACAGCCAGCAAGCAGGAGGGGAGAAGGCCAACTGTAGGACTGACCTAGGCTGAGGTCTGCTGGGGTGGAGGCACTGGGAGAATAAGGTTGCAGGGTATTTGAAGCAGCTGGGGGAGAGGGTTCAGGCCAGCAGAAAATTAGAGCAAACTCAGGAATCATGAACTAGGAGTATGAGACTGAAGGGAAATTATTAAATAGGAAGGAGGAATCTGAGAGAGCCAGAATCATAGATTGTGGCCAGAAAGTAAAATATGAGGTTCAGATTATTCTTAACTGCACAGAGCCCTCATTGCAATGCCACCCCACCCCCTACTCCCTACCCTAGACCCCATTTAGTACCAGCCCCAATTCCTCTTTTCTTCCTCATCAAATTGTATTCATTCTATATCTCATAATTTTAAAATCCTGCTAAGTGAATTCAGCTAATCTGTTTAATTCACAAGATGTTGATGACTGATGAATGCTTGATATGTTATCCATCCCAGAAAATAGACTCCTAATGATAATTACTTAAAACAGTTTTCTTATCTAGGGATGTGTCAGAGTCACCTGTGGTGCTGTTTAAATACTAAGCCTCTCTGGGCTTCACCTTATGAAATCCTGATTCAGAGGCCCTGGAATGAGCACTGGGCATTCATATTTTTGCAGATTCTTCCGTTAAAGGGACAGCTCCATGGGAAAGAGATGAGGGAGTAGATGAGTGTTCTTCCAGTTGCTCAAATCAATAACTTCCGTATGTAATTGATGTTGGCAATTACTGCTTTTGCCTGTCCCTGAAGCTTTTCTATTCCCCATATTTTGATTTTGCATCCATCCCTGACCCAACTTGCAATATCCCTAGGCAGCTAAGGTGACCTTTCCCTCTGGACCCTGTGGGAGACATGACCTAAGCAGAGTCAACTGGAGACTTTCTCTGAGATTGAGAAATAGATCTGGAAGCCATAGTTTATGATGATACTGCCAGTGTGATGTAAACCTCAGGTTAGTGGTGCCATTGTCCCAGATGCTGGTAGAAGCCTGTCTGCAGAACAAAGCCAAGCAGAGGTAAGCAAGCATGGCGTCAGTGCCTGGTTGAGTCCCTGTCTCTGATTCTGGTTTCTGAAGTTCTTCCTTCAATCCTGCTGATACAGTTTGGCTGTGTCCCCACCCAGATCTTGAATTGTGCTCCCATAATTCCTACGTATTGTGGGAGGGACCTGGTGAGAGATAACTGAATCATTGGGGCAGTTTCTCCCACACTGTTCTCGTGGTAGTGAATAAGTCTTAACGAGATTTGAAGGTTTTATCAGGGGTTTCTGCTTTTGTGTCTTCCTCATTCTCTCTTTGCCTGCTGCCTTCCACATAAGAAGGGACTTGCTCCTCCTTGCCTTCCACCATGACTGTGAGGCTTCTCCAGCCACATGGAAACTATAAGTCCAATTAAACTCTTTCTTTTGTAAATTGCCAGGTCTTGGGTACGTCTTTATCAGCAGTGTAAAAACGGACTAATACACCTGCACACTGTCCCAGTATCCTTTCCAGCGATCAGAGGCAACAACATAGATTTCAGTCACAACTGAAAAAGTTCTGATTAATATATGGACATCAGGCAAGTTTTTCCTGAGTACATCAACCTGCTATTCATTTCTCTAGGTTCATTCATCTGAATGTATATGAAAACCTTAGACAATTCCATGCCTTAGACTATAGTAGAATGGAGTAGAACTTCATTACCGTGCCTATTGTACAGAAAGACCAGTTTGATTTAGAGAAAAAATATAGATTGTAGAATGTACCTTACCAGAAGTATTATATTCAAGGAAAAAAAAACAAACTGGCTTAAGACTGTTCTGAGGCCCGGTTTTTTTTTTTTTTTTTTTGGTTTTCTTTTCTTTTCTTTTCTGTTTTTTTGTTTTTTTTGTTTTTTGTTTTTTGTTTTTGATTCAGAGTCTCGCTCTCTCGCCCAGGCTGGAGTACAGTGGCACAATCTCAGTTCACTGCAAGCTCCACCTCCCAGGTTCACACCATTCTCCTGCCACAGTCTCCCGAGTAGCTGGGACTACAGGCGCCCGCCACCACGCCCAGCTAATTTTTTGTATTTTTAGTAGAGACAGGGTTTCACCATGTCTGCCAGGATGGTCTCGATCTCCTGACCTTGTGATCCACCCTCCTCGGCCTCCCAAAGGGCTGGGATTACAGGTGTGAGCCACCACGCCCGACCAAGGACCTGTTTTTACTAGAGTTCAGAAGTTAGAGTCACACGGGAGGGAATTTGGACTTGCAGTCTAATCGTGGTCTTGACACTGTTCAGCTATATGATCTTGAGGTGAATCTTTTGAGCTCTCTAAGCCTAGTTTCAACTGTAAAGTGTAGATTTTGTGACTCTAGATTTTTAAAAATCAACTTTCAATTGTTCAGCGTAAATGGATACTTTTTCAAATGTTTCAAGTTACATAAAGTTTGTTGGTTTCAATTTAAATGCTGTGTCTTCTACTTTTTCATAATTTTTAATTTGCTAAGCAAACCTTTTCGATAAACACTGCTGCCTAGTTGCAATGTGAATATTTGCAAATTAGGGTCTGAGTCATTGAGCTTGGGATGTGCCCAAGTGAACAGGTGGGCTTGGTGCTATCACAGAGGGAACGGTGAGAAAGCTCCATCAACAGCCAAAAGCTGTAGGTTCACCATTTCTTCTTATTCCTCCTTAAGGCAGAGCTATAGAGGAGAAACTCAAGATTTCCCTTTAAATTGTCCCCATGAGATAATTAAATACAGATCCTTTATTTCCTAGGAAGGCTCCCATATGGGTAAAAGATGTGAAAGATCAAGGCAACATATGTGAAAATGTGTCAAGTAAAAAGAAAACTCACTTATTTGAACATCTTTAAAAATCAAGATAAAAAAGAGAATACCATGGGAGTCATAAAATCTTAGCTCTAGGCCAGAGAAATGTTGCTTTTAATTTCTATACAGTAGAAGAAAATTTAGTGCATGAATAACATTTCATTTAAATGTATACCTTTAAAGATGTATATTGTCACATTTGAATTGGGGGGACAGCATAAGGTAATTTCAACTCCCTGACATGCTGATTTAGCACTTATTCAGTAAACAGGATCTGCCACTTGGAGTAAAAATATATAGGACATCTCTTTAAACACAAATACGGTGTTGATTTCTAAGGAAGGGTATGAAACAGGGGAGGGAAAAATAACCCCTCACCTTTTATATTGACCCACCTTTTAAGATTTTTCAAGGGGATTATTGTGTTACATGTGCCCGAGCATGACTGTCTAAATAGCCCATCACTGTAGGCATTGATATAGATACAAACAAAAAGCTTTGAAAACGGAAAATGAGAAATTCTTCTGTAACTTTTCAAACCCAAACACGTCAGCTGAAATCTTTTTGCTTTGTGTTGTGGTTTAGGCTCCAACATTATTTCCAGTGGTTTGATTTAATTATAACATTCAAAATTCCTATAGGCATTTATACATATATTAGCACGGTCCTTTGATTTAAAGCTTAGCATGTTGTATGGGTAAAAATAAGCCACTGGAAAAAAATATAAGACTGACTATTTGACACACGTGCTGAGCTTTTAACTGGGTATATCTGACTACATTTGTTCTTTGATTTGAGTGGTATTTCAACCCTGGCTGTATGTTAGAATTACCTGCGGGACTTTTCTAAAAATGCAAATCCTTTAGACCAGATAAACTGGAAACTCTGGGAGTATTTTTCAAAGCCCAGTCCTCCATGCTCCACAGTTCTGGGATTTTTTAATCTCTCAACCTTGACCTTTTCCCTGTCTCTGAAGGTTCTCCCTTCCCTTCCTTCTTCCCGTGGCCCAGACCCACGGCTCCTTCCTTTTAATTTGCTAAGCAAACCTTTGCGATAAACACTGCTGCCTAGTTGCAATGTGAATATTTGCAAGTTAGGGTCTGAGTCAATGAGTGAGAGGTTGGTCATTATCCTCCCATCATTATCTTCCCAATATTCACGGCAAAACAATTCCCCACCATTTCCATACTTGATATTTTCTACTGTCATGGAGAGAAAAGGCCAGGATTGCTGCTGCTGGAGACTCGTCCCAAATCTGAATCAGGCCCTTTATGCTGCCTGGTGACTTCCTTAAGAGATTTCTGTGAAGGATTTCTTTCCATCAGCAGAGAAATATGTATTGAGCATTCACTCATCAGTGTTCTAGGTACTGGAAATACAATTCTAAACACGAGAGATGGGGCCTCTGACTTCAAGGAGCCTTCATGGATAGAGGGAAGCACACGGCAAACAGAGACAAATCAGTGAATGTGCCCATGTAGGGGCAGCCGTGCACTATGAAGAAGCTAAAACAGGGTGGTATGGGGGATATGGTTTGGATTTGTGTGTCCACCCAAACTTCATGTTCAGTTGTAATCCCCAATGTTGGAGGTGGGACCTGGTGGGAGGTGAATGGATCATGGGGGTGGATCCTTCATGAATGGTTTAGCACCATCCCTTCGGTGCCATTCTCATGATAGAGTTCTCATGAGATCTGGTTGTTTAAAAGTATGTGGTACCTTCCTTCCTCCCTGCCCCGCTCGCTCCTGCCACGTGAGATGTGCTGGCTTCCCCTTGCCTTCCGCGATAACTGTAAGTTTCCCGTGGCCTCCCCAGAAGCCAAGCAGATGGCGCAGTGCTTCCTGCGCAGCCTGAGGAACCCTGAGCCAATTAAACTTCTTTTCTTTATAAATGGCGCAGCCTCAGGTATTTCTTTATGGCAGTGTGAGAATGAACTAATACAAATAGAATGGTGTGGTGAGAAGGGACCAGCAGGTTTAGGGCACTGGTGACATTTTCTCTAGAATGCCCAGGGAAGGCCTCTCAGAAGAGGTGATATTTATTTATTTATTTTATTAATTTTAATTTAATTTAATTTTTTTTTTCTTTCTTTTTTTTTTTTTTTTTTTGAGTCAGAGTCTCACTCTGTTATCCAGGCTGGAGTGCAGTGGTGCCATCTTGGCTCACCACAACCTCCACCTACCAGGTTCAAGCAATTCTCCTGCCTCAGCCTTCCGAGTAGCTGGGATCACAGGTGTGCACCACCATGCCAGCTAATTTTTGTATTTTTAGTAGAGACAGGTTTAAACCATGTTGGCTAGGCTAGGCTGGTCTTGGTCTCCTGATCTCAGGTGACCCACCTGCCTCGGCCTCCCAAAGTACTGGGATTACAGGCGTGAGCCACTGTGCCCAGTGTGAGGTTTTTGTTTGTTTTTTTGTTTTTTGTTTTTTGAGACGGAGTCTCGCTCTGTCACCCAGGCTGGAGTGCAGTGCAGTGGCACAATCTCAGCTCACTGCAAGCTCCACCTCCCAGGTTCACGCCATTTTCCTGCCTCAGCCTCCCAAGTAGCTGGGACTACAGGCACTCACCACCACACCCGGCTATTTTTTGTATTTTTAGTAGAGACGGGGTTTCACCATGTTAGACAGGATGGTCTTGATCTCCGGACCTCATGATCCGCCTGCCTCGGCCTCCCAAAGGAGGTCATTTTTTAGTTAAGACCTGGAATATGAGGAGAGGGTCTTGGAAATATCTGGGGAAAGGAAGGACCACTGCAAAGTCCCTGACAGAGGAACAACCTTGGCCTGTCTGAGGCACAGCAAGAAGGCACTAGGGCTCTTGGATGGTACAGAGAGAAAGTAGGAGATGGAGGCCAGGTGCGGTGGCTCACACCTCTAATCCCAGCAGTTCAGGAGGCCAAGGCAGGTGATCACTGGAGATCAGGAATTTGCAACCAGGCTGGCCAAGATGGTAAAACCCAGTCTCTACTAAAAATAGAAAAATTAGCTGGGCATGTGCACACCTGTAATCCCAGCTACTTGGAAGGCTGAGACAGGAGAATCACTTGAACCCAGCAGGCAGAAGCTGCAGTGAGCTGAGATGGTGCCACTGCATGACAGGGAGAGACTGTGTCTCAAAAAAAAAAAAAAAAAAAAAGTAGGGGACAGAGACATAGAAACAGACCGGGGGCAGAGTATCGGGGGCCTCCTAGGGCAAGGTAAGAATTCCTAATTAGATTCTAAACATCAAATCGGAGATAGGAGACCAATAAGGAGTGTTTTTATACTAACAAAAACAATCTTTAATAACCTTGTAAAGAGACCATTCTGGTTTCCATGTACGTCTGCTTTAACTGATGGTGACTAAAGGATGGAAATGTTCTTTTTCTAACATGATACCCATTCATTATAACTTAAACTAGTCCTAGTTTCTTACAAATCCCTTATTTCCTTGGATTTCTCCACTGTGCCCTCATTGTGTTTCCTTGTCACTTACAAGCTGGGCCTGCTCAATGTGTTTCCAAAGTGTCTCTTCCGAAATATACAAGATGTGCTCGACAGAGGCATCATTAATAGAAACCTGCACTTCAAAACATCATACGAATATTTTGAAGAAACATTCTTCATACGAAGAACCAGCAATCGTCCCTCCAATGTAAATACCTCCCATTTCACAGTATTACAGAAAGAGTGCAGTTTACTAACCATGACTTCCTTACAGGAAATTCAGTAGCTATAAAAATTTTTGTTCAGTGTCAAACATTTCACTGCTTATTAATTCCAAAGATCGGAGCACCGTGTCGTTGTGGCATTTGGGGAGTTTAGCGTACTCAGGAGAGAAGCTGTGCTTACAATGGAGTGAGTTGGAGCATACTTCTATAGAAACTTGCTGGAAAATGCAGAATGATTGGAGAAATGGTGAAAAACTTCCGTGAAGATGTAAATGGTACTCCCTCACCCAGTTGTTCTCAGTGCGTTAGGAGCCTTGCTTTACCCTGGTCAGGGGTTTCCAAAGGCGTTCCTTTCAAGCATGGAAACATCCATTCATCCCAAGATTACGTATAATATTTGTTAAGGTCTAAGCAATGAGAACACAGAAGAAGGAATGCTGAGTAAGACAATAGGAGCCCAATGCATGTGTCAGCCACAGGTTCTGGCTGTCCACTACATGGGTGTTTGGATTCACTTCACTGCAGGCCACCCCAGCATTCATGTGTGCTCCATGTCCCCACTCCCAGCTGCATGCATAGAGCAAGACCACCCTGGCAGCAACAGCTCCCATCGCCTCATGCCCTTGGCCTTCTAGCCCTCAGCTTGTGGAAGCCCAGGGAGGAGTTTTAAGCAGGGACACTAAATGATCTGAAGGCAGCTTCTTCAGGTTATTTTCCCCCTTGGCCAGCAGCCACCTGACTTCCTGCTGTCACTCTTGACCTACAAAGGTCAACACGTCCTCCAGGAGGCCACGCCCTCTGCATTATTGTCACACCTCATCTATGCCACACGTCCCAATCACTCACTCCCTTCTTTTAAAAATGTTCTCTTTCCTGGAGTTCCATGGTCTCCATCTCTCCAGGTTTTCATTCACATGCCCCACCCACTTCCCGATTGCAGCATCTCTTTTGTGGCCTTTCTTGTCCATGCACCCCCTGTGGTCAGTGTGTCTCTCAGCATTGTGTTCTTGGATCTAACTTCTCCTGACTTTACACTCTGACCACACCAGGGAAACCTCTTCCACTCCACTGGCTTTAGATACACTTCTGCCCGATTGATCCCCACATTGTCACCTCCATCCAGATCTCTGTCCCATGCTCTGGGCCTATGTATAACCTTGGCCCTGGTGCATCCTCACACGCATGTCCCAGGTGCTACAAATTCAACAAATACTTTCCAGACTGAACTCATAGTCATCTTGTCAAAGCAGCTTCCCCTTATCTGCTTTCTGTTTTGAATGATGCAATCACGTTACAAGCTAGCCAAGCTGAAATCCTAGCTAACATACCTCACCCATCTCTCTTCTTCATCCTCAACATCCCATCAGCCACTCAGTCCAGCCTTTGCGACATCTTTCTGTTCACTCTTCTCTCCTCTTCTCCTGCCCCTGCCTTGGCTCAGATCTTTCTCCTCTGCTGCTGGGTCAAAGCCTTGGTCAACTTGTCTCCCCACCTCCAGTCTTTCTTCATTCTAGTCCATGTTTCCAGTGCAGCCAGGGTGATGTTTCTGTACTGCAAATGATTATTTGCCCCTCTGCTGAAATCCGTATGAGGTCCTCTATGCTAGCCCCCTTTGCTTTGAGGATGAACTGAAATCCCAAACCTGACTCCATACTCTTCATGATCTGGCCCTTACCTACCTCTCTCTCCAAATGGATTTCTTATCACTCCCTGGCCCTTACCCTAAACCCAACCCTAATAAACTCTCAGCAGCTTCTTACCCACCTTGCTCTCACTTCCTGCAGAGCTGTTCTCTCTGCCTCTACAGCAGTTCTTCAGATGCACCCCTTTTCTACTTGACAACTTCAGGTCTCATCCTAGAGTTACCTCCTGTAAGAATTCTTAAAAACAAACAAATCATGTCTCCTGTTAAGTACAGACACTGGCACAGTTAGGTTCAGAAGATGGGGGACCTGTATGCCATATTTTGGAAAGAATGCAGTGTCGTGACAACAAAACTGTAGTTGAATTTATAAGCCCAGAAACGGAACGAGGGATGTTGGAGGGCCCACTTTCTTGGGCGTAGTGAAGGTGGGGAAGATTTGACAGGGATCTTAACACAGATCTGATGACCCAAGAGAGGGACCTTTATAACCTGGAGGGGCCAGATTAGCAAGGATATGAAGCATCTCAATGCCTTTCTGCATGGACGTCTAAGCAGATGCATGCATTGTGCAGAGGGCTCAAATATCCATTGACTCTCCTGCCTATAAAACCTTGGTAAATTGATATGTTCCCAGAACTTAGGCCAAGCCATGGAAAAGAGAGAAAAATGATGACTTAACTGAGAAATAACTGAGCTTTCCTGGTGACATGGGAGCTAAATAAAGTCAAATTGAAGAAAAATAGAGATGTATTACTTAGAGTTCAGAGTTGTGAACTGAGATTTATATTGCTCTGCTTATTACTCTGAAGAGTCATCACCTGTTTACCTGTTTGCCTCTAAGGAGACTCTCTAAGTGCCTCATGGTGGTATACCTTCTGCTGGCTAATAGCATTGATTCTCGTTAATAATGAATGATCGATAAATATATGTAAAAAATGGGCCGGGCGCGGTGGCTCAAGCCTGTAATCCCAGCACTTTGGGAGGCCGAGACGGGCGGATCACGAGGTCAGGAGATTAAGACCATCCTGGCTAAAACGGTGAAACCCCGTCTCTACTAAAAAATACAAAAAACTAGCCGGGCGAGGTGGCGGGCGCCTGTAGTCCCAGCTACTCGGGAGGCTGAGGCAGGAGAATGGCGTGAACCCGGGAGGCGGAGCTTGCAGTGAGCCGAGATCCAGCCACTGCACTCCAGCCCGGGCAACAGAGCGAGACTTCGTCTCAAAAAAAAAAAAAAAAAAAAAAAAAATATATATATATATATATATATATATATGTAAAAAATGAATAAATTTTTAAGACCAAAAATTTGCCATAATTAAGAACTCTGAGAATCTCAGTCTGCTGGGCACAGGTAACTAGGAAACAGTGGGTTGTAGTCCAGGTACATATATGGTGCAACAGGACTGCAGGAAGAAACAACTAAAATTTGTGGTGGGAGTCCAGGAAGGCATGGAGGATGTGACATTTGAGCTTAGATGTGGAGGTAGACAGCCGGTCTTGACACCCATTTGGATCCTGCAATCAGACCTAACTAATGAATTGATACACTATCTCCGCTGAAGGCCAACAGAAAAAGAACAAAGATGGGGGCCTTAGGAGAAGGTATTTACAAAGAACTTAACAGGTAGTGGGCATTTGACCAAGTGTGAGTTGGTCTTTTTCTATTCACCCTTTCCCGCCTCCTTATCATCTCTCCATGACTTACGTTTGCAGAATGGATTACAGCTCACACACTGTGTTCATTTGACCCTCTTATGTAACAGCGTATCTCCAAGGTTTAAAGAATAGTTTCAAAACTCAGCAGCCAGAAATTTCAAGCTAGCTTTGCCCTACTTTCCCTAACACAGGCTTGTTGTGCACCATCACTTAATGCAACATATGGTTGGTGTGGTGTAAGGACTAAATATGGGGACCCTGCACTTTGCACATGTAAAAACTTTACTCAAGTCAGGGCCCGATCAGAGGAGCAGCAAATGTCTTCTTTCTTGGGCCCCATTGATTGCACCTTGACAAACCTTCCTGATTCTCCACCCTTCGTTCTCCTTCCTCTTTATTTTTTCTTTTCCTTTTCTCCTTTCTCCTGGCTCCGTCTCCCTCACTCCCTGTGGCTGTGGAAAACTTTCTAGCTATCGAGCATTAGCTCTAGTTCTGATGACCATGAACATCCAGCGAAGGGTTTTTCTGCCTCGATCTGCACCATATTCATCTGAGGAGATATTTTTTAAAGGAGATGCTCATGGCCTCATCTCAAGAGATCTGAAATCAAATATTCTGGGATGCAGTCCAGGCACTGGTATTTTTAAAATGCTTCCCCAAGAAATTCTAAAGTGCAGTCAGTATTGAGAATCACAGATCTAAATTTTCCCTCCATATCTTAATTTCTTTTTCTATAAAATGAACTCATTGATCTGAAAGCTATTTAAAAAAAAAAAAAAAAAAAAAAACACTTTCTAGGTATGAAATATCTCCCAGAGACCTAAAGACGTATCAGATCAGTGGATGGATCACTGCAGAAAGTTTTGGGTGGGACTGGGAGTTCAGTGATGGGGGTTAGGGATGTATTGCAGGTAACATGGAAAGGGAGAGATAGACTAGTGGGTTCTAATAACTTTTCTGTTCACTTTAAGTTCTGATATTTCTGACAGTAGAGGGTTTTGTGTTGTGTATTATTGTGTTTTTCCTAACAGGAATAGCCCACACTTTCTTTGAAAAAAGTACATTTTCAATCATATACTTGGATATCTGATATGATTCGAATTCTCTGTTGTTTTGCATTGTTTTAATATGGAGTCAGAGCCAAATAACCATTTTATAGAGCTCACCAATCTCCCTCAATTCTGTGCATATGACTATTTGGCAAGAATAAGAATTAAGGATTCCTGGAGGCACTTACTCTAGGCATTTTAAAGAAGAAGATAGGTGCTCAGTGCTTCTTGGTGTTGCCAGATTAGCAGTACATCCTGGTAAATTCAAGAGACTTCTTTCCATCCTAATCTGTGACAGTGATAACAGAGGGAAACACTTCTTTGCTTGTTTGTTTGTTTGTTTGTTTGTTTGTTTTGAGACGGAGCCTCGCTCTGTCGTCGGGCTGGAGTGCAGTGGCACTATCTCAGCTCACTGCAACCTCCACCTCCTGGGTTGAAGCGATTCTCCTGCCTCAGCCTCCCGAGTAGCTGGGATTACAGGCACCTGCCACCACGGCCAGCTAATTTTTGTATTTTTAGTAGAGACAGGTTTTTACCACGTTGTCCAGGATGGTCTCAATTGCTTGACCTTGTGATTCACCTGCCTTGGCCTCCCAAAGTGCTGGGATTACAGGCATAAGCCACTGTGCCTGGCAAACAGAGGGAAACACTTCTAAAGCCAAGGGGCTTGTATAGTTACAGCCTCTGGTATTTGCAGGGGTTTGTATTTGACATCATTGTCTAGAATCCTACACATCAGCACAACTCTAATTAACATGCCAATGAGTATTAAGTTGGGTTTATTACAGACTGAGCAACTACTTCACTTGGGGCTCAGTGGGTTTCAAAAAGCAACATGCCTTGTTGATAAAACATTCTACTCTTTTTAAGTCATCACAGAAATGCTAAAAAAGCAAATAATTGCACAAAGAAAGCACATTGTAAAAATGAACCCACTTACCAACAAAGCAGTAGTCTTCAGCGTCTGTATTAATCAGTGATCTCCAGTGAAAGAGAAGCAATAGTACATACAGTCATGCACCACATAATAGCATTTTGGTCAACAACAGACCACATATATGAGTAACCCCATCAGATTATAATGCCATGTTTTTACCTTTTCTATGTTTAAATACATTTAGATACACAAATACTTAGCATTGTGTTACGATTGCCTATAGTATTTGGTACGGTAACATTTTATACAGGTTGTAGCTGTATTAGTCTGTTCTCATGCTGCAAATAAAGACATACCCAAGACTGGGTAATTTATAAAGGAAAGAATGTTTAATGGACTCACAGTTCCACATAGCTGGAAAGGCCTCACAATCATGGCAGAAGGTGAAGGAGGAGCAAAGGCATATCTTACATGGAGGCATGGAGGCTGGAGAGTGTGTGCAGGGGAACTGCCCTTTATAAAATCATTAGATCTCATGAGACTTACTCACTATCATGAGAACAGCACAAGAAAAACCTACCTCCATGATTCAGTTACCTCCCACCAGGCCCCTCCCATGACACATGGGGATTATGGGAACTACAATTCAAGATGAGATTTGGGTGGGGACACAACCAAACCGTATCAGTAGCCTAGGTGTGTATTAGGCTCTACCATCTAGGTTTGTGTAAGTATACTCTGTGCTGGTCCCACAATGATGAAATCATGTACAGACACACTTCTCAGAATGTATCCCCATCATTAAGTGACACATGCCTATATACAGTCACCTCTCTGTATCCATACTACAACTGTGGATTCAACCAACCATGAATCAAAAACATTCTAAAATGATTAAAATAAAAAGTAATAATACAGCAATAAAAATAATATACATTTTAAAAGCAATAGTTTAACAACTATTTACATAGCATTTACATTGTATTCGGTATTTTAAGTAATTGAGAGATGATTTAAAGTATAAGGGAGGATTACGTAACTTATATGAAAATATTATACCATTTTAAGGAAGGAATTTCAGCATCCTCCAGTTTTGGTATTCATGGGGGTCCTGGAACTAACCCCCTGTGGATCCCAAGGGACAACTATATATAGGAAGAGATTTACTATGAGAAATTGGTTCATGCAATTATAAAGACAGAAAAGTCCCAAGATCTGCCAGCAGTGAGCTGGCATCCCAGGAAAGCTGGTGGTTTTGAGGAAAGTTAAATTCAGTTCAAGGACAGAGAACCTGGGAGAGCTGTTGGTATAAATCCCAGTGTGTGGCAGAAGAGGAGACGAGATGTCCCAGCTCAATCAGTGAGGCAGAAAGAAAGGGGGCAAATTCCTCCTTCCTCTGCCTTTTTGTTCTAGTCGAGCCTTCAATGGACTGGATGATGACCATATACATTGGGGAGAGCCATCTGCTTTGAATCAAGTTCACTCATTCAAATGCTAAGCTCATCTGGAAACACCTTCACAAATGTACCCAAAACAATGTTTAATCTGGGCACCCCATAGCCCAATGTAGTTAACACAAAATTAACCATCACAGTGTCCTTCCCCCACTGCCAATAAACAATCTTTATAGAAAGCCCACCAAGTGGTAGCATTGCATTTTCTTTTCTTCCTCAGCATCTCATCCTGAATGCGCCACTTTCTGAAGGAGGATTTATTCACCTTCTTTTGCTTTCTTGTGAGCAGACTTTTCAGGTTCTTTGTGATGTCAGCTAGGTTAGTCTGAGGTTTCTCAGCCATCATGCCCCCTGGTCTGTGATGAGTCAGACTGGACTGCTCATTTATTTGGGGACAGCAGTAAACATGAATGGGATTGTATGACTAAAGTTCAGCCATGGACCCTCCCTTATGAATGTGACCTCAAAGTGTTCAATTAAACGTTCTGACTATAAATGTATTTAGTAGATTTGAAAGGCTACTATGAGGATCATGAATGTGTTTTATAGTCTGTAAAATCCTATATAGGTTTAAGGTAGGATGTATCTCTTTTATCAGAAACCTTAAGAAATTTCCTCTCATGAAGGGTTTTCACTCTTCCTGGTTAGTCCTGAATTCTTTCGAGTGGCAGAAAAGAGTTGTTATGGGCTGAAATGAGTACCCCAGGATGCTACTGAAGTCCTGACTCAAGGTATCTGTGAATGTGATCTTATTTGAAATAGAGTCTTTGCAGATGCAGGAGTTGAGGTTATTAGGATGAGCCCTAATCCAGTATGACTGTGTCCTTAGCAAAAGGGAGAATTTGAACACAGAGGCAGGTACAGGCACAGGAAGATACAAAGGGAAAGTGCAGAGGGAGAACCCACAAAGGAGATGACCATCTACAAACCAAGGGATGCCTGAGGCTACCGGAAGCTCAGAGAATGGCAGAACAGATTCTCCCTCATAGCCTCAGAAGGAACCAATCCTGCCAACACCGACACCTTGATCTTAGACTTCCAGCCTCCAGAACTATGAGACAGTAAAATTCTGTTTTCAAGGCAATCAGTTTGTGGGGCTTTGTGACATTGGCCCCAGAAAATGAATGCAATATTATTTCCAGAAGTCCTGAATGCTCTGCGGTTGAAGTTCTAAAGCAACAATCTTCAGGCTCCAAGCACGGGTGCTCTCAAACAAAATACAAACTGCAGGTCATGGGGCTGGGCGCAGTGGCTCACGCCTGTCATCCCAGCACTTTGGGAGGCCGAGGTGGGCAGATCACGGCGTCAAGAGATTGAGACCATCCTGGCGACATGGTGAAACCCTGTCTCTATTAAAAATACGAAAAAAAGTGGCTGGGCGTGGCGGCACACACCTCTAGTCCCAGCTACTCAGGAGGCTGAGGCAGGAGAATCGCTTAAACCCAGGAGGCAGAGCTTGCAGTATGCCGAGATCGTGCCACTGCACTCCAGCCCGGCAATAGAGCAAGACTCCATCTCAAAAAAAAAAAAAGAACTGGAGGTCATGACCTCTAACTCGCTGACTTTCAGTCAATTGGGGTTTTATTTCTGAAGTTTAGATGGCTCCAGATAGATTCAACTAAACATATTTCAACCCATCTCACTGAAATGGGAGAGTTCCCTGAACCCTCTTGCAGGATGAGCAATGGATGTGGCTCATTTGTTCTGGCGCTGTGTGTGCTTAAACTCCTTACAGATTGGGGAGCACACAGACGGGCAGGTGTAAGAGCCGGGATGAGCACCCCTGGTTCCAGCCCCATGGCAGCATCTAGGGATGGGTGTCTATGACTCCCGAAGCCCCAGTGGGTGTGTTACAGTGCTAGCCTTGTTGTCCATGAACAGCTTAAAGTGTTAACCAGCTCAGTGCCCTCCTGATACGCAAGTCCTTGTCCAGCATCCAGGAAGAATCAGGTCACACACAGACTTGATGAAAAATGAATGTAAGGTTTTATTGAGTGGTGTAGTTGGCTCTTGGTGAGATGGATGGGGAGCTGGAAGGGGGATGGAGTGGGAAAACCATCTTCCACTACAGTGTGACCATCTAGCAGCTAATCTCCTCTCTGCCCATCCCCAGCCAAACTCTTGTCAACATTCAGACACTCCTTCTCTTGTCTCTGCCACACCATTGTGCTGTTATTCTGCTCTTCTGTTGGTGTCTCCTTGTGGAACCAGCAGTTTGGGGTTTACATGAATACAGGATAGGGAGGTGTGGTGGGTCAAAAGGCAACTTTTGGACACAAAAACAGGAATGCCTGTTCCCGTTGAGGGCCACAGGATTCCTGTTTTGAGGGTGGGGCCTTTGCTGGGTAACTGCCCTCTTCTACCTGGTATTTCCCTATCTCCTGTCCATATCATCACCTGTACAGGAGGCTGACAGGGTTTGCAACCTACCTTCCACATGGCCTCACCTCTACTGCCAGACCTCACATAGGTAGGCTTGGATCCATGAATATCTACAACCAAAGTGCTCAGTTACAATAGAAAATGCTACAGTTGAAAGTGCCTAATTATATAGTTTTACCTTTTACAAGTCAAATTCCACTACATTTGCATTATGAAAGATTACTGTCAAATGTAAGATGAATATGCATAAAATTCCATCCATATGCATTTCACCCAAGTTTGAGTTACAGCCAATCCTCATCTTGATTCTTCATGGTGATCAATAAGAAATAAGGAATCCATGTAATGCGGTGGCACTCAACCCACCCTTTATATCAGCATCACCTGGAAGTTTTAAATAATACTGATGCCTGGGTGCCAGCCTCTGAGATTCCCAATATTGTCTGGAGTGTGCCATGGACATTGGAATTTTAAAAGCTCCCAGCCCAGACAGAATTATGATATGATCCAGCAATCCCACTACTGGGTATATATCCAAAGGAAATAAAATCAATATGTTGAAGAGAGATCTGCTCTCCCATGTTCATTTCAGCCCAATTCACAATAACCAAGATACGGAGTCCACCTCAGTGTCAAACAACAGATAAATGGATTTTTAAAATGTGGCATACATGCACACACACACACACACACACACACACACACGGGAATACTATTTAACCTTAAAAAAAGAAGGAGATCCTGTCCTTTGTGACAACATAGATGAACCTGGAGGACATTATGTTAAGTGAAGTAAGCCAGGCACAGAAAGACACTGCATGGTCTCCCTTATATGTGGAATCCACAGAAAACCATCTCATAGAAGCAGAGAGTAGAAGGGTGGTTACTAGAGAATGGGAGGGATGGGGGAAGAAATTGGAGAGAAGTTCGTCAAAGGACACAAAACTTCAGTTAGGAGAAAGAAGTTCAAGAGGTTCATTGCACAACGTGGTGACTATAGTAAATGTATTCAATGTCTCTTACACTTGAAAATTGCTGAGAGTGTAGGATTTAAGTGTTCTCACCACAAAAGAATGCAAAGCATGTGAGGCAATAGATATGTTAATGGGCTTGATTTAGCCATTCCACAATGCATACGTATATCAAAACATCAGGATGTACGTCATAAATATATATCATGTTTATTTGTCCATTAGAAAAAAAAAACTAATGTAAAAAGAAATGTTTTCTGCAAGTGGAACCTCCAAAACTGGAAAAATAAATAAATAAAACAAAAGCTCTAGACCAAGATTGAAAACCTCTGGTAAAGCACTGGCTCTGGAGTGAGCCACACAGGAGCTGGAATTGCTCACAATTGTGCCACCGCCTACCGGGCAGGGCTGCTTTAGCTATGTGTTCATTTCCTCAGTGACACAGAAACAGTACATGCCTCATCGTGCTTCTGTGAGCATTACATGAGATAATGCCCACATTAAGGGTTATCATGAAGAGAAATCTCCTTTGGACTCTCTATACCTATAGATTTCTGGTCTTGGGTATCTACAGGAGGCAATAAAAAATGACCCTGGGCTACCATATCAGGAAGGCACCCAATAGGCCAATCATAATACAGATCAGGATCACCTTGTGATCCATTTGAAAAAAAAAAAGAATTCCTAGAATGGGTTAATTCTTTTAAAAGGAAGTTATAAACCAGAAACCCTTGAAATAGTTCCATATTTCTCAATCTGCTATTACAAGTTTGCTACATTCTGTGATTCAACTCAAAGAAGGGAAATCAAGTGAGAAAATAAACAGCCTCACCTTATTTGCAGGAGGTCACAGGGAAGTAGAGAAAGGGGTGAAGAAATACATTTCCATCCTGAGGTGGTCTACCATCTCACTGGAAGAGCTGCCACAGGAATCAGAAGTGTTCTAGAATTAAGCAAAGTGAAAATTTGAAAGACAGTGAATTTAACCATTCTCTACCTCCTGCCTCTACAGGAAATATTTACCGTCTACTCCTTTTAATCTTTATTTGCCTATAAGGATTATGTTATGAAAACACACACACACACACACACAGGAGTGCAGGGAAGGAAAAGCTACAGGGCAGCGGGTCATATCCCTGTTTTCATAGTGAACTCATCTCAGAAAATTATTTTGAGTTTTCACATGAATGATTTGAGATACCCCCTTCAGAGACAATCTCAGACAAAAATTATGTGGTGTGCGTTAGAACTTTAATATGTGTTAAATATTCAGTTACAAAAAGTTCCTCCCTTGCATTTGTAATTATAAAGTGACATATTCATTGAAACGTTGTCAACTAGAAATCAGAATTCTCACTTTTTAATGCTTCAGTGGGAAGAAAGCCCTTAAGGTTTGATATCACACACACACACACACACACACACACACAAACTCTTATTTTAAAGGTTATATCAAGCCTTTTTTGAAACTGAATTATAATGTTTTCTGGTCCAGTAATGCTGGCCTAATAGCTAGGATATAGTTGTTTTTAGGCTATCATCAATTTTCATTTTTCATTTAATACTTTTAAAAACAGAACATGCTTAGAGTAAAACAGAGAAATTAGAAAAAAACAACGGCTGGTTAAAAGTGAACTAAAGCTTTTTCTCTCTGGTTTCCCAATTTTCATAAAACGCAAGCTTTATAAACAGGAGAGAAATGGTCAGAACAAGCTTGTTTTTCAGGAAACCTTAGCCTTTAAACAGCAGATACCCGGAGGCGGAGGTATATAAAGATTATTGTCCGTGTACAGCAGTGCTTCTGTAATTAATTCATTTTGAGCTTTGTGAAAAGCATTCTTTGTCCCTACATAAAGACAGGGCTCTGTAGTTTTTCCCAGTTATTTTATCATTACCCTCAATCAGCTGAGCTTGTTACATTCTTTTTTCCTAGATCGAGTGCTGCACTGCTTGGCTACATTCTATATTCCCCTTTCTTTTTTTAATCCCCATTTGTAAGGTGACTATCCAGAGGAGCATGTGTCCCAGAGATGGCATGGCAGTGCTAGCGTAAACCTTAAAGCCTTCTTTTCTGCTTCCAAAGCCATGCTGGTTCAAATCATTATGGAATGTCCTAATATTTTATATAATAAAAGACACTTTGGCCAGTGAACTGTCAAAATCGTATCATCAATAAACTCTACCACTAGATTAGAAAATTGCTTAACATCACCTAGAAATACTTGAAGACAGTAGATATGATTTGCTGAAAACGAGGCCAAAAATGATTAGTGCAAGCCATAAGGGAGAAAAATTAGACACATTTTTGAAGCCCTGCTTTTCAAAGAAGCTTCAGATGAGTAAGAAATGTTTGTACAAATAACAACAGTCTATAAGAATGTAGCTGTGTGGATATATTTCAAAATAGAAGGTCAGAGGCAAACTTCAAAATAGGACCTTTTTTTTTTTTCTAAAACTACTTTTTACCTCCTAAAAGGATGACTAAATAGAATATGAGACTAGTCCTGGTTTTCTGATTATAGAAAGAAATATATGGAAAGAACATAGTAAATAAGGAAAGGTATAAAGAAAATAAAATTCAATGATTGACATTGTACCAATAATTGTATCACTTTTGTATATTTCTTTCCATCTTTTTTTTTTTTTTTTTAAGACAGATTCTCGCTTTGTCACCCAGGCTGGAGTGCAATGCTGCAGTCTTGGCTCACTGCAACCTCTGCCTCTCAGATTTAAGCGATTCTCGTGCCTCACCTTCCCGAGTAGCTGGGATCACAGGCACGCGCCACCACGCCCGGCTAATTTTTGTATTTTTAGTACAGATGGGGTTTCACCACGTTGGCCAGGCTGATCTCGAACTCCTGACCTCAGGCGATCTGCCCGCCTTAGCCTCCCAAGTGCTAGGATTACAGGCATGAGCCATGCCGCCCAGCCTCTTTCCAGTATTTTTTTCCATTTGCACATATAAGTATGAATGTTGGAAGTCAAAAACTGGAAGCACCTCAGTGCATTTTGTCTGGGCTCCGGTCTGCGGTGGCATGGGAAAATTGGAGCTGGGTTAGGGCCCCTGTCTTCGGAGAGCTCCTCTCTCCTCTTGCCACACCCGCACCTACTTGCCCTTTGTTGGTACTGAGTTGTCTTGCCAGTTATTATGCTGTCTTACCCTAGAGATTTTCCTGTGGCTGGTCTTCAATTAGAGTGAAAGGAAAGAAATATGGGTGTGGGGAGGAAAGATCATTACAAAAGAGAAAGCTAGACCAAGACGGCTGAATGTTTCTAGAAAAGCAAGAGAAAAAAATACTGTTGCATTTTAATAGACAACTTCCCTGTCCACAGTACCTCTACGGTTCCTCTCTGGGGACTATGGGCAGTTGAGTTTACAGTCCTGGTAGCAATACAAAATATTGATATCATATTCTGTGTACCGTTTTGTGCCCTTTGATCAGTTATTTCATTTCAAAAGTCTTTTAAAGTCATTCCACCAAAACATGTTTTTGATTGTTCCATAGTATCCAGTTTTATAGATATGTCATATGCATATATATTTAACCCACATTAAATTATGAGACATTAAGTTGCTTCTGATAGCTTATTAATATAATTAATACTACTATGAATATCCTGCACATAAACCTTTAAGAAGAAAACTTTTAGAAATAAAAATCCTGTGTCAAATATAACGTTGCCTTTAATTTTTGATACATGCTACCAAATTGCTTTCTGGACAGCAATTGAAACACACACCAGCCACATATGAGTGGGCCTATTTCATTGTACCTCATTGTGTCATTACATATAATCAATTAAAGGCATTTACCAGTTTGATGGGTAAAAAGCTATATTACATTTTGTTTTAACTTATATTTCTTGATTCTTACAGAGATAGTTTTTATATGCATTGTTTCATTTGAATTTCTTCCTCCATACATTTTCTGATTTGGGCTTTTGCATACGTATTATCTATTATTGTATCCACAGGGTTTTACTCGTTAACAGATCCATATATATTTCTTAATTTGTCTTTCATTTTTACTGTTATATATGATGTTTTTGATAAACGGATTTTTATGAACTCAAACGTGAACTTTTCTTTATATTTTTAATAATTGTATTTTATTTAAAATTGTAATTTATAAATGCTTTCACATAAAAGCAAGAAAAGAAATTATCAAGACAAAAATTTGCCTTCCTTATGTTTTTCTCTAATTTTCTATGGCTTCACTTTGTATATTTAACTTTTCTGTCTGTTATTTATTTTGGTTTTGAATATGAATTGAAGATCTAATCGTTTTACCTCCACAGCATTCTCATAATATTTCATATGACATTAGTTGACTAATTATTCCAGTTTCTCTGACTAATTATTCCAGTTTCTAATAAAAATTATCTATTAGATTTTATATTCAAGAATATATTTTATATTCAAGTTTTTATATTCCCGTTATGTATTTGTTAAAGTTTATGCTAACAGAACCCTACTACAATTATTGTTGTCTAGCTCTGTCCTTTACCCCTTGGGAATGTCTCCCTCATAATAGTACTTATATGTATGTAGGCTTTGATTTATATATGACAATACTAATCCTTCTCTGGATTCTGGAAATGCTTGCATAGTTTCTGTTGCCTACACCTGAAAAAACATTGATCCTTTTATAAATTCTGGTAGAGTATATTACATATACATATGTAATTACATATGTATCAACATATATGAGAGCTAAAGTGGGAATTATTTTCCTTTATAAAGGACAAATTAGGGATGGATGTTTACAAAGCAAAGTATGACGGCAAGCAAGTGGTCATGATATTACTATAGCTCTCTTGCTCAAAGGACAGAGATTTGGTTTTTAAAAGGAGGGGTGAATGGTGAAAGGATTACCAATGAATCTTCAGTGATCTAAGGTTAAACCTATAGTTTCTGCCGTCTACTATGTTCTATGAATTAAATATGTTCATGGAAAGTATTTATTTAAATCACAGTGTTCATTCAATTGTCCTACTGAATGATCCGTATGATTCTAAAGATGCTTTATTTATCCTTCTTTCTGATGTCAGTTAGAAGATGCCCTTTCTGTAAGGAATTAAGTAGGACTCTCAAGCTAGATCTCCTGCCTTCAAATTTGGCCTCTGACACCCACAAACTATAATCATCCTTTACCCTCTCTGTGCTTAGTTTCCTCACCTATAAAATGAAGATTAAAATAGACCATACCTCAGAGATTGTTATGAGTATTTAGTGGGCTAGTTTTTGTAAAGCCTTTAGAACACTCCCTGATACATACTAAATTTTATGTGTTCATTTAATATAATTCTCTATTTTCATTTTAGATCCTTAGACTTACAACTCCATCTCAATTGTTTAGTGATCTAAAAAAATGTTGAAGTACAATAGCAGAAATTATGTTAGAAACACTCTGAAATATTTTATAGTCTACATAGCTTTCTGGGGGAGGTCATTGAGATTTTTACAGATTGAGATACCTTAAAGTGTGGTTAACTAGCAGGTGAGCTTTGTTTTCCTCTCTTTAATGTGGCAAAAAATAATAACAATAATAGGAATTCAAGAAACCAGTTGGAGCCAGAGCACAGCTACCAATTTCCAACTTTGCCGGTAAACAAAGATGTATTTTCAATGGACTCATGTCCCAACTTTTAAATCATTCATGTAATTATAAATGAGTTTTAAATTTCTCATTAAATTATGACTTTAGAAATGTTTGGTATCAAGTAACTACTGAGATCATTGAGGTAAACTTTTCATTTTTTACTAGAATAGTGTATTTTTTTCTTTTCATCAATAGTATAAATGGATATAGTTTCTATTCACCTTAGATTATAAAGCTTCTAGTTCAGTGTAGATCCTAAAATGACTCTTTAAACATCTCTGTGAATTGTTTTCTTATTGTTGGGGAATACGTTTTATCAGGGCTTCCCAGGGTGTCGAAAGTGGACCAGCACGGTCTGTGGATTGTTTATTACAGTTTACGATGATTAGGAGTAAGAATTTGGAAATGCATAGCAATTCGACAGAGTAATTTTATGGCTGTTAATCTAATACTTTTCTCAATGGGGTTTATATTGTTTTTCTAATAGCTCGATTTTATTTGTATTTAACAAAAGTACTGGTCTACAATGAATCAAAAACTTTGAAGGAAAGAAGGAAGGAGAGAAGGAGGAAGGGAAGGGAAGGGAGAAGGAAAGCAGAAGGAAGGGAGAAGGAAAGGAGGAAGGGAGAAGGAAGGAGGGAAAGAGAGGAAGGAGGGAGGAAGGAAGGAGGGAGGGAGAGGGAGGGAAGAAGGAAGAAAGGAAGGAAGGAGGGAGGGAGAGAGGGAAGAAGGAAGGAAGAAAGGAAGGAAGGGAGGGAGGGAGGGAAGAAGGAAGGAAGAAAGGAAGGAAGGGAGGGAGGGAGGGAGGGAAGAAGGAAGGAAGAAAGGAAGGGAGGGAGGGAGGGAAGAAGGAAGGGAGGGAGGGAGGGAAGAAGGAAGGAAGGGAGGGAGGGAGGGAAGAAGGAAAGAAGGAAGGAAGAAAGGAAGGAAGGGAGGGAGGGAAGAAGGAAGGAAGAAAGGAAGGAAGGGAGGGAGGGAGGGAAGAAGGAAAGACGGAAGGAAGAAAGGAAGGAAGGGAGGGAGGGAGGGAAGAAGGAAGGAAGGAAGGGAGGGAGGGAGGGAAGAAGGAAGAAAGAAAGGAAGGAAGGGAGGGAGGGAGGGAAGAAGGAAGGAAGAAAGGAAGGAAGGGAGGGAGGGAGGGAAGAAGGAAGAAAGAAAGGAAGGAAGGGAGGGAGGGAGGGAAGAAGGAAGGAAGGAAGGGAGGGAGGGAGGGAGGGAAGAAGGAAGAAAGAAAGGAAGGAAGGGAGGGAGGGAGGGAAGAAGGAAGGAAGAAAGGAAGGAAGGGAGGGAGGGAGGGAGGAAGGAAGGAAGGAAGGGAGGGAGGAAGGAGGGAGGGAGGGAGGGGGGAAGGAGGGAGGGAGGGAGGGGGGAAGGAGGGAGGGAGGGAGGGGGGCGGGGGAGAGAGGTTCCTCACCACAGTGGGAAGTACTGCCTTACCTGTAGCCAAATCGGAAAATGTTTTGACATGCTAAACGGATGATTTGATTGCTCAACAAATGCTTTATGTAATCAATCAATAATCAATCAATATTTGTGTGCAGCGGTTACCACCATGAATTAAATTAACAAGTTAGTTTTTAGATCTGTCTTCAAGTGAATTTGTGGTACATTTTAACTTTACTTATGTCTGCTGGAGTTTTTGCGGGGGAGTGGGGAGTGGGTAATAAGG
This sequence comes from Macaca fascicularis, assembly GCF_037993035.2. Lineage (NCBI taxonomy): Eukaryota > Metazoa > Chordata > Mammalia > Primates > Cercopithecidae > Macaca > Macaca fascicularis. The sequence continues at coordinate 11,687,128 of NC_088383.1, forward strand.
GAAGGCTTACATTTTTCTCATAGTAATTCAAGGGCAATATTCCGGGTTAGGAATTCCTTCTCTCTGAGCAGGTGTTGACATTGTTTCTTTGACTGGCAACTTGGCAACTGTATTTGGCTTTCCTTGAAAACTCAGATTTCCCTCTTAAAAACAGATAAGGAGTCTTGTTTGTAAGCACACAAAACCCAGAACATTCTAAAGCTGCCATTCAAAGAAAAACAAAACCAAAAAAGCCTGTAAGATCAATGTTTCAGGTTTGATTCCCTGGCCTATGATATGGAGACTATCTGAGCCACACATTTTTCCTGTGGGCATTTCCTTTGTCCCTGTGGGTGTGAGCCCTGTGTGCTAACAAAGGCAGACTGGAAATTAAAAGAAGAACATGACGCAGCTTTGAAAATCTCATCTCCCATGGCAGTATAGGAGTTAAAGCTCTTCCCCCTCCCCGCCCCCCGGCTGTACGTACCAAATTTGGCCTGTGATTCCTTTGAATGGTATGAAAAGCAGCTGGCTGGGTGTGAGTCTCCTTCCTCTCTTCCTTTCTCACTTTAAAATATGCCTGGCAGAGATCCAACATTCCCCTTTGCCTGGCTTTAATCCATTTTACCCTCCTGTTCAGCTGACCAAGATTCCAAATGAAAAAAGCATTCCTTCCCAATTGTTAGGAGAGCCTAAGCACCAGCAGAATGTCAGACACATATGTGGACCCCGAATGATGCATTGGGTCTTGCGCATGTATGTAGCGGGTTTTGAAGCTGTCTCTTTAGAGGCCCTTCAGAATTTTTTTTTTTTTTTTTTTTTTTTGTAGCTTATCAAGTGATACATAATAGCAATTCCTAAGTCATTGATGAAGGACCAAAACACATATCTTTGTTCATAGACTTTTCATTGTATCAGGTTTTGTGAGCAAAACACGAAAGCACTTGAAATTCCATTAAAGTTACATTCATTTATCTAAAAAAGAGAAAGAAAAAAGCCATCTTTGGAAGTTTGTCTCTACAGACATCATTAAAGTGAGGATATGTACAAAACACATCTTACGTAACTCAAGATTAATGGCTAACTATTCAGGTGCAGATTTTTTACAGTGAGAGCTGATGCTTGGGAAAAAAAAATAAGAAAACATAGCCACTACATTAACTACCAAGTTACTGTGCATAAAATAAATATAATATAGACATGCCCCCATGTTTTACAAAACATCAGTTTCAATGCTTCTCAACACATCAATATTACCAACACTTAAAAATGCATTCAACTAGCCAATCTTAGGACAAGAAGACTGTGGAATTCCCTAATTTTCAGTATTTGAAGAAATAGGCATATTTTGATCCTATCACTGCTTTGTTCAAAAAGCAACCTCAAAAAGGCCTTTTTTATGTTTGGCTTATAATAACTAAAACAATATAAAGCTTGAAGAACAAATAAATTTATTTTGATGTCTAGTTAATAAAGTCAAAGGTACCATTACCCACCTCCATAAATAAAAAATAATCACCACAGTGATGTTGGTAATTTTTATTTAAAAGTCCATTTAGCAGAGGGTTGCCAGATTTAGAAAATAAAAACAGAGGAACACAAAGCAGAATTGCAGATAAAAATACAATGATTTTTTATTTATTTATTTATTTTTTGGCATAAGTATATCCCATGCAATGGTTAGGGCCATACTTATACTAAAAAATTATTTGTCGTTTCTCTGAAATCTGATGTACACTGGGTGAGCTGTATTTTATCTTGGAACCCTTGCCTATGATTGTTGCCACACTGTGGTTTGCTATGAAAAGCGTGGAAAGCCGGGTCCTATTTCTGGGGTCCAGGGCAAGTGCTGGGGTTTCTTAGCTCACTCCATCTGCTAACCTTAAAATTTTGGCACGTTAACAAGATCGGGAAATCTTCTTTTGCAGCAGTAGAATGCATTTATTAGTCATTTCACTTTCTTCAGAGGAGAGAGAGAGCTTACCCACCTGAGAAGAAGGTAAGAGCCAGCAAAAATAAGAAGAAAAAAAAAAAAAACTAGGAAAACCAGAAAGGAAAAGAATTTTAACCAGGAAGTAACATAATTAGGAATAAATAAGTTTAAAGCAAGCCTCTCCAAAACAACAACAAAAACACAAAATGTTTAGGATAATCAGATCCTTAGCAAGAAAACTGTAGTTTATAAGAAACGGAGACACCCATAGAAAGACAAATGAAAAAAATGACAAAGAAAATGTTGTATTTCTTCCCCAACAAACCAGTTTTTTTTTTTTAAGTCTCTATCAGGAAGGTAGACATTTTGTGGGGCAGCAACTTACTAAGACACCACATCTGTCTTTCCAGAGCCTGATTAAATGGTTGGCTTTACCTACAGTTGATGGTGAAAGCCTTTTTCCTTGTTTGGCTTACTCATGCCACGAGGCCCATCCTACTCTTCTGCTAAAATAAGATGAGCTTCCATGGTTTTTCACCTTTGGTGCTAATGATATTATCCTCAACCACATGAAAACCCACCTGGGATACTGTATAACCAGGAGATACGTTCTCCTGACCTTCTATATCTGCATTTCCCAGGGCACTCTCTGCCAAGGTCTGATAGAAATGCAGATTCCTCGGCTCCTAGTGTTGCCTCCTGACTGATACTCCACATTTTCCCACACTTCCCTCATGACTGTAACCCCAGTACATGTGGAAACCACAGGCTCGGAGGCTTGGGCTTGCTTGGATGGAGGAGGTACAAACAGTGGGCTTTATTTTTGTTTGGAATTCGGTTGTGGTTTTGGCTTCTCTACTGAAGAAACCAAAGGAAGGGGGAAGGAGATCACAGAAATGTTAGCTCTATGAAAAGGAAAGTGACGAGCCTTGCTACTGGTACTATCAGGACAATCATGAATGTTGCGTTACATGGATTAAACTTTTTTTTTTTTTAAACAGACAGGGAACTCTCAGGAGAGGTGACTCTTTAAGAATCATTACAAATGCAAACAAAATTTTTTTGATGTAAAGGAGTATCTGTATCAAAATTGTGAAAAAGAAGACAAAGAGAATGAACTCTTACAGTTTATAGACTGACATGGTGGAAAACTATAATTCAGGGCCGAAGTTTATTAATGCTGAACCTAACTCTTATTTTTATAAATAGAAAATTTACTGTTGCCTTTTTGTATTACAGATAAATAGTTGGCCCAGTTTTGAGCAAGGCAACATTTCTGTTTGTTTGTTTGTTTTTAGGAAGCACCCTCATTGTTGAAGATGAATTAATCATCTTGATGGCCTATTTCTTAGTAGGAAACAGATCCATTAGGTGTGTGATCCATTGAAATCAGGAATGAAATACTTAGGGAAAAGGAAAAAAGAAATGTGCAGCATGTGATAGCATGGAATTAATCTCCAGTATATGTAAACATAAACACACACTTGGACCTTGAAATTAAGAAAAAGAAAAAGGCAAAATATTCTGCCCTTCTTGGACTCAACGCATCCTTTAAAAGTTAATTTCTCTCCTTCCTCTCTAAATACTTTTGGGAAGTGGGTTTCAAATGTTATCCTCCTAAACTCTAGGGTTTCTCTATAGGGTCTTAGGAGTGAATCTGTGAGACTCAGGGGATTCCTCTTACCCATCCCTATCCTGATTCTAACCCCAATCCCATCCCCACCCCAGTGTCTGGACATAACAATAATTGTTTTATTTTAGTTGTTCCCTGCAATTGCCTTCTACCAAAGACCAGTGAAGCTGATTTTCCATTTATGGAAATGACTTTAAAAATCCCTTTTAAGAAAGAAGTGCTGTGTGGCGGTTACTCGCCAGATCCACAGGCATCCCTTGTAAGTTCAGTGCCATGAAAGCTCAGACCATTTCCTTAATTTCTCCACACCTAAATGTCTTCATTTACATTAACAAATGGGGAGTACAACTCATAACTTACCTCATAAACAAGTTGGTTATGAGGAGTGAATGAGTCAACACACCTAATGAAATTAGAACTGTTCCTAGTCCCTAATAATGAACTTCAGCTACTACTGTATCTGTTTCGGTACCTGGGCTTGGTACAAGATTTTATTTGAGTGAACATTCTACTGACTACCTTTAAAAAGTTTTTGAAAAGACAACTGCTTTAAAACGGTATTTCATAATCTACGAAAATGAGTTTCTCCTTTTGTCCTTTGGCCAGAAGTCAAATCCCACCCCCTTTCCTCCATTAACCCTGAACTCTAAGCGTTAAGAACTCATTTCCCTTCCTTCCCCAGGCCTGAATTTCCGTGGTGCCATGGGATAAGGATGAGGATGATGTCATTATAGTTGTAGAAACTATTTCATTATAATCTTTTGTTACTTTCTTGCTAACTTTCTAAAGGGAAAAACATTTCATTAATTATCAAAGTACCCAGAACCCTTTGGGAGCTACAACTCCATATAAAACTATTATTATCACCCACATTTGGTGAAGTATTTGGGGATTAAAAGTGTTATGTAAATGTTTACACATGATTACGCTGTGGTCTAAGATTCATGGTGGGACAACATAGACAGCCCAGGAAGAAGCTTGAAGTTCCAGAAAGGCAATGATTTTTGTACAAGGTATGAAATGCTCTTTTAATTTTAGTCTAAAGACAGTTGCACTTCTCAAGAAAGTCACTCACAGCCATTAAGGAAAGTATCCATGACTGCTAAAGAGAAAACAAATCTAAACAGAAGGTTAGCTGCCTATCTTAAGATCCACGGGTCCATGGAGAACAGGGTGGTAAGAAAGGGATTTAAAACGCTGGGATAGGCATTTGGAGTGGCAAAAACTTTCTGACAGTAAAAGCAACCTGCTTCCAAAAGCTGTGGGAGCATCTTCCCCTCAGGAAAGAACAGAGACTCCCTTTCTTAGAAGGCTCTGCTTGAAGGGAAGAAGTTGGGACCTTTCCTCCGGGCTGATGCTTTCAAGTAATAAGGACATGACAAAGCACTGAACCACAACATGTTTCCTTGCAGTCTTCCCTCTTCCTTCTCAGGGAAGTGTCTGGCTGGTGCAGGTATGTTCTTAACACTCTTAACATTGCAGAAACTCTCTTTGCAACACAGAGGGAAAAAAAAGACCTAAATCAGAGCCTTTAGCTGGTCTCAGTGTCTGGGCGTAATAATAATTGTTTTATTTTACTTATTCCCTGCATTTGCCTTCTACCAAAGACCAGTGAAGCTGATTTTCCATTTATGGGAATGACTCTAAAAATCCCTTTTAAAATAAGTGTAAGAAAAAGAAGAATTTAATATAAAGAAAGACTATCAAGTAAAGCTCGTGTTGCAGGCAGCTGCAGTAGAAATCTTGACGGACCGGCCAGCCAAGGTCCGGAAGCCACTGGACCAGATGATTTCAAGGTCGGCTCCTTCCAGGATCCTGAGGACAGGAGGAAGAGCTTCAGCTGCAGAGGTCTTAGTTCCAACCAGGACCCTCCAAGCCTAGAAGCCTCTGCTTAAGAGGCAGTATGTATGAAAACAAGAAATCAGTACAGTCCCAAAGAACCCATAGAGGGGGAGAGGGATAAGGAGACAAACTATGAACAAACAGTACAGGAAAGCAATACTGCCCAGATATTTTAAAACATCCCTCATGCACAGTTTCAAATAATTATTGGAAGGATGTTTGGTTTTCGATAAATGACAAAAGATACACAAGGTGGTGGGGGGTGGGTTGGGGGGAGCCCATACCCTTTTCTCTTCATGTTTAAAGAGATTCTGCATTTTCTCCTTCATGTTATTTAAAAACACAAGAAAGCCAGCAAAGGGTGGGGGAGCAGTGTAGCAAAAAATCTCTGCCAGAAAGCACACAGTAAAGTCTAGCTTGTAAGCAGCCCTGTTCCAAATTATTTTTAAAAAACAAATCCTAACAGTAACGTAGTTACAGCCTCTGAGGGTAGCTCTAAGCCCAGTGTCAGAGTCCCAGAGCCTAAGCCACGAAAAAAGGAGGAAAGAAAGCTAACCAGTCTCCTGCCAGGAATAAGAAAAGCAAAATCTCCGAGGCAGGAGAAATACCCCCAAGGAGGCGAAGGCTGCAGCTTGCAGTAATCTGTGAATGATTGCTGGTAAAGTCCAGAGGCTTCAGGCTTGATCTGTGTTTGTTCCCAGAGAAAGCCGAGGAGGACGGTGTTAATAAAGAGAGATTTAAGTGAGAGCTGTGCTTGGAATAAAGTGGGCTACAAAAAGGTCAAATTTGATCAGTTGGAGCAGATTACCGGGGCTTTAAAAGGTGGTGTGGAGCTGGGGTGTGGAGCTGGGAGTCGGGTGTGGGACGGAGGAGAGCGCAGGATTGATTTGCGGGGTGGAGAGAAGTCAGGAAAAGTGCGTGTCAGCCCGGGAAGGAGGGAGCCGCGGGGCGCCAGGGCCCGGCCTGGGTCCAGAATCCTCCGTCTGTTCCCCAGCACCCCATCCCCGCCTCCTCCTCTCCGGACTCGCCCTCAGCCGGCTCCTAGACAATGGTTTCCTTGGTCTCTGACTTGGATCCTCTGAAAAACTGGAAAGTTTTAAGGTAGGCCTGCTTTGCTTTCTCTCGCATCCTGGTTTGAGTTCACAGCCAAGGCCCTGCCCCCGCCCCACCCCTGTGCAGAAGTGGTTGGGGTTGCTTGAAATGCACCTTGTGGGGTTCCGGCATGAGCAGATCTGCTAGTGGGAAGACTGCTCGGAGGCAGTTGTGTAAGGAGTGGCCTGTGAACGTGAGGTCCTCCAGTTTCACCCCAGGAGGGAGGTGGGGCTGCCTTGGCAATGAGGGAGGACAATCTTATTTAAATGACACCAGCCAACTCACTGGAAGGAGTCCTCATATTGAATTTTGGGGCTTCAGAGGGGCATTAAAGGTGTGAGATGGAATGTGGTCAACTTTCTGGGACTTCAGATAGAAAAGCGAAATTTGGCCAGGTGCGGTGGCTCACGTCTATAATCCCAGCACTTTGGGAGGCCAAGGTGGATGGATCCCTTTGAGGTCAGGAGTTCGAGACCAGCCTGGCCAACATGGCAAAAAACCCTGTCTTTACTAAGAATACAGAAATTAGCCAGGCGTGATGGTGGGTGCCTAGAGTCCCAGCTGCTTGGGAGGCTGAGTCAGGAGAATCCCTTGAACCTGGGAAGTGGAGGTTGCAATGAGCAGAGATCACACCAGTGCACTCCAGCCTGGGCAACAGAGTAAGACTCCATCTCAAAAAATTAAAAAAAGAAAAAAGAAAAAAAGAAAAGAAAAGCAAACTTTTCCAGAAAGCCTTATTAGGGTCCTTGAAGGGTCAAGGGAAACTTGGTCTCCTCCTCTGACCTCTCCCCTACCCTCATCCCCACCCCCATCCCCACCCCCAGGCCTCACCTGATGGTGAAACTGAATGGGCAGAATGTGTGACATAAAGTCTTTTTCTGAATGCTCCTAAAAAAGTGAACTCTGACCTCCTCATCTCTCAGAGGCCCAGAAAAATTAGAACACAAGGAGCTAGAAAGGGCAAAGTTCATGCATCTTCTCTAAGCTGACTCCCTTGGCAGAGTTAATTCTTGGGCTTCACTGACTCTAAATGGTATTTCCTAGCAAAAGCGTGTTTGGCAATTTTTGAAATATGAAAATGTTCGATTGAGGGATTTTTTAAAAAGTGGTTCTGCACAGTGTCATGTCTTCCAAATACCTACCCCAAAACATGGCTTCATAGGAGCTAGACCAGAACCCAAATAAGAAATACAAATGAGGAGAAATGTGCGGATGTTACTGGAACTTCTTTTTCCTGACATTTATGTTGTATTAATTTGCTAAGCTTTTATTTCCTATTCATGACTTCTGTCTTCATGTTTGTCTGATTCTGTTATTTTTAAGAATAAGATTATAGAAAAGAGCAAATTTAAAATTGCCAATATCCATCTTAATTATTCTGTTTTGAAAAAGTACTGCATGTCATTTTCTAGAACTTTCCACGGATGCTTTTTGCACATCAGGTAGTATGTGCTATTTTATAATCTGCTGTTTCCAGCTAACATATCAGACATGTTTTCATGTTTCCACGTAACTTTCATAACTACCATTTTAATGGCTAAATAAACCACCATAATATTAATGTAAATTTTTCTTTTTGAGATGGAATCCTGCTCTGTTGCCCAGGCTGGAGTGCAATGGCATGATCTCTGCTCACTGCAACCTCCACCTCCCAGGTTCAAGCAATTCTCCTACCTCAGCCTCCCAAGTAGCTGGGATTACGGGTGCCCACCATCACACCTGGCTAATTTTTTGTATTTTTAGTAGAGATGGGGTTTCATCATGTTTCCCAGGCTGGTCTCAAACTCCCGACCTCAGGTGATACACCCTCTTTGTTGAAAATTTAGATTGTTTCCACTCCTTAATTTGTACTAACAACAACATAATGAACATCTTTGTGTACCTAGCTTTTTACTTTCATTAAATAATTGCCAGGATTTCTTGATGAAAGTTACCTTTTCATGAGTCCTTCAGTGATTTTTTTTCTGTTTGCATTTTTAAACTTTAATTATTGAAAAATGGTAAAGTACTTCTGTAAATGTTCTTAGGATACATCTATTAGAATAAATTATGCTTTCCTTTTTTTTTTTAACTGGATTACTAACCTGTCTCTAAAACTGAAACACTTCCTACAAGTGCTTTCAAACAATTTTTCTCAGGCAATTAACTGAATATTATTACACCAGTGGATAAGGCAGGCTCTAGCTCTAAGAATGTATGTGACTATGGTTATAGATTTTGAAACATGTATCCCCCCAAAGGCCTTTTTAGATAATGATCTCAAGTCTTAACTCATTTTTAAAAAATCAGTGAGAATGTTGTCTTTCCCCTAAACATGCCCCAAATTTAAGTGAAGCTTAGTTTTGCTAGAGTAAGTGAAGTTTCAAAAACTTGGACTGGCGAGACCTGGGAAAGAGAAACATTTTTACATTGACTCCTTTGGCTATACCAAGTTCATTCTGTCCACACCTCTTTTTGGCAAGCATTATCCCACTGGCTTTTTAACTGTGTGTAATCCTTTTCTAAAGTCAGGAACCATAAAGGGATAGAATTTATAAATTGCATTTTAAATTCCTTAATTGTTTACAACAAGTCATCCATTTGGCTAATTTTGCTTCACTGAACAGTTTACTCGCCACCAATAAGTCTCTGCCTATAATATGTGGAAGAAGCAAAAATAAAACACAACCTGATAAATGGGTGATCTAGCAGGAGAATGAGGTGTGTACTCTAATGCCACATAGCAGGATTGTCTGTGATCTGAGTTATGTCAATAAAATGCTTTAGAAATCCAGAGAATGAAGTGAGAGGCCACGTTCTGCTAAAGAGAAAGAGCAGTTACTGTCCTCATCTGATTAACAAATGAGAAGAACATTTGATATGTAAAGCATATTACGAGGCAAAAAGGCCTTTAAACCTGCATAACCTGGAATATCTTCATGTGTTTGGTCCAGGAGCTCAGCCTAGAGTTCTGCCAAACCTGTTGCTCTTAAGAAGTCATCTCAAGGCACAATTTTAAAACCTGCTTACACCACAATATAGTGTTTTAGAAGATGGTCTGTTTGCAGGGCACAATTTCAGGTTATAAGCATTTTTCAGGAACTGTCTATTTGAGATCGCTCCATCCTTATTCCATTTTGTTACATGGAGAAACCAAGGGTGGTCGTAGTGCTACTGCTTGTGTTTTAATGACTGTCTAACCCAAGGGACATAAAAGAAACCTAATTTTCACCAAAAGACATGCCAATAATTTTCCACATTCTCCCATTTGACCCCTGAGAAAGTACAAACACTCCAGCTGCATTCAAAGAAAAAAATGCAAAAGTTAAATAAAGTATTCTTGGTACACAGAAGAAAAAAGTTGACACTGTATTAGACCTATGACTAAAAGAATAAAATAGGCCGGGTGCGGTGGCTCATGCCTTAATCCCAGCACTTTGGGAGGCCGAGGCGGGCGGATCATGAGGTCCAGAGATCGAGGCCATCCTGGCTAACATGGGGAAACCCTGTCTCTACTAAAAATGCAAAAGTTAGCTGAGTGTGGTGGCACGCGCCTGTAGTCCCAGCTACTTGGGAGGCTAAGGTAGGAGAATTGCTTGAACCTGGGAGGCAGAGGTTGCAGTGAGCTGAGATTGTGTCACTGCACTCCAGCCTGGGTGACACAGTGAGACTCCGTCTCACAAAACAAAAAAAAAGAAAAAAAAAGAATAAAATAAACTTGAAAATACGCTGAGTGCAAGATGAGATGTTTATAGATATGACTTGAGAGTAAAAAAGTTGATAGGAAGATTAAGCAGGGAGTGGGACCCAGAATATCTGTTGTCTCCTTTACCCATGCATAAGCCCTAAGTCACCTCTGGGGAAGGATTAAAAACCCCCAAATCGAGTTTAACTCTTCCATTTAGAGGTAAGAGAATCGATGAATTGACTAAAAGAAGTCACAGAACTCATTAGCCATGCAAGCTGTGGCCAACTCTTCCAACTCCATCCTCTCTCCTGAGGAATGTCCTTCCCCACCTCCACTTCTGTTTCCCTTTCTCCTTCAGCTTTCAGACAGCTCAGCCCAGTTACAAGCCTTAAAGATGTCAAAAGCTCAACAGGTTATAAACTCTATCTGTAATGTCCCCCCAAGAACTCATTGGTTTCCAGCTCTAGTAGGTTTATGAATTACAGCGATCTAGCCAGGTACTCAAACTGGAAAGATAGGCCATCTCCCTAATCCCCCATTTTCCCTCTTAATTTACATCCAAACTATTGCCAGCTCCTACTGAGTTCGACTCCTAAGCACCTAGGGACTCTCTCTCCACTTTTTTCCACCTTCCATTGATAACATCTCGTTTTGCTAAGATTGCTACCCCCTAACCAGTCTCCCTGCTTCACTCTTGCTCTCTTAAACAATTTCGCACATAGAGGAATGAAAGCATTACAAACGCCATAAATCAGATCCTGTGACTTCCCTACTAAAACTTCCCCTTTACTCTCAGAGTCAAAGCCAGTATCCTTATTTTAACCTGCAAGGCCCCATCTGGCCTGACCGTTATGAACCTCTCTGCCTGAATCTCCTCCCTCTCTCACCACAGCTCACATTGCTCCAGTCCTGCTGGTCTTTCTCTTTCTCAGTTATGCAGCCAGGCTATTTTGGCTTGATTTTCATTAGCTACTCCCTCTCCCTGCCTGGCAATCTTTCCTTAGCTATTGGCGGGGCAGAGGCTGCTCCTCATTCAAGCCTTAGCTCCCATGTCATCTCCTCAGTGAGCCCTTCCCTTGACCTCCCAGTTTAAAGCCAAAAATCAATCTCTAGCACATCTCCCTGATAGACTGAATCATAGGCAACAGCCAGTATTCAACTATGTTTGACTTATAAAAACGTTCACTTCATATGGTTCAGCTAATATTCTCATCACAGCATTGCTAATATCTGCCATCTGCATATATATTTGTTTACTGATTATCTCTCTCTCATATTAGAATGCATGGTTTGTGTATTTGACTGTGATATACCCAGTATCTAAAAGATTTCCTAGCACATGACAATGAATGAATGAATGAATGAATGAATGAATGAATGAGTGAGTGAGTGAAGGAGTCACTCTTTGTCTCTCTTATCCTACTTTATCCTCACTCCATGGGGCCAGGGGCATTGTATATTTCATTCACATCCCACCCCTAGTATTTACCACTGTGATACTATGTTATTATGTGGAATGAATGAATTAACTGATGAATTAATGACTCCTAACACCTAGTTGAGTAATTCTATCTTCAGTTGCTTATTTCTGTGCCAATCAGAAAAGTGTCTAATATGGTAACATAGAAAATTCCAAAATCTTCTCTGAGAATCTGATCTATATGTAGTATTCAGGTGGAATTTATTCTTTCTAAACAAGAGAATGATCTGGAACAGATGTTGACAAATTTCTTCATCAAGGGCCAGATGAGGAATATTTCAGGTTTTGCTGACCATACAGTTTCTGTCACAACTATACAACTTTGCTATGTTAGCCTGAGAGCAGCCATAGATGGTATGTGAACAGCTTGGCTGTGACAAAATAAGACTTTATTTAAACAGACTTTCTTTAAACAGTGGGCTGGATATGGCCAAGGGCCCATAGTCTAACGTGGTCCATGATCTCAACTAATGATCTGAGCAGCAGGAAAATAGAAGTGGCTTTCACAGATAGTCAGAGGGATGCTTTCAAATCTCGTACGACAAGGCAAATATCAAAAACTAGTCTTGCTATTAGAATAAAACTTCAGAGGAGCCTTGGTGATATTTCAAAGGTCAGAGATGTTTTAGGTTATGAGCACTTGATCTCACAAAGATGATGAATGTCTGGGGAAAATGTATGGTTTACTGCATCCCTTAAATGTTTGAATGAGCCTTAAAGCTATAACAAACTACATGTTTGCCTGTTCCCTTATGAAGTATGTGAGAACCTCCCATTAATTAAAACAGCACACGTTGACGGGAAACATAGAACAGACCCTGAAATGTAAGTCACTGCTTGGCCTTGGTTCTTTCTTTTTCATTTCTGTCTCTAGCTCATTTAGTGTACATTTCTCTTTCACATGCCTGGGACGTCTCCTAAGACACATCCCAAATTCACAGAGGAGAGCATGCTATGTGAGTTTGGAGGAATGTCATGTGTAGATACCCTTCGGTTCATGTCACACGACATCTTAAAGATGTATAGAGCCGGAAAAGTTGCATGGATGCTCTGCTGGTATTTCTTGTGGGCAGGCTGGCCATCTGAAGATCAGGAATTTATATTCTTAGGTGATAATATAGAAGAATTATTAGTGCTTTCTATAGGCCATGCATTATGCCAAGTGTTTTTCATATAATTTCTCATTTTATCTTTATAATAGCCCTGTGAAGTAGGTAGTGGTTCTTTCGCTCTTATTTAGAAGAAAGTGATACTTAAAAAGTTCCAGTCACTTATCCAAACACACACATAAAGTAGGTGTGGAGCCCAGTGTGGACTTGGGTATTGCTAACCCTGAGCTAGAGCAATTAAACAGTGACGCCACATACTTCTCTGATCTAGTTACTGCTTTTCCTTGATAAATTGATAAGCATCACAAAGTGTGTTATCTTTACTACACCTCTGAGAGGAAAAATTTGCACCACCAGTTTTTCCTTTTCCCTTAGGAATGTTTGAAGAATCATGACTCAGTTACTACTCAGTACTTAAAATTTTTTTTTTTTTTTGCAGAGCAGCAGGAAGAGGTGTTGGCTGGAATGCATTGTCAATTTTTTTGGCAGCCTGGAGCTTTCTGAAACAGGCACTTGAAGGGGAATGGAATGGGGTCACCCTAGGGATGTGGCCTTGAGCTGTTAGAAACTGTGTCAGTGTTTCTTCAAGTTTTTTAATGAGGGGGGAGATGGATGGATGAAATCATTTGTGTTGAGTTTGTAAGTTTTAGAGCTCAAGGTGGAGGCCTAGTTGAGAAGAGCTCAGAGGAGCCGGCTGGAGTTTGATCATAGAGTCTTTATGAGTCCTCGTCTTGCTCAAGGAAAAAAGAGACAGTGTACATTGCTTTGAACAATCTAAGTCCATTTTCCATTTGATCGCCTTGTGTTCATTAAGGACCAGCTAAACCATCTGTTGAGACTTGGAAGTCGAGGACATCTGCTGGATGGGGGAGCCATCAGGCATTTAATGAGGGGCCTTTCTATGGAAACAAAAAGAAAAATCAAAAGTAATGGTTGGAGCTGACTATAAACTCAGTGTCTGAGGCCAGAGGACAGTCACTTGAGAAGATCTCTGGACACTGAGCTCTAAGCATCTTTAGATGGTGAAGTGAGAAGGGCAATGGCAGTCAGACAGATTTCCTGGTTTATGGTCTGGATTTTTGTTATGATGGTATAGACATTAATGTCACCACCAAGAGTATTTCCTGGAGGAGAGCATGGGAGACACAGGGGTTCAACTGTTCTTTTTTCTTCTTCTCCTCCTCCTCCTCCTCCTCCTTCTTCTTCTCCTTCTCCTTCTCCTTCTCCTTCTCCTTCTCCTTCTCCTCTTCTTCAGATGGAGTCTCGCTCGGTCACTAGGCTGGAGTGCAGTGGCGTGATCTTGGTTCACTGCGACCTCTGACTCCCTGGTTCAAGCGATTCTCCTGCCTCAGCTTCCCAAGTAGCTGGGATTACAGGCATATGCCACCACACCCAGCTAATTTTTGTATTTTTAGTAGAAACAGGCTTCACCACGTTGGCCAGGATGGTCTCCATCTCTCTGACCTCGTGATCCGCCTGCCTTGGCCCCCCAAAGTTTTGGGATTACAGGTGTGAGCCACCACGCCCAGCCTCCAGTGGACTTTCTGAGTGGCCCTGATAGCAGCAGCTCTGGGTGTAATGGTTGCTCTTACATGATTTACTGTGGTAAGGACTTTCTAGACATTTAGATCCACTTGTCTGGCTTCAGTGTGCAGGACTGTATCAGATCATGGGGCCAAACAGCAGCTACAAGACAACACTGAGTCACAATAAGGATCTTGGCCATCAGGTTTTAGTTCTCACTGATGACAAGCCAGGTGGAAGGGAGAAAAAAAATGAAAATGTTAACTTGGAGAGTTACAGTCACCCATTGAGGAAAACTAGAATAGTATTTGGTAAGAGGTGACCATATGTGTAAGATGGAAGGATCCAGTCCAGTTTACAGGTAAATAATATAAATCCCCCAAAACAAGCAACAGGACTAGAATCTGATCACCCACAAGGATATGTTACAGTTTTCTATTGAAACATAAGATTTCTGTCCGCAGTTACCCCCATTTTTGATCAAACTTTTTGATCAAAGACTATTCTTGTTTATAAAATGTTTCTTGTCTCATTAAACTGGGCCAGATGATATTTATATAAGTACAGCAAAAATAATAATTGAGCACATAGACCTTTTTAAGTTTGCTTTGCTAGAAAATGAAGAATCTCCTGTTGGACTTTTAAAAGCCTCTGCATTTCTAGCAAGCCAAGCCAAGAACTTGCCGTCAGACTTCACCTTCAATACCTGTAGGTTTGGGTAAATTCCTTTTCTTTTGAGGTCTCCAAAATATTTTAATGTTCTTAGGCTTGCCAGGACATGACCATTCTTACTCACCTATATGTCTGGAAATCCTGTAAGCCAGGTATCAGCCTAGTTCTTCCAAGAGGGATTTGTACACATTCGCTCCATAATGTCCACCTTGGATCCTTAAATATGTCTGGTCATATCTGATTTTATGTGTCATTCTCAAATAAGCCATTCCATTCAAAGCCTTGAACATATAAACCAGTGTTTCCAATTATGTTCATTATAACGGAGACAGAATTTTTTTGCACCTGTGCAAATAACTATTGTCATGCAAATGAGAATACCCAAGAACAAATTCTGAATTCTCAAGAGATCAGGTAGGGAAAAAAAGATAAATGTTTCTGTTTTGTTTACAAAAGTATAATTTAGTAGATTTTTTTGGATGATAGATAGCTTAAGATGAAAGGAAAAGGAATTTCCTGCTATCCAGAAAATAGAGTATTAAAGAGTCAGCAATATTCCAAACAAAAGCCAGAAAACATAATAATCATTCCTTATCACTTTACCAAGTCCAATATATTAAATAATTAATTTTGTTCTGCTTGATCTTGAGTTAGCAGTTTTGTGAAGCTGTCAGCTTCTCTGCTAGAGTTGTGGAGAACCTGACTCAGTTCATTAGGACGATATCAAGGTTATGTAAGCAACGACATCAGAAGCTTGCACCCCAGAGTACTTGTCACAGACAGTTATTTCCATAGGTCTCTGAGACAGTTTCTTTTTGTTAAAGACAAAGTTCTTTGGCCTGAGCTGTTTGCATGAGCAGAGTAAAACAGTCACTATTTCTGGATGACAAAATACTGAAGATGGCCGTGGTTAACGATCTGATGGGCGTTCATTATAAAAATAACTCCATTGACAAGAAAATGTGGTTGTTTCTGTGACATAAAACATTTTAAAATAATTGCTGGAATTATGACTGACAACATTACACTATTGTTGTCTAATATCAGGCAAAGCAGCATTGAGATAGATCCTGGACACCAAAGGCATTGACAAATTTCTAGGAACTTCTGTAACTTTTGAAATACCGCATTTACCTGTACAAATATAACCTGGGGAAGGTTCAACATTTCTTTTTATTAAATAATGCTTTTCATGAATTTCCACCTCACAAGTAAATTCAGTGATTTTAACATCTCTTTTTTTAACCAGGTGAAAGAACAAACCCTTCGAGATTTTTCAGAGGCCCTTGGGAAATCTCAAAGTCAGTTTGAGATCATGAAGGCTTCATTTAGAGTTCGATTTTAGGAAGGCAACGCTGTCAAATATGTCAAAAGGTTTGATTACTTGACAAAATAGGATCACAGGTCACTGTGAAACAATCCTTAGTTAAGCATCTAACCAATGTGACAATGAAAGAATTTAAAAGTAAATATAGGAGGTAAGATCATTGTTTTAAAAACCTTAGTTCTTTTTAAAGTGAGAAGACGTGGTTCTGTGGACTAATCAGAGACATGGTAAAGGCAACATGAAACACAGAAAATTATTTTTATGAGATGCAGAATCTTTCTCTGCTAGGAAGATTACTAAAAAGTAGAGAAAAACCTTTTACAGTCTCTTATCAAGAGCATACCGCTAATTCAAGAGACATTCTCATTTTCAGAAAGAGGAAACCAAACCAAACTAGTTTTGAATCAATACACTATTGATATTGAAACTCATTTTTAAAAATTGTATACATAAATCCATTTAATCTTAGCAAGTCTTGACATTTACTGTGAACGGAAATGTGTCTCCCCAAAATTCACATGTTGAGGCCCTAACCCCCAGTGTGGTGGTATTTGGAGATGAGGCTGTGGGGAAATAATTAGGTTTAGATGAGTTTATGGAAGTGAGGCCAACATGATAGGATTAGTGTCCTTAAAAAGAAGAGATGCCATAGCTCACTCATGCTTGTGCATTCTCTTTCTCTCCCTCTCTGCCTCACTCTCTTTCTCTCTGTCTCTCTGTCTCTGTCTCTATCATGTAAGGGCACAGCACGAAGGTGCTCACTGCAAGCCAGGAAGAAAGCCCTCATTAGAACCATGCTGGGACTTTGATCTCAGATTTCTAGCTTCCAGAATTGTGAGAAAATACATTTCTACTGTTAAAGGCACTCAGTCTATGGTATTTCATTATGGTGGTCTGAGCAGACTAATCACAACATAATATTCCTTTCCTTAAACTTTCTATGACTTTCTACTTCCATTCAGGTTTCATCTTATACTTTCCATCTTTCTCATTCTGGAACAACCAGTCACTTTAGGACAAAATTACTCTTCTCTTTTCCTTAGCAGACCCTAACAATCTTCAACCACTCTGCACCATATGACAATAAGTCAAACGTATATAAACTTAAGCTAACGTTTAATAATTAATGTTTTAGTACTTTATCTTATTTGAAAAGTATTTAGATATTTAATGAATATTCATTATTTGATTTAGCATACTTCTAAGTTTGCAAGTAACCGAAAAGATTTTGGAAACTCTTCTTAGGCAAACATTATGAAACAATTATTGTTGAACTAAAGTTTGTCAAAATAATGATTTAATTTACTTCAAATCAAATTATCATTTTTATAATCTTAAATTATCTAGAAAATATTAGTTTATGTGACTAGTAAACTCAAGAAAAACAAAAATTAATTCTCACATTATATTTAATGTTGACAACTCTGAAAACATACCTTTTTTATTAAACCAACAATATTAAACTAATCTTACCAAGAATTTGCTCAAATTACATAAACATTTGAGTTGGTTTCTATATTTCTGACAGTTTTAGAAAGATTTAATTTACATAAGTGCATATTTCTCTGTAAGCCAATTAGGATAGAACCCTTTTAAAAGATTTTGTAAATTAATTTGGCAATGCCATCTGGAGGGAGGGTACCTAACACACATACATAAACACACAGATAGACGTAAATAGAAACCTATGGCTTTCATTTTTAATATTAGCCACGAGTCAGGCATAAATACAATAATACAAAATTCAATCGTGTATAGAAGAGTTAGTTCTCATCTTTACTCCATTTGTTTTTTTTTAATCCAATTTGTGTTTCTGGCAGATGGAGCAGCCAACATTCACCTGCTGAATGTGAAAGCTAAAATTTACCACTAATATTTGTGGACGAGGCCTTTGAGAATTTTTTACCTTGATAGATCATCTCATGGGGGAGGCGAACTGAATATCTGTTTCCAATTAGTTTTTCTTTTCAGCCTCAGGTAGCTGCTTTTGAGATCCCTAAGTCCCTTAAGAGTCCCCCAGCAGGGGCAGCTGGCCTCAGGTTTCATTAACTGTCAGTAATTGAGGGGCTGGAATGGGAAGGGAAGGTTTCAGCAGAGGTGAAGAGAGAAGAGGAGGAGCCGGGGGCTGAAAGGAGCTTATATCAAAGAATGCAGGGGAGTGGAAGGGAAGATGGAGACTGGTGGAAGGAGGAAGGAGGTAATGGAGGGGAGAGGTCTTAGAGGAGCCAGTTTAGGGAGACCCTGTTTCCCAAAGAAACCACTGAAGTTCCCAATCATCCTTCATCAAGTCACGCCAACAAGAAGTGGGCAGAGTGAGCGCCATCATGGTGGAACTCAGTCAGCAGGAGTCCAAAAAGGGGCTTTCAGATGGCTGAGAAGTTCCTATGGGATGGGCAGGAAGAAAAATGACTTCCAACTCAGGCATCAGGGAGTGAATCCCCACTCAGAATAAGGATCTGAGTGGATCAACACTCAGAAGAAACACTTGCAGCCCAGAAGGTCCTCTTTGAAAGAAGCCTGGGACTCTCTTCCAGCTTCAGAGAGCGTGCGCAGAGCCATCAGTATCAAAGTGTCTCCTCGCTGTGCTCCCACCGACATGCGTTCGGAGCCTTGGATCAGGAGAGTCAGGCTCACACCAAAGACCCAGAGGACACAAAAGTCTTTGGCAGGCAGAGTTGTCCTGTTCAAGGGTCTCATGGCAGCAGATCCAGATCTGAGTCACAGCACCAGATAGTGGTCAAATATAAAGTTTTCTTTTTTTATAAATTAAGTGGTCAGGACAGATTTTAATTACCAATAAATTATTGCAGTAGGGATGCACTTCCAGCATCAACAGGGCTCAGCTTTATAGAGATGACCAGGTTTTTTAAAGGGAGAATGGGGTGGAGGGCCAGAAAGCAGGGGCGCCATAGAGTCAGGAAGTGAAACATTGCAAATGCGGGCAATGTGATTAGGCAGCTGGGTGTGTACACTACCAGCTGTAGATGTTAGGACTCAGTTCTCCCACAGAGATGGGGGGACAGGGGCCCTGGTCTTCCTCGTGGTTACATTGTAAAGAAACAGCTTTCAGGTCCTTGAGAAAGACCCTCCTGAGCTGCAGAGGTTACATGCACATCTCAAAGGGATGGAGGAAGGGATCACCATTATAAGCCCTATGTATTCAATGACCTGAGAAAGTGAGGGCAGGGGCCTGTGTCAGGTGTTGGCTGGAACACGGGGTCAATTCTTTTGGCAGCCTGGAGCTTTCTGAGGCAGGCACTTTAAGGGGAATGGCATCACCCTGGGGATGTGGCCTTGAGCTGTTAGAAACTATGTCTTCAAATGTGTCATGGGGGACTGATGAAATCATTTGTGTTAAGTCTGTGGTTTTTATAGCTCAAGGTGGAGGCCTAGTTGAGAAGAGGGCTGCAAGGAGTTTGGTCCCAGAGAGAGTGTTGTTAGGAAACAGAAAATCACCATGTGCCGCTCATCTCCCCTCCTGTCCCCAAATAATGTGTTTTGGCTAAAAGTCCCAGGATCCTAGGATCCTATGCTGTCCAGTCCACAGTAAAGAGAATAATCCACAGGCAGTGTCCTGTCTGTTCTCATGCAGAGCTGCTGTATTTCCCACCTATATTAGTCCATTCTCATGCTGCTGACCAAGACGTACCTGAGACTGGGTGAGTTATAAAGAAAAATAGGTTTAATGAACTCACAGTTCCACGGGGCTGAGGAGGCCTTACAATCATGGCGGAAGGCAAAAGCATGTCTTACATGGTGGCAGGCAAGAGAGAATGAGAGCCAAGCAAAAGGGGAATCTCCTTATAAAACCTTCGGATCTTATGAGACTTAAACAATCCCAGGAGAACAGTGTGGGTAAAACTGCCCCCCTGTTTCAATTACCTCCCACTGAGCCCTTCCCACAACATGTGGGAATTATGGGAGCTACAAATGAAGATGAGATTTGGGTGAGGACACAACCAAATCATATCACCACCACTCTCGACTTTAGTGCAACAGAGTTAGAGGGCACCTGAGAGATCAGTTTTTTGGTGATCTCTTCATGTCTATGTAAAAATAAGTCTCCACTCCCCAAACACCATATTATTTAGGAGGATAGGGACTGTCTGTTCAGCACTGTGTCCTCAGCAGTGCCTGGTCCTGTTTTCAGAACCCAGGTTTCATGCTTTCTAATTTCACCTGAGAGCTTCTCACTAAGCCCCCTCCCTGCCTGTCCACCCTCAAGTGGAAATAAGGTTTTCTTCTTCTGAATGTTCATAGCACTGAATCTAAACTTCAGATCCACAAATGCCTATTTTCTACCTTGTAGTGTTTGTATAGTAATTCCATTAAAAGGGTGTCAATGTCTGGAAGATAGGTAGGGTCACTGTCTGATTAAACCTGATGTCCTCTTGTATCCCTTATATCATCAGGCACTGCGTTTATCTGAGTGTTTGGATGGAAACCCACATATGCCTCATTTCTATGATGAGATATTGAACCAGGATTGCCCACCTATAAAACTGTGTGATCGATGTAAGATAGAACAGGGAAGTACCTTCCCATCGGACCCCGAATCCCACCTCTGAGTGGTACCATGAATCCATCTCCTACACTGCCGAGTTTTTCTCACAGCAAAGCAATTCTCTTTATATTGATCCTCATTTTCTTTCAAGGCTCTTTATTCCCACTCCTTCTGTAGAGCTGATGGACGAAACTACAAATCTGTTTTCAGATGTGCTGTCTCTGAGCTGGAGCCCTAATGTAAATCAGCTGTTCAGGGATGAGTTCTGCTGACACAGACTGACATTAGCAATCATGTGACTGGTCCTGCAGGGCTGAAGATTGCAATCCATCCAGGGTGCAGGTGTTTCAGTTAACCATGCTGTAGAACTCCATTTTGATTTTGCGTTGTACTAGTTTTTCATTCTTATAGACACAAATGTCCAAGCCAGAAAGAATTGTAAGAGGACTGTGGAAATGGCAGTTTTATACATTTGATCATATTTCCTGGTGGCTAAAGTGAAAGATTTTGTGAACTGGAAAGATGTGGCCCTCACTGAGGTTTGTTATTTGTAAATAGCATGTAATGACGGCTTTGAGACTTCACACGTGTCCTTCCTTGGCTGCCATTATTATTGTCGTTATTGAACATAACGTACATTATCAAGTTCTCCAAACCTGGGATGCTTTTCCCTTTCTCCATCATAGCACATGGTCTTTATTTAAAAGGTTTATTCCAGTAAAACTTCCTTTAAACTCTATCTAAACAGTTTATTCCAAATGGCTGTATTCCAATAAAACTTACAGTTTTATAAAAACAGGCGTTGGGCTGGATTTGGGCCATGGGCCTTGGTTTACTAACTCCATTGAGTTTTAGAAACTTTGAGATCCATGGTAACTTGGACAGCAACAGGGAGACTGAACCACAAGAAGGATCAAGAGAGAATATGCTTTCCCTGGTACTGTGTGGTGAGCTCAGCTGTCCTGGGCTTTAACTCCTGGGAAAAAGAGTGTACGAGAGACGAGAGAGTGAGCTGGGTTTTTTCAGACCCAGGATCTCCTTTCAGTTTGGCTATATTGAGGCAAAACAGCAGTGCACACTTTGTCTTTTAAGGAAGGCTCAGCACCTCTACTCTCTAGCAAATATACATTTCAATTAACCTGGAGCCACATCCTTCCATAGCAGGCACTTATCCCTTTGGAGAAGGAGGACAGATCATGAAATGGGACCAAGAGAAGGAAGAAAGGGAAAGAAGATTCCTTTAAAAACAAACAAACAAAAAAAAGTTGCCCTAAAGGGACTGTAGGACTCTGGGAAGAAAGGCAGCTGGGATCATTTGTTGCCCAAAAGAGCCAGAAGATGACTTCAGAAGAAAGAGAACTTGACTCTCTTTGCCTTGGTCTGTGTCCACGATTGCTGTCTTCATCGCCACAAAACCCAACCTCTTCTTTTGGATGTGGCCACCCATGTTTTATTTTTAAACAAAAATAAAGTTCACTCATGGCTTGGATGCTAGATTGAATGCATGCATGATCAGGCCTTCAGGCAAGCACAGCAGCACCGTAGCATCCCAGAGAAGCCCACATTTCCCACTTCCAACACGTGCCTCTTGGGCCCCTCCAGGACAGGCCATGCATCTCCAACACTAGAGAATGAGAACACTGTTTCTGAAGAGATTTAAGATTTTGAGCTGGCCCTGGGCCAAATGAGGTAACATGGCCCTCCAGTTTCCTCCTGTCGTGAGGCTCTTCGGAGAGCTCAATCAGTTACAGCTTACCTTGAAGTTAAATCGAGGTATTATGATGTCAGGGGATTTGCATTTTAGGAACTATCTCCAATTATGCAACGTGAGATGGGAGGTGGGAACAGAAGAACTCAGGAATTCGAAGTTTGGTGAGGCTTTCAGCATCCCTGAAATCAAACACCATAGGTTCCGTCTAGAGCACCTGGGGCTTGGAGACCTGAGTTGGGTTGAGTTCCTTCCTGGTTAGGATAGCTCTCTCCCCTCTTCCTTAATAAGTTACCACTTCACAATCAATTGCCCTTCAATTACTAGATTGAAAGTGTCAGTCTGCCTTGTCAAAGAGCGAGAATTATACAAGAATGGGGCTTTCAGAAGATCACTGGAGAGGGAAGCGGTTTGAGGCAGAATTTCTCTTAAAGATGTAATTGCATTTATGACTTCTTCCTGGTGGGTGTAAAACCCTCTGGAGCCCCTGCCCTGGCCCAGATTCTAATCGGGTTTCCTCCCAGCGTGTCACTGGTGTGCTCGTCTTTGCTCCTCTCTCCCCGTGTAGAGCAGGAGGTAGATTTTACCTTTGGGCACCTGGCCTCATGCCGATGGTGGCAGGAAAGAACAGTGCTTCTTAGGGCATAATTTGCTCCATTAATATTTCTGCAGGAAAGGAGGAAAGGGTATTGTTTATATCATTGAAAGAGGGGAGTGTTTGAGAACACCAGCTCCTGAGAACTTGGGTTTTGTTTCCTAAAAACTAGTAACTGATTTAGAGAATAAAACCTGTTTGCCTGGTTCCCAGACTAGCCCTGTTCTGCTGCTTCCCTCATTACAGAAGACAGTCAGCAAATGTGGTTTTCCATTTCTTGAACCTATCTTGGGCAGAGCCCTTCTAACAAAACTAGTTTGTTGTGCTTTGCAATCCTGGTTTTAAGCTCTGTCTGCAATCAAGCAGCTCTCTCCAGAGGATAAAACTATATTAAGCTGTAATTCTCTAGTTAATTTTTTTGGTAGCCATGAAATTAGCTTCCTTGTCTTTTGCATACTCTCTGTGGATCACCATTCAGTAAATGAGCCAGAACACCCTCAGTCAGCCTGTTAGATGGGGAACAGAGCTAAACATTTTGCATATAAACTTCAAACACCATAGAGAAAGTGAGAGTAAGAGGATTTGCAGTCCTTGACTTTACTTGACACTATATTTCATAGCGTGGGGTTTGGTGTTTTTCCCCCCATAAATTGGCCTAAATCCCTTTTGATCATCATTTCTTATTTTTTGGCAGACAATGTTTTCTCTGTGAGAACAGTGAATGTTTTCTAACTTGTGGGAACACCATCCTCCCACATAGACCTTTTTCTTTTATTGACCCTTGCAATGGTATTTGGTCTAAACTTTAATCTCCAACCTGTAACATGTAAGTTTAAATCACATCTTGAGACCATAAGTTTCTATATTTGTCGTTGGTAAGCACAGAACATTTTAGTAAAGAGAGTTCAGACAAGAGTCAAATCAGCTAGTCCTGGAAAGTGGCTGAAGAGACCCTGTGTTTCATAAATACATTGATTTACATTTTT
Organism: Macaca fascicularis; assembly: GCF_037993035.2. NCBI lineage: Eukaryota > Metazoa > Chordata > Mammalia > Primates > Cercopithecidae > Macaca > Macaca fascicularis. Next base: position 11,711,179 of record NC_088383.1, read on the forward strand.
ATTTCTCTTTATATCTGATTTTTAAAAAATACAGGCACATTCAGTTAAATTTGTGTTATAGGGTGATTCTAGGAGCTGCCTTCTGCTTCTGACTTTAGATAAACCTCTGTGTAAAAAAGTATTTGCTGAAAATCTAATCTACCTGATTACAGCAATCAAGATGTTTTGGGTATATTGAGTGTATTTTGCTAATGCATAGTTTAATTGTGACATTCTCTGTGTCCTTTTCCCTATAATTATTTTTATCTGTATTATGTACATACTGAATAGCCATAGAGCTGTAAGAAGAAAGATGAATACGTGGAAAATTAAATGTCCAGTTAACTGGAGACATGCTTCTGTGCAGATACGGAAAACAAGTCATATCTTAAAAATACAATCCATTCTTCAGAGGATAAACAAATTTAGTATTACTCAAGCTACTCATATAGTACTAATTTGCTTCCTTGCATTTCCATTAAATTCTCCACAGGTGATTCCAACTAACAATTTGGTTTAGTATGGTCCAGGTTCAGGTAATGGATTAAAGTTAAGCAGATACTCTTTTAAAAAGACAGCTTGTAACCATAGGCTGTACTGGAGTCTTCAACATGAAAACTTCTTGTATATGAAAGATAAAATATGCAAATATGCACTACTCTGATCCTTCCTTAAGAAAGAAAATTACTGGAAGTTGGAAAAGAAAATTAGGAACCTACAGGTCAGATGATGTAGTGTCAGCGATTCCAACAGCTGACTTGGAAGCTGAGCCTGGAAGTTTCTAGATGGTACACAACCAACATGGCAGGCAGTGGAGGATGAGAGAGTGTGCGAGAGAGTTGATGCTTTACATGGAATCAAAGTGAGAAAAAGGAATAGACACATCTGTCTATATTAGGCTTCTGTTGTCCTAAGTTTAGGGCATTAACTTTTTTTTTCTTTTTAATTTTGTGGGTACATAGTAGGTGTACATATTTATAAGGTACATGAGATGATTTGATACAGGCATGCAATGTGTAATCACATCCCCTCAAACATTTACCCTTTGAGTTACAAACAAGCCAATAGTTCTCTTTAAATTATTTAAAAATGTACAATTAAGTTATTGTTGACTATAGTCATTCTCGCTGTGCTACCAAGTAGTAGGTCTTACTCATTCTTTCTATTTTGGGGGGACATTAAACATCCCCACCTTCCCCCTATCCCCCCTATTATGCTTCTCAGTCTCTGGTAACCATCCTTCTACTCTCTTTGTCCATGAGTTCAATTGTTTTGATTTTTAGATCCCACCAGTAAGCGAGAATATATGGTGTTTGTCTTCCTGTGCCTGGCTTACTTCACTTAACATAATGATCTCCAGTTCCATCCATGTTGTTGCAAACAACTGGATCTCATTTTTTATGGCTGAATAGTACTCCATTGTGTATACGTACCACATTTTCTTTATCCATTCACCTGTTGATGAACAGTTAGGTAGCTTCCAAATCTTAGCTATTGTAAACAGTGCTGCAATAAACACAAAGGCAATAACATTATTATGTGGTAAAGTAATAAAGCAATGTGGTAAAATAAGGGAACTCGCTCCCTTACTACCATTGCTTGATCTAATTTGTGTTTGAGGCCCAGTGCATAGTAAGACAGTTGGCTTTTGTGCAAAATAGACCTGAATTCAAATCCAGTCTGCCACTTCATAACTGTAGGACCTTAGGTAAGTATTGGATCTCTGAGGTAGCCGACCTTACAAAGCACCTAGCACATAGTACTCACCCACCCACTCATTAAACAAACTCATGTTCCTGCTAATATCACTTGTACATAAAGCCAAATATTTCTGATCCCCGAGGGTATTTAATTGGGGTCAATAAAATTATCTAGGCAGCATCTATTCAGAAACTATATTTTGGGGCCATAATCTCTAAGAGGTACTATACGCCATTGGTTTTTGTGTCAGTACACATTCACGAGACCTCCAGGAACTCCTTTGGTGATCTACCCATCTGTTCTGCCAGGACAAGATAGCTCTGTGGCTGGCATGAGTGTATCAGTCACATGCACCAAACTCCAAAAGCAGAGGACCCAAGCAGATCCAGCTATCTAGCCATTGAAGTAGTAGAATCCAAAAGAAAGGTTTTTTTCATTAGCTGACGTTTTGCTTCCATTAGAGAAGTGATCATAATTACAGATCCCGGTTGTATGACCTCACTTACAGAAGCTGATAAGGAAAAAGCACACAGCCTCATTTCTGGGGGCCAAAGGTCTCAGCCTTCAGTGGTTCCAACAAGCAGCATTAAATATTTCCTTTTTTTTTTTTTTTTTTTTTTCTTGAGACACAGTCTCACTCTCTGTCACCCAGGCTGGAGTGCAGTGGTGTAGTCTCAGCTCACTGCAGCCTCCACCTCCCAGGTTCAAGTGATTGTCATGCCTCAGCCTCCTGAGTAGCTGGGATTACAGGTGCATGCCATCATGCCTGGCCAATTTTTGTGTTTTTTAGTAGAGATGGGGTTTCACCATATTGGCCAGGCTGGTCTCAAACTCGTTACCTCAAATAATCTGCCTGCCTCGGCCTCCCAAAGTGGTGGTATTACAGGCGTGAGTCACCATGCCCAGACAGCATGGCATATTTCCTACAGAAAGTTGAATGTCTGAGCCACTCTTAACTGGGCTTCTTGGGTGTGTGTGTCCTGTAGCAGAGGTATGGTCAGCTGAAACTTAATAGTATCTCACCAAGTAGACTAACCAGGAAGCACTTGGCACAGATATGGGATGAGCCCAGACTTGGGCTGATTGTAATTGCATTTACCTGGTTATTAATTCTGGGTCAATTCTTGACCTGCCTGAGTTTCTGTAGTCTCATCTCTATAATGGGAATGATAGCTGTTCAGTATACCGCTCAGTGTTGGGTATTTGAATTATGAAACTATAAAGCATATGCCAAGTTATCCTTGCTTTAATGTAGTTTTAGTTACATTTTAATTTTATTTTAATCAAAAAGATAACATTTAAGGGGAATGTGAGATACTGATGTTGATCGAAAGGGACCCTGAGTCAACTAAGGTCAGACACAGTGCTCTGGGATAACCCTATTTGAAGAGGAAGTGCTGAAATCAACCCGGTTTTAGAGCCAGAAACTATGAATTTTCACATGAGTTTAGTGTGAAACTGCTTTTGCCAAGTTTACCAATGCCAAATCTTAATAACCAGCACCAGTGGCCTACTTTTAACCCTCATTGTTCTGGAACTCTCAAAGCATAGACATTGTTGACTCACCCCTTTCTCTTTGAGAAGTTTCCTCTCATAGCTTTCATGAGACTGGAGAGAGAACGTCCACCGGTTCTCTCCTGCATCTGTGCTCACTCCTCCTTCCCCTCTGCCACCTCCCCCTCTGCATACCTAGGCCTTTATCTTTGACCTTCTTTTCCTCTGCTCTCCAAGATGTCAAGCAGCTCTCCTCCAGGGCTGACTGGAGCTTGCGGAAGTGTTTTGTTTTGCTAATAGAATGTCTTGGGTTGGGTCTGATTTTGCATGCATCTTCAGTTCCCACCCATTGTCAACTGCCTCATTTCACGGCCTCCCTTATTGTACCTTATCTAGGTGGTCCCTATAGGCATTTGAGCTTGCATCCCTTCTCTGTACCTGATACTGTTTGGCTTTGTCCCCACCAAATCTCAACTTGAATTGTATCTCCCAGAATTCCCATGTATTGTGGGAGGGACCCAGGGGAGGGCGGTAATTGAATCATGGGGGCCAGTCCTTCCTGTGCTATTCTTGTGATAGCAAATAAGTCTCATGGAATCTGATGGGTTTATAGGGGGGTTCCGCTTTTGCTTCTTCCTCATTTTTCTCTTGCCACCACCATGTAAGAAGTGCCTTTTGCCTCCTGCCGTGATTCTGAGGCCTCTCCAGCCATGTGGAACTCTAAGTTCAATTAAACCTCTTTTTGTTCCCAGTTTTGGGTATGTCTTTATCAGCAGCATTAAAATGAACTAATACAGTACACTTTTCTATGGGTATCCTGTAGAAATCATTTAAAAAGGGAAAAATCTGTAACTTGTCCTGAACAGAATTCATTGCTCCAACTCTCTGCATCGTCCAACTCTTCTCAACTTTGATCAGTGACTTCCTCCATCTCCCCGTTCTTCCATGTTAGAAACCATGGACTTATTCCATCTGTTTTTATTCAAATATTTATTATCTAATATGTGCCAGGAGGAGAATTCATTGGTGAGTATAAACAGGCATGGCCCCTGCCTCGTGGAATTTACTGCCTAGTCAGAAAAACATTAGTGAAATAACACAAAAATAAACACAAAATCACACCTGTGCTAAGTGGTGGACAGAGAGGTACAGAGTGCTGTGAGGGCGACACACAGATCTCTCATTCAGGGAAATCAAGAAAGGAGCTCCTGAGGAATCGTTGATCACACTGAGATCAGAACACCATATGGGAGTCAACCAGTGAGGACAGGAAAGAGGATTAAGCCACATTCAAGGCTGCATTGAAGATTTGGTTCTCTCATTGTAAGAGCAATGGAAACTGTTTATACCTTCAATCAGAAGGAGCACCACTAAGAGATCTGCATTTCTGGAGACAGAGCGCCACTAAGACCCATTTCTGGAGACAGAGCACCACTAAGAGATCTGCATTTCTGGAGACAGAGCACCACTAAGAGATCTGCATTTCTGGAGACAGAGCACCACTAAGACATCTGCATTTCTGGAGACAGAGCACCACTGAGACCCATTTCTGGAGACAGAGCACCACTGAGACATCTGCATTTCTGGAGACAGAGCACCACTAAGAGATCTGCATTTCTGGAGACAGAGCACCACTGAGACCCATTTCTGGAGACAGAGCACCACTGAGACATCTGCATTTCTGGAGACAGAGCACCACTAAGAGATCTGCATTTCTGGAGACAGAGCACCACTGAGACCCATTTCTGGAGACAGAGCACCACTGAGACATCTGCATTTCTGGAAGTTCATTCTGACAACAGTGGGGAGGATGCCTTTGAAGGGAAGCAGAGTGAATGTGGGGGAGCATTCTGGGAATTATTGAAGATGTCCCGGCCAGAGATGACAGTAGTTTGGGTTGCGACAAGAGCAATAAGGCTAGAGAAAAGTGGACAGATTCAAATGATATCAAGGAAGGCAAACCTAAGGGATTGGAGTGGCATTGGTTGTGGGGCTGCGGGGAAAGAAAGCGTCCAGGAGGCTGCCGAGGTTTCTGGTATAGTGGGGGGCGGGGGGGACGGTATCATTTACTTGGATTGAATCCTGCCAGGCAACCAGGTTTTGGGTTGACTTTGGATGTCTTGTGTCCAGCTACCTCGAATATGTCAAAGAGAGAGCTTCCAGGTGACTGGCTCTGGAATTCCAAGGGAATGGCTGGAGAAATCTTTCTAGACCTCATGTGTGTAGAGGAGGCCACTGAAGGCACGCATGGAAGCTGGGTGCATGTGTGTGGGCAGGCACAGAGCCGAGCCATTGGTTCTTGGCATGGTAAAGGGCAGAGTACCAGGGACAGAGGTTTCAAGTCACCAGTGGGTCAGCCCCTCTCCCTGCCATGGGTATTTAATTATCATTCAGTTATTTCATGTTCTTCTTGGAAACCCCTCCAGGGTTAAAGTCCGTCTTGTCTTCCTGCTTACGCCTGGCTTGAGGCCTCCATCATTCCACTGAAATGTCCTGAAAGCCTCTAACAGGGCTTCCTGACCCTCTCTTCCAGCTCCAGGGCTTACCACAGTTGCTGCAGGGGTTTCCTTGGTTTTTTGTTTTGTTTTGTTTTTTTAAGGATTGGGTCTTGCTCTGTTGCGCAGGCTGGAGTGGCACGATCATAGCTCACTGCAGCCTGAAGCTCCCAGACTCAAGCAATCCTCTTGCCTCAGCCTCCTGAGTAGGTGGGACTATGTGGTGATGCACCATGCCCAGCTAATTTTTTATTTATTTTTTTTTTTGTAGAAATTAGGTCTTGCTTTGTGGACCAGGCTGATCTCAAATTCCGGGGCTCAAGCAATCCTCCTGCCTTGGCCTCCCAACGTGCTGGGAGCCACCATGCCCTGCTAGGGATTACTTTATTAAAAGGCAAGGATAATTTTGTTTCTCCCCTACTGAGAAGACTTGGGGCATCTGTGGCCAGTGGGAAGTGGACAGTTTGAGCTGGCACACAGACTACACATAATACAGCCACTCCTTCCCTTTCTGTGCTCTCACAACTACCGGTTGATGTGGTCGCCTGGCAGGTACCACGTTGTGCTGTGGCTGCTTGTTCTAGAGGCTGTGTTTCCTCTGCAGCTGTGACGCAGTGTGCTCTGATCTGGATGTTGCCGTCTCTGCATCCCCAAAGCCTGGAAGGGGACCAGTCTGCAGGGGCCATGCCGCCCTGTGACCTCAGCTGCTATCTGGCTGTTTGTTTCTGCCTTCCTTTGCTTCTGTACAAATGTATTAATAGACAGAAAGTCATCGCCTCTTGGCTATCTCAGAGACAGTTTCTGCAGTAAAGGGAGAGATTTCCCTGCCCCAAGGAGAGGAGTTACATAAACAGTGCTTAGAAGAAATAATAGTAATCCATATGCAGTCATGTGTTTATAAGTCGGCAAATCTGCCTCACTAGTTGAGGCATGATATTATTTTTACTCAAAATAAAATGCCCTCAAAACCCCTTGGATTGCATTCCACAGATTAATTATATGTGTTCAGCCAGAAGTTCAACCCTCAGTTTGAAGAACCTCCGGTGAGAAGATGTCTTTTTAAGCAATTAACTACCTGCACTTTTAATATATAGACCTGATTTACTGTTTTACTATTTTCTCCTACTTAGGTTCTTTGCTTCCTTTCTTTTCATATGTCAGAAAGAGAGAGAAAGAGGAGGGGGGAAAAGGAGAGAGAGAACATGTTTTTGAACAAATTTCAAAACCTAGACATTTGGAGTAAAGAAAATTGGATTATTTACTTATTATAGATTTTATACTTCTTGTCTTGATTGGAAAGCAGCTGGCTGTCCCTAATAGCTTACCCAGGACTAATGCATTCCAAAGAATCTACTTATAAAGACCATTTCTGTACAGATCTAAAATTTTCACTTGTGAGGCAAGGTTAAATTGATCAGATAAGTCCAAAATCGATTTTGTAGAAATAGTTTACTTATTTTATTAAGTGTTTGGATATATGTGAGTTATTGAGAATAGAATATTTTCTTGAAATGGAGCAAAAAAGACCCTTAAAATGGCATATGTAATTTAATTCTTCTGTAGTTTTCTTTTTGCAAAAAATCACAATTAGAAAGGACTTTTTAAAAGCTTTTTTATGTGCATAGAAAGAAACAGAGAAAAAATATAGGTATGGCCTGTATCTTCTAGTGCTCTAGTTATAAATATAAATGCATAGTGAGTCTGTAGTTGAATATCACATATTAATTAAGTAAAAATTCAGTATCTGAACACTGTCTCACAGCATCTTAGTTGCTGACTCTGCATTTGCAGGCATTCCCAGGGTTATGGGATGAGCTGAGAGTAAAGATCTGGGTGCTCGTGGGAATGGAAATTGGGATCTGGCTGTAGGAATGGCAATTCCTTACACACTGTGTGACATTTCAAGTTCAAGGATTCCCTCAAATTGTCATACAATGCTTTTTAAACTGTAACAGAGAGAACAAACATGAGGGCTTTTGTTATCTGAGCTGTGTCTGTATGTGTATCTGTGTATGCATGTTTTCCTACAGACAAAAAAAAAAAAATGGAATGGCTGAATTATGTTAAATGTAAAAACCACCAAAATAATTTTTATTCATTTAAAATACTAAGCTAAATGTGGCAGAGATAATAGTATTAATAAATTTTTATAAGTATGATCTCACCTGCTATTTAAATAATCATTGCAAGCCAAGCAATGTTCTAAACATTTGACATCCATGAGCTTATTTAATTCTTGCAACAACCCTGTAAAGCAAGTATTATGCTTATACCCATTTTATATATGAGAAAAAGCACAAAACTTGTTTAAACACACCATTAATGTTTATGTATGCTTGTTTCAGATCATGTGTGTGTGTGTGTGTGTGTGTGTGTGTGTGTTTGTAGATAGATGGGTAGATAGCTGAATGGATGAATGGATAGATCTAGCAGATGATAGAGAGAGAGAGAGAGAGAGAGAGAGACAGATGATAGATATGAGAGAGAGAGATGTTTGTTTTACAGAAGGTAGAATCAAAGCTAGACACAACTGAGAGATAAAAGTTCATTTTCCCTTCTAATACCATTTGGAATTTGTTTCTATTATACAACAAATTTTAGCCATTAAAGTTTAAGAATAGAAAGTCTGGTATATTAAAATCTATGCAAGAACTTTACGAAAGCCCTTTGTTTTCTCTTCCAAATAATGAGCTGTGTTGTCTGAGCCAACCATACCCAAGAATGCTATTAATAGTGTGTGATTTTTAAAATTTATTTATTTATTTGGCCAGCAAAGACAGAGTTTCCTAGAATTTTCCATTTGTCTCATCTCACAGTACCTCTTGCCTCTCAGTTTTATCCAAAAAAAGTCCCCCCAAATTCAAATGCATATCTGGAACCTGACATCTTCAACCAAGACTCTGCAGAGAAAAAGAATAAAATGAAATAAAACTTGACGATGTTTGAGATCTTTGTCAAACCATCCTTCAGTGCCCATATGAGATTTTCCCCTTTCCTTACCCCCATGGCTCTTGGATCATAATTATGCACATTCTCTAACTGGAGCTTTAACCCTATCAGTGTTGAGCCATACTTTTGGTAAGAATGCAAAGTGTAAACCCACTTAAAGTGACTCCTTTCTTAAGCAATGTCAGAAATATTTAGTCTCTGTTGCCGCACAGACTGTGCATGAATTGCAGCCAGAGGTCAGCTCAGATATGCCCTTGCACGTTCAAGCTGCCAAAAAACATAAGAACATATTTAGAACAATGAATTGTTAAGTTGAAGCTTTCAACTCTCATGGAACGTTAACTCTCCAGCACTCATTGACACCTCTTTTAGCCTCTGATTAAGAAGGAAAATCAGGGAAATAACATGGACCTGGGCCACCTAATGGAAATGTTTCATCAGGCAGTGACCTTTGTGTTTGTCATTGTTTGTCCTCTCTGTTTCCCGGGGCATACTGTTTTAATAAGCGTTTGTAATTATAATATACACAAGCATCTTAATAGTTTCCAAAGATATTTGGAGACTCATTGGGGCTGTTTCACAATGGGAAATTGTTGTTTATTTGGAGATGACTATAGTAGGATGCTGAGCTCCAGCCTCCCTGTCTGATTTGAGTGGGGTTTTGGAGGGAAGGATACCAATTATTTTTATTTTTATTTTTATTTGGATGGAGTCTCACTCTATCGCCCAGGCTGGAGTGCAGTGGTGCGATCTCAGCTCACTGCAAGCTCCATCTCCCAGGTTCATGCCATTCTCCTGCTTCAGCCTCCCGAGTAGCTGGGAATACAGGAGCCCACAACCACGCCTGGCTAATTTTTTGTATTTTTTAGTAGAGACAGGGTTTCACCGTGTTATCCAGGATGGTCTCAATCTCCTGACCTTGTGATCCACCCACCTCATCCTCCCAAAGTGCTGGGATTACAGGCATGAGCCACTGCACCTAACTGGATACTGGTATTTTAAGTGTCCAACGGTGATAGCAAGATTTCTGTGTTCCCATAAACTTTCAAAGTGGTAAAGCTAATATTTGCACATGTGCTTAAATGTACCTGGCATTTTTGCTTTGTTGGGGTCAGTATTTTCTGGATTGGGTCAGCAGCCATCTAGGTATCTGGAGTGTTGGTGGACTTCTCTGCAAAGTAATATAGCAGCAAAGAGCCCTGAGCCTCCCAGGCTGTGTCCCCACCTGCCTAGAGGACTCTGAGTAAATTCCTTTCTCTCCCAAGGCCTCAGTTTCCTTATCTGTAAAATGATAAAATTAGACCAGATTATCTCTCAGGTCTGAAGCTGTGATTAAAAGATGCTTGTGAAGCCATCTCCAAAGATTATCTTCATGAGTGGGTTACTCAGACATAGATCTTTAAAGAATAACAATAATAGTATCTGTATCCAATGAGTGTATGCTCTCTGCCAGGAGCTGTACTGAGACTTCAAATCTCTGATATTAATCCTTACAGCAGGACTAGGAACAGAGTCAGATAAAGACACTGTAGAGCCAAACAAATGCCAGGGTAATCAGACCATCAGAGGGTTGAATTCTAATGTATTATTCCTATTTTCACTAAATAAATATCATGCCAATATTTAGCTAATAATGATTGGATGGGGCAAAAAAAAAAAAAAATCCTTAGTTTTTCCAGGATGCCCATTTCTCTTGGTATGGCTCTCCTTTGAATATTATTTGCATTCAGCTGATGAGGAAATCAAGGATCATGGAGGCTGTGTAACCTGCTGTTATTCATCTAGCTGTGGTCAAGACGGACTTCAAATTCACATATTCCAGTGTCCATGACTCGTAGTCTCAGACACATTGGTCTATGACTAGGGTTCTGGGATTTATCAAATAAAAATATAGGACATCCAGTTAAATTTGAATTTCAGATAAGCAATGAATAATTATTGAGTGTAAGTATGTCTCAAATATTGCATGGGCCAGGCTTATACTTAAAAAAAAAAAAAAAAATCACTTGTCATTTATCTGAAACTCAAATGTAACCGGGCATCCTATGTTCTTGTCTAACAATACTGTCTATGACAGAACCCAGTGATGGAAGCTGCATCTCTGTGCTTTACTGAATACCGTGAGTGGGCAGAAGGTCCTATCTCTGAGAAGTTTGAAATCCAGATGATGAAATTGAAACAGTAGATACAGTGAAAATGGAAGTACCCATGAGAACGCCTGAGTCGCCTTTGAAGATAAAGAATGCTTTGTTCTAGGGGCTCTATTTTGCATTTTTGTCTCTGGGGTCCAGAATTTGCATTGCTGTTTGTGCAAAGTAATCAAGAGAAGCAGAATTATAGAATTTCCATGTAGGGCAGTGGGTGGACTTTAGAATCTAGAGATGTGGATGTCTTAATGTACAGATGAGGAGATGAGGACGTGAACTGTGCACAGAGTCATGATTGGTTGGGACTAAAATTCAGTGATGTGACTTCCTTCCCCGGGATCTTTCAGGGAATGAGGTGTGAAGGAATGCTCTAGATAGGATAGAATTAATCAGGTAGGACTAAGTAATCCTGGAAATTTTATTGAGATCAAAGAGGGTTTTTTTTTTTTTTTTTTCAGTAGTTAAGAAGGAAATTCTGATATTTTGACCCAGATTGCTGGGGTACTGAAGGACTTATTCTTCTGTATTTTACAAATATTTTCATATCCCCATGAGCACATGAGAGTCTCCACCCCAGAGTATGCAGAAGGTAAACATCTCAATAATGGGTTATTCGGGGATTTTTGTCCGTCCTCTTTCATTTTATTAACTCTGTTAAGAATTATTTCACTGCTAACACTCTCACCTCTCCATCGTGTCTCCTTCTGAGGATAGGTAGAGAAAATAGGAAAAATATAAAATGCAAATAATTTATCTTTGCAACCTGAGAACAGACTACTTTGGAAAAGCATCAGGGAAGAAAAAAGAGTGTAAAGACATAGCAAAACAGGGTTCATCCATCGACTTTCAGTAATTGATCATATACTTCACCCTAGCTACCAAGGATGACCTAGAGTAGACTAATTATATTAGTCCCTCCTCTAGCCATGGAAAGTATTCATATTCCCTAAGGTGTCACCAGGGAGCTGAATTACGCTTGTGATTCAGGTATCCAGGATAGTTACTCCTTACAACACTTCTTAAAAGTACTTGTGTGTCATATCTGGCATTGACTTGATTTTTCCCTATGCAAAGAATATTGTTAGACAGAAATGTGTATGTAGGAGAGAGAAAGCATGTGTGTTTCATTACAAAAATAAAATATAGCAAATAATGCAAATCTTGAGTGGAGAAGTGTAAGTTATAAATCTCATTTTTCACTAGAGAGTAGAATAAAACACCTTCTTTAAAAATGAAACTAATTTGGATTAGGGAATCAATCAAAACCACAAATGAATGCAAATCAAAACTGCAAGATACCACCTCACACCCATCAGGATGACTAGTCTTAAAAAAAAAAAAAAAAAAAAAAAAAACAGAAAGAAAAAAAAAGCAGAAAATAACAAGTTTTGGTACAGTGTTGGTGGGAAAGTGAAACAGCGCAGTTGCTATAGAAAACAGTATGATGGTTTCTCAAAAAACTGCGAACAGAATTACACGTGATCCAGCAATTCTACTTCTGGGTATGTACCCAAAGGAATTAAAAGCTGGGTCTCAAAGAGGTGTTTGTACCCCAGTGTTCACAGCAGCATTATTCACGACAGCCAAAAGTCAGAGGCAACCCAAGTAGCCATCAACAGGTGAACAGATAAACAAAATGGGGAATATACGTATAATGGAATATTATTCAACCTCAAAAAAGAGGAGAATTCTCACTCATGCCACAACATGGATGGACCTTGTGAGCATTATAGTAAGTGAAAGGAGCCAGTCAATAAAAAGACAAACACTGTATCATTCCACTTATGTGAGGTACCCAGGATAGTCAGATTCATAAATACAGAAAGTAGAGTGGTGACGGTCAGGCACTGTGTGTGGGGAGAATGGGGAGCTGTTTAATGGGGACAGAATTTCAGTTTGGGATGAAAAGAGTTCTGAAGATTAGTTACACAGCATTGTGAATGTACTTAATGATACTGAACTATGCACTTAAAATGGTTTCAATGGTCATTTTTATGTTATGTTTATTATCATAATTACAAAGAAATCAACAGACAAAATTGATTTGATCACTCATTTATAAAACCAGTATTTATGTTCCAAACAGTATGTTAGACCAAGAATGTCCAGGGCTAAGACTGATATTCTGAAATACTTTAGTAAGCATTCAAAAAACATTCGTGGAAGGACAGGAATGAATTGAATAAGGAATGGGTGAAGGAATGCATGATCCCACTGAACGTGACGCTGAGGCTGGTTGGTCATTTCTGTCACAGGCAAAAGGAGAAGTAGCGACACTTGCTGCAAATTGACCTTCCAAAATTGTCCACCAAAACACAAAATGAAAAACAGCACATGTGTCCAAGATCAGAGTTTAGAAGAGGGGATCAAATGGAAAAGAGAAAATAGGTAATATAGATTTAGAAGTTATAATACGCAGAATAAACCCACAAAGATGATCTCCTGTGTTGAGGAATGGTTTATTATCATCAATCTTGTCTTCTCACCATTGTTACCTTGTCAGTGTCCTATGGACTGATATTTATCTTGAATATTGACTTGCACACCTGTCCCTCTTGTCCACTTTTGGTCCTTTTCTGGTGAAAGTTGAAATAGGCAAACAAAGTGTGATATGATACAGGAAAATAGGCACAATTATTCATATATTAAAAACAGAATGGCTTAAAAGTACTTTTGATTAGAAATCAATCCATAATCCAGGAGTTAGGAACCCTGCATCTTTCTTCCAACCCAACCTAATTGTTAACAAGCTGTGGACCTTGATTGGTTGTATCACCCCCTATCTGAGACTCATGATCTATTATGTATCTAGACTTCACAAAATGGTCTTTCCAAGGATGACTTCCTATAAATTTATGAATTTGAGATTCTGATCAATTCAATCAATTTGTGCCATAATTTTATGGAATCATTCTATGGAATTTGGACTTAAATATCTTTATTCCTTCCCAGGCATTATTCCAAGGGAATTGCTCTATCAGATTTGTAGGCACAGCAGGCTTTGGGACATAAGGTGCAAGATTTTCTTTCTGAGTTCCTTTCTAGTGAAAGCTTTAGCATGTTCTTCTCCCTCTAGACCTCAAGCCAGCCAACATCCCCAGAGATAAGAACCAAAACAGAGAGGATGGGGTGACTGGGACACACCCAGTGGCCTGGCCGAACTGAGATGGTGACTCTCAGCTCATCCAGGGGTTGACTTCTGTGTTACGGGGTGCATATGTTCTAATGGAGCTTCTCAATGTTTCAGCAGTTTGCTAATTTTTGGAACTCATGTCATCTCATTTTTAACACATAACTAACTTTTCTAAAATCCAGGCAGGAGCAACCTGTAACCCCCTGGCCAAGTTCCCCCACCAACCCCACCATCACCATTTCTTCAATCCTCTGTGATATTTACCTCTTTGCCTACCTAGCATGACTGTATCTGTGTAGAAAGGTTAAACTATAGCCAGTCAAGGGTCAAGAGGCAGCAATTTCTGTTGAAAAGTTTTGTAAGACTCGTCTTTGAAAATGCCTGGCTGGTGTACTGTAATGAAAGTTTCCCCACTTAGCTCTCTATAAGCAATTGTTTAGGCTGGGAAAAGATTTCCAAAGGGCAATACAAACCGTGAGCTATTGAATGCCATGGAGTTCCTTTAAAAAAAAAAAAAAAGAAGAAGCCAACAGAAGGATACTGTAGAATTATAGTAACAATTCAAACAGTATTTATAGCAGATTGTTAGAATCTGAGTTGCAATGTAATCATAGCTATTTTATAGCAATAGTCTTTACCTTAATACCAGTCTATTTTCTAAAAGCTTAAAAAATATAACATAGTTCATATAATATGTCACCTCATAATGAAGCCAAGTTTGATTCCTCTTTTTGTGTTGCTCTTCCTTAGGTCCTTGGAGGATTTAAAAAAAAATTAATAACTTACAATTCACTCCCTTCTCTTCTTTTTTCCAAACTTCCTACTCCTTACCCTGTGGGAAAGACTAAGGAAAGAAAATGAAAGGGCTGTGGGAGAGAAGTCAGTCAAAAACAAGCCCACGAAACTCAAGGGGCTGTATTTCTTTATTTTTTTTTCTTTTACACAGAGAGCATTCGTGTAAAGAAAATAAGAGATTTATAATTTCCATAATTTGGCTGGAAGAAGCACACAACTGCATACTTCCTGTGTGTTAGTCATTTTTGGTTGCCTAGCTGCAAAACACAAATATATTGCAAAACCGTGTTTTTATCACAGTGGTACACATCTGTCAATGAATCCTCTCTTGTAACTTTTTGTCCAGTGCATTAAAAACAATAGATGTCACCATATCCAATTCCCTGTTTCTGATTACTCCAGCCTTGCTTAACTCTGAATTTGATCTTCAAACTAGCTTGAATGTTGGGTTTGTGTGAGGCTGGAAGAGAGAGAATTGCCTACATTAAACCAAAAAGTGCTAGAAATGGGAAATGGTGGAATCCTAGAACTTTTTATTTTCTTCCTGAAGCCTGTAGAACAAAGAAAGGAGTGCTCTTACATTCTGAAGTGAATTGGATTTCCAGTTGGGCATTTCAAGTATGTTAGCATTAAATAACCACGAGTCACCCAGTGTTGACTTCGGATGGTGTCATAAGCGTTCTGAGACACTTGAATATGACCCCAGATTCCCTGGTGTTTACTCCCTCAGGGTTGGCTGAAGGTTGTGACTCACACTAAGGGCAGCTAGAACACTTCTGGAACAAGGTTTCCAAAGCCACGCTGCCCTTCGTACATCAGACTGTTGTGTATCAGCTTCCTATGAAGGCCCTCAACCTAAACAGGTGAGCCAATAAATCCTCAGGGAACATGTTGAGAACAGGGATGAGAATGTGATGGCAAGATCAATGTTTCTGGACTTGTCCCCAGGGATATAAGACAGCCATCATTCCACTATGGACAAGGGGGCCCCTGACATCAACTTTCAGCCTTACCTCTACCTGATCAACCTGTTCCCAACTTAATGTTCCCCTAAGGGAAACCAGTACAATGCCTGGTACATGGTAGGCATTTAATACGTATTTACTACGGTCGGGCAAGGTGGCTCATGCCTATAAACCCAGCACTTTGGGAGGCCAAGACGGGTGGATCACTTGAGGTCAGGAGTTTGAGACCAGCCTGGCCAACATGGTGAAACCCTGTCTCTACTAAAAATACAAAAATTAGCCAGGTGTGGTGGTGTGCACCTGTAATCCCAGCTACTGGGGAGGCTGAGGCACAAGAATCGCTTGAACCCAGGAGGCGGAGGTTGCAGTGAACTGAGATTGCACTAGTGCACTCCAGCCTGGGCGACAGAGCGAGACTCCATCTCAAAAAAGTAAATAAGGCCAGGCGTGGTGGCTCACACCTATAATTTCAGCACTTTGAGAGGCTGAGGCAGGCGGATTACCTGAGCTCAGGAGTTCGAGACTATCCTGGCCAATGTGGTAAAACCCTATATCTATTAAAAATACAAAAATTAGCTGAGAGTGGTGGCAGGTGCTTGTAGTCCCAGCCAATCAGGAGGCTGAGGCAGGAGAATCCCTTGGACCCAGGAGGCAGAGGTTCCAGTGAGCCAAGATCATGCCACTGCACTCCAGCCTGAGCAACAGAGTGAGACTCCATCTCAAAAAAAATAAAAATAAAAATAAATAAATAAGTAAATAAGTAAATATTTGCCAAGAGAACAATTTGGAGAACTTTGTGGAAATGGTCTTAACACAGATATTCTAGAGCTACTCACAGGTAGAACTGAATATCCTCAGGGCCTTTCTGAAGATCCCAGATATAGAAACAAGTAGGATCACCCACAGTACAAGAATCACTTTTAAAAACCAGGAAATAGCCCAGGTTCTTCTGCATTTCACACTGGACCTCAACTTCTGGACAAGTGCCATGTTTATAGTAGCACAAAGGAGAGAATAACCCTTTTGAAGACTGATTATAGCTTTGTGAAGGGTGTGCAGGTGAGTTGGTTCAATAAAACATTGACGATCAAATCAATTGACTAAACAGTCATGATTCAGGGTGGAAATCCCATCCTGGATCCATTTACAGGACCTTTTCCCTAGGGTCCTTAGTGGTAGTCTCAAAGTTGCTTCTCTCTTCCCCAGTGTCTTGTTTTTAAAATGGAAATACTTGCATAAATAACCCCTGAGAACATGCATTCATTACACTGGAATCGGAGGGGAGGGAAGATAAAATGCAAAATTGGCCTATCACTACAAACAGTAAAGAATAAGATGCTTCTGTTATGAAAACCGGCTTTCTCAGATATCCAGGAATCACCCTAGGACAGCGTTTTAGAGCTCTGAATGCCAGGTGTACTAACCGGCAATTTTTGAAGTTTTTGAGCCTCCTACAGACACAGAAGACTCTGTGCGTGTATGTGTGTGTGTGTGTGGTGTGTGCGTGTGTGTTTGTGTGCGTGCGCGCGTGTGCATGTGCACACATATGTATGTCTGTATATTTTTAAAGTGAGCTCTATGAAGAAAAATATGTAGCACAGAGAAAGGAGGTCATTTCTTACCTTTCATACTTTTGAGGATTCATTCTCATGCATAAAACTTTTGTGACAACGCCTTGTGTTTATGGCTTATCGTCTCTCCAAAGAGCTTTAAGCCCTGTTAGCATTATGGGCTGTTAGCATTATAGCACATAGCCCATTCTCATCAACCTAGTTAATGTAAACGGAGCAATAGCAG
Organism: Macaca fascicularis; assembly: GCF_037993035.2. Classification (NCBI taxonomy): domain Eukaryota; kingdom Metazoa; phylum Chordata; class Mammalia; order Primates; family Cercopithecidae; genus Macaca; species Macaca fascicularis. Next base: position 11,728,634 of record NC_088383.1, read on the forward strand.
ATTCAGTTCAAAACCACAGGTAATGTTCAAAGGCACTTATGCTTGATTTGGGAATGTACCTGGTATTTTTCCTTACCAATTGTGTTCATTAAACTGATGCTCAAGGTGAACTCCTTTTCTATAGCACGCACTAATTGACAGTACAGAGAAGCTGTCCAGTATCTCCTTGGGTCAGGGTGAGGCCAGGCCAAGAGTAAGACCTTGCCACAAATCATCTAGAAAGTAGATAATTAGCGGCAGACAGCATTATCTCATTTATTCCCACACTGTGCCTTGAAACTAGGTAGGAATATAATCAAGGATTGTGAATCGTGACGATAAGAACAGTGTGTGCACAGCCCCATGTTAGAAATGATGAGGAATTTAAAAGTGGACATGAACATGAGCTTTTCAAAAGAAGACATACATGCAGCCAACAAGCATATGAAAAAAAAAAGCTCAGCATCGCTGATCACTAGAGAAATGCAAATCAAAATCACAGTGAGATACCATCTTGCACCAGTCAGAATGGCTATTATTAAAAAGTCAAAAAATAACAGATGCTGGTGAGGTTGCAGAGAAAAGGGAATGTCCATACACTGTTGGTGGAAGTATAAATTAGCTCAGTTATTGTGGAAAACAGTGTGGAAATTCCTAAAAGACTTAAAAACAGAACCACCATTCAACCCAGCAATCCCATTCCTGGGTATATGCCCGAAAGAATGTAAATCATTCTACCATAAAGACACTTGTAGGTGTATGTTCATCGCAGCACTATTCACAATAGCAAAGACATGGAATCAACCTAAATGTCCATCAGTGGTGGACTGGATAAAGAAAATGTGGTATGTATACACCGTGGAATACTATGCAGCCATAAAAAATGAGATGGTGTCCTTTGCAGGGACATAGGTGGAGCTGGAGGCCATCATCCTTAGTGAACTAACTCAGGAACAGAAAACCAAATACTGCATGTTCTCATGTGTAAGTGGGAGCTAAATGATGAGAACACAGGGACACATAGAGGGGAACAGCACACACTGGGGCCTGTCGAAGGGTAGAAGGTGGGAGGAGGGAGAGGCTCGGGAAAAATAACTAATGGGTACTAGGCTTAACACCTGGATGATAAAATAATCTGTACAATAAACCCCCAAGACACAAGTTTACCTATATAGCAAACTTGCACATGTACTCCCGAACTTAAAGAATGATAGTTGAGCTGGGCTCAAAAACACAGGACAGGTGCCAGCCCAGACTAGACCATGTGTATTCCCTAGAATTCTCACAACTGCATGAAGTCATTATTCCCATTTTACAGAAGATTCCAAGATTGCAGAGGTTAATGACCATTGTTACGAGAGATGCCTAGTAGGGACCATCCTGCAAGTCAAACCCAATTTTTCACCTGACCCCAAAAGCCTTTCCTCTGCATAACAATGAGGAAGCTCACCAGAAATCTTCAGCATCCCGCTTCAGACAAAACTTTGGTTTGATGTGATAGATAATAAAATTATAAAAGTCATTAACAGCACGAGAGGAAGCCAGACACACGTATGGCACAGGCTCCCAGCAGGCAGCCTTCATGGTGCTTGTCCCATGCTGCCTCTCCCGGCTCACCTTTCTCAGTGGTTTGTGGATCTGTTTCCCCGAGCTCCACACCTTTGAACCATCTTTGTTCCCTCTCCTCTCCCCTCTCTTTTCTTATCAAAGTGGTAACAAAATACTGTCTCTCCTACCTTCTTAATGTCTCTCACATTTGTGCCCTTTCTACCTCCCATTTTTCTTACATAGGAGGCTGGAGTATGAATTAGGGACACGGTGCCTGACTGGAACATTAGCCTCCTCACTAAGCTTTGCATCTTGAAACTGCCAGTACACCTTGTGGCCAGATGGATTTTTTTAATGTATTGTTATTTTTAGAGACAAGGATCTCCCTCTGTCTTACAGGCCAGAGTGTGGTAGTGCAATCCTAGCTCACTTCAGCCTCTGTGCTCGGCTAATCACTTTTTATTATTATTATTTTTGTAAAGGTGTGGTCTTGCCATGTTGCACTGACTGACCTCGAACTCCTGGCCTCAGGTAGCCCTGTGGCCTCAGTCTCCCGAGTAGCTGGGATTACAGGCTCCAGCAGATTGATTTTTTTTTTTTTCCCTGATACAAAGTTTTACTCTGTCACCCGGGCTAGAGTGCAGTGGTGTGATCTTGGCTCACTACAACCTCTCCTCCCAGGTTCGAGTGATTCTCCTCCCTCAGGCTCCTCAGTAGCTGGGGCTACAGATGCCCATCACCACACCCAGCTAATTTTTATATTTTTAGCAGACATGGGGTTTCACCATGTTGGCCAGACTGGTCTCAAACTCCTGACCTCAGGTGAGCCGCCCCCTTCAGCCTCCTATAATGCTGGGATTACAGATGTGAGCCACCATGCCCAGCCCAGCAGATTGATTTTTAAATGTCCACATGGTTATTGTGTATCAGCCCCTCAGTTTGTGTGCCACAGTAGGAAAAGAGGCATAGCGTATCCTTCTGGAGTTTATGATCTCATGGGGGACATAGACGAAAATGTGTGAAGAAATGCATAATTGTAAGACCATAGAGCTGGATTGGATGGTGGGGTGTGGGGACAGTGAGGCCAAGGGCAGAATCAAGGATGACTTTTAGTTTTCTGTACGGAACTAAGCGATGGTAGCACCATTTAGGAAAAATGTGAAAGATTAGGGGATGATTCGAAGTGGAGGGAGGGGAGGTTGAAAGTCCAGTTTTGGACATGTCAACATTGAGATAGTTCTTCCATAATTCTTAGACATCCAAGAATAGGTGTCCCATAGACAGCTGTAACTATAAGAGTGGAAGTTAGAGAAGAATTCTGGGCTTGACATACGAATTGTGGAATAAAAAATCAAACTGATGGAAATAGACCAAGCCATGGGGATAAATGAGGTCAACTAGGGAGAAACATAGGAAAAGAAAAGGAGAAAGGAGGAGAGGGGACCTGAAGAACCACATCACCTAGAGGGTGGAGAGAGAAAGAAGAACCAGCCAAAAGAAGAGTAGCCAGAGAGAGAAGGGGAAAATCCAGGAAGGGTGGTGTTACAGACACTGATAGAAAACATTGTTTCAAGGGAAAGCAATCAATAGCAGTGTCAAATTCAGCTGAGAGACTAGAGATAAAACTACAAGTGTATCTGTTAGATATGACAACACTGAAGTAGATAACAATAACAACCAATGCATTGGTGGCCAGGCTGATGAAGCCTTTCTGGATTGGACTGAAAGGGAGAGAGGCAATGTATGCAGGCAAATCACTACTTGAAATTTTTATTTAATTCTGTGATTTTCTTACTGAGAAATTATAGAAGACTCCCTTTTGCCTGTCACATAGAATCTAGCCTTATTTTCATTTTTCATTTATTTATTTATTTATTTATTTGAGATGGAGTCTCTCTGTCGCCCAGGCTGGAGTGCAATGACACAATCTTGGCTCACTGCAGCCTCCGCCTCCCAGGTTCAATTGATCTCCTGCCTCAGCTTCCCGAGTAACTGGGATTACAGGCGTGTGCCACCATGCTTGGCTAATTTTTTTGTATTTTTAATAGAGATGGGTTTCACCGTGTTAGGATGGTCTCGACCTCCTGACCTCGTGATCCACCTGCCTTGTCCTCCCAAAGTGCTGATATTACAGGCTTCAGCCACCACATCTGGCCTGTAGCCTCAATTTTAACTTGACCATATGAATACACTGGTTTGGTTAAATTGAACTAATCCTAAATATTTCTTACCTCTGCACTTTTGCCTACAAGAACTGTTACACCAGGAATTCCCCACTCACTCGTTTGTGCCCCACTCCTACGTTGTCATTCATGACTGTTGATATGGCTTGGCTGTGTCCCCACCCAAATCTCATTTTGAATTATAGCTCCCATCATTCCCACGTGTTGTGGGAGGGACCTGGTGGGAGATAATTGAATCATGGGTGTGGTTTCCTCCATACTGTTCTGGTGGTAGTGAACAAGTCTCATGAGATGTAATGATATTTTTAAAGGGTTTCCCCTTTCACTTGGCTCTCATTTTCTCTCTTGCCTGTTGCCATGTAAGACATGCCTTTCACCTTCCGCATGATTGTGAGCCCTCCCCAGCCTCATGGAACCATGAGTCCATTAAACCTCTTTTTCTTTATAAATGACCCAGTCTCAGGTGTGTCTTTACCAGCAGTGTGAAAACAGACTAATACAACTGCTGTGATCTTTTCATCCTCAGAATTTTTATTGCACCTTCCATCACCCCTATAGTGGCATTTATGAGATACTGCTTTTATTCATGTATCTTTCATGTCTCAATGAAGCTTAGACTATAATGGACCTTATACTTGGCATTTTCCCAACACGAAATCTTATGCATATTAGTTCAAAGTATTAACGGTCTGACTGGTGGTGACATTCTCTGCTCAATTATTCCCAGCTTTGGAGTCATTGTCAAGGAAAACAGACCCCTCAGACACCTCCCTAAATGCCATCCCCAGGAAAAGTACTGGCAAAGTGCAAGATCCTGACCCAATGCCCATGTTTTGTTTTGCTTTTAGTAGACTTTTTTTTTCCACTTTAGAATAGTTGTAGATTTACAGAAAAGTGGAAAAGATAGCAGAGAGAATTTCTATCTACCCCACATCCAATTTCCCCTATTGCTAATATCTTGTGTTAGTATAGTATATTTATCACAATTAATGAACCAATATTGATACAATATTAATTACCCAATATCTATACAGTATTCTGTTTTCCTTACTTTTTACCTAATGTCCTTTTTCCATCCCCAATCCCATCCAGGATGTCACACTACATTTAGTGTCACGTTTCCTTAGGTTCTTCTTGGTTGGGACAGTTGCTTAGACCTCCCTTGCTTTTGATGACCTTGATAGTTTTGAGCAGGACTGCTTAGATATTTTGTCAAATGCTCCTCAATTGGGATTTGTCTGATGTTTCTTTCATGACTAGACTGGGATTATGGGTTTGCGGGAGGAAGAGCACAGAGGTGAAGGACCACCATTCCCATCCCATTATATCGAGTGTACGTACTATCAACATGGCTTCTCATGGTTGATGTCCACCTTGGTCATCTGGTGTTGATCGCATTTCTCCACTGCAAAGTTATTCTTTCTCCCACCTCTTCCCATACTGCACTTTTTGGGAAGAAGTCACAATGTGCAGCCAACATTAAGGAATAGAGAATTATGCTCCACCTACTTAAAGGCAGGATATCTACAAGAAGTATTTGGAATTCTTCTGCATGGAAGATTTGTCTCTTATTTCCCATTTATTTCGGTATTAAATTATTTATTTATATCAGATGGACTCACAAATTTATATTAATTTCATAGTTTGGATTGTAATTCATTACTCCGTAATTATGTTGCTTGAATTGTTCTGTCCTTGGCCATGGGATGCTCTCGTTCAGTTGTCTCCTATGTATATGTCCTTTGACACATTCTCACGTGGATTTTATTTGTTTTGTTATATTTTGACTACTTACCTGCTCAAAAACAAGATGTTTGATGCACATCTTGTATTTTTCTTTCCCCTGTCTTAGAATCAGCCATTTCTCTAGGGAGTCCTGGTTCTATTTATTAGAAAATAGGCCGGGCGTGGTGGCTCATGCCTGTAATCCCAGCACTTTGGGAGGCCAAGGCGGGCGGATCACGAGGTCAGGAGATCGAGATCATCCTGGCTAACACAGTGAAAACTCGTCTCTACTAAAAACAAACAAAAAAAAATACAAAAATATTAGCCAGGTGTGGTGGTGGGTGCCTGTAGTCCCAGCTACTCAGTAGGCTGAGGCAGGATAATTGCTTAAACCAGGAGGCAGATGTTGCAGTGAGCCGACGTCATGCCACTGCACTCCAGCATGGGCGACAGAGCAAGACTTGTCTCAAAAAACAAAAATTATGTTAGAAACCAAGACCTGGACATGAAGTGTGGTCATTGCTACTGGGTTGTCATTGCATCTAGGCCCTCTCAGCTGACAGAGCAAGGAAATATTTGTATATATTAACCCATGCATATACATGTATCCCTAAATATCTCTACATGTAACCTTCTGTATCAATAGTAAGCTAACATAAGTTCATACTGATGTCTTCATCTCTATTCCATTACCTTCTCTCCCTGTTTATCTGGAAACTCCCACTCTAACAGTGAGACACCTGGCTCTCACTTTATGCCATCCGTTTACGTAGACATTCAATTTCACATGTATAGTGGTTTCAGAATGTTAAGTCATACCTACACCCCATTGAGAAACAACTTTATCAACTAGAGTGCAGTGCTATGTACAGCATCTTTTGTCCTTGGTCTTACATGTTTCACTTGTTTCAAAAGTTACTTAAGTAAGAGTATTTTTTCCTTCATACCCTTTGGTGAGGTTGTTTCAAATGTTTGTAATAGAGTCAGACTTTTCTTTTGACATTCTGAAATCCACCCTGGGATTCCTAGACCTTATGAATTATGTTTTTTGAAATTTGCACAAATTAAGGTTCACTCTTTGTGCTATAAGGCTGTAAGGGTTTGAATGACAAATGCAATGGCACATATCCACCATTATATTATCATAGAGAATAGTTTCACTGCCCTAAAAATTCCTCTGTGCTTTACCTATTCAAGCTCTTCACCCTAAACTCTGGCAACCACTGATATATTTAACTGTTGTTGTAATTTTGATTTATGCAGAATGTCATATATGTGGAATCATATAATATGTAGCCTTTTCAGAGTGGCTTCTACTTCCCAGAGTTTTATCTATGTATTTGCATGGCTAGATAGTTCATTCCTTTCTACCACTGAATAGTGTTCCTTTGTCTGGATGTACTAGTTTGTTGGTTCCTTCATTCACCTATTGAAGAACATCTTGGTTGCTTCCAGTTTTGGCAATTATGAATAAATCTGCTATAAATATTCATGCACAGGTTTTTGTGTGGCCATAAGTTTTCAAATCAGTTGGGTAAATAACCTAGGAGCCTGATTGCTGCAGCGTAATTTAAGACTCTGTTTAGCTTTGTGAGAAACTGGCAAACTGTCTTCCAAAGTGGGTATATTATTTTGTGTTTCACCAGCAGTGAATGAGAGTTTTTGTTGCTCTGCATCCTCACCAGCAATTGGCATTGCCAATTTTTTTATGTAAGTCATTCTAGTAGATATTTAGTGGTATCTCATTGTTATTTAAATAGTCATTTCCCAAGTGACTAATGATATTGGATATCTTTTTATATACTTACTTGCCATGCATGTGTCTTCTTTTATATCATTCAGATATTTTGCCTATTTTTTAATTGACTTGTTTGTTTTATTGCTGAGTTGTAAGAGTTCTTTGTATATTTTGGATACAAGTTCTTTATCAGATACATATTTTGCAAATGTATTTTTTTCCAGACCGTGGCTTGTCTTTTTTGATTCTCTCTCTCTTTTTTAAAATTTTACTTTAAGTTCTGGAATACACATGCAGAACATGGAGATTTGTTATATAGGTATACATGTGCCATGGTGGTTTGCTGCACCTATCAACCTGTCATATAGGTTTTAAGCCCTGCATGCATTAGGTATTTGTCCTAATTCTCTCCCTCCCCTTGTCCCTCACCCCCAAACAGGCCCCGGTGTGTGATGTTCCCCTCCCTGTGTCCATATGTTCTCATTGTTCAGCCCCCACTTATGAGTGGGAACATGCTGAGTTTGGTTTTCTGTTCCTGTGTTAGTTTGCTGAGAATGATGGTTTCCAGTTTCATCCATGTACCTGCAAAGGACATGAACTCATTCTTTTTTATGACTGCATAGTATTCCATGTTGTATATATGCCACATTTTCTTTATCCAGTCTACCACTGATGGGCATTTGGGTTGGTTCCAAGTCTTTGATACTGTAAATAGTGCTGCAATAAAAATACATGTGTATGTGTCTTTATAGTAGCATGATTTATAATCCTTTGGATATATATCCAGCAATGGGATTGCTGGGTCAAATGGTATTTCTGGTTCTGATTCTCTTAAAAGTGTCTTTCTCAAAGCCAAGCTTTTAATTCTAAAAGGTCCAAATTGTCAATTTTTTTCTTTCATATATCATGCGTTTGATACAGTATAAAAATCCTCTTCATCACCAAACCCAAAGTTATATATAGATTTTCTTTTGGAAGTTTCATAGTTTTATATTTGAGTTAATTTTATGGAAGGTGTAGGTCTGTGTCTAGGTTCATTTTTATGTATATGGATATCCAATTGTTAGAGCACCGTTTGTTGAAAAGACCATTCTTTCCCCATTGAATTGCCTTTGCATCTTTTTTTTTTTAATCTATGGCCTCTATTTGTGTTTCTCCATATTTGTGCTTTGTATTCTGATATGTTGATCTTTATGTCTGTTCTTTGACTATCTTGATTATTATGAGTATAGCTTAATAGTAAGTCTTGAATTTGGGTAATGTGAATCCTCCACATTTGTTTTTCCTCTTCAGTATTGTTTTGGCTCTTCTTGGTCTCTTGTGTTTACATTTAAACTTTAGAATCAGTTTGCTGATATCCACAAAATAACTTTGCTGATACCCACAAAATAACTTGCTGGGATTCTTACTGAGATTGCATTGAATCTATAAATCAAATTGGGAACAACTGACATCTTAACAATATTGAGACTTTCAAAATGAGCCCAGACTATTTCCCATTTATTTAAATTCTCTTTGATTTCTCTCACCAGTGTTGTGAAGTTTTCTGTATATGGGTCCTATAAATATTTTGTTAGATTTATATCTAAATATTTCTCATTTTTTCTGATACGATTGTAAATGGTATTTTTCATTTCAAATTGGAAGATTCCAATTGTTCATTGCTGTATATGGTGAAAAATTAACTTGTATATTGACCTTGTATCTTGTAATCTTGCTAAAGTTACTGATTAGTTCCAGCATATTTTTGTAGATTCTTTATTATTTCTACATTGCCAATTATGTCATCTAAAATAAAGACAGTTGTATTTCTTTTGTTCCAATCTGTATAGCTTTTACTTCTTTTTCTTGTATTTTTTTCTGTTAAGTAGGACTTCCAGTATGATGCTGAATCAGAGTGATAAGAAAGGACATCTTTGCCTTATTCGTGATCTTTGGGGGAAAGTGTTCAGGATATCACTAATAAGAATGATAATAGCAATAGATTTTAAAATATATGCTCTTTATCAAATTGAGGAAGTTTCTGTGCATTCCTTTTTTGAGAGTTTTTTTCTTATGAATGGATGTTAGAATTTTTCAAATGCCTTTTCTGCATCAATTGATATGATCATGAGTTTCCTGCTTTAGCCTGTTGATGTGGTAGATTACATTAATTGATTTTTTAATGTCAAACCAGCCTTGCCTACTTGGAATAAATCCTACTTGGTCATAGTATATAATTTTTTTATAGATTATTGAATTGTATTTGCTAGTATTTTGTTGAGGATTTTTACATATATGTTCATGAGAGATATTAGACTGTCATTTTCCTTTCTTACACTGTGTTCATTTGGCTTTGATATTAGAATAATGCTGGCCTCATAGAATGATTTAGGAAGCACTCCTTTGGCTTCTATTCTGGAAGAAAATGTGGAGAACTGGCATTATTCCTTTAGTAAATTGTTGGTGGATTCACCAGCGGAACCATCTCAGCCTGGTACACTTCTCTGGGAGGTGGGGGGAGAAAGGTTAATTATTAATTTCTGTAATAAATATAGGGCTATTCAGATTGTCTGTTTCTCCTGTAAGTTTTGGTAGTTTGTGTTTTTTAAAGAGTCAGTCTATTTCATCTAAGTAATCCAGTTTGTAGTTATAAGGTTGTTCATGTCCTTTCCATGTCTGTAGGATTAGTAATAATGACCCAGGTTTCATATCTGATATTGGCAATTTGTGTCTCCACAAAGAAAAACAACAAAGAAAATCAATACAACAAAAAGGTGGTTATTAATGTTTTCAAATAACCGGCTTTTTGTTTTATTGATTTTCTTCGTTGTTTTTCTGTTTTCAATCATTGGCTTCTCCTCTCATTCTTTATTTCTTTTCTTCTACATGTATCAGGTTGAAATTGTTCTTTTTTAAGTTGAATTTCATAAGCTACAATCAGATTATTGACCTTTCTTCTTTTCTAATATACGCAGATAATGCTATATATTTCCCTCTAAGCACTGCTTTTGCTGCATGTCACAGATTTTTCCAGTTATCTTTCTGTTATTGACCTACAATTATTTTATGGCCTGAAAACATACTTTGTATGGTCTCTATTTGTCGAAATTTTTGAGGTGTGTTTTATGGCTCATAATGGGGTCTATCTTGGTGAGTGTTCCATGGGATTTTGAGAAAAATGTATATTCGGCTGTGTGTGGGTGAAGTATTCTATATATTCAGTTACATAAAGTTGGCCATGCTGTTCAGATCATTGATGTCCTTACTGATGTTCTGCCTACTTGATCTACTGATAGAAGAGTATTAAAGCGGTGGCGACATTTTGACCTTTGAAACAAAATCACCCCCCAACACCGAATACGTTCTGGATCTGCCCCAGCTGTCCTTTTGCAAATTATGAAAGTGAGTATCCTTGAAAACTGATGGTAGTAAATGTCTTAGAATTACTAAGAGTTTTTTTTCATTAGTTGTATGAAGAAGATTGAGAAACCACTTATGTAAGATATTGTGGAAGGGAACAATGAATAAGGGAAAAATGAGTTAAATGATTCCTAAGATCCTTTGACCTATGGGAATCTGTGCTACCTCGGGTGCTTCTGAATTCTCTTGGTGATATTTTTTACTTGACTTTTTTACTTCCTTGCTCCTATCTTTGTTACCGCCTCACAGTCCTGCTATTTTTGTCCTCGCAAGTAGAGCTTATCTGTTAAATAATTTGTGACCTCTAACCAATATATAAGAGTAGACTTAATGGGGAACCTATTGTGTCAAATGTCTTTCCTGAAATCATCCTGTCCCATGAAGTTCCTTTCTCAAAACATTCAGACCAAGGGGAAAGCAATCTCTACCGCTATGTGAGCCAGATAAAGTATTGAGTCTGAAAAAGCTGGAGAAAAATAAGGAGTATTTATTAATACTTCTGGCCAAAACAGTGATTCTTTTGCTGCCTTCCCCTGGAATAAAATCGTAAGAAAAAAATAATAATAATGAACTCTTTAAGACACATGAACTTGGATAGTACAGAAGATTCCTCTAAGTGGGGAGAGAGAGTCCAGGAAGGGCTTGCTCTACTGCTATTTGCCGTCTTATCCCAGAAAAATGAAGAGTGTGGGGAAACTAACAAAGGGCTCTTTTCTGACGTTTGTAAATCCGTCATGCAAATTAACAAATGCCTTATGCTAATACTAAAGAAATTACTTAAGACTTTTCTCTCTAGTGAGGCTTTGAGTTTTCTTGGGACTCTCTGACTTCGGGAGGTTTTGACTGTGTCTGAGGACCATGAGAAAGGGGTTTTGATTGGGATTAGCAGAGAAACCTGGCAAAAAGATTGACATATGCCCTGGGAAAGGAACAGAAAATTCGAAATCAGAATTATCAGGGAAAACTCAGGAAAAAATATCTGCTGTTTATTCCTCACCTCTTCCACAAGGATCTCCCTTTGAGAAAGAACCTTGTAACTATTTATGAGCTCTCAGAGCTTCATGTGAGATGGATGAATGACCAGCATTTTCATTCCATTTTTGTAGAAAAGTGTGAGAAACAGCAAAGTTTTAATTATTTGCTCAAGGACAGGAATGGGCTTCTAATTCCAGTTCCTATTCACTGCCTGAGCAGTTTCACAGCCTGTAATATTTAAATTACTGCTTAAATGTTGTATTTAATGATGAATGGCTTTTGCCATCATAGATGAGAAATTGCTGTGGCCATTTTCTTGCCTGAGTAATCAGTGTCTCTGAGATGGTAGGCTTATTCTTTGAGGGCCTCAAATGGGAGATCTGTATTAAGCATGTTTCCAAAGGCAAATTTCTTAAAGGGAGAAATAAAGAAAATACAGTCTCAGTTTCCTGTCCGTTAGCCTTCAGTTCATTGCTCCAAAAAAAAAAAAAACTGGGAGCTGTTTTGGCAAATAACCCTATGTCCCTATGTTCTTGGGATAGTATCCGTGGAAACTCCCTAAAACTTTACAATGAAACAGAAACTGTAATAAAACAATAAAGCAAAACAAAACCCATACACACACTCTCTGTCCAAGGAGTCATAGCTAGAAGTCCGCAAGGCATTTCTGAGCTATCTCTTCCAAGAAAAAGACAGTATCTGTGCAAAGATATCAAAGAGAGATTCTAAAAGCAGAAGATAAAATTCAGCATGATCTGGTTAGGATAATTAGCTTAATTTAATCATTTCACAATGCATGCATGTCTCAGAATATCACATGTATATCACATGCATCTACAATTTTTATGTATCAGTTATACAAAGAAACAAGATTCATTACCAAACTGTTGTCCATGCTGTTAAATAAGATCTGAGCACTTCCGTGTGACAGCAGGTTTCGGTTTTCTGTCTGGAATGCCCTCTTTCAATTCCCCATACCTGCTGGATTAAGATTAAGAAAGATAGATATATCTGACATGATTTCTTTTATTAAAGCTGAAAAACAAAAGGAAACCAAGAAAAAAACTCAGTATTATGTAACTATTTGGTTCCATAATGAGCAAATTATTAATTCAATTACAGATTATTAATACATAATGAGCACATTATTAATTCAATTACATCAAGACGTAAGTGCGTCTGTGTGTCTCAGCTTCCGCATCTATAAAATGACTCATTAACCTGTGAACCCCCTTTCATTGTAGACTTTTGTGATTTGATCAGATCCTTCTGTACTCCCAGAGTTCAAATGGGAGCAAGCATTTCCTTTGATGATATTTGGGAACCTAACTATTCACAATAAGGAATCCATTCCTTCCTCCCCTTCTGCTAAGACTTGGCATTTTTGTGATTAATTATATACAATATGGCCTTCTCATATGCTAGGTTTCAGTGTTTTTTCCAAGCTCCTTCATGCTTCCCAGGGCCTGGTTTTTCCTAAAGCTTTATTTTTGCTGACAATGAAATCTTCCCCCTCACTGCCCAGACTCTTTCACAGATGTTCCCTCTATCAACAGAGCAGCAGCTGCTGCCTGGACTCTGAGAGCCTGAGGAATCCACTGGTGTCTTTTCATCTTGACAAATAATATTGAAATAAGCAAATAACTTTCAAAAAAAATCCCAGAAGAATCTATGTATGTGATCCTTTCCCTGTCACTTTCTTTTCAAGAACTTGTCTTCATTTTGATGTTTTTATCACCAGGGATAAAGATTTAGAAGGGTTCCACAAATTGCAAGAGAAAGCAGTAATTGCCTTTTGAGTTGAGCATACCATGCAAAGCCAATGTGAAGCATGGAATGGCTCAGATCTGCAAGGGATGCTTTCTACCTAGAGTTCACATTTAACGCTGAGTGGAACGATGCCCTTGCAGGTATGCCTGCAAGCAAAGTGCAGCACATCTGAATCTGGAAATCGAGCTCCATTTTGCTGAAATGAGGTCAGAAAACCATCTAAGGAAAAGTTATGTTTTCCAAAAATAAAAATTGAGTTTGGTACCAATCTATTGTACATGCTGTTTAAATAAGATTTGAACACTTTCATGTGATTGCAGGTTTTGGTTTTCTGTTTGTAATTCCTTCTTGCAATTTTCTCATACCTGCCTGCCTGAGGTTAAGAAAGATAGATGTCTCTGATGTGATATCTTTTATTACTTACAGACTTGATATGTAATTTTGATAGAGCTAAGCCCATTATTAACCTTGAAGAGGGTACTGTAAAATAAGTTAAGCAGTAGCTTAATATTTTTATTTGCAGGAAACACACATAAAATTAGAGGATATAGTAACATCTATTTATATTAGGTATATATATATAAAATAGGTCATGTATAATGTGTAAGTTTTTATATGTATGCATATATATACACACACATCTATAAACAAAAGTGGAGGATGAACTGGCCTACATTAGGTGCAAAGAAACCTGTATTCTCGTCCTGTATCAAAGATAATTTTAGAATGTCATTTCCATTCTCCCTGTTTCTTTGTCAATCTGTAAAACAGTGATGATATCATCTGACCTACTTCCTTTATAGCCTCAAAGGAGAAAATGCTATAGGAAGAAAAATTTAAATGTAAAGTCCGGGTGGCTCCCGTGCGATGCACATGCATGAAAAAATGCATGCTCGTTCTGCATCAGACCTCCTCACTCTGTAAACATTCACACGACTGGAGGCCAGCACAATGCATAACAATTCAGATTCATGTCCTCCCATGAGGAAAGGTGGCTTTCTTGCCTGAAAAGCATCATCACAGAATGACTTTCAATAGCAAGTTCTAGTGTATTTTAAAAGGTTTCTGTTTGCAAGAACATGTTTATTGTGCAGAGCAGAGTGTCTGTTTTAAAGCAGTGGCTCTCAGCTCCCATTGTTCTGCAGAATCACCTGGGCCCTACCCCAGAGCTTCTGATTCATTGGGTCTGAGATGAGGCTTAGCTGCGGTTTTAGTTTTAAGCTCCCTGGAGATTCTAATGGACAGCCAGATTTTATAACATTATCTGTAAATGTGAAGATGCAACACTGGCTGCACACACAGCAAAAATGACTGTATTTAAATGACGACATCCAAGAACATACTGTGAGTTAAAGTACATTTAATGTCACCATACAGGAGATTATCAAAGCACATATAGAAGATGGTCTCCCTTCTCTTTTTTTCCCCTCCCTCTCTCCCTCTCTCCTTTCTCTTCCCCTCAAGGTCTACAAGTCCATCAGATAACTGGAGATGACAATTTCCCGCTATATTGTGCATATCAGTTCAGACTAAATCCTCTGGAGGAAATTTCATTTCCTTTTCCTATAAGAAATTGGCCTTTTAAACAAGTACATTTTAGGTAAAAAGCTCTTCTAGTTGATGTGTTCAGTACCCCTTTATCGCAATAAAAATCATGTGGTCTTGAATAAGTTTGAATGCTCTTGACTTAGGGAGTAGAGCTGTTTTAGCCATCTAAAGTTTATGCTGGCTGCTTTCCCCTGTCTGTACTTTAGCCTTGAAAAATGGCAACAGTGCCTTGAATATGGGCGTGGCATCATTTTATGGATCCCACTCTTTAAAAGCATGACCCGTGAAACTTAAAAACTGCTAAAGCTTAGGAACATTGCTTTTGACCAGAAGACCACTTCTTGGGAGACTAAAGATGGGTTTATGTTTATGAATGGAATTAAGACAGAAATCTTTAAAGTAGTTCAGAGCCACCCATCACAGAAGGCTCGTGCCCCTGGAGGGCTCTCATGATTTTGTGGAGTTGTGCTGATATCTTCCCTTTCAGCTTCAGAGGGGAAATGTTTGTTTTGGCTGTTGTGGGGCCCTGGATCTTTCTCCCAGGTCAGCTGGGAGATGAAGAAGGGACATCAACAGATGGGGTTCCAATTGCTCCCTCTAACCATGAAATACGGTAACGTTTCTTCAACTATCTAGAAAACCGATATTAGAGCACAGGGCTGTAAGGGGAGTCTGCTGGGGATGCTGCCATGTTTTAGGTAGGATTGGAGTCCCATGTTGAAGGAACACCGCCCTTCTAAAGCCCATGACTATTGGCTGTTCTCACATGGTCCAGGTACCAGGGTGAAGGGGAAAAAAATCAGACAACAGCCTCTCTCACTATCCCAGGATAGGATAGTCTCACTATCCTGGACTCCCCCATCCTTCTTCTGAAATCATAAGCTTCTTAATTACAAACAATAAAATCCATTTTGGCTAATTTTCTTTATCTTTCTTTTTTTTATTTATTTCAAACTTGTAGAAAAACTATAAGAACAGGCTGGGCATGGTAGCTCACGTCTGTAATTCTAGCACTTTGGAAGGCTGTGGCAGGCAGATCACTTGAGGTCAGGAGTTCGAGACCAGCCTGGCCAAAATGGTGAAACCCTATCTGTACTACTAAAAATACAAAAAAAAAAATGTTAGCTGGGCATGGCAGCAGGCACCTGTAGTCCCAGCTACTTTGGAGGACGAGGCAGAAGAATCACGAACCAGGAGGTGGAGGTTGCAGTGAGCAGAGATCAAGCCACTGCACTCCAGACTGGGTGACAGAGCAAGACTCTGTATCCAAAGAAAAAAAAAGAAAAGGAAACTGTAAGAGCAATGCAAAGAAAAGAATACTATATACTCTTTCCCCAGATTTCCTGTTCTCAACATTTTGCCATATTTGCTTCATCATTCTTTCCATACATATTACCTTCTGAATCATTTGTGTCTAAGTTACAGATCTGATGCCCCTTTATTTATGCCTAAATTCTTAGGTGTATGTTTGCTAAAAACAGTACAATTATCAAAATCAGGAAATTAACATGTTATGGTATTATGACACAATCTGGCTCACTCTCCAATTATCTTGATAATGTATTTTATCATACTTGTGTGTGTGTGTATATCATGACAAAATAGTTTCTATATGTGTGCATGTGTATATGTATATGGATAAAAATTTATTCAGTTAGGATATACACAAGCAATTGCTTTTAAAAACAATTGGCCGGCCAGGTGTGGTGGCTCATGCCTGTAATCCCAGCACTTTGGGAGGCCAAGGCGAACGGATCACAAGGTCAGGAATTCGAGACCAGCCTGACTAAAATAGTAAAACCCCATCTCTATTAAAAATACAAAAAAAAAAAAAAATTAGCCAGGAATGGTGGCGGGTAAGCCTGTAATCTCAGCTACTTGGGAGGCTGAAGCAAGGAGTATTGCTTGAACCTGGGAGACGGAGGTTGCAGTGAGCTGAAATCATGCCACTGCACTCCAACCAGGTGACAGTGGGAGACTCCGTCTCAAAATAAAAAATAAATTGACCAAAATAAGTGGCACAGGAAGTTATTAAAAATTATATTTGGTAGTTTAATAATCTTCAGAAAGGCTAGACAGCAACACAACACTCTGAAGCTACACAACTAGAAAAAATGCCCAAACATGTGGCAGGATTTTCTCCAGTAAGAAGGTGATTGTTATCACTGCGTGGTACCTATGTCAGTTGGGACCGAATCCTAACACTCGACCACTGCTGATTCTCACAGTTCTTTGGAAGAATGAATTGCCGAGACATGGCCCTCAAGTATTGCTCATTTCTGAATCCAAGGCTTTCAGAGCTACGCTGATTGGGAACCTAGGTCACACATGCCTCTACTTTAACTACAAAAGAATCTGGAAATGCAAGTGTTCCAGCTTCCTCCTTGGATCTCATAATACGAGAAATTATCAGACTGTAGGAAGGCTGTTTGAATATGTTGGAGAGCCACAAAAGATAATAGTAGCAACATCAGTTGCAAAAGTAACAGATAACATTTATTGATCACGCCTTACACGTTAGGCATTCTTTTAAATACTTTTATTAATGCTTTTAATCTTCACAATAACCTAATGGGGTGCACAATATCGTTGTCTCTAGTTTACCAATAAGGAAACTGAGACATAGATATTTATTTATTTAGTTTTAGTTTTAGTTTTTGAGACGGAGTCTCCGCTCTGTCACCCAAGCTAGAGTGCAGTGGCGTGATCTCGGCTCACTGCTACCTCTGCCTCCTGGGTTCAAGTGATTCTGCTGCCTCATCCTCCTGAATAGCTGGGATTACAGGTGCCCACCACCATGCCTGGCTAATTTTTGTATTTTTAGTAGAGACGAGGTTTCGCCATGTTGGCCAGGCTGGTCTCAAACTACTGACTTCAAGTGATCCACCTGCCTTGGCCTCCCAAAGTGCTGGGATTACAGGTGTGAACCACTGTGCCCGGCAAGAAACTGAGACATAGATATTTTGTAAGTTGTCCACGATGACTAACAAGGAAGAAGCAGAGGCAGAATCCATGTGAGTTCTTAACTCTTACGTCTTTCTTTTTCAAAACACATGCTGGAAAATAGTTTGGCCATTTCTTATGAAATTAAGCAATTACATTCTTGGGCATTTATCCCAGAGAAATGAACACTTCATTTCTCACAACAAATGTTCGGAGCAGCTTTTTGGTACTAGACTTGCCCTCCCACCATAAACAACAAATGATGATGGAACAATTAGACATCCATCTGCAAAAACATTAACCTCGATTCTCACACCATCTTTTAAAAATTAACTCAGCAAGATTACAGACCTAAATATAAAACTTAAAACTATAAAACTTTTAGAAGAAATCATCAGAGAAAATGTTTGTGACCTTGTGTAGGCAAAGATTTCATAGCTATGAAGCTAATACTGTGATCCAAAGGTTGGTAAATTGGACCTCGTGGAAACAAAACATCAAACAAAAAAATGTGTTTTCTCTGTGAAAGACATCATTAAAAGAATGAAAAGACGAACCACAGACTGGGAGAAAATAGTTATAAATCCTATCTGTGATCAATGAATTGTATCCAGAATACATACAAAGAACTCTCATAACTCAATAATAGGAAAGCAAACAAGCCAATTTTTTTTAAGTGGGCAACAGATTTGAGCAGGCTTATTACCAAAGAAGGCATCTAGATGACCAATAAGCATATAAAGAGATTCCTAACAGCATCAGTCATTACAGAAATGAAAATGGAAACTATAGCGAGCTATTCCTGCACACCTATTACAATGGCTAAAATTAAACAACTGACTATATCAAGTGTTGACAAGCATGAGGAGGGGCTGGAAAGCCCATACACTGCTGGTAGGAATGTAAAATGCTGCAGTTACTTTAGAAAACAGTTTTACAGTTTCTCAAAAAGTTAAATAGGTATCTATCATATGATGTAACCATTTAACTCCTTGGTGTCTACTCAAGACAGAAGAATTTATATTTCTATACAAATATGTGTATAGTATGTCCATAGAGCTTTATCTGTATTAGCCCAAACTGGAAGCAACCCAGATGGCCTTCAGCAGGTGGATGGTTACACCAATGTGGTACATCCATACAATGGACTACTACTCAGCAACAAGGAAACAAACTACTGATTTATGCAACAACTTGGATGGATCTCAGGGGGATTATACCGAATGAAGAAAAGTCAATTCCAAAAGCTTACGTGCTATATGACTTCATTCGTAGAAAATTGTTGAAATGACAAAATTATTTATTAAAACAGAGAATGGATCAGTAGTTGCTTGAGTTGGGGATGGAAGGGGCATGGGAGAAAGGTGTGTGGTTACACAAGGACAGCATGAGGAATGCTTGTGGTGGTAGAATTGTTGTGTATCTTGACTGGATGGTAGATACGCAACCCTACACATGTGATAAAATTGCATGGACATAAACACACACAGACACCACTGAAAGCGTACAAAACTGGGGAGATCCATGAATTGAATCAATGTTAACATCATGGTTGTGATATCATACTGGAACACTTTTGCAAGATGTTACCCTTGGGGGAGATGGGCAAAGCATTCACATGATCTGTCTGTGTTATCTCCTTTAATTGAATGTGTATCTACAGTTGTCTCAAAAAGATAACCTTAAACACACACACACCAAGACAACAGTGTGAGATAAGATGCCTTTATTAATTTTCAGAAGCTGAATTTGGAGGCAGAACAGGAGAATCATAATTTATTTTTATGTGTGCCTTTTAGAACACAGGATTAACATTCAATCTTCCTTGAGCGTGGTAGGGTTTCTGTATATATTATTCAACTATTAATCATTATTATTATTATTATTGACACAGAGTCTCGCTCTGTCACTTAGGCTGGAGTGCAGTGGTGCAGTCTCGGCTCACTACAGCCTCCACCTCCTGGGTTTAAGTGATTCTCCTGCCTCTGCCTCCTGAGTAACTGGAATTACAGGTGCACACCACCATGCCCGGCTAATTTTTTTGTATTTTTATTAGAGATGGGGTTTCACTATGTTGGCCAGGCTGGTCCTGAACTCCTGACCTGAGGCAATCTGCCCACCTTGGCCTCTGAAAGTGCTGGGATTATAGGTGTGAGCCACTGCACCCGGCCTATTAATCATTATTTTAACTTTGTCTTTTCCAAGTTTGTCTGTCCAGGATTCTTGGTTGCTATAATAACTGGCTTAATTAGCAGGCTACTATAAGAAAAAAAAAAAAAAAGATGGGGGCGGTTGGGGAGGAGTGGTGCATTTGGTGAAAAGATCTAGGGAATTCAGAGAATCCTCTGGAAGGTTACAAACCAGTTTTGGAAATGAGCATAAAGAAGAGCATCTCTCGAGGTCTAGGAAACACTAGCAGAATGGTCTCCTGGTAGGAACAGGAGGCTGGGGAAACATGGTGCCTGGGAATAATGTACACCAACCATTTTTTGGTGTTAATGTCACTTGCTCATGAGTGAAAGTCCAATAGAAAAAAAAAAAAAAAGCCCTCTCATTGCTAGACTTAGGTCACCTGCCTTCCCCCTGGCCACATGGAGATCTTGAGAGCGAGGAGCTGGCCTATTGGTTCTTCTCGGCGTGAGGCAGATGCCAGATTTGAGCATCACACTGAACTATGCGCAGTGTAGGAGGGGTGGGCTCCTCCGAGAAAATCATGAAGCCACTAGAAAGGGGCAGTGGATGTTGGCTGGCCAGGTGACAATGAATGTCCACCTAAACAAGGAAATTAAAAGGGAGAGCAAGACTTTGCAAGTACAAAAGTCAAGGAGTGTGGTGTTTAAAGAGTGCTCCGGACTCAACTTTTCTACCCCCCATATACCTTCTTTGTGTAGTTTCTCCAATTCCATCGTCTAGAAATATTTTCCTGTTAAACATGAACTCTCATTTGAGAGTCCATTTAAAATGCACATTTTCCTGGTGTAAATATGTATTTTACACATTACTTGCAAAATGCCAAGTCATGAATACCTAAATATGAATATCAGATATGTCTGGAGGACACTCATGAGGACTCTGTGTCAACATAAGAATCGAACCTGGAATATGGAAGTGTCAAAAGAGCCTGTGTCTGCTCTAGTTTTTCCTAGAGCTGAACCAACCTAAGGAACGATTTGGGGGTAGGGTGTTTATTGCAGTTGTTGTCGGCCCCAAGCTGTGAAAAGTGGCAAAGGCAGGCAGAATGAGAAGTCAAGTTATGTATGTGGTGTGACCACAAACAAGAGGTTTCGCCAAACCTACAAAGGGCTCCTTCTGAATGGCCGTTTATTCTCAAAGTGAGTTTACAGGCGTCCGTCAGCAAAATGGTCACAGATAAGACAGTGATTCTATTCCACCATGACCTGACCCAAGGATCCCAGTCCAGGATCCAAAAATAATTTCTGGCAAAAATGATTCCAGCTTTATTGGTATTTCCCAAAACAGGATTAACTGAACTGTGTTCAATTCACAACCCACAGCATTCCCCCAAATCTCTCTTTCCCCATTTGTCTGCTTACTGCCTCTCCAGCACACAGCAAAACTGTAAGCTCCCTCTGTCTTCCTCCAAATTCCAACTCGCAATCCAAAATTCCCACCCCTGTCTTGTGGTAAACTAATTGTTTTCACTTATATGTATAAATATTAAAATATCTGAATGCAGGGCCCCCTCTCCAAGTCGCCATCATTCTCCCACCCCCTGTTCTAACCCCCTAGCTGATTGAGTCATACCAGGATTGAATCCACCCAAGCGGGCAGAAAGTGGGCTCCAGGGGAGGAAAATCTGAGCCAGCATCCACCTGTCAAGCTTGGATGAGCAAGTTCAGATTTCCAACACGATGAGGGTGTACCTCTGCCCAACACACAGAAGTCAGTCAAAGTCAATCTTCACCTGCTGAGAACTTCATCTCTGGGTCACTGCCAAGCACTGGGTCCACCTGCCTCTCTCTGGTTCCTGGATTGTCACCACTTTGTGTCCCTGGGTTCCAGTCCCATTGAGAATCTGCATGGGACACACAAGCTTGGTCAGTTTTCTCAGTGCTCACACTGGGGGTCTACAGGCTCCTCTGCATGTCAAGATGTCCATCTGGCACCTCGTCCTGCTGTCACTCCCTCCAGTCTTGCAACTCAGAGGTGCTTCTGGCATTCCCATCCGCAAGTGTGATCAGGTGTAAAAGAGGATGTGGTACCAAAGTGACACTGCTGTCACCTAGGATGGGCTTCCTGCAGCTGACATGTGTACACACAACAGTGAGGCCCAGCCTGCATGTCTAAATCCATTGGCACTGGTGTGAAAACCAAGGACAGAGGCTCTGATAACAGAAATACAGTGCCCTGTCACCAAAGGCTAGCGGAGCATTGACAGATTTAATCCTTTCATATCACTGGCACATAAATCCTACACAGATTGTGACTTTAAAAGGCTTAGCTACCAGACTTATTTTACAGCCTGTTTCTGACATCTACAAAGAAAGAGTTTCCCATTCATTCTGCTGCAGAAGGTCTCAACAGTGAAGAAGAGGATCAGGGTGGTTAACTTAAACCAATTTTTTCTCCATGATAGCAGTTCCCAAAATGTGTGCTATGGAATACGAGGATCCTTGGAGGTATTCATAGGTACTCATAGTCAGCATTAATTCCAACATAAGTAATATTTATTGGATATCTACTATGTGCCAGTAAAACCAGCACTGGTTTTGCAACCTTCCAGCACATAGCGGATATTAGGTATGTAACATAGTAGATACTCGGTATCTACTATGTGCTATGATTCTAGGCCCGAGAGACCCCACAATGACAAAAGAAATAAAAAGCAAGAAAGGCAGCAAAGAGATGTCAGTTTGGGGAAACTAGATCTAAGATCTAGGAAAGGTATTTGGGAAAAAAAGAACTAAATTTATTATACTTTTCATGGATGGTGTCTTATGTTTTCTTCCTAGTTGATCTTTCCAGAGAACTTAAAAATTTATAAGTGGAAGACTGAGTGAGCCAGAGCTTCTACTTCCTTGGAAGGAGAAAATAAGGAAGTTGGTATTTCAGTCACAACCATGGCTGGCATATTAACTATATTTTACTTTAATCCTGACACTAACTCTGTTATGTAGTTACTAATTGCATTTTCACACAAGATTGCATTGTTTTCCTGAGTGGAAAACAATATAATGCAAATGTTTTGTTTTAAAAAACTTGACCAGCACCAAAACCCAGAATTCATCCACAATGACTCACTCACATGTAATATTTTTTAAAATGTTTGATCTCTCTGGATATGGAAATCCTCAAATAAAACCTCTGCAAAGTAGAACAGAGAGATCAAATATTTAAAGACTTGTAATTTTGGAGGGAAAAAATGACTGCATTTTGGCCAAAGGTAAGGAACAAATGCTTTATCATATTCTTCTGCTTACTGAAATCATTTGATCAGATAATAAACAATGGAAGAAATAGTCTTCCCATTGCATAATAGTTTTTACTTTATTATTCTGTCTTCATTAGCATCTTTGTCAAATGCTGAGTCACTAGACACAATTCCCATTCTCCTAAATAATGCCAAGCCTTCTACTCATGCATTCATTTACATCCGTTCTCACTTTCTCAAAGTATTTACTTCTGAAGTATCATTTCTCATAAGCATCACCAGACTTATCTAATTGACTGGGTGATTCCCATTGGCTTTGTAACATCGCTGTAGTATCTTCCATCTTCAAACAAACAAAAATTAATCTTCTGAACTTTCACTTTCATACTTGATAGGGAAATTAGTACCGGACTTGCTCTCCCACCATTAACAACTAGGCAATTGGACAAAATGCATGAAACAAGTTTGTTGGGACATTGGACAACAAGGAAGCATAGAATTCTGATCTTTCAGAGAAAGGAAATAAATGAGGTAAGTTCCATAATCGTCCCAGCTTTCTGATACTTTCTGGACAATAGCAAAGGAAGGGGAAACCCAAGCAGAGAAAAATAGTTTGCTAATGAGTTGAGTAGACCAAGATTTGAGTTTGGAGAAGCTGGAGTAGCTTTGCAGAGAAAGAGCTCCAGAAATGTATGACATTGCCTTGGTCGTTGACTGACGGCTTAGCTTCTCACGCGCTAGGGGAATCTTCACAAGTGTGGGAAAAGAACAATCAGGGATTCTACAAGCTAAAACGCTTCCAGAGCTTTCAGAGAGGTGGGAGAAGATTCAGTTCCAACCAGATGCAGTGAAAAGACCTTGTCGAACAGCAGACCAGTCAGTAGAGACCGCAAAATAGTTACTTCTTAGAAGTGGGACTAAACTAGCCTTGGAGTAAAGGCTAATGTAGAATCACCACAACAAAGCTTAAAAATAAATCTCAGAAGGCTCAAGCTGCCCCACAAGTAACTTAACTGCCTGCCAAAGCACTCTTTAAAGGAAGACAACGGTGTGATATTTAAAATGTCAAATAGTCAAACATTACTGGATGTACTGAACTGTACATTTTAAAATTGTAAAGATAGTGAACTATATATATGGTAAACTACATGTATATAGTGTGTGTGTGTGTATATATATATGTATTTACCTCAATAAAACAAAAAACAAAATGCTAGATGTACAAAGAAGCAGGAAAATGTAATTAATCCATATCCAAAAGAAAAATCAGTCAATAGAAAAAGACCCAGTAATGAGTCATGATGAAACTAGTAAAAAAATGACTTTAAAACAGCAATTAGAAATATACACAAGCATTTAAAGGTAAACATGAACACACAATGAAGTAATAGAAATATAAAATAAAACCACAGGGAATTTGTAAAATTTGTACATACACTAAATTTTAGTCACTAGATGGGCTTAACAACAGTTTAGAAACTGCAGCGTGAATATCAATGAATAGAAATTATCTAAATTATCTGAAGTCAGAAATTCAGAGATAATGAAGGTGGAAAAAGAAATGAACACAGCTCCAATGAGCAATAGGCTAAATTTTAGTGGCTTTAAACGTCAGTTAGAGTCCCAGAAAGGTTTGAGGACAGAATAAATAGTTACTGAAATAATGACCAAAATTTATCAAAATATGATGAAAACTACAAACCCACAGGTCCAAGAATTTCACAAACACCAAACAGAGATGGAAAATGTTGCCTGAGGGGTGCCTGAGGCCTCTCTGTGGCCTCTCATCACCCAGTGGAGTAGTCCTGCTTTATTTACATGTTAAAAGGAGTACCGAGAGAGAGAATACCGCAATGTCTAACTGCTTTTCCTGACTGCTTCTGTCCTGTTTTCGAATGTTCCAGTGGCATAGCACGTCACATGACCTAGGCCAGCTTCAGAGAGACAGGCATAATGAGATAGAAAGAATGTGTGACCATTTGTAACCTACCCGTCAGAGAAGTCTTCTTGATCATCCCATCTAAATACCCCTTTCCACATCCCCTCACACTTTATATTCTTGCTTTATTTTTCTTCCTACCTTCAATAAGTACTTGAGTTCTATTAAATGTTAATGTATCTACTCCATTAGAATATAAAATTCAGGAAATTCTCCCTTTTGCAGTCCATTCATTATTCAGTGCCAGCACCTAGTACTTGATCAATAAATTGTTGAATGAATGAAAGTATGTTGTTGAATGAATGAAAGTATCCAGGAATAGATGAATTTCCTAAAAAAAAAAAAAAAAAGAAAGAAAAATCTAGGAAAAATGAACATTTTCAGTAGAACAATTAAATAGCACATTATTCCTTTAGTGTATTCAGAAGATTCAGAAAGCCAGAAGAGTTTGAAAAGTAAGGAGGATTATAACTTTTCTCACAACTCTTGATAAAGCACTATGTACACAGGTATAAATTAACACTAGGACAATGTGATCTCTTTATCTTTTGTACAATTTTTAGATACCCACAATTGGTTCAACAACAAGCAGATGATAATAAGAAAATATTTTTCTTTGAAGGACTGACTTTCAGAGGACAAATTCAAAATTAGTAACTGCTGTAAGAACTAAACTTTTTTCAAGTATTCGTATTAATGATTTTTGTTTTTGTTTTCCTTTCTTGCATTCTTATTCACTTGTTTTTGGCTAATAATGTAATTGTAAAGACCTGAAAACAAGTCATTAAACAATTAAAAAAAAAAAAATGAATTGCTCATTCCCTCAAAACTTAATCAGACCAAGGCTTGGTTGAGGGCTCAGGTTGATCAAGATAGTTAATTTTTATTATCCTAATTAGAATCTAATTTCAGGACTTCTTAATCAAAAGTGATTCATTAGCCCCATTTTGTTGGTTAAGAAGAGGCTAAATGAAGTGAGTCTTAACAGTCCTTTGGAACAGAAAGATCTGATTTTTTTCTTGTATTGCTTATTTTCCTAAGCAAACAAAGTAATGAGACATAGCCACCACAGTATGACCGTTAACTGGTGAAAAGAGGGGAGAAGAGAGATTTAGACAGAACATAACTGAATTTTCAATTAATAGTATTTCACATAGAAAAAAGTTTTCCTGTTAATCTGTCATCATATTAAATATTCACACACACACATACACACAAACCTTTTTATAGTAGCTGGAGTTTTGATTCAAAGAGTTTCAAATAACTGGTTTATTCGAAGATATAGCAGTCAGGCCACACACATTATGCCACTAGGTTTTCTGACTCTTACTAGAATTTTTTAGATTTGAAGCAAAATGTAGATTTAGAAGCTTTAGTTTTCAGTGTACCTAGGAACACCTACTTATATCAATATAAATGATACAGTTATCATCAGTAAAATAAAGTTTATTTCCTCAGATAAATTCCTAGCCTGGCAGTTCTCCAATGTTTTGGTGTCGGTCGTCTTTTACATTTTTTTAAAAAATTGGGGATATCAAAGAGTGTTTGTTTATATGTTTTATATCTATCAATATTTGCCTTAGAAAATAAAACTGGGAAAAATACATATTAATTCACTAAATATAATAAATCCATTACATGTTAACGTACCTTTTTATGAAAGTGTATCATTTATTAATAATTTTATAAGATAGCTATATAGAACCAAAAAATAGAGAAGTGTCATTAGTTTACACTTTTGTAAATCATTTTAATATCTCATATATCTCATATAATGGGAGAGCTGGGTTCTCATGTATACTTGTGCATTGGATCTGTGCAATATCTCACACCATCCAGCCTCTAGAAAACTCCACAGTGCATTTGAGAGAACAGGATTAAAAATGGTGAATAATGTCGTAACGTCATTTGAAAGTAGTTTTGACTTCACAGACCTCCTGAAAGGGTCTCTGGTACTCACAGGTGTCCCCAGGCCACCAATGTGTCCCAGATGTCCTCAGGCCACCTGTGGGTCAGAATGCCTGTCCTAACTTGTTTGAATAACTCTCTCTGACTAGAGTCATCTGATGGAAATTCTATGACTCATTAAAATGCAAAGCTATGAAAAGTATAAGAGAAAAAAGTCAATTTCATTTCATTTCTTCCCATGGCAAAACTCAATTTTAATTCAGTCGATAACCTTTTTTTTTTTTTTTTTTTTTTTTTTTTTTTTTGAGATGGAGTCTCGCTGTGTCTCCCAGGCTGGAGTGCAGTGGCGTGATCTCGGCTCACTGCAAGCTCCGCCTCCTGGGTTCACGCCATTCTCCTGCCTCAGCCTGCCGAGTAGCTGGGACTACAGGCGCCGCCACCACGCCCAGCTAGTTTTTTGTATTTTTAGTAGAGACGGGGTTTCACCGTGTTAGCCAGGATGGTCTCCATCTCCTGACCTCGTGATCCACCCGCCTCGGCCTCCCAAAGTGCTGGGATTACAGGCTTGAGCCACCACGCCCGGCTTCAGTCGATAACTTTTTATACAATGATAGTTGATGCTGCTAAAAGGAAAACTTTAGACAAATTAAATTTAGCAGAGTTTGTTTGAGCGAAGAACAATTTATGAATTGAGCAGCACTCAGAACCAGGAGAGGTTTACAGGGCTTCACCCCACAACATGGCAGGCAGTATTTGTAGACAAGAAAAGGAAGTGACGTACAGAGACAGCTTGATTGGTTACAGCTATGAGTTTGCCTTATTTGGGTGCGGTGTGATGATATATTTGCCGTATATGATCATGGTCTGATTCGTTGACAGCCTGTGATTTGCTAAAAGCTTGGCTGCTGTGATTGGCTGAGACTCAGCTACTTGTTACAAGAATGTATTATATATATGTGTATATATATATGTGTATATATGTGTGTATATATATGTATATATATGTGTGTGTATATATGTGTATATATGTGTGTGTATATATACACACACACATATATATATGACTGTAATCTCACTATGTTACCCAGACTGGAGGACAGTGGCTCTTCATTGCACACTACAGCCTTGAACTCCTGGGCTCAGGCAGTCTTCCTGCCTCAGCCCCCTGAGAAGATGGGACTCCAGGTGTACCCTACCATACCCAGCTAAGAGTGGTTGTTTGTTTGTTTGAAACAAGATCTCACTCTATCACCCAGGCTGGAGTAGCACAATCTCAGCTCACTGCAACCTCTGCCTCGGGCTCAAGTGATCCTCCCATCTCAGTATCCCAAGTAGCTTGGACTACAGGTGCATCCCAGCACACTCAGCTAGTTTTATTAACTTCTTGTAAAGATGGAATCTCACTATATTGCCCAGGCTTGTGTCAAACTCCTGGGCTCAAGTGATCCTCCTGCATCAACTTCCCAAAGCACTAAGATTACAGGCATGAACCACTGTGCCTGGCCAAGAATGTATTCCTAAATTAGGTTGCAGTGGATTTACGTACTAAGTTAGGTTGCATTTTGCTACATGGAAACTCGTAGGATGGAGGCAGCCTCAGACAAATTAGTTTAACAACACATTTCTTTTAAGTAAAAATATATTTACATTGTTTTATAAAAATTAATGATCCCTAAACAATTTCTCAGCTGTGAAAGGGGCTTTAGGTAAATCCACCACAGGAGTTAACTTCCAGCCATTTTAACCACCACCCAACAACTCTATGCCTTTCCAACCCCACTCCTAAATTGTACATTTTAAATGTCTTTCAAGAATTGGATATTCCTGTTTTAGAAATCATTTTAAAATTTTTCAAGTAAAAGTGTTCAAAGTTTATCTCTTAAAAATTCTGATTCCCCTAGATGATATGATTAAGGCAGATAAAAATTATTCACATCCTTGAGTTTGTGAAACTAAGACAGAAGATAATTAATATGCTCAAAGTTAGACAAAGGCCCTTGACTTTCTAACCATTACATAATTAGAAATAATCTTTTAAAAACAATAGGTCTAATAAAAGGCAATGGCAGAGTCAACCTATTTTCTTTTTTATTCCCATTGTGTCCAGCTCTCCAGAATGCTTACAGACAAGGTTCTTGGGGGCATTTAAATGGAAATGAATCTAACTCTTTGTATTAACATATGACTGTTACCTGTGAAAGTAAACTTCTTTAGAAATATTAATGTATCATTTGCAAGGCTGCAAGTTAAACCAGATGGTAATGAATAGAAGACATTAAAGTATGTAAAGGCCCTAATGTTCATGTGTCGTGGTTACCGGCTGTGTAACCAATTATCACCAAGCCCAGTGGCTTAAAACAGTCCTTTTATTTTGCTTACACTTTTGTAGGTCAAGCATTCAATAAGGACGTGGCTGGGCAGTTGTCACTTAGGGTCTCTCATGTAGCTGCAGTCACATGTGGGCTGGGCTGCAATGATCTGAAGGCTCTACTGGGGTGTGTTTTCAATTTGGCTCACTCTCCTGGTTGGTGGTTGATGCTGGTTGTCAGCTGGAACTCAGTTGGGCTGTCAATCATAATGCCTCTATGTGGACTTTCCAATATGACCACTTCAAGCTTCTTAGGTGGCACCTGATTTGCCCACCCCAGAATAAACATTGTAGCAGAGTTAGGCAGAAGCTACTTGGCCATTTTTGAGCCGGCCTCAGAAGTTATTCAACATCACTTCCATTGTAATCTAATGGTTACAAGTGTGTCATTATGGTCAGCCCAGATTCAAGAGGAAGGCACATGGGACCTGCCTTTCAACAGGAGCCGTGTTCAATCATTTGCAGACATGCCTTAAAATCAACATACCGTGTAATGTTGAGAACACCTGCTTTTATATTTTCAAATGCAGAAAAATTGTTTCCCGTGAAGATTATGGAATATCAGTAAAATTCATTATATCTCTATTCTAATGAAAAATATTCATGATGACACAAAAACAGTTTATATTCAAAATTCTTCTTTTAATTCTCTCAGTAGTGTTCTGCTCTCTGTGGGAACAGGAATAAGGGCAGAGTGAGTGGCAACATGGAGGAAAGGAGGTGATCAGACAAGATCTGTAGAGCCAGGGGGTTGGATGTGTCATCTACATAGACTTCACATTTCCTTAAAATGATGGCAACAGTTGAAGAACCAAAACATGATTCCACCCGTTGTGCTAAGAGGCTGGTGTAGCCAGAGGCTGTGAGCCTCAAGGAAGCAAAAACCTTACAGTGGTCTGGAGGAAGCAGGGACGAACAGGAAAGACCCCTAGTCCTCCTCCCAGCCACGCTGCCCAGGCTAAGAGAGAGAATTTTCTTTATTAGAGTCCCTAGGAGTATTAATTCCATTATCACCTTAATCCTCAAATTAACCCTATGAGGAAGGTATCATTAAAATTATACAAGGTGTATGTTTTCATATGTGTGTGTAGCACGTGAGAAGGCACTAGAGATCCTACCGATCAACACTCATTTACTATTTAATTTCTTCCAAGTGCTTTTACATTTGTTATCTATCAAAAACATTGTTTCAAGTTTCTGGGTTCAAAACCCAGCTCTGCTGTTGACGAGCTATGTGACCTTGGGCAAAGTTAGCCAATCTCTATAAACCTTGGTTGTCTTATCTATCATATGGGGCTAGGGTGTTGAAAGGATAAAATAATTCATGGAAACCCTTTTAAAGTATTAGGTTGATGCAAAAGAAATTGCAGTTTTTGCTGTTACTTCTAATGGCAAAAACCACAGTTACTTTTGCACCAAATCTCTCCAAACCTTGGTTGTCTCATCTATCAAATGGGACTAGGGGGTTGTAAGGATAAAATAATTCATAGAAACACTTTCAAAGTATTAGGTTGATGCAAAAGTAATTGCAGTTTTTTGCTGTTACTTTTAATGGCAAAAACCGCAATTACTTTTGCACCAACCTAATAGATTAACGCGGAGACCAGGCC
Organism: Macaca fascicularis; assembly: GCF_037993035.2. Lineage (NCBI taxonomy): Eukaryota > Metazoa > Chordata > Mammalia > Primates > Cercopithecidae > Macaca > Macaca fascicularis. The sequence goes on from NC_088383.1 coordinate 11,759,662, forward strand.
TGAATATTCCCTGTAGACAAAGCCAATTAGTCCTCATAAGTGCCTTAAACCTTTCGTTATATGCAAACATAAGTGAAACTTAGCTTGAGCCATTTCTTATAAGTGCCTGTATTAAAGAAAAACAGGACTTACCCTCTGGTCGAAAGCAGCCAACTAACTTATTTAACTAGGACTTTCCAGCAGGACAAACCAAATAAGGCAAATTTATAACTGTAACCAGTCAAATACTTTGTTTGTATTACTTTCACATTAGCTCTATAAAAGCTTGTCCCTTAAGCTGCTTTGATAGAACCCCAAACCACTTCTAGTTTGGAGCTTCCCAATTCATGAAGTGCTGCTTGTTCAAACAAACTTTTTAAAATTTATTGTGCCTCAGTTTATGGTTTTAACATGCTTATTATAATTAGCATACAATAGGGGCTTAGTAAAAATGCACTGAGTGAATGGCTTAAAAATATACATATACGGACATACACACATAAAATGTCGGTTAATATCCCAACTCTGCCACCAACCAACTTTTGACCCTAAGCAAATCACTTTTACATCAGGCCATTTTTATTTTCATTTCTTCACCTATTAAGTCTCAGGAAAAAAACTACATTATTTCTCCAGTGCATGCCATTAGCAACCTGGGCATATCCCTGTGATAGTACTTATCTTACCAAAATCTTCAGTATATTTCTTTGCCACTCTTGACTGAGCTCTTTGAAGGCAGGGACTATGTATTAATCAGCTCAGGCTGCCATAACAAAATACCACAGGCTAAGTGGCTTAAACAGCAGACAGTTATCTCTCACAGTTCTGGACGGTGGAAGTCCAAGATCAAGGTATCTATTGATTCAGTTCCAGGTGAGGGCTCTCTTCCTGGTTTGCAGAAGGCTACCTTCTGGCTGTGTCCTTACATGGGGTGGGTGGGGGAAGCATTCTGGCTCAGATCTCTCTTCTTATAAGGGCACTGATTCCATCGTAAGAACTCCACTCTCCTTACCTCTTCTAAACCTAATCATCTCTCAAAGGATCCATCTCCAAATATAATTGTCTTAGATGTTAGAGCTCAAGATATGAATTTTAGAGAGACACAAACATTCAGTTCATAACTGACCAGCTTTCATCCCCATATTCACACTACTTCATGTGTCATTTTTCCCTCAGGAAAGGCTTGTTGAAATTGTAAAACCCCTTCTTGTCCCCATCTAGAGGTAATGAAAAATATAGACATACATATCCATAATACAAGAGTTTCCCCTCATATGAAATAAAAGAACCTTGGGTATTTTCAAAATCTTGTGGTGTGTTGTTGTTTGGATACAGCAGACTTAATTTGCTGTATCACTGTATATTCATTTAAAAACCTATCTTAGTGCTCTTGGAAGGAAAAATGAGGAAAATTATTTTTTCCTGTTAGATAAGTTTCATTCACTAAACAGAATCACCGTTAAACAGAATTCACCACTCGCGTCACTTTTCTCCTGCTCTCAGTAGGAAATGGTATGCTTCCTATTATATTTAAGGAAAAGTATGGAAGGAAACCATCTAGTGACTACCATAACACCTGCAAATGCCTAATGGGATTATCTCTGAAGCCATCAGGATAAAAAATGTCACAAAACAGAGTTCAAGTTGTGTGGAGGTTTTGTTAGTGCTTTTCCTTCTCGCAAAAATATCAACCTGTGTTTCAACACTAGATATTACATATTCATCTTTTAGAATTTTCCCCAAAATAAAATACATGAATGTGCTCCCGTTTAATAAAAACAGACCAAGCTAATATGCTTCTAATTATAATGAAGCCTTTTAAGTCTATGTTGTAATTCTGAGAGTGAGTCACAACGAGTTTTATTAGCCTTATAGTCACATCTAAGTCATTCTCAGTTTTTATTGCCTGAATGGAAAAAAAATTAATATAGTTCATTATACTAAGTAACAGCTTCAAATTCTCAGATTTGCTCTGCCTAGCAGGTAAAAATTGTGTGTCTTATTTCAAACCCACTAGGTTGAAATCCTCTGAGGATTAGATTTTCATTCATATTCCCAGTAACCTTCCCTTTCTGTTGTGCTGTTCATCCATTTTTGTTACTATTCAAAGCAAAATGAGAGAGAAAGAAGAATGCAGGCACTATGTGAAAACTTAACTGGAAAAAAAAAAAGATTTTTTTTCTTGAAGTGGGAGGATAAACCTGTCTGAGCCCTAAATCATTAATAAAGCAGTTACATCATTGGGCAAATTGGGGAGGTTAAATAATTTTGTTCTAAGTGATCGATTATTTAGCACCATTTCCAGTGACAGTGTTATACTGTTTGTAAAATAACAGCAGAAGGGAGGTGTGTGTTTGGGGGTAGATTCCTGGTCCTTGGGCTTTCATGCGTTGTTGGTAGGCATATTCACACTGGTCCAGGAAGAGCTGCGGCCTGTCTTCCATTTCTCTTTCCCTCAAGCTCACCAAGAAGCGAGGTCAAAGTGCACCTGCTTTTCCCTCTCAGAATAATCAATTCACACGTACTCCTTTCTTCCATTCCATACGTCTGGACAAGGCCTACATCTTCACACCACTGACTTCAGCTTGTTTTGTTGCCTTTTTCCTTCCGTCTTGGAATGCCCTGGTGTAGGGAAAGGGGAGCTGTGAGTCTTTGCAAGGAAGAAATCACTTACTGTGCCAGGTGCAATGGCTCATACCTGTAATCTCAGCACTTTGGGAGGCTGAGGCAGGCGGATCTCTTGAGGCCAGGAGCTTGAGATCAGCCTGGCCAACATAGTAAAACCCCGTCTCTACTAAAAATACAAAAATGAGCCAGGCGTAGCGACACATGCCTGTAGTCCCAATTATGCTGGACACTGAGGAAACAGAGTCGCTTGAACCCGGGAGGTGGAGGTTGCAGTGAGCCGAAATCATGCCACTGCACTCCAGCCTGGGTGACGGAGCAAAACTCTTTCGTCTCAAAGAAAAAAAGAAAAGAAATCACTTACTGTGAATCCAGCAATCAGGTTTCATGCAGCTAATAAAAGTGTGGTGAGGGCTGGGCATGGTGGCTCATGCCTGTAATTCCAACACTTTGGGAGGCCAAGGTGGGCAGATCACCTGAGGTCAGGAGTTTGAGACCAGCCTGGCCAACATGGTAAAACCCTATCTCTACTAAAAATACAAAAAATTAGCTGGGCATGGTGGTAAGCGCCTGTAATCCCAGCTATCCAGGAGGCTGAGGCAGGAGAATCGTTTGAACCCGTGAGGCAGAGGTTGCAGTGAGCTGAGATCGCACCATTGCACTCCAACCTGGTTGACAAGAGTGAAACTCCTTCTCAAAAAAAAAAAAAAAAAAAGTGTGGTAAAATACTCTTCTTTTGTGTCCTTTGGATGTAATTATGCAGATTAAGGCAAAAGTAAATACATCTATATTGATAAGAAATGGACAAAATTAAATTATCTTACTGATTGTAAATAGAGTATAGGGAGATTGTGGGTGGTGGTGTGCTGATAAATGTTCAACAACCTACTCTCTGGGAAACAAAAGCTCTGATTTATACTGTCTGCATATTTCTGTGGCATAAGTATTTCTACCATGGCCAATTTCCAGTTACCAACATAATGTCACTGAGTGCAGATATGGAAAAAGGTGCACACAGTGGGCTCCCTCAGGTGGGCGTGAGCCAACTCCAACCCACCAATGAGTGTGGACAGATATTCAATCTCACCCTCCATTGTGAACCATCTTCCCAACCAGAGATTTCACAAATTACTGACAAGTGGAAATGCTAACTGATTTATTAAATTAGGTTTTAAATATTTTCTAGGTAAAACTCTTAATTACTAGCAATGTCATAAAAAGATGCAAACACATCAACGGATTCTGTAATATTCTGTTTTTGGAGCATAGCCTATCTCTCCAGCTTTCTCATTCTCTTTTTTCATATCGCTAATCTTATTGGCCTCAAACTTCTGCATCTATTTTTTCTTTCATTTCTTTCATTTCTATTATCACACCTCTCCCAGCTTTACTTTCTTTCCCTGCACAGGCCAAAACCCATGGGCCATGCCTTCAACTCCAGCCTACCAGAACCCACAGCTATCTCATTCTCTCTTCCTTCCTCATCTGCTCTTTAAACCTGCAATGCAAGATCAATCCATTCATATTCTTTGTCTTCTCCTGACCTGGATAGCTGAGCACAGATGGAGAAAATCCCAGCCCCAGGCAGATGGTATTCTTCAGATTTACAGCTTAAGCATCAGCATGGCCTTCAAGTATGTAGTGACCTTTTTACTGGATTCTGTCTTCATTTCCACATATCTGATAGTCCAAATATTTATCCCTTTCTTAAACCCACTCTCCCATCCTTCTTTCTGTCTTACCAAATGATATTATATCCAGATTCTCACCTATAATTTCCCACCCATACAATCTGCAAATATATCTACTTTTTTTTTTTTTTTTTTTTTTGAGGCGGAGTCTCGCTCTGTCGCCCAGGCTGGAGTGCAGTGGCCAGATCTCAGCTCACTGCAAGCTCCGCCTCCCGGGTTTACGCCATTCTCCTGCCTCAGCCTCCTGAGTAGCTGGGACTACAGGCGCCCGCCACCTGCCCGGCTAGTTTTTTGTATTTTTTAGTAGAGACGGGGTTTCACTGTGTTAGCCAGGATGGTCTTAATCTCCTGACCTCGTGATCCGCCCGTCTCGGACTCCCAAAGTGCTGGGATTACAGGCTTGAGCCACCGCGCCCGGCCGAAAATATATCTACTATCTTGCTTATTCTTGTGTCTTTTCTGCCTTCCTCCTATATCCAAAAGTCAAATTCCTAGATCTCTGTTTTGGTACCTGTCCCAGTTATCTGTTCCTGTTTAGCGTACCACCCCCAGAATCAGTGGCTGTAAAATGATAATTGATGATCTCTCATGGTTCTGTGCTTTGACTGGGCTCAGGTGGATATTTCTTACTGGGCTCTCTTGAGCACTGGAAGTCAGACGTTGGCTAGGGCTGCAGTTATGGCCTTTACTGGACCAGAGATACAAGATGGCTCACACGCAAGGTTGGAAGTTGACACTGGCTGGGAGCTCAGGTGGGTGTGACTAGAATACCTACACAAGGCCCTTCGGTGTGGCTTGGGTTTATTAAAGGGCATACTGAGAACAAATACTCCAAGAGGCAGGAAGAAGGTCCCAAGCCAGTTAAAGATCTGTGCCAAGAAATGGCAAGGTCTCATGTCTGCTATATTCTATTGGTCAAAGCAATTACAGAGCCTAACCAGGTGCCAGTGGGTAAAGAAATAAACTCTAGCCCTGGATGGGGGAGTAGAAAGGTCACATGGCAGAAGAGCAGATGGGATGGGAGATATTGCAGCTGTCTTTGGGATCTACCGTCTGCCACCAACATGCGGAAACTCTCCTAGTTTTCATCTCCTTCCTTCCTACTGGCTGCTCTCCTGCTTTAACCTGTGAGCATGTTCTTATCACTATGTTGTTAAAAGAAAAAGGTATAGAAATCAGTGGATGTATCATTTGTGATATGTATACTTTTTTCTGTGTATATTATAGTTCAATAAAAAGTTTAAACGTGGTAGAAAAAGGGAAGAATTTGTGGCTCACTGCTACCAAATATGTAGGTCTTCATAGAATTTATTTTTGATGCTAATTTCAATGGTAGGTATGTCCCCAATCCTAGCACATTTCTTTCTCGACTAGAGAACTAATTAATGTGTACCACACATGTAAAAGAATGTTATAGTAACATGTGCTAATATTAGGACAAACCAAACTAATGCGTATATCTATTTCTGTCTGTCTAGAAAGCAAAAACTTTTTTTTCCATGCCTTACTTTTTTAAATAGCAAAATGATGTAATAAACTGGGCTCTTAACTTGGATATTGGAGGGATTAGATAGGTCTAAAAAAAGTCTTGAGTTGTCAGAAGAGAAAAAGTCCATGTAAATATCACGTATTTGATTTCTATTATCCTTCCAATGAAGTTAGGTTAAATAATATCTCTTAGAAACTAAAATAACAGGCGGGGCGCAGTGGCTCATGTCTGTAATCCCAGCACTTTGGGAGGCCAAGGCGGGCAGATCACAAAGTCAGGAGTTCGAGACCAGCCTGGCCAACATGGTAAAATCTCATCTCTACTAAAAATACAAAAATTAACCGGGCGTGGTGGCACATGCCTGTAATCCCAGCTACTTGGGAGGCTGAGGCAGGGGAATCCCTTGAATCCAGAAGGCGGAGGTTGCAGTGAACCAAGATCCCACGCCACCACACTCCAGCCTGGGTGACAGAGTGAGACTTCGTTTGGGGGGGAAAAATAATGGAAACAACGAAAGTCCTGCATATATATTTTAGGATAAGATTTCTGCCCTGTCCCAACAACTAAGGCACAACATTTTCTAATCCCTGGTTTTATGAAAAATTATAAAATAGGCAGCCTTTGGGATCCTCCAACTTCACTTTCATATGGTGTCTACTTCTCTGCACCCCTCTGCCGTGTTGCATTCTCTCCTCACGCCTTATCAACATAAGAAGTCATTTAGAAAATCGGCCATGAGTCATTACAAAAATTAAATAGCTGAGTGCAGTGGCGTGCTGCTTTGGTACCAGCTAGTCTAGAGGCTAAGAGGATTGCTTGAGCCCAGGAGTCTGAGGATCAGTCACAGTGACAGTGAGACCTTATCTCAAAAAAAAGTAATGCCCTATTGTAAATGGTTTATTATATTGCCATTGTGATTACCTATATCTTCTATTATGCCAGACCTCAGCCCTATCTACTATGCTAAAATCTAAAATTTAAGAACTTACTTGCCAAGAAATAGGAGGTGGTTAACATAATATTAACCAAGAAGCCACAATATTCATGTATTTTTATGAATTCTTGAGAAAAATCAGGAATGACATCCATCTTTAACATTTTTGTTAAAGATTACTTCAAGAAAAGGAATAGAATTTAATAAATATACTTTAAAAGATACATACGTTAAATCTAGGGACATTTGGTATATTAAACAAAAAAAGGCCATAAGTCATTGAGATTATTTCACTTTGACGTGTAAATGTATTGTGTATCTCGGGGTATATGTATTTAAATCTTCTCAATAATTATACAGTAGTTTTATTTTATTTTTTTCCATGTTGAAACAATTTGGACAGCAGGGACCAGGGGCTAAGTCTCCAGAGCAAAGACTCACCCTCATGGAAATACCGGTGTGGCTCTCCAAGTGACTATGTGCTCCAGTGGTTTCCAAAATGCTAGTAAACAGCAAAAACTTTCAGGAAGTCAGCCCTCTGAGACCCAGAGTTGGGTCTTCTGATTCTCACATGAGGCTATTATGACACTGAGTCTGTGAATTAGGACCAAAAATGGGAAGCAGAAGTCTCCAATTAGTAAAATCCCTAGTTACACATTCTTGAGTTTCTTCCTATTTCCATTTTTAAAACCTCAACCTTAAAATCCGTGTGGTCTTTAACCCACCGCCCACCCAGCCTTCTGAGGTCAGGCCTCAGTGCACATCTGCCACGTTCCAGGCAGTACCAGAGCACGGTGGCAGTCGCACTGGCCTGAGCACAGTCTCCAAACAGTAAAAAGTGATTTACTGCCTCTTTTTCGTTAATATATCTTGGTTGCCTCCAGCCTTGTTATTTTCTCTAGACATTACTGGACTCACTAACGCAGTGGCCTGAAGTAGACAAGAGGCAGTGTACACTCCCACCCCCACCCCCCAACTTGCAGAGAAGAGCAACTCCCTGCTATTGCGCCATAAATAATTGAATAGTCTCTTCCAGGCAACACAGTCAAGATGCAGATTTAATTTATTCCCTGGGAGGACTAAAGGTGGCTATGTAGACCCGGTTCACAGTCAAGCTGAGCTGGGGACACTGGTACTTTCAAAATGTGTCAAACTTACAGAGCGCATGCCCCGGGGTCCAGTGTCAAATGCCATTGCCAAGAAGGATTCTTTCCTTTTTAGCTTTGTTCTGTTTCCCTGAGCATTCCTCATTAGGAAAAGAAATTTCATTCCACAACAGAAAGAGAAATGATACTGATGTAACTCGCTGGCATTTTGCGTATCTCTAAATTCACTAAAAATCTATGTGCCAAATCTAATGTCATGGTTCCTACCTTGTTTATTTTCTTTAGAAGATTTCTTTGTTAAAGCCACCTGTGACTTGATGTCTGGAGTTGTTTTACGTAACACAGTCTGTAAATGACACCTCGTAGAAGCTACCACTTCTTTGCTTGTGTTAGAAACCTAGCAGGGAAACAGAATGGAAAAAGGGGAAGGAGGAAAAGGAGGAGGGAAGGAAGGAAGAAAAGAAAGAAATCCCAAATCGGATGTTTCAAAAGACTTCTAGGAAGAACTTTCCGGGTGGAACCAGGGGATATAAAAGAACCTGAGACCACCAGCAACACGAGGATCCGGGAGCAAGGGGAGAAATGGGCTTTCCAGGGGCCACTGGGAGCTGAAGGAGAGAGGAAGTAGTGAAAAGAGGCAAACATCGCCAGAAACTTGATAACTCAGCCCAAACTAATACAGTGCTGAAACACGCAAACATATACTCAGGTCCCTAAGTCTCCTATTATAGGAGCTTTATATTGAGTACATTGATTTTCACGTATTCTCTTCCATTGTCTATTTGACAAAAATTTCTATTTTGCATTTCAAAGAAGCTTATATCTTAAAAATATTCTATTCTGTCTTTTAATTACTCATTTTACAAAATGCTTGATGTTTTCCATGTGAAATATTTCCTTTGGAAAGCTCCTCTCCTTCCCTTCCTCTCTCCCTCAATTTTCCCTACATGAGTATTTGCAAACTATGTAGACTATGGCTGGAATCTCTTTGGCAAGTACTTAATCAGACTCCAGCTTTGTTTTCAAGTCTAGGTTGCTATGATTGTATCCCTAAGGAAGTTGGTTACGTTTTGGAAAGACTATGTAACGCAGAGGCCAGAGCTCTCTTTCTGACCTGGGAGGTGATGCGAGGAAATGACCTCAACAAATTAACTTCTCACTTGTTTCTAAATGACTTTGAGATACAAAGGAGGAAAAAAAATCAGTCACTGCTGAAGTTCAAAGAAACGACATTCTACTGAGTGCTTTACGGATTCTTTTAAGTACAATTTTCCAAATAATAGAAAAACATTCCAAATCATGGTGTTGCCTGATTCACTGCACACAGCTGTTAGCTGACCCCAAACATTTATGCTTCCCATTAAAAGCTTGGAGAAAACCAGATACGGGTGACTTCTAGTCCATCTAGATAGATAACAACGCAAGGCTATGCAGACTGTAATATAAACATGTAAAATAAACCCACAGAAGCAAAACAAAACAAACAAACAAACAAAAAAACTGCAAAAATGTTAAAGGCTCTCCCATAGCCTGGTGACTTTTATTGAATTTTTTTCTTTTTTTTTTTTTTTTTTTGCACCCATGGGGTGAGGAAGAGGAGAATTTTGTCCTTCTGGTGAAACCTCTTGCCGTAGACTTGAAACCTGTAAAATCATCTGGTTTATGGAGCAGTGTTTTGTGCCTTGAATTCCATATGCAGAATCTGGGGAAAGGACACACGTGGTGAGAGGTTCTGAGGTCTTGTCTCATGGGATGCTGGTTCCAAGACTTTCTTTCTGGGTGACCTTTCTTGGTGGTTAAAATAAAACATGAACTTTCTCCATTCAAGTTTCTCCCTTGCATGCCTTATGTCAGCTTTCCTCACTCACTCACATTTGGGTAAATGTACACACATCCTTTTATCGGCTTATGTACACACATATATTGTACCAAGCTGGCCAATGCAATATTTATGTTTGTACTTTGAGCTGCCTAAGATTTTGTCATGAAATCTAAGGCTGCTGTAGGGGAAAGAGTACATAAAACTTTCATGACTAGTATAAAAAATACAAAATGTTATCATTAATATTTAATAAAATTTGTAGCAGTCAATGAGCAAAATCAATGTTTTTTAATTAAGTTATTCATTTGTAACACAAGCTGTACCTTGTTGTGCATTAGGGTGGAATTTAGAATGTTGAACTTAAAATAAATAAATAAACCTAATTTTAGCCCTCGGGGTAATAGTATTAGTGATAAAACTATTAATTGGTTGCCTTTGTTTTGATAAGCAAACAGGGTTTCTTTAGTGACAACATCTTTTATCCCAAAGAGCTTTCTGAGTCTCAAGCTGGATTCTGTCCAAGGTGTTTAGTAAGATGAATTGAGGTTCATACTGTTGATAACAGGCACATCAGTGCCCTGAGCATATCGTTAGCTCCTACCAAGGCTCTCCTATTCGAAATTGGGGCCGTTGAAGGGTGGAAGTTTATACAACTTGAATGGGTTTTTAACCAAGGTTGCAGAGTCATCCTATATTAACGAAATTAGCAATAAATTGAAGGTCTGTTCATCTCTCCAACTCGTCTTCGCTCTGGAATTTATTTTTCCAACCCGTCCTCACTATCCGGTTCTCCCTGTCCCTTCTCTGAGTCCTCCTTGTCGGTTTCCAAACCTTCACCCCTTTGTCCGGACTTCTTTCTGGGGGTATGGAGGAAACAGCTTCCTGTAAGCAAAGGTGATGTGAACAGGTGGCACATTGCTCTTCCTTACAGCCATTTAAAAATACAGCTTTGATTGGGATGCTGCTAACTTAGTCTCTGTATTTGCCCTAAATCTAGTTGATGTAAATAATGTGCTAAAATTGTGTATTAAAATGATTCTGGCCAGGTGCAGCGGCTCATGCCTATAATCCCGGCACTTCAGGAGGCAGAGGCAGCCAGGCTCACTTGAGCCCAGGAGTTTGACACCAACCAGGGCAATGTAGCAAGACCCTGCCTCTCAAAAAAAAAAAAAAATGTTTTCGTAAATTAGCCAGACATGGCGGCACATGCCTTAATCCTAACTACTTGGGAGGCTGAGGCAGGAGAATTGCTTGAGCCCAGGAGTTCAAGGTTGCAGTGAGCCATGATTGCACCACTGCACTTCAGCCTGAGTGACCTGAGTAGTGACAAAGTGACTCTGTCTCTTAAAAGAAAGAGTAGTGACAAAGAGACTCTGTCTCAAGGAAGAAAGGGAAGGGAAGGACAGGGCAGGGCTGGGCAAGGCAGGGCAGGGCAGGGAAGGGCAGGGAAGGGAACCCACTATATTTACAAAACAGTTTACCCAGATTCCAGGGAAAATGGTAAAAAAGAAAACATTGATTATACTGTACAGGGGTGTCCATACTAGCTGATAACTATAAGTTAAAAATTTATAAATAGATCTCTAAGGACTTCTGATGCAAGATTTTCAAAGTTAAGAGAAGAAAGCCATTTTTCTCATCAACCCTAATTATCAAACAAATTGTTAGTGTGATTCGTAAATGTAAAAAATGCAAGCACATTTCATTATATATACTGATGCTGGTTAAATTTACCTAATGGGGAGTCGTGAAATTCCTGAAGTCTCAACTCAAACAAAATAATTTAATAAAAATAATATATATTGGAAAGATGGAGTATGTAGAATCCAGGATTAAGTTGGTCACTTCTGAGGAATATGCAGAATGACACAAGCATTTCAATACCTGTTCTAGATTCACTAATAGTATGAAGTTGAAGGTATAAGGGAAACAGTCCATTCAGCAGGGTGACCACAGGGAAAGGATTTAATTTTTATCTGTTTTAAGAATCTCTAGAAATAAATATAAATGTAAACTAGATTTAATTAAAATTGATCAAAGATGATTTCCTTATCCAAATTATCAAGAATAGTTAATATAGACCCTTTGGGGGTTTAGGAGAATGTAGGAAGAAGCTGTGCTAGCTTATATTATGCTCAGCTTCTTTTAGTTGTTTATTGAAATGTGTCAACTTTATTGTTAATATTTCGCTGATGGTCCGTTCTTCATCTCCCCAATATGGAATTCAATTTAAAATACAATCCGATATTCCGTCTGAAAATTTCAATTCCCACCAGAAGGATAATTCAATTAAGTTCCAAATATTTCTTTTAAAAATACAAAATAAAATCATTCTCTCTACATATGCTATTTCTGCTCAGTTCCAAAAGGATAAAAAACTGCATTTGTTTAGTTTTGGTTCATCTATCACTTTGTACATTTTTATGGATTTTTACGTGTAATCACATTTTCAGAGGGGATTTTATATAGTCTGCTCCATTTCTGCAGAGTTATTATCTTTCAGCCTTAAAATTATAAAAATTGATACACAATCTTGGGTTTCTCTCTCCCTAGGAAAGTGATGGGTAGCCATTCATCATTCACTGTGACGGGCTAAACTCGCTTTGTTTACTGTAGTGAAGGAGGGTTGTTTCTCCTCTTCCCCCTTTCTTACTAACAATGGTGGTGGTGATCACAGTGGCTTTCCTGCCTGTGCTGGGGTGGGAGGATGAGGGATAAGCACCTTACTTCTAAGCCTAGAAAAGAATCTGCATTTTTTTTTTCTCTAAAAGCTTGATAAGGTACAGTATGTTATTTCAAAGGAACTTGCAACTTCCATCTCCCTCTCCTGTTGAGGTTACTCTCCATACATCTCTTCCCCCTGCCTCTCTCTACCAATTTGCTGTTTGCAAGATGACTGCTCTATCAGACATAAAATGCTGCCTTTTTGCTTAACTATGCAACAACTGCTCTCTGTACTTCTAGGGCAGCCTTAATGGTGCATTTATATTCCATTCAAACTTGAACACAGCAAGAGAAAACCTGCCTACAGGGATCGTAAGTACTGATGGCATTTGCCACCATCTGAAAGCCTTGCATATGGCGTTATATGTACCTGAGCCATTCCAAAGTGTTATCTTTAAAACACAATTGTGCCTTACAGGTGTCAGCTGGGCAGAGGTGAAGTTTAGAATCATTTTTTATGCTCCTTCCCTATGGCTTATGTTGAGGCTTATTCTAATCCCTGGGTTTGTGCAAAGGACCACATAAAAACGCTACAAACCCAATGTCAGCTTCCATTTGAATACCAACGGGGGAAATACCTTCTCCTGTAAATATGTTAGGAAAATGGGAGGCGGGAAGAAGCAGAGTTATGTTTAGGGGGAAGAGAGCATTCCCATTGTGCTATGCTCTGGTAAGGGAGCGTTCCAACCTCACAGTTAAGTTTGGGTTAACCTTATGTTTAACCTGCACTTCTGTGCTAAACTGCCATTGTCTTCTCAGACACAAAGAATCCAAAAATGTCCTGCCACTGATCAGAATTATGTACATAATATACGCCCTCTTTGCCTCTTTACTCTCACCTGCCAGAGACTCTCACACACTTGGACAAGTGTGTCTTCTAATGAGATGTAGTGAACAGTGCTGCATTTTAGGAGGCTGATTACTTTTTTTTTTTTTTTTTTTTTTTTTTTTTTTTTTGAGACGGAGTCTCGCTCTGTCGCCCAGGCTGGAGTGCAGTGGCGCGATCTCAGCTCACTGCAAGCTCCGCCTCCCGGGTTTGCGTCATTCTCCTGCCTCAGCCTCCGAGTAGCTGGGACCACAGGCGCCCACAACCGCGCCCGGCTAGTTTTTTTTTTGTATTTTTTAGTAGAGACGGGGTTTCACCGTGTTAGCCAGGATGGTCTCGATCTCCTGACCTCGTGATCCACCCGCCTCGGCCTCCCAAAGTGATGGGATTACAGGCTTGAGCCACCGCGCCCGGCCGAGGCTGATTACTTTTAATGCAGTGTGACGGCTCTGATTTTTTGATGTCTGCAGGACAAAGATGTGCAATTTGGAAATGCCTCTTCACTGACCCCTACTCTCCCTATATGTGTTGGTTTTCCTGCTCTCCAGAATGCCTCTCCACTTACGGGATTACGTCTCTTATGTTCTCCTTTCTCTTGTCTTTAAAACCAAGAAAGCATCATCATGTTCTCCTTCAGATGAGAGTGACATTTCAGATATAAATTAAGAGATGCTTGTTTAAATGGAGCAACATTTGTGCACATGCAATGTGTGTGTGGTCTGTGTGTGTGTGCGCGCGCACACATGGTTGCATGTATGTAGGATGGAGATTCAGATCCATACCTGAAATTCCTAAGCTCACATTTCCTCAGCTGAATGCCACCCAGAAGGCTGGTTTGTACTCCTCTAGAGTACTGGCAGTGTTAGCTTCCTTCTACAAGAGTCCCATTGCAGGAGGCATCTAAAGATGTGGCTCAATAAAGGTAAGCAACTAATGTAGACTTGCCTTAAACAAGTAGAGGCCACTGCGATGATCTGGGCAAGCAGTAATTCAACTTTCCTTCAACTTAATCATCAGGGCATTATGACTGACAGTTTCCTGTGTGAACCCCAAATATCTGAGACAGCTCTCAGTTAATTTAGACAATTTATTTTGCCAAAGTTGAAGACACACACCCATGACACAGCCTCAGGAGGCCCCGATGACACGTGCCGAAGGTGGTCAGAGCACAGTTTGGTTTTATACATTTTAGGGAGGCATGACACATCAATCATCACAGGTAATATGAACATTGGTTCAGCCCGGAAAGGCGGGACAACTAGAAATGGGGAGAGTGCTTCCAGGTCATAGGCAGATTCAAGACAAATGGTTGCATTCTTTTGTTTCTGATGAGCCTCTCCAAAGGAGGCAATCAGATATGAATTTATGCCAGTGAGCAGGGGAGTGACTTTGAGTAGAATGAAAGGCAGTTTTGCCCTGAGCAGTTCCCTGCTTGACTTTTTTCTTTAGCTCAGTGATTTGGGGACCCCAAGATTTATTTTCCTTTCACAATTGAATGGATGGAAGATTTTTCTCAGCAACCTGAAATTTGGAGAAAGAATTGATAAGGCTGCAAGATAATGAGTGAGTCGGACGAGTTGGGTGGGAGGAAACCATTTTACTGCCATCCTTAGAGGAGGCTGAATACGTTCCTTCTTTCCTTCCTTTCTTCCTTCCTTTATTTATTCAATAGTTCTACTTCTTGCATATTATATTCAGCAGGCCTGGCGTAGCCTCTGACCTCCTGTAGTTGACAGCATACATGTCTTTTATTCATTCATCCAGATAGGATCTAATTTTCTAGCAGCCTAACCCAGAACAAGCCAATGAAGACGCACTCTTCCAACTCTTCCAAAAAAGAAAATTAATAAACCAAGTGGGGGATGGCTGATAGACAAAAGACCAATGGAGGGGGCAAGTGGACCTCCCTGCCTCTACCAGCAGCTGAGGCAATTAAAAAGCTTGGGATTGCTCACCTGCCAGCAGGAATTTCCCAGCTAGACCCAGAAATGAGCACCACCCGCTATACCTTCCAACGTGAGGCTCCCAGAGGCCACAGTATGACTCTAATAGAATCATTCACTCTCCACTAGAAGGAAGGGTATTGATTCCAATGTCAACTAGCTTGGACCCAAGGGCCACTCTTTCCTTTGCTCCGTTGAGGGGCCATCTCCCTGAGCGAATCTGGTGACCAACCTCAGATGGGAAAAAACAAACAGGCCTTTCTGTGAGTTTCTGAGCACAGAGGGTTACTTTCCCGGACAAGACACAGAACAAACACTTGCTTTGTGTGTGAACCCGTTTCCTTCCATGAAACCTTGGGTTTAACCTGCACTTCTGTGCCACGATGCCACTGTCTGCTCACTTCCTCAAGCCTGAGACTGGAGGGCTTCTGTCTGCTCTTTGAATAAGACAGTAGGTAAAGATCTTGTATACGCATGTCCAAGTGGGCAGGCCTAGACAAGGGGTCATACAAATGCCCTCCACTTCAGCCCCAGCCCTCTCAAGTTGGTCGTTTGTGCTGAGAAATCTCTCCTCATCTTAGTGAGTGGAGGGTTTTCTGAGTGACAATGCATCACTGCTTGTGAAGGAGAGAGCGTTTGTTTCCAATTCAAATTGAGATCACATAATTGTTTGCGACGGAAACATGATTTGCTTTTCCACAAACACACAGAAGAAAGCAGCTGTCCTCATGACAGCGTTGTTCCAGCATCTTCTCATCTCCGCCACGCTCTGGGTGAAGATCAGGGTCAGGGGAAATGAAGAACTATGACTGCTTTGCGGTTGATTCTCTCCCACCTCCCTCAGATGCATTGTCTAGAAAATTAAACTAAGATTTTATCCTTTACTTTTCACACTCCTCACTCCCAGGGCCGTTCATGTTCCTTTTTTGTCTTTGCCGGGATGCACAAGGGGCCATTAATTACCTGTCTCTTTGTATCCAGGAGAATAACTGGGATGACTGTACTCACATTCCAGGGAGTTATACTTTAGGTAATCAAATGAAAACAGTTAATTCCAAGCCTGCACGGCAATGTACTTTCTCATAATGGAAAATAAACACTGTGTCACTTTCATAACACATTTAAACAAGGGGCCTGGTGAATGCAATTCATTGCATTTGACAAAGACAGAAAATTTCCCTGGCTGCTCCTGTGTCTCCCAGAGCGCCCACTCCTGGACATTTCTCCAACGTATACAATGTGCAGTGCCACGCACTGGCTAGTATTTTCAAATGCAACCTGGTTAAATCCACACTAAAGATTTGATTTAGAACTTGACTCCAGCCGATGTATTTTTTAAATACAAGAAAATCAAAAAGAAAATCAAATTGTTCAGAGTTGAGTTGTTGCAAAGCTCACGTTTGATGTTGTTCATACCACACATTCTCAGAATTACAAATAAAATACAGTGTTGAATTTACGCATACCTTCCCAGAAAGCCCAGTGATTAAAACATTTGGAAGGGATAGATGGCAATTCCATTTTGAAAGCTCTCTAGAAAAAGAGTCTACAGGGCACCTGTCTAAATCGTTTAACACTGAGTTAAGAAATCCTTCCTTCGGCCCAATCAAATGTAATTGTTACCTAGTATGATTGTGCCTTCCACGTGAAATAAATGCATTCTCTCTCCAGCGCACCTTGCTATCCCGCCATCCTGTTCTTAATCCTTCTCTTCCTTGGGTGGAATAATTCCAGCATTTTCAAATAGTTTCGCTGCTCCCCCAACTCCACACCTGCCACTCACCACATACACTTTCTGAATCTTCTTGTCTAGTCTGACAGTAATGGCATCACGGAGGTGACCATCTTCCTAATTATAAAACCTGACATCTAACCTCTTGAGTAATCTAACACAGGGTGAACTCAAGCAGTTCAATTTTCAAGTTTAAATCCATTTAGCAAATATGTATTTAACCTTCTAAGTAGAAGAAAATGTGCCCAATCTAATGGGAATCAGGAAGGGTAAGAAACAGTTTCTGTCTTCAAGGAGCATAAATCTTAACTCTGGAAATAACTAAATAAAAGAACATGGCCATGATTTGAGAGATAGCACAAGAGGAGACAGTTCCTTGTTTCTTGACAAAAGATTGGTTCCTGCGAGTCCTACAGAAACTGTGAGGGGCTGGGTCTACCAGGGAGGAGAAACATGAAATTTGGGTTTGGGAAGACTTAGATTTTCTCCCATGCCTGCTGTTATGAGGCCCATGTTATAGTTTCTACTGTCTTTGAACTTACAAGTGGCTGAAAAGATAAATGTACCAAGATTTGGAGGCCTGAATATTCTGAACAGAAAGAAAATAGGGGTGATCAGTGTGCTCTGGAAATTCTCTGACTTCATTCCTTAGGATGGTCAAATAGGGAAGGGTGCTAAGGAGCCTTAACCATATCCTTTTAGGACTGACTCTCACCTGAGAATCCTTCAAGTGAGATTTGGGGTGTTAAGGATACTGGCTTCAGCCTCTATGACTAAAATATGTTGAGCATATGGATTTTACAGGAAGACATAATTTCTGAAGCTAAGAAGCGAACAGACTGGGAAACACAAAAAGGAAAGACTGAGCAACTAGGCCAAAGCCAGAAGAAGTAGAATAAGCGTCTCTGTTTAGACAGAGTGGTGTGGAAGCAAATTTCTTGAAAGAGGACGTTTTTTGTCTTAACCAAAATAGTTGGGCTAATTTCTGCCATACTTTGTACATTCTATGTTTGTGCCTTTTTCCAGAATTCTTTGTCTTATTTTCTGCTTTTATTTTTCCCAGTGATGAGGAAGGTATATTTCTGGAAGGTAAAAAAGTAGTCTTGTGTACTCGAATGACCTAATTCAGGGGCCACCATTTTTTATTCTTCCTTATTTTTAGTGATGAATTTAGGGCATTTCATTTTTCCCCACCCACCTTCTGACTAATCTTTGTGCCACATAGAATTCCAGACCGTGATGATTGCTACCGTAAATAGATTCTTCCAAAAACTATTGTTTAACATGCATGTTTAACTTTGCAACTTCACTTATAACTGTTACTAGGATGTGATTCTATGGGCTCACCTTGGTCAGTTGCTCACCACTGTCTTTTTGTCCTTGGACTTGCCTGCCATGCGTAAGTTCTTGCCTTTGATTCATCTCACTTATCACTGGAATATATTTACATACATTTTCAGAACTGGCGCATGGATGGTATATTTTGAGAGACCTCGCATGTCCAAGCAAGACTTACAGTTGCCTTAAAATCTGAAAGCCATCTGGCTGCGTACAGAATTCATGAGTAACTACCTATTTCCTTCAGAATAAAAAGAAATTTTTAACTTCATTTTTTTCTGAAGTTTAAAGCTGTGAAATAGAGTCTGGCTAGGGAAACCAGCTGTTAGTAAAATATGAGATATCGCAAATTTAATGCCTCTGTCCAAAGATTGGGAGCGTTAGACAAAGGTAAACCCACCATCCAGATTTAACATCATGAAACATTTTTCATATGTAACTCAGATCTCTTTTTTTTTCTAAGAAATGAAATGTTACAAGTCAGCTAAATTCCCAATCTGACTTTTGATGAGAATATTTTGCTTTAGTCTTGATGTTTTTAAAGTCTTGATATGTGTATAGGTATGTGTCTTATACTGAAAGAGTCATCTCTCAGAGTCCACCCGGTGCTGCTAGAATCCCTTTTTACAGATGTGGAACTTAAGAGCAAGTTGTTATGCAAATGCCAGACAAAACTGCTGCTGCCTAACAGTCATTCACCCAACATCATTCCACTTTATCAAGTTTCCGAAGTCTAGGCATGACTGGATATTATTCCGTCTTCAATATGATCCATCTTGTTTTGAGATTGGGGCAATTTCTCCCAAATATTAGTAATATTTCAATTGACACTTTCTTATGTAGTATTACTGCCCTTTGGCATCTTTTAACATGTTTTTAAGGACACTTCAGGGGAAATGGGCAGAAAGTGAAACTGGCAAAGCCAGCGGATTGCCATCGTAACTCTGAAAATGCCATCATTACCATATCCGTTTATTTGGCTGGTTTTCCCATTTCCCGCAGAATGCTTATCAACATTGTTTAGATTGCTATTGGCTTGCATCTTGTGACTCATGATTTCATTCTTATAACATGATGCAATTGACAAGAAAAGTGAAGTCGAAAGACCTCAATGAAGAAAGGAAGTAAGGGAAGAAGAAAGCAGGCAGGGAATCCCCGGAGTGGCCTCCTCTGGCTTAAATTGCCATCCAAGAGCAGAACCAAAATGTGGTTTCCCTCATAGTTTGTTTTCTTAAATGTATCTCCATTCTGTCATGACTTGACCACAAAGGGAAAGTGTTCCGTTGTCACTATATTACTTGTCTGAACAGGGAAGGAAGTTTCTATTGGTTTAATCCTTATTCATAGCTATGAAAATGTGTCCTGTCTTTCTCATGAAACTCAATTCATTATTGGAAAATCCCTCTGCTAACATGAACAAATTGAATTATTCCATGGGGTTTTATTGCTCTAAAAAGCAATTCCTTCATTGATGAGAGAAACTCTATAATATATTAAGAGAGGGAAAATATCATACTTAATGACAATTTGCCTCATGTGAATTTTCTCCCTTAAGATTTTCTTGTGATTTGGGCCCTTGATAAATAAAGTGCATTTTATTATTTTACTCCTATTATTTTATTCTATTATTCTAAAATTTAAATATCAAATTTAAAAAAATCAACTTCTGGGTACATTGGTAACCTTTGATCTCTTTGCCTGTCCCCATAAAGCACCCTCAGACTAGGAATCTTCTGTTACAATAATATGATCTTGTCATGACTAAATAGTAAAGTTCGCTTTCCCCTGGTTTATAAGCTCTGGGCATGATAAGATGGCAAAGGGGCTTATTGTCATTCTTCCTGTCTCTTGAAATGTTAGTTCCACACTTATTAATTAAGATAAGGTAGCACCAAGAGCAAGACTAATAGTTTACTTTCATTGTTACTGTATTTTAACAGGCCATTACACAATACTCAACAATACTCTGTCATTCTGCTAATCTAGTAACAGACGCATGTTTATCCATTTTACTTTTCAAGAGAAATATCTTTATAGATCTTGGCAAATTAACACATTGACTAGAGGAGCAAATATGTACATGTTTAAAAACCTACAGAAAAATAATGAGGCTAAATGTTAACTGAGCTACATTGTATTTACTTTTAGCTTTAAAATTCCTTACATAAATTGAGCATTTAAGCAATAACATTTGAGAAGTATAGCGTTTTTCATGTTCCAAAATTTTCTATCCTGTATAAGGAAAAGAATGTTTTATTCAAGCAGTCATGTTGCAATCCAATAGCAGCTCTAACAGATTCTTCATTTAAATGTGTGTTCTCTACAGAAACTGGCCCTCTTGATTTTTTTGCTGTATGATCCAAACAGTCATCATGGATGCTGCCACCGGAATGGCATTTTTAGGTTATGGGGAGTGTAGTTGTGTGCTCCTCATGCTGTCCCTGGCCAGAGTGACGTTGTGAAGGGGACAGGATCCACGGCCAGTGCTCTCGTTGGACTCAACTGCTGTACTGAGATGGTGTGGAGTCCTGCAGTAGTGAGGAGAAACTCATCTCAAGGGTGGAAAGAGGGGGAGAAAGACGGGTACAGCTAAGGCCACTTGCTGATATTTGACCATATTTACCCACAGAAATGGCGGTTTCCTATGGTTTTGCCTAATACGTTTCCCTCCTGCTACTGGTATTGAACAGATGATGAGGGCTAGGCATTCTCATAATTTTTTTCTTCCTCCTCCTCCTCCTTCTCCTCCTCCTCCTCCTCATCCTCATCCTCTTTATCTCCTCCTTCCTACTCTTGTCCTCCTCTCTCTACACCTCTTCCTTCTCCTCCCCTCCCTCCTACTCTTCCTCTTTGTCTTCCTCCTCCTTGTCAGGAGCTGTTTGGGAATATGATTTAGGAATCTACAAGGAACCTTACAATCTTCTTTCTTGCTCTCCTTTTGTTTGCATTTAAATGGAAAGAAAAAAGTACACTACCACCACTAAATAAAAACAGCCAAGAGTGAGTAAACAATCATCTTGAAGGTCTTTTTCCAGTTTCAAAGCTCTGTAACAGTGACTCTTTGAAGAACAGCTGTAACTAAATGGGGTTTTCCTAAATGAGGGAGCTGTGTATTTTCTAGAGCCTGGCTTTGGGAAAGTAGAACCTGTGCCTGCCAGCCACTGTCAGAAGTGGTTTGGACAATCTGGAAGGTATTATGTGATGTTTCTCACCCCAATTTTGAACTTAACCATTGCCCATTGCTAAACCTGCTTTTAAATGTCAAAAGTCAAAGTATGAGTTCACACAAACCTGAATGACACTGCACTCCCAGATTTCCCTAATTTTTTATTTCATTATATACAAAAGAAAGTCCACATTCTTTAACAGGACTTTTAATACTATGAACAGAACTTATCCTACCCTTTATGTGTTTCATGTGTACTACTCTTTTGCCTACCCATACATTCAAGACCCAGACACACTCATACACTGTGCTTGAACCATCCTTGACTTCTTGCCATTTCTAGAATATGTCTTATACTTACATGACCACAACTCCTTACTCATACTGTTTTCCTGAACTTGAGGAAATCTGAACAAACTAGGGCCCAGATGAAATTCTGTTTTATTTATTGAGAAGGATTTCTCAATAAATATCAGCTGTCCAAGCCTTTGCACTTCTATACAGTGCCACTTTGTATGACTTTGGGTCACTTGGTCTTTTTGTGTTGAGTAATTATTCTGTGTACATGCATGCTCATTGTGGCATGCTTATTGTGGCCTCCTCTGCAATGGCACTTATCTAGCACATGATAAGCACTTAGTAAGTGATTTTTAAGATTAAATGATAGGTTGGCTGGGCACGGTGGCTCACGCCTGTAATCCCAGCACTTTGGGAGGCTGAGGGGGGTGGATCGTGAGGTCAGGAGTTTGAGACTAGCCTGGCCAACATGGTGAAACCCTGTCTCTACTAAAGATACAAAAAATTAGCTGGGCTTGGTAGTGTTTGCCTGTAATTCCAGCTACTTGGGAGGCTGAGGCAGGAGAATCACTTGAACCTGGTAGGTGGAGGTTGCAGTGAGCCAAGATTGTGCCATTGTACTCCAACCTGGGTGACAGGGTGAGACTCTGTCTCAAAAAAACAAAAGCAAAAAACAAAAAAAAAAGATAAGTCTTTACAGACTATATGTAGTTATGTGCTTCACACTAGTGTATATGCTGGGGAAATATGCTTTCTAGAAGAAAAGTTATCAAATGGTAGATGGTTATTCTTAAAAATTACATGAGAAATATAAGTGCAGTTCTAGTCTAAATCTAGAATCTAGGCTTGTAGATTAGCAGGAAACAAGCAGAAGACAAGAATTTTATTGTGCTGAACTGTATAACAAACCTCCTCTGACTTCCTGAAGTTTATAAAAATGCTTACATAAAGGAAGCAAGCTCACAGAACAGTTTTTTTAAAAATTACACAAAAATGTCTCCATAAGCCCCTGGTAAACAAAATGGAAATCTTATGTAATACTTTTCTGTTGCTGCTGTAACCAATTGCTGCAAATGTAGTGGCATGAAACAACATAAATTTATTATCTTATGGTTCAGGATTTCTTCCAGAGGTCCTAGAAAGAATTCATTGATGTGCCTTTCCCAGCTTCCACAGGTCACCTGCACTCCTTGGCTCCCGGCCTCTTTTTCCATCTTCAAAGCCAGCAGTGTAACATTCAGATCTCTTCTTTTTGACCTCTGCTTCCCATCTCCTGTCTCCCAGTCTCCTCCACCGACCCTCATTCTCCTGCCTCCCCCTTTCTCTTATAAAGATTTTTGTGCATACATTGGGTTCGCAGGATATCCTGGATAATGCAGGATATTCTCTCCAGTTTAAGATCCTTAATTTAATCACATCTGCAAACCCCTTTTGCCATATAAAATAATATTTTCACAAGTTCCAGGGATTAAACCGTGGATGTTTTTGGAAGAACATGAGTCTGCCTATCACATCTCATGATAGCAGAAAGAATTCATCTTTCCAGATATTCTAATAATCTGGATGGGTGGTCTTTTATATTTTAAATTAATGTTCTATCCAGGGTCATTTTCTTTCCTTGCTTCATTCTTGCCTTCCTTCATTCCTACCCTTCCCTCCTTCCTTCCCTCCTTCCTTCCTTCCTTCCTTTCTTCCTTCCTCTCTTTTTGTAAGTTTTTACTGAGTCTGTGTATCAGGCACTGTTTTTAGCCCAAGTTAGTTATACCAGCATAACTCACTTGACCATCTATTACCCCTTTAAATGTTGCTTCAAGACAAAACTATTGGGAGAAGACCGTCACCCAAAATGATAATATAATATAATATAACAGCCTTTCATAAACAAGTTTGAGCCTCATTATTTTAGAACTGTCACCGAACACTGAGACATGCAGAATATAGGCAACGTGCCAACAAAGGGGCTGCCCTCCTGATATTTACGTTTTTGACAGATGAGACTGTTGCACAGATACACGAAGAAGAGTCTGACAACTGAACAACAGCCTGAACGTGTATGTGCATTAAAAAAGGAAATGAAGCTGGGCATGGTGACTCATGCCTGTAATCGCAGCCCTTTAGGAGGCCAAGGCAGGAGGATGGCTTGAGCCCAGAAGTTCAAGACCAGCCTAGGCAATATAGTGAGATACCATCTGTGCAAAAAATAAAAAATTAGCCAAGCATGTGGGTGCACACCTGTGGTCCCAGCTACCTGGAAAGCTGAGGTAAGAAGATTTCTTGAGTCTGGGAGGTCAAGGTGGCAGGGAGCTGTGATAACACCACTGCACTCCAGCCTGGATGGCAGAGCGAGACCATGTCTCAGAAAAAAACAAAAAACAAAATTAATGAGCAAGGTGCTGACATTTATAAGCTGTTTTTGGTATGCCAAGCAAGGGACTCTCACAGAAATTGCATTTCTAGATGCGGTGAGGTTTGGGGAGTAGGGTGGGAGGGGGAGACAGATTTTTGCCTGGGTGTCACAGCCTCCTGAATTTGCAGTTTCAAATGGCTGCCTTGGCAGTCTCTCATACATTCACTCCCTGTCGCCAGGTCTAAAATAACCAGGGACTGGCAGAAGCCTGGAGCTATTCCTTCCCAGATTTGTAGCATTGTTATTTTTTTTTTTCCTAAGCTCCACTTGTAGAATGTTGAATGCCAATCCAACTTGCAAAGCCATCTGATACAGGCACATCATCCCGTAAGCATTTCTGACAGTCAGTGTCACTATGCATCTTTTTTATCACCCTCCTTTTTACAAGGTATCACAGATAGCACGCGAAGTTCAACTATGATTAATAGGACTCTTTCACCATTGACTTCACTGGGCTCCAGCCTACTAAGAAAAATGCAGTTGCTGATAAATCTCATGTGATAAGAACTGTGTTATGTAAGCAGTTCGGGCAGGCGTTTCAGTGCATATTATTATGACAGGGTGATAGTTTGCAAAGTTCATTTGAATCGACCTGGCCGTTTGTCCAATTGATTTTGCTTCTGTTGAGTGGGGAAAACAAATACTAATAGTACCAAAACCCATGTTTACCTGATAGAGATTATCTGTTTGGTTGTTGGTCTATTTTTTATAACCACTTTTAGAATATTATGCACACTTGGAAAAAAATGTTCTAGTTGTCTTTTTTTTTCTTAGAAATTCATACATCGAAGCTTCTGGTGGAACACTGAAAGAAAACATTTAAAATTATCTGGGAAACTTTGAAGAGGGAAGAGGAAAATGCAATGGTTCCATGTAGACCTTTTTTCTTTTTTCTTTTTTTGAGACAGATTCTCGCTCTGTCACCAGGCTGGAGTGCAATGCCACAATCTCGGCTCACTGCAACCTCCACCTCCCAAGTTCAAGAGATTCTCCTGCCTCAATCTCCTGAGTAGCTGGAATTACTGGCATATGCCACCACATCTGGCTAATTTTTTGTATTTTTAGTAGAGATGGGGTTTCACCATGTTGGCGAGGCTGGTCTCAAACCCCTGACCTCAAGTGATCTGGTCACCTTGGCTTTTTAAAGTGCTGTGCTGGGATTATAGGCATGAGCCACCACACCCAGCCTTTGTAGACTTTTGATGCACAAACTGTATGTGGGGGATGGTTTAGGATGTCAAGATGTACATGTGCATAAGATTTATGGATAACATAGCAAATGATTTACATTACTGAATTTCTAAATGACAGGAGATGTAAATGGTGAAAAATCACCTTGGGTTAGATGGGAGCAGAAAGAACGTAGACATTCCTTCCAGGTATGACTTGCTTACTGGACACATTCCAAAGGAAATTTAAATGTGTACGCAGGGTGGGAAGAGCATGGCGCAGGCACCCCTGTAGACTGAATTCTCTTGGGGGATGAGTTGGGGGAACAGTTTCATCTCATACCATAACTTTAAGCATAGCCAAAAATTACCATGTGGTTATAGAGCAGTATTCAATTATAAGGACCCGTTAGATCAGTGAATTTGGATATTTCTGAGACTAACAAATGGAAAACAGAGACTCTGTTTTACATAAAAGATTGTTTGTGGGTAAAGAAAAAAGCAAGACATACCTTGTCCAGCCTCATTCAGAAACTCTTCTCTGTGTTCTGTGAGCCTAGGGCTGAAGCCTTCTTGGAAAGTCTGCATGCCCCAGGCTTGAGCAATGTTTTCACACCTCCATGCCTTTGCCTGATCTATTCTCTCTGCCTCAAACACTCTTTTTTTCTAGTAACCTCGGGCTTGCCCTTCAAGACCCAGAGCAAACAGTCGTTACCATCTCTCACCAAAGTTAGTGAGTGAATTCCTTTCTGAAACCTTTCGGCACGTTGTACATGTATCTTTTATAACTGATTCGTTATTTATCTACAACGTGGGCTGTCTCCCCCAGTAGATAATAGTCTTCTTGGAGTGGGGACCATGTCACTCTCATCTTTGTCTTCCTGCCCTACCCAAGCAAATCATAGACTCTTAGTGCCTATTAAATAATTGAATGAATTTGTGCCCAGAGAAGGGACACCAACCAGTCCAAGAGACACCCCATCACCCTCCTTTTATTTCCTCTCTTGTCAAACATGCAAAACTCTTAATGTAAAATCTTCTGTGATGAAGAAAGCAGAAGAGGTTGTGAAACTTAAAATCCTGTAATATAAAATGTTCATGTGGGTAGATCCAACAGAGAAGAAACTAAGCCTAAGGGATTTTCACTCTGAAATCCATGGATTTGCTTTCTTGTTGTTTTCACCTCTTCCCAGTAATGCCATGTGATGGAGGCATTTCACAGGGGTTAACCTACACCTAATGAAGTTTCAAAGGAATCATATACTGTACTCCACTTATGGGGCTCTGAGGTTTTTCTTTTCTAGGCAGCAGGATACAAAACAGTGATCAATAGGCTGATGTTTATCACTGCAGGTAATACCTTTTAAAATAAAATTTTTTTGCTGTCCCTAAGCAAGTATATATTATTGTGAGTAGTTTCTTCATTAAAATCAGAGGTTTTGCACATACTCTATCAGAACTGGAGAATGTCTGATCACCAGAAACATGCAAGATTCAGGTGATGCATTTTCTCTCAAAAGACCTCTAGCGGTCTCTGGCCCATGTCAGTCTGACTTTTGCTTTGTAATAAAACTCATGAGCAAATGTGCAGATCTAGCCTGGCTTGGGCACTGATATTAA
The DNA here is from genome assembly GCF_037993035.2 of Macaca fascicularis. Classification (NCBI taxonomy): domain Eukaryota; kingdom Metazoa; phylum Chordata; class Mammalia; order Primates; family Cercopithecidae; genus Macaca; species Macaca fascicularis. The sequence goes on from NC_088383.1 coordinate 11,786,530, forward strand.
GAACTTAATTCTGCCACCTCCAAGCATATACCTGCTGGTCAAGAAAACATAAAGTATCCTTCCTCCTGCCCCGGCCCTAGTAGGGGAGCATAACACAAGAGTATTGCATAGGAGAGTCTTCCAAAGTAGCACTCTGATTCCAAGAAAAGTCATAGCCCATCTGGAATCTTCAGGGACCATTTATCTTCCTGGAAGAGTGTCCAGTCTTTCCTGTGCGTGATAATCGTGGGGAATGTACACTAGGAGAGTCCTATACCAACGTGGATCACCATTCATCTTTATCTTCTATGCCAAAATCAAAAGTATACAGTTTCCTGAGATGGAAACAATGGGGTCAGGGTCTCAATGAGGCGGGTTTTTTGCCCCCAAACTGCAACTGATAGAATTTTAGTGGCATGTGGATATGGTGAGTTCTCATGACTTTTTTCTCTTTAGTTCAAAGTAAGAGTAAAATGAACAGCCAAAGAGAAGGAGAATAATGGCTTGTCAAGTTTGAAGATGATCTACACAGGTATTGGCCAGCTTTCTGGAAATCAGGGGTATTTCCATATAGCTTTATATCTAGGCATGGATTGCTCAAGGGTGAATGGTCTACATCATGGACAGTAAGGTAGAAAGGAAGGCCCACAGACTCAGAATTAAGGACGTGGCAATGCATGCCCCCTCCACCCCTCACCAGCCGCTGGTCTAGACCAACTTACAAGAGTGGCTGAGCTTTGCAAAATGTCATGGCAAAAAAAAATGCTTTGTCAACTACAAAGCATAGTATAAAATTCAGTTGTGTGTTATTACAATTATTGAAATGATTACTTTATAATTTTACTGATTTTCCCCATAGTCTGATGGACATGGATGAAATTTAGGGTTGTTTAGGATTTGCCCATTTCTTGAAAGTAAACTTCGTTTGAAGCACTAAGCACCTCTCTGCCTTGGAAGGTAGCACTTTTGCTGAGAGGTGAAGCTGGTTTTAGTTGTTCTCCATATCTGTGTGCAAAGTGTTTCTTCCATTTCCACAACAGAGAAGAGACAGGAAAGTGATTAAAGAGACCAGCATAGGCTGGGCACTGTGGCTCACACCTGTAATCCCAGCACTTTGGGAGGCCAAAGCGGGCGGATCGCCTGAGGTCAGGAGTTCAAGACCAGCCTGACCAACATGGTGAAAACCCTTCTTTACTAAAAATACAAAAATTAGCTGGGCATGATGGCAGGTGCCTGTAATTCTAGCTACTCGGGAGGCTGAGGCAGGAGAATCACTTGAACCTGGGAGGTAGAGATTGCAGTGAGACGAAATTGCGGCATTGCACTCCAGCCTGGGAGACAAGAAGGAGACTTCATCTCAAAAAAAACAGCATCGTATTCAGTGTAATATTTTTCACATGTTTAAAGTTATTTCCAGATGATTAGACATATAGACTCCAGGTGAGAACAAATGTAAGTAATTTTTGGATTATCTGTTTAGGATTATTTGTACTGCCTTCCCATATATTAATGTAAGCAACTGGGAATAGACTGCTGTTCACTCTCTCTCATATAAATCCTTAGCCAAATAAGGGCATCTGGGGAGCAAGCAACACTAACTTACCCTGATATGCAAACTCCATGGAAGAAATGCTGTTCCTTCCTCCAAGACAAAGTTGAAAGAATAGCTCTTATTATTGTACATGCCAAAATCTCAAAGATTTCTCTGTCATCATCATCATTATTGTCATCATCAGTAGCAGCACCTTTTACTGAATTTTCTCTCTGTGCCAGATGCAACACTAGATACTTATAAACATTAGAGCTTATAATTTCATCCTTGCAACAACCCTGAGAGGTATGTGTCATATTTCTCATTTTCCAAATGAACAAACAGCTGCTCAGATGTTGACATGACTCAGACATGAGCTTTTAAGAGGCAGAGCTGGACTTCAACCCAGACTTGACTTCAGGCCTCGGTTCATTCCGTGACTCGATGTGGCTGCTTCACTGTTTATTAGCTGCACGGGCAGACAGGATGGATTTACAGAGCAACAGGCCTCAAGGTCAGATCACCTCTGGCTTCTGGTCTCAATTCTGTCACTTATTACTTCTGTGATCTTGGAAGAGTCTGTTAATCACTCTAAGTCTGTTGTCTCATCTGTAAAGTGTTAAATTGGGCCGTCAATCCTTGCAGGATCATTGGGAGGAGCAAATGACACAGTATATATTGAGTGCTAGAAAAATCTAACATCTGACAACCATTCCCTCTTGAGCGGCACTGCTTGCAAGGCTTATTCTTTAAAATATGTTTGCCTTAATGATTTTCTATTATTTCAAGATATAGACATTCATCAAGTAGCACAAGCAATGATATGCAAAAAAAAAAAAAAAACCTTTATATAATTAGAGCCCACATAAATAGAAACTCTTGTTTCAGGTTGCTTTCTTGAACTCCACTTTTGAGAGCAAGAAATAATTAAGAAAGTAAGACATAAGTAAGAAAAGAAGCATAGGGGTAAGCATAGATTTGCTAAAAACCCAAACAACGTCTAGAGTATTTTAGGGTCACAATCAGGTTTAGGCAGGAAGCTTCCTTAGAGACTAGAGATGTCCAGTTACTTAGCCAAGGTCACTCACCCACCCGGGCCCAAGTTCCGATGCTCTACCCTGTGGTTGGTCTTTCTACCTCATCCCCCAGAGCTCCTCATCTCCTTGGCCTGATCTGGAGCACACATTCATGTTCAGCAAGAGAGTTCTTCAGATTGCCTCCATCCACAAACGGAAGGCACCCTTTTTTGTTCCTGCAGACTGAGCCGACTCACAGTGAATTGCTTCACACTTAAGAGTTTCAACCACAAAGTCTACAAATAGAAATCTCCATGGTGTATATGTGCCACATTTTTTTTTTTTTTTTTTTTTTTTTTTTTTTTTTTTTTTTGAGATGGAGTCTCGCTCTGCCGCCCAGGCTGGAGTGCAGTGGCCAGATCTCGGCTCACTGCAAGCTCCACATCCCGGGTTCACGCCATTCTCCTGCCTCAGCCTCCCGAGTAGCTGGGACTACAGGCGCCCGCCACCTCGCCCGGCTAGTTTTTTGTATTTTTTAGTAGAGACGGGGTTTCACCGTGTCAGCCAGGATGGTCTCGATCTCCTGACCTCATGATCCGCCCGTCTCGGCCTCCCAAAGTGCTGGGATTACAGGCTTGAGCCACCGCGCCCGGCCTTGTGCCACATTTTTTTAATCCAGTCTGTCACTGATGGACATTTGGGTTGATTCCAAGTCTTTGCTATTGTGAGTAGTGCCGCAATAAACATACGTGTGCATGTGTCTTTATAGAAGCATGATTTATAATCCTTTGGGTATATACCCAACATGGCACAAGTATACATATGTAACAAACCTGCATGTTATGCACATGTACCCTACAACTTAAAGTATAATAAAAAATAAAAATAAAAAAAATAAAAATAAAAATAAAAAAGCATGATCTCACTCCAGGATTATGCAACAACCTAAAAAAAAAAAAAGAAATCTCCGTTTATCAAAATGTTCCATTCTCCATTCATTCTCATTAGTGAAGCTTTCATTGTTGTTATTTGCCTTCTATAGTAATGGAAAATAAGTTCCCATTGTGATTTGAACTATCTGGGACATGCAGTGAACTTGGACAATGTGTCAGGTCTACTGCCAGGCTCTACATGTTGTTCCAATTCACTGGAAAACTTCCAGCCTCACTCCTAAGTTTTGTAAATCTACCATGGAGGAAGACATTGAGTATTGACACAGAGGAGAAAAAGCACAGAGAGATGATTTTTGTTGTTATTGTGTAAAGCTAACTCAGGAAAATGTGTTTGTCAAGGAGGATGGAGCTTGGTTATTCCTTACATTTGGGTGGAGGTGATAGGACTTGAAAGTCAAACAAAGAAAGAGGAAAATGTTGATATCATTTTTTTGTCATCCTTCTTTACTTACGGTTGTTTTCTCTTCATTGTATCCTTTCTAACACTGGCTCCTTGTGGACTCCCTGGATAACTTTAGAGCAGAACGTTCTAACACTTTGCTTTGAAGCGAGAATTGGAATTAACTGCCCTTTAAAATACAGCAAGAAATTAATCCAGCCCAAATCCCAATGAGGGCGGTCAATAAAATTCTTCTTATTTTGCAGAGGCAGGGCATTTCACACAGAGACACAAGAGAGGGTGGATTACTCACTCAAGGCCACACAGCAAGTTACTAAGCAGCTTGACTGTAATTACACATAGAGAAAGAACTTAATTATCTGAGCCCTAAGATTATCGAAGTGCCATTATACACGAGGCTTCCAACAGTTCCTTTGCCATCCAAGTGGTTTCCAGATCAACTCTCATGAGGTCAACAGCTTAAACCCAGGAGTCAGGCAGGAGTAGGATGCAAGAATTACAAGTCACCACTGTGGACTTGTGTGGGGCTGCAGGACCTAAAACTATGGCCTTGTCTACCGTACAGGGTTCCCAGAGCAAACCCAGTCTAGGAAGGTGTATTCATCCGTACCCACATTGCTATAAAGAAATACCTGGGACTGGGTAATTTATAAAGAAAAGTGGTGTAATTGCTTCATGGTTCTCCAGGCTGTAAGGGAAACATAGTGGCTTCTGCTTCCAAGAAGAACTTAGGAAGCTTTCAATCATGGCAGAAGGCAAAAAGGGAGCGGTACACCTCACAAGGTGGAAGCAGGAGAAAGAGATAGATGAGGGAGGTGGTATACACATTTAAACAACCAGATCTCATGAGAGCTCACTCACTATCACAAGAACAGCACCAAGGGGATGGTGCTAAACCATCCATGAGAAACCTCCCCCATGATCTAATCACCGCCCACCAGGCCCCACCTCCAACACTGGGGATTACAATTGAACATGAGATTTGGGTGGGGACATGGATCCAAACCATATCAGAAGGCAAGCACTGGGTGCTGTTCATGGTTTCTGGAATCAGAGAGAGTTCTTGGGGCAGAATGACTGTGTTAACCACAACAGAAATGAACGTGAGACATTTTTAATGACAACAGACAATTACAACAACAAGAAAAAAGTTTTTATCCTGATTCTTATAGGCCAAAAAAAAAAAAAAAAGCCAAGTGATAGATTTTTCATTTTGGGCAAAAAAAGAGTTGGAAGTAATCTCAGAAGTTTACCACTTTGGGCGAGAGGCCAACATTTGAAGTGCAGAGAGGAGGTATAATGTGAACTTAAAAATGGATTATAAAGAGTCAAATAGAATAAAATTGGGGTCTGGGAGTTGGTAACATGTTACTGGATTTCTGGTGATGAATCCTCTCACCAGCTCAAGGTCACCAACTTGATGGTTTTAATGTATAAAATGACTAAGCTTTGATATTGTAAGTAGCCTGACCACATCGTGAGATGAGATTCTGAGTAACTTGATTTGTCTGGCATTGTTCTGAAGTGGATCCACTTTATCAAAGCCACAGATACATGGCACAGTTGAAAAGATAATGTGAAAATTCCTTTAGCACACAGACATCCCAGGCCCTGGTTTCAATCACACCAGTAGGATGGAATTTTAGGCAGTTGATAATAAAATTTGTCTGAACTTAGGAAATGTACAATTAACTGGAAAGAGGGGTCTACTATGATTGACTATAAAATGTGTCACCTGAAAGAAAAAAAAATGAATTGAGCACAGGCAGCCTGTCAGGCATCATATTTATAAATGGTGCTAATCCCATTCACAAACTTAGAGTGCAGGGCAGTAGGTTTCTACCTTGTGGTGAATTCACTCTGTTGATGGGTACACCAGAAATCTAATATGATTTCATACTCTGTTTATTAACTGGAAAATGTCCTTTTAAAACCCCCAGTACTGTGTTTGCAAATACTTTCTCTTGCATTGCTCCACTTGTGGTCTCCAGGTAATATTATGAAGTGAAACTTATAATAATATGAGTCCATATTCAATGAGAATCAAATGTGCTAGCTACTATATGCCTGGCACTGTACTGAGTGATATCACATTAAATCCTTACAAGAGCCCAGATTTATCTGCATTTCACAGAGGATATACTGAGATGCAAAGGAGACATAACCTGGCTGAAGCCGCATAGCTGATTGATATGTTAGAGAACCAAGATTTGAACCCAGGATATCAAACCCCTGAGCCCAGCTGCCTCCTGATGTCCTTTATGGACTTACCCCTTAAAGATTTCCCCAAGAAAGAAATATTCACCATCCTGATGTGAATTTGACTGTATTATCCACCCTATACATTTTTGACCTTACCTGGAATTAAGCAGAAGATGTAGCTTAATTGCGTTCTAGGGTTTGGTGGAAAGTAGAAATTGTGAGCAACAAACTTGAGAATCTAGCTGAAGAGATTTCCAAGAAAAAATGTAGAAAGTATGGCCTGTTTTCACCTTGTTGCTTACAGCAAAATGAGAGCAGAAACAGAAAAAATGAGGAAGAACTATGAAACAAAGGACCAGTAGTTGATTTGGAAAATTTTCAACCTATTCAGATAATATGCTCCAGACAATGTGGCCAAGGGTGTGGCTGGACAAATCTTTTCCAGTTCAAGAAAATTTCAATTTCACAATTTATTTTCCAGTCCCAAAAAATTCAACTGCAGGGTATCTGCTTCTGACCTAGATGTAGTATCATGGACTAGATTTATTCTCCTGTCTGATGAAAAACCAAAAACATGGGCAAGATATATTAAATACGTTTTTAACATATATTAAAAGTTATACTTTTGGGAAAAAAAATCGTTTGCGAGGCACTGGACAACAGGCAATGAAGGGCAGTGATCTTTCAGCGATGGGAAACAAATGGGATGAACTCTAAGCTCCCCAGACTTGCTGCTTTGGGAGAGTTTCCAGGCCATGGCTTAAGGTATTTGGAAGGGGAAGAAGGAGGCTGGTAGACTCTGTTAGTTAAGGAAACAAAGCAGAGAGTCCAAGAAGATTAAGGTGGCTAGAATTCACAGGAGAGTACTAGAGAGCTGAAAGCTATGTAGTGTGAAAACTTCAGAGATCTGTAGAAAGTCCCCTTTTAGGACTTAGCTTAGTACTGACTGATGTGTGCATGTAAAGAAACTACTGGAAGCTGGGGAGATAACCACTTGAAAGGATTAGAGTTAACAGTGACTGCTAGTCACACAGGGCTGAAAATAGTGCCCATTCCCATCAGTCAGACAGGAACACCTCAGTACCACAGGGCAGTAGGTACAGCACATAGAAGGGACTTGCCTCCACAATGGAGGTCATCGGCCATTAATTAAGCAAGATCCAATTATATGCTGCTTGCAAGAAATGCACTGCCAATATAAACAGGTTACAAGGGAAAGGATAAAAAAAGACACATTTGTGTACTGGGTTGAATAGTGTCTGTGAAGAATTCATGTCCACCCAGAATCTCGAATATGACCTTATTTGGAAATAGGGTCTTTGGAGATATAATTAGTTAAGATAGGGGCACACTAGATTAGGATGGGCCCTAAATCCAATATGGCTGGTATTCTTATAAGAAGAAAAGAAGAGGCACAGAGGCACAGACAACACACATAAAAGGACAGGTGACAACAGAGGCAGAAACTCTAGAGATGAAGCTGCCAGCCAAGGAATACCAAGGGTTCTCAGCAAACACCAGAAGGTAGGAAGAGGCAAGATGTTATTCCCTGGAATCTTCAGACCAGAGGATGACCCTACCAGCACTTCAGTCTCAAACTTCAAGCTTCTAGAATTGTGAGAGAATAAATTTCTGTTGTTTGAAGGCACCTTGTTTCTGATACAGATGCCCCTTGACCTAGGACAGGGTTCCATCCTGATTAACCCATTCTGAAGTTGAACAATTGTAAGTTGAACCACCATCAGACTGGGACCATCTGTAATTAGTAATGATAGTCTTAGGAAACTAATGTTGATTTTTGTACTGGGAAATGGGGTGCTATTGTGCAAGTACCTAATAATGTGAAAGTGGCTGTGAAATTGGGTAATGGGTAAAGGCTGGAAGAATTTTAAGATACCATGACAGAAGAAGACCAGAATTCCTTGAAGAGATTATTGGTAGAAATACAGGCACTAAAGATGTTTCTGGTGAAGGCTCAGTAAGAAGTGAAGACCATGGTAGAGAAAGCATCTATCATTTTAAAGAATACCTATATCATCATGAACAGATTGTTGGTAGAAATTAGAATATTTCAGGTGCTTCTGGTGAGGTCTCAAAAGAAATATGTTATCAGGCATGAGAGGAAAGGAGATGCTTTTTAGAAAGTGGTAGAAAATGTAGCTGAATTGCCTTCTAGGGTCTAGTGGAAAGTAGAAATTGTAGCAACAAACTTGGGAATTTAGCTGAAGAGATTTCCACGAAAAATGTAGAAAATGTGGGCTGTTTTCTCCTTATTGCTTATGGCAGAATGAGAGAGAAAGGAAAAAAAATATTGAGGGAGTAACTATTAAACAAAGAAGGACAGCACTTGATTTGGAAAATTCTCAACCTATCCAGAAAATATGCTCCAGACAATGTGGCCAAGGGTGTGGCTGGACAAACCTTTGCTGAGGAGATGAGGCCTATGACTCATGGACCCAAGCAACCATCTCAGCAGAGGCCAGCAATAGAGATGGGTCATCCAGGAAGGATCCGTGCAGAATCTTCTTGTGTAATGGTATGGATCTTACAGCAGGCACAGGAGAGCAACAAGCTTTCTGAGAACATTATATCAGCAGAAACACTGACTGCTTGTACTGAAGGGAATAGAGACAGAATGAAATGAAAGAAGGGGGTTGAACTTCTAGGCTTCTACAGGCAGAAAACAGGCTGATAGAACTGCTCAACTACAAACATGTTCTACCTTTCTAGAAAAAGAAAAGAAAGACATCCAGAGGCAGAGGCCAGAAAAGTGGACATAGATGAGAGGCCAATGTGGTCTCTGTAGGTCCAGAAACAGTGACTGGTTCAGTCTTCATGGGCTTAGAGGGTGGATCAAGCCGCAAAGAATATTATCTGGCCCTAAAGATTAATGGAACCTTCTCTGTTGGGTTTCAAACCTACTTTAGACCAGTAACCCCTTATTTCTTCAATTTTCTCCCTTTTAGAATGGGTAAGTCTACTGTATGCCTGACCCACCATTGTATGTTGGAAGCAGATAACTTGTTTTCTAGTATCACAGGTCCACAGACAGACAAGAATTTTCCCACTTTGGATCATACCCAGTGTCTCACCAAACCTAATTTATGTGAATTATATGATGCTATTTGGAACCTTTTGAGCTGATGCTCTTCAGAGGGAGCATGCGTAGGCCAATAGCTTGATTTTGGACTTCTGGCCTCCAGAAATTTGAGAGAATAAATTTATATTGCTTAAGCCACCTATTTTCTGATAATTTCTTGTATCAGTCTTAAGAAACTAATACCCAAATCAAAAGTAAGCTTGAGTGGCTCTATTAGTAGTAGACAAAGTCAATTTCAGAGCAAAGACTATTTCCAGGGATAAAGAGGGTCATCTGATAATCATAAAATGGTCAGTTTATCAGCTAATCAAGAATATATCATCATTCTAAATTATAGTGCCTCTAATAACATATTTTCAAAATACATGAAACAAACACTGATAGGAGAAACAGACAAATCCACAATAGTCAGAGTTTTCAACATTCCTCTTCAATAATTGATAGAACAAATAGACAGGAAATCAGTAAGGATATAAAAGATTTTAACAACCCGTGAAACAATCTGACCTAATTGACATTTATAAAGCATCACACCCAACAACAGAATTCACATTCTTTTTAAGTGCACATAGAACATTTAGCAGAATAGTTCATACCCTGGCCCATAAAACAAGTTTCAATGAATTTAAAAATATTCAAGTGATGGAAGATATGTAAATGATAAAAATATTGAATTATAAATCAGTAGGATGTCTCCAAATATTTGAAGCTAAAATAAAACATTTCTGCATAATGAATGGGTCAAATACATCAAATGGTCATTAGAAAGTATTTTAACTGAATAGATAAAGAAATACAGCACAGCCAAAGAATGCCCCTAAAGCAGTATTGTGGGGGACCTGTTAGCTCTAAACCTCTACGGTTAGAAACAAAAAAAGTCTCAAATCAATTACTTCAGCTTCCACATTAAGAAACTACAAAAAGAAGAGCTAATTAAACACAAAATAAGTGAAAGAAAGGATATAATGAAAGTCAAAGTGGAACAGAAAACAGAAAACCAACAAAGAAAATTGATGAAACTAAATGCTGATTCTTTGAGAAGACTGATAAAATTGCCAAACAGATTTATGGGGTGGGGTGGGGAAAAAAAAGCACAGTTTATGAATATAGAAAATGAAAGAGGTGATATCATTAGAGATTATACAGGCATTAAAAAGATAATCACGGGTATTGTGACAACTTTATGCCAATAGATTTGACAGCCTAGATCAGGGGCGAGCAAGCTTTGTCTGTAGAGGACTAGATAGTAAGTATTTTTGGCTTTTAGGACCACAAATGGTCTATGTCGTGTTTTTTTCTCCCAACCTTTAAAAATGTAAAAAAACATTATTGGCTTACAGACTGTACTAGTCCTTTCTCACACTGCTGTAAAGAAATACCTGAGACTGGGTAATTTAGAAAGAAAAGAGGTTTAATTGGGTCATGGTTCTGCAGGCTGTACAGGAAGCATAGCTGGGGAGGCCCCAGGTAACTTACGGTTATGGTAGAAAGTGACCGGGAAGCTAGAGCAGGAGGAAGAGGAGGTGAGGAGGTGCTACGCACTTTTAAAGAACCAAATCTCACAATAACCCACTCACTATCACGAGAACAGCACTAAAGGGAAATCTGCCCCTGTGATCCACCTCCCACCAGGCTCTACCTCCAACATTGGGGATTACAATTTGATGTGAGATTTGGGTGGGGACACAGACCCAAACCATGTCACGGACTAAGAGCCAACCCGTCTTAAATGAAATAGACAAATTCCTTGTAAGATACAAGTTTTCAGAACTCACTCAACAAAAAATAGATAACCTGACTTTCCATATCTAATAAGAAATTGAATTTTAAATTTTCTCACAAAGGAAACTACAAACCAGAGTATTTCACTGATAAATTCTGCAAATATTTAAAAAAAGAAATGATACCAATTCTACACAAACTCCTCCAGAAAATTAAAAGAGGGAATGCTTTCCAATTCATTCTATGAGATAAGCATCACCCTGTTAGCACAAGCAAAGGCGCTACAAGAAAAGAAAGCTAAAGATCAGTATCCCTGATGAACATAGATGTAAAATTCTAAACAAAAGTTTAGCAAATTGAATCCAACAATTTATAGAAAGTGACATTCATCATAATCATTTGGGGTCTGATTTGTATAACATTCCAAAAGCAATTTATATAATTTATCACATTAATAAGCTAAAGGAGAAAAACCACATAATTATCTCAATAGATGGAGAAAAGGATTTGACAAAACTCTACATTCATTCTTGATAAAAATTCGCAGCAAACTAGGAATAGAAGGGAAAGTTCTCAACCTGAAACTTCCTTAATCTAGTAGCAGAAAATTCCCTGCTGCTATAGCATTTAATAAGGAAAGACTTAGTCTTTTTTCTCCAAGATCAGGAACAAGACAATGAGTCTGCCCTCTCCACTCCCATTCAACATTCTATTGCAGGTTGTAGCCAGCACGGTCAGAAAGAATGCAATATAAAATACGACATAAAAGACACTTACATTGAAAAGAAAGAAATTAAACTGTCTTTCTGCAGACAGCATGATTGTCGATGTAGAAAATTGAAAAAAAAAATCTTAATAAAAAAGCTACTAGAACTAATAAGTTAAGTTTCACAAGTTGGCAAGGTACAAGATATATAAATGGAAGTAAATAGTATTTCTGTATACTGTACCTGTTATTCCTTCAAAAGTATTAAGTATTGGGGGATAAATCTGACAAAAGAGGTGAAAATCTGTACACTGAAAACACAAAACATTGTGGAGAGAAATTAGAGAAGACCTAAATAAATGGACACACTGAATTTATGGGTCAGAAGACTCAATAGTGTTAACACATGAATTCTCCCCAAAAAAGGATCTATAGATTGAATGCAATACCAGTCAACACCCCAAGGACTTTTTGGTAGAATTTTCTGATAAAATTCATGTGGACACAGGACCTAAAATAATCAAATAGCTTTGACAGAGAAGAGCAAAGTTGGGAGGCTAACAGTGTATGATTTCAAGATGTTTTATCAAGTTGCAGTGATCAGGACAGTGTGGTCTTGACACAAAGATCGATTAATCAAGGCAACAGAATAGAAAACCTACATATATCAAGCAAAGAGACCTTACATATCTGGACAACTGATTTCCCACAAAGGTGCAAAGCCAATGAAGTGGGAAAAGAATGAATTTTTCAACATATGACAGTGAACCAATTAGACATCCACATACAAATAAACTTTAATCCTTGCATCACTTTAATATTAACTCAATATGGCCACAGACCTAATATAAGGCTTCACATTATAAAACATTTAGAAGGAAACATTGGAGAAAAATTTTTGTGACTTTGAGTAGGCAAAGAGTTCTTAGATACAGCTCTAAAAGCGTGATTCAACAGCTAGTACACCGGACTTCACTAAAGTTTTTTAAAACTCATTTTATTTGAGAGACATCAATAAGAGAATGAAAAGAGAAGTTACAGACTAGGAGAAAATGTTATTACATTTATATATCCGATGAAGGAATTGTGTCCAGAACATATTAGGTTTGTGCTAAAATAATTGCAGTTTTTGCCTTTACTTTCAATGTATAAAGAATCCTTTCAACTATATGTGTAAGGGTTTTTGCCATTACTTTCAATGTATAAAGAATACTTTCAACTATAAAGAATCCCTGACAATTCAACAATAAGAAAACAAGCAACCCATTTTTTTTGTAATTGGGCAAAAGATTTGAATAGGCGTTTCACCAAAGAAGATACACAAATGTCAAATAAGCACACACAAAGATTCTCAACATCATTAGTTATTAGTAAAATGTAGATTAAATGTACAGTGAGCTACCACTATCCACAGTTTTGAATGACTAAAATTAAAAATACCAAGTCATAATGAGAGCAGAAGTACTAGAATTCTCATATACTCTCACACAGTGCTCGTAGGAATGTAAAATAGTACACTCTCACCTTTGCTTTAGAAAACAGTTTAGCTGTTTCCTAAAAAGTTAAATACACATCTATCATTTGATACAGCTATTCTACTCCTAGATGTTTACTCAAAAGCAAGGAAATAATACAGTTTTGATAGATGTATACATGAATGTTCATAGCAACTCTGTTTGTAAGAGTCAACAAAATGGAAACAACCCATACGTTCCTCAAGAAAAATATCGACACATAAGCCCCATGGTCTACTCATACAATTGAATGCTACTCAGCAATGAAAGGTAATGAGCTATTTATACAGGCAACACCATGCATGAATCCTGTAATAATTGTGCTGAGTAAAAGAAGCCAGGCCAAAAAATGGGTACGTACCATAGGATTCTATTTATACACAATTCCAGGAAATGGAAACTTACAGTGAAGGAAGGCAGATCAGTGATTACTTGGGGACAGGGAAGGGATGGGAGGAAAGGATTACAAAGGGACAGAAGGAAACCTTTGGAGTTGTTAGGTGTGTTTACTATGTTGGTTATGGCAATAGCTTCACGGGTGTAAATTTATGAAATCCTGTACTTTAAGTGGGTGTAGTTGATCATCTGTCAGTTATACCTTAGTAAAGCTCAGGAAAAGAGGGAGGGTGAGGAGGGGAAGAGAGGAAGTGAGGAAGGAAGGAGAGGAAGGGAAGATGGAGAGGAGAGAGAGAGAAAGAAAGGGAGGGAGGAGAGGAAAGAAGAAGAGGAAGCGAATATGGACAGGAGAGAGAGGGAAGAAGGGAGGGAGGGAAAAGAGGTAGGGAGGGAGAAGAGGGAGAGAAGGAGGGAAGAAGGAAGGAAGGGAGGGAGGGAAGATAAGGAGAAGAAGGGAGGGAGAAAGGAGAGGAAAGAGAGGAAGAAAGAAAGGAGAGAATGCGGAAGAAGAGAAATTTCAGCTATCAGAGAACTGGTCTAGGAGCTTAAGTTAGTGAGAGGAAAGTGAGATTTCTTTGGAGCTCCTCAATACCATTTCCTAATCTCAGTAAGACTGGCCCTGACTATGCATATCAGCTAAGTGACATGTTCCACCGGAATATTGGCTCACATTATTCCATTTCCATTTATTTTGTATAATGTCCCTGCGATATCTGTGGGACATGAGGGTTCTACCAGCCCACCATCCCAGAAAAATCTGACCTATCTTCTCCCAGATGTCAGATGAAAACGGTGATGGCTATATACAACTCAGCCACATTTGTCATCTAGGACTGAGTTTTTGTTAGTACACATACCTTCTTACTTTCTACTTACCCCTCACTGTGGAGAATTCTATTAATGATGGAACTTTCCAATAAGTAAACCCAATTGATGAAAATACAAATGTATAAAACAGATAAAGAAGAAATGGATTACATTTCTTACAAAAAGAGTCCAAAAGGGCCACTTGAAGTAAGAAAGCTTCTATAGGGAGTCTAAAGATGAGTCAATGTGTAAACACTGACTGTACGTATTTCAGGAATCTAACTACATGCTATTAGGCCAACCTGACCAAGTGAAATGAGTTTTATAAACTGCCCTTGTTTTCAGAAGGGCCTCCATGGTGCTGAGTATCCACCCTGTACTAAACCCCCATTTCCTGCTGGTGGTGAGTGAAGGGCGTCAGGCATAGTGGAGTGCAGCTGTGCTTAGGAATGATGCAGAGTCACCTGCACAGGGACCTCAGGCTTTTCTGTAGTGGCCCTAGAGGACAGGAGGCCCACATGCAGTCATTGGGGAAGCCAGCTGATCCCCAGGTCATGCATGCCTGAATAGCATAAAAGACTCACTGATGTGGCTGGACCTGGCCCGGCTATGGGTGTGGTGAGTTAAGGGTGTCCCTGGTGCTAGTGCCTGGGATAGGAGGCACCCAGCAGTCTGTGCCAGCCACCTGCCGTCTCCTTTCTACAGAGTCCACCATGGATCACACTGCTGTGTTCCCTTCCAGGACCGTTGCCATCCATGTCCAGACTTAAATGTACCCATGGAATATTTTATTCATCTGTGTCTTTTATTTTTAAACACAAACATCCTTAAACTGAACCATATTATTCTGTGTCTTATTATTTCTGTCAATCAACATGCCTTGTAATTCTATCTATTTTAATTATTTTTGTTTAGAGACAGAGTCCCCTACTGTCACCCAGGCTAGAGTGCAGTGGTGTGATCATAGCTCCCTGAAGCCTGCATCTCCTGGGCTTAAGCAATCCTCTACCTCCCAAGTAGCTGGGACTACCGGCATGTGTCACCATGCCTGGATAATATTTTTATTTTTATTTTTTGTAAAGACAGAGTCTCAATATGTTGCCCGGGCTGGTCATGAACTCCTGGCCTCAAGCCATCCTCCCACCTCAGCCTCCCAAAGTGTTGGGATTATGGGTATGAGCCACTGTGTCCAACCCGCTCTATATTAGAATATAGAAGTCCACCTCATTCTTTCTAACCACTCCCTAGATTGCACACAACATCCATAGCACAGTTTACGTAGCCATGTGCTTATTCGTGGGCATTTAGATTGTTTCTGTTGCAGACATCGCTGTGATTAATGTCCATGCACCTGCCTTTGGTACACTTGGGAAGGGTTTAAACTGAACTTTAACCCCATACTCCTAAGAAATACAGTTTTACCCCCATACCCTTGATAAATACCATTTTACCTCATAACTGCTTTCAAAACTTCTAATATGTATATATACACCTTTGTCATAGAAAGTATCAATTCCTGAGAGGCAGTTGGAAAAACACTTCAGGATCAATAAGTAAAATTGGGGAGTGGGACTGTTTTCTTAGATCCCTGTTTCTCTCATTTCAGCCTTCAGATAAGGATCCACCCAGATTATCATCCTGTTTGGATGTCTCTTGATCATGATTAGCTATGTTTTGTTTTGTTTACTTGTTTTAACTGTTCACATTAGACTTGGACAGGCCTGGGTTCAAACTGATTTGACTTCTCTGAGCCTCAAGTTTCTGTATCTGAAGAATGGACATGACAATTAATAACTAACAGTGTTGTCGACCTATGGAATGTATGTGAAGTGCTAAGCAAAATGATTAAAACATAGTATGTAATAATTGGTGGCTGTTACGGAATAAATGGTAAAGTTTACAAAATAAAGTATATCCAGTAATTTCAGTATTTTGAATATTGAGGGTATTTTTAGTAACAGTTTTTTGTTTTTGGTATATTCGTATCTTTGTCACTCATTATCTTTCCTAGGAATGAAATTACTATTTATTCACTGCCACACAATTACACATACCCATTTTAACTTTATGTTAAATTGCCATTAGAGTTTGGTCTAAGTTTGATAAATTACTAGTAATCTAAAATTTGAGGCTGGGCATGGTGGCTCACGCCCGTAATCCCAGCACTTAGGGAGGCCAACATGGGAGGATCATTTGAGGCCAGGAGTTCGAGACCAGCCTTGCCAACATGGTGAAACCCCATCCCTACTAAAAAAAGAGAAAAAAAGACTTAGCTGGGTGTGGTGGCATGCACCTGTAGGCCCAGCTATTGGGGCGCCTGAGGCAGGAGAATTGCTTCAACTCAAGAGGCGGAAGTTGCAGTGAGCTCAGATGGTGCCGCTGTACTCCAGCCTGGGCAATAGAGCCAGACTGTCTCAAAAAAAAGATGAAAGCTGTAAAAGATCTTAAAAGATGATCTGTCCCAACTCCTCATTCCCAACATGCGTAGGCTGTCTCACCATTTATTTCCCAGGTCTGCTAATTCAACAGGATACATGGTGAAAATATTCTTAATTTCCAGAGTTGTACTACCTAATTTTCTTCTATCTTCAAAGTCGTTCAGGTGATAAAATTTTTAATTATCCCCAACATAACTGGGAAAGACCTGAAAAAAAGCCGTCTTTGCTAATGCAGTGTGTTCAATTTACCCAGCACTTTGCACCAGCCACTCACTGTCCTAAGTGTTCATGATGGAGATGTTACAAAAGCACCCAAGCTGCTGCCCTCGTGGAATCTACAGTCCGGCACAGGAGACAAGCAGGAATGAAGTAGCATTGAGTCCGAATCTAGATTATGAGAAGGTAGCGTTTCACTAGTCCTAAGTAAGCTGATATTGACCATGTGCTCCATAAATTACTAAACTGAGAAGCAGACCTGTCACAATCCAGGGACTTCTTAGTTTTGATGCTATAAAAATATACAGTAAATAAACAAAGAGGGGAGAGTGTTTTGTAATAGGCAAAGCAGAGAACATACCAGAACATACCTTTCTTTTTCCTTTTTTTTTTTTTTTTTTTTTTTTTTTGAGATGGAGTCTCGCTCTGTCGTCAGGCTGGAGTGCAGTGGCGCAATCTCGGCTCACTGCAACCTCCGCCTCCCGGGTTCAGGTGATTCTCCTGCCTCAGCCTTCTGAGTAGCTGGGACTACAGGCACATGACACCATACCCAGCTAATTTTTGTATTTTTAGTAGAGATGGGATTTCACCATGTTGGCCAGGATAGTCTAGATTTCTTGACCTTGTGATCCACCCTCCTCAGCCTCCCAAAGTGCTGGGATTACAGGCGTGAGCCACGAGAACATATCTTTCTAACATAAGAAATCTTTTCCCAAAATCTTGATCAAGAAAACATACTCTACAAATATAGCATTTCCTTTTTGTTCAAAGACACACATACACACACACACACACACACACACACACACACACGCATGCATGCACACACATAACTAGAAGGGAAAAAATTCATACAGCTTGCAGCAGGCCCTAGAGATTTAAATACCGAAACCTTTAATTTGTACCGATAATTCATATACAGCTATATGGGGTGAAAAAGGTTAATGATGGAATTTTTTTAAGTATGTTTCATTGACTATAAATGGCAGATTTGACAGTTAAAATGAAAATTGTTCCAGAAGAAACTTTAGTCAAACTAATTATTTGAGACGTTATAAGGATGTATAATTATATTCTTCACCTTTTAAAAAAAGTTTTATTACAAATGTGCTTTTAAAGAACAAGTAGAGAAATAAAAGCTGTAATTGTTCTTAATTATAGCTAACTGTAATTGCACTCAATTGCAATATGCTGAATATCACCCATGGCTAAAGAAATCCTGGCATGCAGGCAGTGCACCCACACTCATGAGATGAGGTATCGTTTTATGAATATTCTGTTATCTATAATTTAGGTCTTTTACTGTTGATTCCACTTCTGTTGGTTTTATTTTAATTTTTTTAGTGATTATAGAGATATAATTGTCATCTGTGAATGTATTGAAGGTTGTAAATTTCATCTGGGGTTGGTTCAAAATTCCCATTGCTACAGAGAAAAGATATATTGGAGATTGTTAAAATGAGAGATTTGGACATGACCCCATCATGGTTGAATACACTGAATACCCAGATTTGCATTTTCAGAGGTAAGGATGAATACCACATTTAATTTGCCCAGCATGGTCCAAGAAGCAACCTGGAAAATTTGAAGGGTCTAAAATAGCATGAGCTACCCCTCTGCAGAAAGCTCTCAGAGTAGTGTTACTTCAAATGGGTAAAATGCCCCATGAATGGAAAAATGTTCGTCTCGCTCTCTCTCCTTTATGCTCAGGACTCAAATCAAGTTCTGTTTCTGCCCATACTGCTGCTGCCCAGCCTGCCCATACAGTCAGAGGGTGGATGTTTGGCTCTGGAGTTGCCTTCTGGCCCTCAGGGAACCTCACTTTGCTACTTTGCAAAATGAGGACTGATAACACTACCCTGATTCTTGTCAAAGACTGTATGAGGGGATATTTTTAAACATAAATAAATACACTGTTGGAGAAAGGAAATAGGTTCTTTAGCTTCAGGAGAAAGAAGCATTTTATTATGTGTTTATAGCCATTGTTCAGAAAATTAAAAAATAAAAACCAACATTAACAACAACAACAAAAAGATTCTTTCAAATCATATCAGAACAACCTTTATTTCTTTGCTATTTCCATAAGTGGCTGCTAAGAGTTTTCAACCTCATAGCCAGAGACAGCTTTGATGCAATTGCGGGTACTTTTTTTTTTTTTTGAGATGGAGTCTCGCTCTGTCACCCAGGCTGGAGTGCAGTGGCGCCATCTTGGCTCACTTCACCCTCCACCTCCCGGATTCGGTTGATTCTCCTGCCTCAGCCTCCCAAAGTGCTACAATTACAGGCAAGAACCACCATGCCTCGCCACTGGTGCATTTTTTAAAGAGAAAAATAATGCATTTAACTGAGGGGAGCCCCATGTTCTGACTGCAGGTTGGAGGTAGGCCCAGGGAGAGGGAGGTCCTCTGAGGGGCTGTGCTTTTGACCAAGGTCACTGCAGCCACACTGCTCCCTAAATGGGAGCAAATCTGTTCCTTACTTCAGGGTATCTGGGGGAGGCAAGAGAGGCTGTGTCATTAGAAATGGCTTGTGTCCCTCAAAGTCTTCATAGTACCTGGTAGGAGGAAATAATGTGGCCCCTACTTCATCACAGGCAGCAGAAATCCAGGGGCTAGGGTAGCTTATCTCTTCATCGTATCCATCAAACCACTTCATCCTGGATGGAGTCTTTCTGTGGCTATCAGAGAGCTGCTTGTTCTTCTCCCTGGTTTCTCTCTCCACCAGAACCTCCCGTGTTCCTTCTGCCCTGGTAGCTCTCACACAGACTCCTCTTTGAAGGCCGTGGCTTTGGCATTTTCCATTCTCAGAAACAGAAGGAGTATCTCTGAGACAAAAATCTTCTTCCTCTTGTCCATGTTATCTCCTTTTTCAGTCACCAATATTGGCATTGGCTGTTAGGTGAATGAAGTCCCCTGATATTTGTTTCAGCAAAAACTCCCTTTCTTCCCTCCCCAAAAGGGATGAGGTAGATAAAATCTCCTCCCATGACTTATCATTATGTATTCATTTGTGTAAGTATTTGTGGCCGTGTTTTCCCCAGGAGACAGACAGCCTCATGAAAGAGGGGGCTCGTGTTTATAAAGTTTCCTGTCTGATTTCCAGCATGTAGAGATGGACACACAGTAGGAGGTACAGAAATGTGTGTTGAACAAATGAATAAATGCTAATGAATTCAATACCAATACTTGTTGGTTGATGGATTAGGCCATTAGTCAAACATCACAATTCAGGCTGGTATTTGCAGATCCCTCTTTGATCCAGAAATTATCAAGAGTAGAGAAGATTTTCTCTAATTAAGGGGACTTATTAGTGATATTATGCCCCTGGGAACTAATAGAAAAAAATTAGGCATTATTGTAAAATAGGCATCCTTTTAAACAAACTTATATAAAATTTTTACTTTTGATTAATAATTATTTTGGTGTGTTTTTCCTTAAGAAGCCATGTATGAATTGCAGTGCAGTTTAGAGCATGATAATTCAGCAATATTAACTGCAGAGTTCTTTAATAAACTGATCTTCTCCCACTTGTACAAGCATAGGACTTGAAAAAAATACACTTTTTTTGGTTTGTTTTGGAGAGGTATCATTTTGTTCACAAAGCTTTAAAGAAACACAGGCCAGTGCAGTGGTTCATGCCTGTAATCCCAACACTTTGAGAGGCCAAGGTGGGCAGATAATTTGAGTTCATGCGTTTGAGACCAGCCTGGCCAACATAGTGAAAGCCCGTCTCCACTAAAAAATACAAAAATTAGCCAGGCATGGTGGCATGCATTTGTAATCTCAGCTAGCTTCCTGGGAGGCCAAGGCAAGCGAATTGCTTGAACGCGGGAGGCAGAGGTTGTAGTGAGCTGAGATCGCACCACTGCACTCTAGCCTGGGCTACAGAGTGAGAATCTGTCTCAAAAAAAAAAAAGAAAAAGAAACACAAGTATATATCTCACATGGGCATTGTCTGCTTTTTTGATTTTTGCTTTGACTTTTGCTTTTCATTTCTGGGAGTACAAGTTGGTAAATGAAACTTCATGTGACATTTCTAGGCTCTGAGACTGTCTTCAAGAGCTGGTTACATTTGCAACTGCTAAAGTCTGAATGAGTGACTTTCAATGAGCAGGAATTGTTACTAACAGCCAAGTCAGTGGCTCACGTTATTTAACTGTGGTAGAATTACAGAGCATAAAGTGTACGATGATTAACATGCAAACCCAAGCCTGCATGGGGAACATCCTCATAATGCTACTAGGAGTGTCCAAGACAGGCCTCCTCTTCTTGGGTGGATTTCTAAGCTGTGTCTGAAGAGCACATTTCTGAAAGAAAAGCAAACAGAAGCCCTTCACGCTATCTCGAAATGATGGAAGGGACACCAGTGCCATGTGCACACTGGCTTCCCTTGCAGACGCCAGCCAGGACCAGATGGGCTCCTCTGCGGAGGTGATTAAGAGAAACCTTTGGCAGTTTGATTTTCAAGGCATTTGAGCACAAGGGCAGGGACAAAGGCACACACTTGTGGCTCTTTTATAGAAAGAATACTAAAATAATACGAGTAAATTGTGAGCCACATAAAATCATAGCAAGGACTCTGAACAGGACTCCCCAAGGGAAAATGAAAGATGATCAGGAAGAGGCTGTATGTGTCAGTGATTAGATTCAATGAATCTCAACTGCAGCGATGCCTCTGACAACTCAGACTGCAGACCTGCCTACTATCAGACGGAAGTGGCTTGTTCCGAGCACCGCGCAGTGCATTCCTGAGTGTTGACTAAGGGATTTGTGCGTGGAAGACCGGTTTCCCCAGGGCAGCGCCTCTCCGCAAGCCTGGCCCTGGGGCCTGTCCGGACCTCCAACCAGGCAGTGAAATCCCAAAAGTGTATGGAGTGATTTAAAGCGAAACTCCGCCTCCTGGACTTTATCATGGAACTGAGAGGTAGAGAAAGGTTCGTTCCTATGAACACAGGCTAGGCAGAAGGAACTTAGAGGAGCGCTCTTGGGAAGCTGTTCTGAAAGCAGAACCACATCTGCGAATGTAGCTGGCTCATATTGCAATCATTTCCACCCAGGAGTAGATCTGAGAGGCTGGCCTCTGTAGTGATGTAAAGTATCTCTTGTCGAACCCTAAGGTTTTCTAAGTGATGTGGTGAGCCTGTTTAAGGCATTTTGAATGTACAAACATGGGATGCCCATATTTTCTCTTAAATTACAACAATAGCTAGTATCACCTGCCTCATACAGCAGGTACCCCATAAATCTTAAGAAGAAGAAAGAAATAGAGTAGTGCAAAAGAAAGCAATGAGCATAAGAAAGGGAGGTGGGGATGGAAGCAGTTGCATGTAATACAATCACGTATTCACAGAGTCACCTCATCAGAGAGGTCTTCCAGGACCACCCTGTATAAAATTACAGCCTCTACCACCCCTGCTTTTACTTTCTACCCCGCTACCTTGCTTTATCCTTCGTAACATATACTATGTAATGTAGGAATCAATATTCATTTGCCTGTTGGTTTTTGTCTGTCTCCCACTTCTAGAATGTGAAGTTCCTAACAATGGGGCTTTTTTTTTTTTTTTTTTTTTTTTTGAGATTCCCTGTTGCCAGGCTGGAGTGCGGTGGCATGATATCAGCTCACTGCAACCTCTACCTCCTGGGTTCAAGCGATTCTCCTGCTTCAGCCTCCCAAGTAGCTGGGACTACAGGTGTGCACCACCATGTCGAGCTAATTTTTGTATTTTTAGTAGAGATGGGGTTTCACCATATTGGCCAGGAGGGTCTCGATCTCTTGACCTCGTGATCTGCCTGCCTCGGCCTCCCAAAGTGCTGGGATTATAGGCGTGCACCACTGCACCTGGCCAATGGGGCTTTTTTTTATTGCTGTGGTTCATTTGCTATAGCAGAAGCCAGAAGGGGTGCACGAGTATATGGCATAGATAATGTATCTGTGGCTTATGCATACTCCTCTGTTGTTCACATCCTAATGAACATGGGCTCCAGAGCCAGGATGCTTAGGCTGTGTTCAAATCCTGACTCTATCTGTCATTGCCTGCGTGGCCTTGGGAAGTTACATAACATTTTTGTCTCATTTTTCTCGTCCTAACCATGGTTTAGTGACAATAACTACTTCATGAGGCTTTTATAAGGATTAAGTGAGTGGATGCCTGTAAATGGCCTGGAATAGTGGCTTGTGTTAAAGAAGATTCTGGTTAGTGTGAACAGTTACATGAATGTGTGCAATTGTAGATGTCGCCATGTAAGAATAATTACTTGTGTTTGTATACAGATACACACACACACACACATTTTGATGTTTTAATCATGTGAGTGAAAATCGAGAAGGAATAAAAGTAGGAGAGAAGACATAAAGGCCAAAAAGCATGAAAACAGCGATGAATGACAGGAGGGAAAATCAGAGTGAGGGGAAAGAACAGTGTCTTTAGATTTTGTTTAACAGAGAAGAAACTTTCATCTCTAAGGTGTTTGGCATTTTCCAGTGCTCAGGTTTACCACACAAGAAAAAAATTAACTGTCCTGAATTAATATATGCCTTTGTAATGATATCTTTTTTTTTGGAGATGGAGTCTCGCTCTTTTTGCCCAGGCTGGAGAGCAGTGGCGCGATCTTGGCTCACTGCAACCTCTGCCTCCCAGGTTCAAGCGATTCTCCTGCCTCAGCCCCCCAAATGGCTGGGATTACAGGCATGCACCACTACATCCAGCTAATTTTTGTATTTTTGGTAGAGATGGGTTTTTCACCGTGTTGGCCAGGCTGGTCTCAAACTCCTGACCTCAGGTGATCCACCAGCCTCAGGCTACCAAAGTGTTGTGATTACAGGTGTGAGCCACTGCACCCAGCCTGTAATGATGTCTTTAAGCTAAGTTCTTGTTTATGTTTTATTTGAAAATGAATCCAAATTAAAAATGCCCACTGTTTGCCTCAAGCTGACAAAAGAGAGAAAGAGAGAAGGAGAGAAAGAGGGAGATAAAGAGAGAAAGAGAGGGAGGGAGGGAGGGGAGGAAGGAGGGAGGTAGGGAGGGAAGGAAGGAAGGGAGGGAGGGAGGCTGGAAGGAAAAAGGGAAGGGGAAGGGAGAGGAGGGGAAAAATCTGCTTGGTTGTAATACTTTCACTCTTAATTACAATAAAGAAAACCTCACACCTACAACTAGAACATTAAATCGTTTGTAGGACAGACAATAAAAATAAAATCTATTTTACCTTTTTTTTTTTAAAAAAAAAGGTCTCTGTACTTTTGGGGGAAAAAATTAAAGATACCATTGGAGAAAAACATTCCAGGTCTTAAAAATATTTATCTTGCTGACACACAATTAGCATGGGGGCTCATGTCTTCTGTTTTACAGTTGTCAGCTAATTTTGGAAACTGGCAGCTGCACAGAAATAGATGGTGTGCTCTTGCTTCAACACTTCCTAAAAAAAGAACTGTTCGCATAGTTCAGGAACGGGGAAGGACAGGAGATGACGAGGGAATGTTACTGCAGACAGCTGATAAAAGCTGGCATCACGCTATGCACTGATGAATACTCTACATATTTAAAATTAAACGATTTTTTTAAGGAATGCTAAATAATCTACCGAAACTGTGTCAGACACAGGGGACACTTGTCTGCTATCTTTTCTGGGAATTTTTCCCTTCAATAAAACTCAATTTATGCTGCAACTTCAAATTTGCGGAGAGCTTTCCTGTTGGTTCAGGCTGATGATCACACCAACAATGGTGTGGTGTTACTTTGACATCTGGGACACAGAGACCCTGAAGGGGTAAAACGACTTGCCCAAGGATACACAACTTATCAAAACCAGCACCTCCCATCACCTCAGCAGAACAGTCTGCTGAGACAGTTCTTTTCCTCTGAACATATAATTGCACTTTGTAGTTTTTTGCATCCTTGTTTTCATTCAATTTTTAGTGATCTGGGCCAGGCGTGATGGCTCACACCTCTCATCCCAGCACTTTGGGAGGCTGAGGTGGGTGGATCACCTCAGGTCAAGAGTTGGAGACCAGCCTGACCAACATGGTGAAACCGCGTCTCTACGAAAAAATACAAAAAAAAATTAGCAGAGTGTGGTGGCACATGCCTGTAATCCCAGCTACTCGGGAGACTGAGGCAAGAGAAATGCTTGATCCCAGGAGGCGGAGGTTGCAGTGAGCCAAGATCACGCCATTACACTCCAGCCTGGGTGACAGGGTGAAGCTTCCTTTAAAAAATAAATAAATCAATAAAAGACTTTTTCGTGTTCTGCTTTTCACTTGAAATCAGATTATCTTCATAATGATCACTAAGGAAAGGAAATTAGTACAATGAAACTCCAAATACTGCTATAACTGTATCAGGCATTTTTAAAAAATGAACTTAAGAGAGTAGAATTACCAGCCAGTAGAAATGACTATTACACTCATATTTATTGAGTGTTTGGTGTGTGCTAGGCACTGAGTATTCAAAATTGTATATGAGATGTGATCTTTGACTTAGAGTTGCCTTTTTTGTTGTTGTTTTTGACATAAGATCTTGCTCTGTCACCCAGGCTGGAGAGCAGTAGAAGGAACATAGCTCACTGCAACCTTGAGCCCCTGGGCTGAAGCACTTCTCCCACCTCAGCCTCCAACGTAGCTAAGATTATAGGTGCATGTTACCATGCCCACCTCATCTGTTTTGTTTTTTGTTTGTTTGTTTGTTTGTAGGAATGGGGTCTTGTTGTGTGGCCTAGACTGGTTTTGTACTCCTGGCTTCAAGAGATCCTCCTACCTCAGCCTCCCAAAGTGCTGGGATTATAGGTGTAAGCCACAGCACCCGGCCCTTAGGGGAGTTTTCAATAGTAGAAAAATGAAACGTATTCATTACTTGGTACCTTATACAGTTTCTTTCACTGGAATGTAAACACTTGGCAAGAAGGATCAGGATCTAACTTCATCTTAGTGCCTCTCAAAACATCCAGCATTGCCTGGGCTGAACGTAGATTAAGTGCAAATGAATATGTTGCATGAATAAACATTAGTCAGCAAATAAAGATGATTTACACTTAGGAAGCAATGCTAATAATGGACATTGTGCCTGTAAAAGTTCAATGAAAAATGCATGGTCTTTACGTCACCTGCTTTAAATCCCCTCAACTGACTTATGACAGAGCATAATCTAGAAGAAGCATGGGATATTCTGCTCAATTTATTTCACTCAAGGGTTTCTTTACAAAAGGTATAAATTCATGAAAACATGTGACTAATTCAGATGACTGTTTAACAGTAGTAAACAGATAAAAACAAATAAACGGTCCCCTGAAAAGCTCCAGTGTTTGTCGATTTGCTGATCTAAAGAATGGTGACTGGATGACGAGTCCTAGCTACATTACTGCAGACAAATACGGTGGGGTTTTTTCTTTGTTTTGTCTTGTTAACTCTTGGAGCTACATGCGCCAATGAAGTCATCAGGTTTTCAGTAATCACGGACATCAAGTAGTATCTGTAACTCTCATGTAAGTTTTTAGCACATGACTGTGTAAAGCATGGTTTTCTCCTGCTGGAACTTAATACGTGATGAACATGACTTTCCCCTTGCGTCTGTCTTTTGCTTTCAAGGTAGGGCCAACACCTTTGTCTCTGAATGTGTGCTTCACTGAATAAAGTTCTGCGTTGTCTTTTGTGCATGAATCCACCCATACTCCACTATTTGGAATTTCTTTTTGTTGTTGTTGTTGTTGTTTAGAGACACAGTTTTGCTCAGTTGCCCAGAGTGGAGTGCAGTGGCACGATCACTGCTTACTGCAACCTCTGCCTCCCCGGTTCAAGCAATTCTCCTACCTCAGCCTCCCAAATAGCTGGGATTACAGGCGCCTGCCACCACACCTGGCTAATTTTTGTATTTTTAGTAGAGATGGGATTTGACCATACTGGTCAGGCTGGTCTTGGACTCCTGGCCGCAAGTGATCCACCTGCCTCGGCCTCCCAAAGTGCTGGGATTATAGTCATGAGCCACTGCACCCGGACTGGAGTTTCCTTCTTTTTTTTTTTTTTTTAAAGGAAAAAGAACTTCGAGACATTTGTATCTAATTCAACATTAGTTTTTCTTAAGTGACTTGTCATGTTTTATCTTTTCAAAGTTTCCAACTTAGTTTTTACGGAAACAAGAATTTTTCCACACTTGTATTTCATCAATTTTACATCATGCTTAATTAAATTTAAAAATTACAGTGATTACCAGTACCATAAGCGGGTTGGGGAACGAACACAACATACTCTTGCTAAGCGTGGAGACTTAAGCAGCTGGAGCCAAAGCAAAGCAGGTGCTCTTAGGAGGCTTCAGCCTGTGTGTTTTCCTATGCAAGTAAAGGACGTTGGTCAATCAAGCAAGCTTTTGAAACAGAGGTCAATTGTGGACATTTCTATTGTAGTGGATTGTTGTTTTGTTTTGTTTTGTTTTTAAGAGAGAATGTCCCTCTGTTGCCCAGATGGAGTGGAGTGGTGTGGCACAATCATGACTCACTATAGCCTTGACCTCCTGGGCTCAAGCAGTCCTCCCACCTCAGCCTCCCAAGTAGCTAGGTTTACAAGCAGGCACCATGATACCCAGCTAATTTTTAAAATGTTTGGTAGAGACAGGGTCTCACTGTGTTGCCCTGGCTGGTGTCAAACTCCTGGGCTCAAGCCATCCTCCTGCCTCAGCCTCCCAAAGTGCTAGGATCACAGGTGTAAGCCGCTGTGCTTGACCTTACTGCGGTGGTCTCAGTTGATGACAGCTTTGTCACTAGAGGACATTCAGCATCGTCTGAGGACATGTTTGGGAGTTACAATGGGGCGGGTGGGGAGCAGTACTACCAGCATCAGTGGGTAGATGACAGGGGTGCTATTAAACATTTCTCAATGTCCAAGGTAAAGCAATGTCCAAAACAAAAGATTATCTAGCTCAAAATAATGTCAAGGTTGAGAAATGCTGCTCCACTGTGATTTAAATGGATTTATTATAATGTATGAACAACATCGTTTTAAGAGATACCAGGGGACTCATCATATTAAAATATGTATAGTCTGGAAAGCAAAACTAAAAAGTTAAAAGATTAGACTAAGTTGTATCTCAACTCTGTGCTGTTAGTGTTACTATGATCAAGCTGCAAACATAAATCTCACCCTCAAGGTCAATGAGGCCAGAAAAGTTCATTCATTCCTGATAGGATTAATAAATATTTATTGAGCATATATGTTGGTGTCAAATGACAGAAAGATAAAGGGTAAAACAAACATTTAAAAGATACTTCTATTGTAATAAATGTCCTAAGGGAAGGCTAAAGGGAGGGGTGTTTCTTAGCTGGGGTATCCACAATTCCGGATTCTGTTTGGAAAGAAAAATTTTTTTATGTAGACGCTAAATTCTTCAAAGAGATGAACGTGTGTGACCTTTCAGTGGCATAGTGGACAATGTCTTCAACTCTGGTTTTGCTGAAGGAATGAAAACTTTCTCCCCAAAGCCAATTTTTATAGCAATAAAATCTGATTGTTTAATATTATATGATTACTTAGGAAATAATATTTTTATAGAAACTAAACTTACTCATTTTTTAAGGAAGTATGGCTCTGTGGGAACCACCACTTCTCCAAAGTGCCCAGGTATTTTCACAGGGAGGAAATAGGAAGAGCGAGTTCTAACAGCTGGGAGGGTCAGGGAATGTCCTTTGTTGAGAAGGAAGTCCTGTGTTTGAATTGACACAGTAGGAAAAGAAAATGTTCATTTAAAGCTGAGGCTCTTAACCAGGATTGACACATTAGATTCAGGAGGCCGATGAACCACCTACAAGTGTGTACCACAGTGTGTGTGTATGTATATATTGTTATTTTCTCTATATAAGGTGTTTGTATCTTTCATGAGATTCTTAAAGGGGTTATATGACACTAAGGAGATTATACACCATTGTTGCTAAGAATTACACCTTTAATCCCTTGGTCTAAAGTTGAGCCCTTCTCTCCTTTTAAAAGAGATCAACATAAAGCCTCTATCTCCTCCTTCTACTCATTGTTCCCTTCTCTTTCCAAAAATACATTTCTGATTGAAAGACAAGAGATGGGCTGGGTGCAGTGGTTCATATCCCAGCACTTTGGTAGGCTGTCAGATCACTTGAGGTCAGGAGCTCAAGACTAGCCTGGCCAACATGGAGAAACTCCATCTCTACTAAAAATACAAAAGTTAGCTGGACATGGTGGCACACACCTGTAATCTCAGCTACTCAGGAGGCTGAGGCACGAGAATCGCTGGAACCCAGGAGGCAGAGGTTGCAGTGAGCCGAGATCGCGCCAGTGTAATGCAGCCTGGGCAACAGAGAGAGACACTGTCTGGAAAATAAAAAGAGAAAACGAAAGACAAGAGACGGCAATTAGGACAAAGTTAGTTCTGAAATTTGTCCCTGGTCATTTTTATTAATATGCTATAGAGCCTTTCTTTAGTGACTTTTCTTTTGCGCCATTTGAATTACAGTATCTACCTTCAACAGTCCCCAATGGTAGAACTTTATAACAAAGAAATGAAAAACAGCAATTTGCTACTAAAAGAATTCCATTTTGTGCTGTCCATGTTCCTTCATAAGCTTTGGGTGACAGAGGTCAACATGAAGCAACATCCCAAAAGGAATACGTTTCTCAGAGATTCTTGGAGAGAGATCATGGGTGCTTTGTTTAACATGTAAATGTCTACAAGGTGGTTTGGGATTTGTTTCTCCTTCTATTATCCTTTTGGATGTTGTACATTTTTACATTTTAATGTTTTGAACTCAGTTGCATTCAACCACCAGAAAGTAGAGGCAGATACTTTGCACATGTATAAAATTTCCATTGAAAGTAACCATTGGAATGATTAATGGGAATTAACCAGAAATGCAATTAGTCGATTTTAACTTTCTAACCACCTGCATGTACAGCATCTTCTTTCTACCTGGTACCATAATACTTATTATGTGATTAAATACATTTTTGTAATTCACCAAAATGAACTGAATCACGCTTAATCTTCTTTTTCTCCTTCCCGCAGAGAGACGGCTACAGAGTTAGCTGGGAGTCTACCAAGGTGAGCACGCTGGCTTTGCTTATTCTATGCCTGATTTCTTATAGCCACAAAGAGAAGTACTGTGCCATGTCCTCTGTAAGAGGTCTTCTCATTTTGTCTTCCTTGTGTCAGATTTTGATACCTCATACATCACTATGCAAATGCCAAAAATTATGCATGAGTCACGAATACATGATGTAACCAAGAAGTAATGAGGCTTATGTTCATAAATGACTTAGAGAGATTATTCACATTCCTTTGAAGTCGTATGGTATATTTGGAGATGTATATATGAGCTAGATATGCCATAGAAATCATAAACATGCTGCTTCCTTTATTATGCTCACGGGAATTGGCAATCGAAAAACATATTGAATTGGTTTTTTCTTCAATATATTCATTACTGTTACTGTGTTCAGGGACTTAGAGATTTATGAGAGAATCCTGATCTTCCCCTGAAGAGCTCACATCATAGTATTGATGGCATAAGTGCGGTGGAATTCTCATTGTCATCGAAATAAATACTTAGTAATATTATATCATAGAAAGAAATTAATATGTAATTGATCAATGTGTTTTATATGTAATGTATTAATGTGGTTTATATGTTTTTGTTATTTATGTCAATAATTAAATAAAACATGATTAACAGAATGCAAGCTCTAGATAACTAGCCATCAAGGATGATTACCAGCATTTAATGGAAGGGAGGGAGAAATGGAGAAAAGAAGGAAGGAAGGAGGAAAGAAGGACAGGAGAGGAGATGGAGATAAGACTAGGAAGACAGGAAGAAAGGAAGGAAGAAGGAAGAGAGGAAGGGAAGGAGAGGGGATGGGGGAGGGAAGACTGGGGAGGGAAGAAGAAAGGAAGAAAGGGAGGGAGGGAGAGAGGAAGGGGCAATAATTTAAGAGGTATTTTACTGGGCATTGCATGTATCTAGAATCTCTCCTGAGCACCAAGGATCATGCCTTTGTTTGTTATTGTTGTTGTTGTTGTTGTTATTTTTTGAGACAGAATCTCGCTCTGTCACCCAGGCTGGCGTGCAGTGGTGCAGTCTCAACTCACTGCAACCCCCGCCTCCCAGGTTCAAGCGATTCTCCTGCCTCAGCCTTCTGGGAGGCTGCACCTGGCTAATTTTTGTATTTTTAGTAGAGATGGGGTTTTGCCATGTTGGCCAGGCTGGTCTCATTCCTGACCTCAGGTGATTCACCTGTCTTAGCCTCCCAAAATGCTAGGATTACAGGCATGAACCACTGTGCCCAGCCACGTGTTTCTTTGTTTTTTGTTTGTTTATGTTTGTTTGTTTTAGCTGGAGTCTCCTTCTGTCACCCAGGCTGGAGCACAGTGGCATGATCTCGGCTCACTGCAAATTCCACCGCTGGGTTCAAGCGATTCTCCTGCCTTAGCCTCCTGAATAGCTGGGATTACAGGCGTGCACCACCACGCCTGGCTAATTTTTGTATTTTTAGTAGAGATGGAGTTTCACCATGTTGGCCAGCTGGTCTCGAACTCCTGACCTCAGGTGATCCGCCTGCCTCAGCCTCCCAAAGTGCTGGGATTACAGGTGTGAGCCACTGTGCCCGGCCAGGTCGGATGTTTCTTAAAGAGAGGAGAAACTTACTCATCTACATGCGTAGAAGACATCAGGAGATGGGGGAAGGAGGTGGAGTCCTTGAGAAGACAAGAGGGCATGGGATCCAGGGCACAGACGGGATCAGCCTGAGAGGAGAGCCCAGGCTTCCATCTGAACAAGGATGGAAGCAGGAAAGGGCTGCATGGATTCAGAGCGGTGTGTGGGGCTGGGGCCTCAGGGAGTCTCAGACATTCAGCCTAAGCATGGATGGGATTACAGGCGTGAGCCCCCGCGCCTGTCTCGTGCTTTAGTTTTTGAAGGTACTCGATAATCATGCGTGAATGTATTAATATGTCCTAGGATATTGCCTAGAAACTGTTGGAAGTAGAAATCGAGAGACTCTCAAGAACACGAAAAGCAGAGTGAGCACAGTGTTGTCATGAACGGCACTGGAGAACAGGGGAAAGTACAAATTGTCGCCATCTGTTACCGGAGATAAGCACATTTGGTTGCTTTTTTTATGTAAAGAAAATCTTTGCTTATAGGATCATGATTAATATTGCCAAAAAAACTGTTTACTGTGATCCAAATATTTAAATTACTGTATGTCTTCATTCTTTGGATAACGTCCCAAAGAAACATTTCCATCGTGTGCCAGTTTTCAGGGTTAAAACTGTCCGAGTGTTCTGGTCTGTGTCTCCCTGCCGAGTTTGTTTGTCTTTGTGCTTTCACTCTGGAAAAAGTCCACCCTGAAGACCTGAGTATCCCATCATGTGTGGGGAGAGAGACTGTTGTGTGTCTACCCACGTTTGTGCTGAGGAAGTTAATCCTGAAATAATGGAATGAGGAATGACTTCCAAACTTTTGTAGAGCAGCTAAGGAGTGGACCACCTCTGTGTTGTCAGAAGAGACCCACTCCGTGCTGTAATCACACAGATGAAAATTACTCAGATGTCTGAGAAATCACCGTCAACACCCAGAATTCTATTAAGTAGCGCTGTATTTTGAATACCAAGCAGCAATGCGTTTATTCCCCAGGAACGATCTTTTGTAGCTGGTTTATTACCCAAGGGAGAAGCTGCTCTCTCCTTAAGTTTGGTGGGTGGTATTTTGGTAATGAGCCTACTTATTCTTCTTCAGGAATTTTTGTTATTCTAATGTCGAGTCATGTAGAAAATAAACAACATGCCAACATTCCCATTCTAACTGCAATTTGCAGTCACCGCACTGCCTGGCAATAAAGGAGTGAGAAATATACATCAGTGATTTCGCAATCGTGCTTCTAATATATAGCTTCAGGTATTCTTTTGACTTCTCCAGGGGCAGTTTGAGATGTAGCCATTGATAGGTATTTCCCTTCCCCACATTAACATGAAATAATGCGATTATTTGATGATGAATCCTTCCCTTGCATCCAGATTGTTTCTTTTGCTAGTGTTTGTTTGTTTGTACAGTCTCGTAGAATTCCATCAGTTGTTTCAGCTTTCAGCCTTTTTTCAGATTTCTTCAGCCTGTCACAAGGAAAGTACAAATTAGCCCCGAAATACCTCGGTGCTGTGGAAAACAAGGCACCTGTAGTTATTTTGTGTGTTTGTAGGCTAATGATTAGTGACACTGAGTTTTTTCTGCATTTAGTCATAAAAGTGCGCTTACTCTGTGACGTCTAGGAAAAATGGAAAATTGCAACTCAGGCAACGGCTAACTAGTGATATGTGGCTGGGAAGGAAGACGGTGGCATTTGAGAGCAGTTTTATGGTTTGGTTTTCATTGGCCATGACTGTCTTGAAATGTTCCGAAAGGCCATTTACACTGGTTGCATAAGGGTAGAGTATTTCCACTGTCATTACCTTACATGGTACTAATTTAAAGTACCCTGGCCACTGGTGGATAATATTCTGTGAAAATGTGCACATCCTGTAGCAGTGGATTGCATCTGGGTAGTTAAAAATGCTTTGAAGTCTAAATGAGATATGTGCCCAAGGTGCTTGAACAGGCACTAGGTTTGTTTTTCATTACTAATGATAACCTAAATGTGTTTTTGAATTCTTGCCATTGCTGAAATTAAAGCCTGGTAGTAATAAGTCACCAGAAAAAAATTAGATTATATGAGCAACATGCACTAAGCATTGTAATTATATTATAAATATTAAAACCAATGATCTTGTCAGGATTAAAACAAATATTTAAACTGGCTACATGTACTATTCATGCCGATCTCTTTATCTTGAAGTGTCCCGGAAACGGGATGTATGGAACCATTTCTTGAAATGTGAAAACAATCATTTTCAATCTTATAAATGACTCCTTGCTTTTATTTTTGCTTGTAGCAAAGGACAATTTAGCAATCTGAGCAATTGTTTTCCCCATTACAATCATGTTTTTCAAGATCTGGTTTTTAGGATGAAGGGAGTTGCGTTTCAGTAGATGCGTTTTAATTAAATCATGGTGAAACCCAACTTGTTCAAATGGAATGAGATTTCAATATAAATGCCTATAAAGAGAGAAAATTTTATTTTGGATAGCTGAGTAAATATATAAACAAGGTTTATATCAACAGAGGTTGATATAACAGAGGTTTTACTGTTTTACTGTGAGCTGCTGTTTTTGATAAAAAGGGAGCATTTTAATTCCTTGTTAACAGAGTCCACTGTTATTCAGCATAAACAGTTTAGAAAATGAAGGGATATAACAGACCTTAATAGAAGTATCTTAAGTACTGCAGTAGAGATTCACATGCTGATTCTTATACACAACACCAAAAAGTCAGGATGTTCTCTGAGGACCATGAAGTATTCGTCAATGAAGCTTAAAATAATTCGGAATATAAATCAGATGTCATCTTGTACTAGATTTTAGTATAAACCAGTGAAAGCAGGGGCCAAAAGTTAAAGTAAAGTTATAAAAGAAAAATTTAGACTTTTCCCTTGTATATTAATCCAGTAACTTGATCTCTTTTTTTTGCCTTCTGTGAGGGGGTTAGGAAACAATTCAATCTTAGCAATTGGGGAGCCCCCAATACCTAGAACACTGGCGTATACCATAGGATTATTGTTTGAGAGCCTCTACCAGGAAGACAGAGCTGCCTGGTTTGCATGACTGTCAGAAAAGCCATTATACTGCCGTTTTGTGTGTGAAATTCTGGTCTTAAGTCATAGATCTTTGTTATCTGAAATTTGAGCTAAACAGATTCCGTTTAATGGACGGGCGAGACTTACCTCTCCGGTTGACCATATATTTCTCAGTCATGGATGTGACAGATCAGGGAGCAATAGGCAGAAACAGTGGAAGCAAAGAGAATTCAGATCATCTCTGAGAGCTCACCTTTCTACATGGAGGGCTTTGATAGGTAACAAGACCTCCTATTTCTCACTGTCCTCAGGACACAGTGCCATCTTCTGAAAGACTTTCAGAAATTGGGAGATAAATATGCTGGTACTTCCAGGCCAACCTCTAGAGTCATCTAGAGTCGATGGATGGATATTTCCTGTCTTCTTTATAATCCCTAAGAAATAGCAGCTCTCCCAGCTCTCCTGGGGCCCATGCCTGGCACTGTTCAGTATTGACATAGTTCATCCTCTATCGTTAATTCAACCAAGGTACAGCATGCACTAAGTATATGTCAAGCATGGTTGTAGGCTTAGCATATACTTAGTACGTGCTGTACCTTGGTTGTGGGAGAAAACAGACAGGACACCATCTCTTCTCTGAAGTGGTTCAGTGGCATGAAGAAGGTACCGATCATCCCAGTGCTGTGGGGAAGTGTTTAACCCATAAAGAACTAGGAAAACATCAAAGCAAACAAAAAAACCCAAAGGATTTCAGCAGCGAGATGGGCTAGTTCTGATCAGAGGCAGTAAGGACAGCATTCTGAACCAACCTTCTGAGCAGGACTGGAGTGGGTGGGTCAGAGTGGGTGAGCACAGGCCAGGGGATTGCCCACGGAGTCCCCAGACCTTGCCACCCTCCAAACCCTCTTCTTTCAGATTCACTACGGGGCTCACAATATGAAACAAACCCACTGGCTTAAGTGACTGGTTTCCATACTTTTCACAACCCAACTTTCTCCTTCCAGTGCCCAACCATCACACAGTACCCAGACTCTGCAATCACAGCTGCAGGTGGTGAGGTGTGCTCTCTCTTCCTCCCTGCCCCAGCCCCTACTTCCTCACCTTTTCTAATGCATCTACCACTCATAGTCTGTGCTGCACAAACCTTTCTCTTACAATGTCCTTCTTTATTATTTTTCTCAGGTTGAATCCATTGAAAAGACTCTATAGTTATAGCAGGCTAAAAATGCAGGTTGAGTTTGTAGCTGTGGTTCAAGAGGTCAGAGAAGGCCCAGGGTGAATTCAGAGCCTCATTGGTCTGAGTGTGTCCCCCAGAATTCATGTGCTGAAAGCCTAATCCTCAATGTAACTCTGGGGTGGTGGGAATGAATGGGAGGTGGTGAGGTCATGAGGGTTCTGAATGGGAGGTAGTGAGGTCATGAGGGTTCTGACGTCATGAGCGGATCAATGCCACTGTAAAAAGGGCTTGTGGGGGCAGATTCACTCCCTTTCTCACTCTTCTG
The DNA here is from genome assembly GCF_037993035.2 of Macaca fascicularis. Taxonomy (NCBI): domain Eukaryota; kingdom Metazoa; phylum Chordata; class Mammalia; order Primates; family Cercopithecidae; genus Macaca; species Macaca fascicularis. The sequence goes on from NC_088383.1 coordinate 11,822,677, forward strand.
CCACGTGAGGACCCAATGTTTGTCTTCTCTTGCTCTTCTGCCATCTGCCATGTGAGGACACCGTAAGAAGGCTCACACCAATGTTGATGCTTTGAGCTTGGACTTCCCAGCCTCCAGAACTGTGAGAAATGAATCTGTGTTCTTTGTCAATTACTCAGTCTGTGTGATTCTGTTATAACAGCACAAAATGGACTACAGCCAGCACCCTGGTATACCATCTGCCATCTTCATCATGTTAACAACGTGCACCTCATGCTCACAGCAACTCCAGCCATCACATGGGGACCACGTCCAACTTCTTCCATGGGACTATTTTTTAGGGGAGGAATCCCTTTTCCATGCCTGATCCCTTAGGAAGGGGACATTGGATTTCTGGTATTCTCAGCCTTTGTAATGGAAGGCGTGTTCTGTCAGCAAGGAGAAAGGTAGGAGTCAGGGGAAGGGGAGAATCGACTGTAAGTACTTAAAGAATGGCATCCATGTCAGGTAGGTGCTCTTCTTCTCCATCTGGGTAAACCCAATGGCCATTTAGCTGTGATCTTATTTAGCCCTTCAGCCACATTCAACCTAGGGACGACTTCCTCCTCCATGAAGTGTTCTCTTCATTGTAGAGACACCAAGCCCTCCAGGTTTCCCTCCTCTCTTGCTGGCCATTCTTCATCAGTCTTCTGTTATTCCTTGCCAGCTTGACTGGCCTCTGCAGGTTGAGGTGTCCCAAGGTGCCCTGGGCATTGCTCTGTTCCCCTGTGGGAAGGGAATGGAGAGAGATTTCATCTAGCTCCATGATTTTAAAGATCATCTTTATGCAGATGGTTCTCATTTGTAGATCTCTAGCCCTGACTTCTTCCTTGAGCTTCAAAGCTGAATATCCAGCTGCTAATGTGACTCTCTACTTGGAAGCGTAACCTTAAACTTGATGTGACTGGAAAAGAACTCTTGAACCCTACCTCAGCCCACCTTGTCATCATACACCCAACACTCAAAGGAGAACCTAGGGACATTTAAAAGAAAAAAAAAAAAACACCTTTCCCTGTTTTCAGACTTAGCAGGTAACTTGTTAGCTCAACTTCCAAAATGTATCTTTATTTATTTATTTTTTTTGAAATGGGTCTCACTCTGTTGCCCAGATGAAAGTTCAGTAGCATGATCATAGCACACTGCAGCCTCCAACTCCTGGGCTCAAGTGATCATCCTGCCTCAGACTCCCAAGTAGCTGGGACCACAGGTGCACATCACCACACTGGGCTAATTTTGAACATTTTTTGTGGAGATGGAGTCTTGCTATGTTACCCAAGGTGGTCTCAAACTCCGGGCCTCAAGCAGCTCTCCCACCTTGGCCTCCTAAAATGCTGGGATTACAGGCATGGGGTACCATGCCCAGCCTAAAATTTATCTTCAATTTGTCTACTTTCTCTATCTCTTTCCAAGCCACTGTAAACTCCCACCTGAACTGTTAAATGGCCTTCCAAATGGTCCTTCCCACTTCCTCTTTTGCAATTCATTCTCTACATAGAAGTCCAAATGATCTCTGAAAAGTCATCCATCAAAATATTGTTTTTTTCATAAAATCATGTAAGAGTTTCCTATTGCTTAGAATAAAATCAGCACAATGTACTTTGGTTCCAAGTGTTGCTTTTGTCTACCTCTGCAGCCTCATCGCCTGCTACTTTCTTTCTCATTTACTTTGCTTCTGACACACTGGCCTTTCTCCCCACTTACTTCCACAGAAAGTTCTCCTTTCACCACCCTATTAAGTAACCCCCCAACACACTTCTTGTCATATTTATTGTCATCTGTTTTTATTCGTTGATTTATATATGATCTGTTCCCTTCCCCTTAGCTCCAGAACAATGTTTCCCTTGCCTGTCTGGCTTATTCCTGTATTTGTAGGCCCCTGAACAGAACTGGCAGTCAATAAATGTTTGTTGAATGACTGTATGAGCCCCCATTCCAGAGATAAGAAAACTGACATCTGGTCTGCTAGACTGTGCACGTGTTCTTCCTTCTATTTGGAAGCCCTGTGTTCATCTCTCTGCTCTTTTTCTCCCCTACCAAATTCTCTACCACTTGTTCTTCTAGATCCAGATTTGCAAACTACAGCCTATAGACGAAATCTAAGTGGTGGCCTGTGCTTATAAATGTTGTTTTTTGGAACACAGCCATAATATCTATTTATGTGTTGTCTGTACCATTTTTGTGCTACAACATCACAGTTGAGTGGTTGTGGCAGAGATGGTATAGCCCCCAAACTGAAAATATTTACTGTTTACTTTTATAGAAAGGTTTGCTGACCACTGTTCTAGACACATCCTAGGTTTCTTTGATACCTTCTCTGCCCTGAAGAGTTTTATGTTCCTTCTGTTGGTTCCCAAAGACCCCAGTTTTAGCCCCTATCCTAACATCTGTGTCACCAAATAACATAATTGACTGGAGGACTTTTACACCTTCTCCACTAAGTAGGAAACACACTAAAATCTTATTACTATTCATTGTTAGTCCCCAGTGCCTAGCAGTGCCTGGAACATAGTAGGCACTGAATAAATATTTGCATAAGTGTTTGACCATCTGAATAGATGTTTAAATGAATTAATAAGTGTTTGAGTGGATTAATAAATGTTTGAATCAATGAATAAATGTTTGAATTAGGAAAGGAGGGAGGAAGGATTGAGGAAACCTTCTCCTAAAGAACCAGGGGTAGACAAGATGTATGATTTCTGCCTTCTCTCACCCTTCTCACTCTTCTCACTGCTCCATAGATTTTTGCACGTGGAAAAATTCATCTAATTGGCTGGAAAGTTATTAACCTAAATCCTGTTGTTGCCAAGCTGCACAGAGCTGTTGCTTTCGAGGCCATGTTAACATGGAGGCTAAGAGGTCAGGCTTTGGGCGCAGAAATGCTTGAATCTTGTGTCTGCCATTTCTTAATCATGTGAACTTAAACAAGTTATTATAGTTATTCTCTCTGCCTCAGTTTTTCATTTATAACATTGGAAGAATTATAATACCCATCTCATAGTATCACTGTGTGGAGATAACCCATGTAAAGTATTTAGCTCAATGCCTGCCATACAGCAATCAATACATGGTAGCTGTTATCTCAGTTCACTGAAAGAGAGGATTATGCTAATTATTTTACCAGTGCTTAGGTGTGTTCAAATCTAAGAGAGGATACTGTATTACATTATAAGGAGCAGCCCAGTGAAGTGATGCGGTGCATATGACCTAGAGCCAAACTCCGGCTTGTGTTAAAATCCCAGTTCAGCCACTTACTTGGTCTTTGACCTTGTGCAAGTTTCTTCGCCTCTGTCTGCCTCAGTTTCTTCATCTGTAAAATGGGTAATCATAGGGTCAGCTGTTCCGAGAAGTAAGTGACATGATACATGTAAAGTGCTTAAAACAGTGTTTGCTGTTTATCTTATTATAAGGAAATTAAAGTTACCTGTTAGTTGAAATTTGAGGTGGAGATGAGAGTGCATCAAGCCATCGGGCATATAACCCTGTAATGCAGATTTTAATTATGCAGTGCCTAGATTGTTGCCTTGCTATGAGTTATTGTTGATGATTTAAAAGAGAATACCCAAAGCATTAAATGTAAAAGTCTCCTGACCTTGCTGTAAAACATGAAAATAACAATCGCTTAAAGGAAGTATATATGCAAATACTGCCCACCTATGACGGGCAGTTCCATCACAAATGTGCTGTTCATTAATTCTCCAAATTCTTTATAGATGCGTATAAGAATCCATAGTGAGTGAATTAAATTACACTTGTTTTGTAATATAGTGTTCCGATGTGTAACAGACTATCAAAGGAATGATCTTTACGAGGAAAACTTTAGAATATTGTTAAGTTACTCACTGTGTGACCTATTTAGACTTCTCAGATTCTTCTTGTGGTAGACTGCATAATTAAATTTTAAATGGAACATGATAAAGAAATTATACTGGTGATCTCCAGAGATTCTGATACCCTATTTGGCTCTTTATAAGAGTATAGCAAAGACATACTTTAAAAATTAATAAAGGCCTGCCCTAATTTTTTTTCCTTTTAGATTTTTCTTTATCTGCTCTGTAATTCAAAGCTATGTTGCATGATCCACAAGTGTTTCCTGAAATAAATGATCAAAATAAAAATTCTTAAAAGCACATTTATCCCAATTTGAGAATTCCATTATTTGTGCATGAGAGCTTTTGTGCAGCAGTGGAGCTTCTTTAAGATAAAACCTGCCATTTTCTGGATTTGTCACCATAGAGAATTGGAGATTTATTCATTCTGTTTGTGGAAGCATTCATATCTTCAGAGTTTATAGAGCAAAGGGGTAGAAAATGGTTTCCATGTAAGATACAGTTTTGCAGTTAGAATTCCTCATTTGCTACCTAAAAGTTACTTATCCCTTGGGTGAATAATTTTTTCCCATAACCTTTTGCCATTCATTTTCTTCCGTATTTAAGGGGGCATTTCCAAGATATAATAACATTCTATATTAAATACAATATTCTCATCTTTAATAACTTTTGTAATATAAAGCACACCCATGTTAGTTAAAAAGCCTTTCTTTTTCCTCTAAAAGATTTCAGATTTTGCTGTCCAATGAGCTTTGACAAAAACAAAACAGGCTGGAGAGTTTCTGTGCCTGCCCAAGGTTGATTTGCTTTTTATACCTTCTTAAATATTGGCTTCCACTGACGTTTGGGATTGTCAAGCTACCAAGAACATATAAATTAATAAAATGTATTCGTATGTATACATAGATAGTTTTAAACCTTGTAAACCTTTCTTTTCAGATTAGATTTTGTAAATGTTTCTATTATGTATTTTCCTTTTCCTTCTTTCTGGCAAATACGCAGTTTTCCTTTTGGACTCAAACCACTCAAGCATCCTATATTGTGTTCATTTTTCAAATAAGCAACATTAGACTCACAAAACACTATATAAAACCAAGCTGAGGCAGTGACATGAGCCAACAGAGAAAATAAATTCCCCATTAGACTTGACTATTCATCCTTAAACCTCTGCTTGTCAGGCTGGCTGGGGGTGGGGAGTGTAGCTTTAAGGAATAAAGGCTCCATAAAGGATTCTGAAGAGAAACTCATATTGGAAACATGATTATCTAGTGAGTAAGTGGAAACTCTGTTTACCACCACAGTACAGAATTTGAGACCCTCCCTCACCCAGATCCCAACCTGTGGAACTCAGGCTAGCATCGACATAGTGACACCTGGTGGCCCCTAATTCATCATTGGGCACCACGGCACCCCTTCCAAAGTAAAGAAAATTTATTTCCAAATTAGGCTTTCAAAGTAATAGGTTTCTACATATGGTTTACAAGTTTTTAAAATATACACCTAATTAATAATGTAGATGCTTATGGACAACACAATGAAATCTTAAAATGAATCTCTCGATAATAGCAGTACATTAGTCTTTTCTCATGCTGCTAATAAAGGCATACCCACAACTGAGTAATTTATAAAGAAAAGAGGTTTAATGGACTCACAGTTCCACATGGCTGGGGAGGCCTCACAACTATGGCAGAAGGTGAATGAGAATCAAAGTCACGTCTTACATGGTGGCCAGCAAGAGAACTTGCGCAGGGGAACTGCCCTTTATAAAACCATCACATCTCATGAATCTTATTCACTATCATGAAAACAGCATGGGAAAGGCCTGCCCCCATGATTCAATTACCTTCCACCAGGTCCCTCCCACAATGTGTGGGAGTTCAAGATGAGATTTGAGTGGGGACACAGCCAAAACATATCAGGCAGTATCATTACTAATGACATCTTTGATCAAGGAAATATATGAGGTCCTATGGAGGATGCAAGGTACAATGATCCCTGCCCTTAAGAACCAAAAGATTCTACTAAAAAAAATATCAAACTCATAGAAGCAGAGTAGCATGGGGGCTGGACAAAGGATGCGGTTGGGAGTGGGGAGATGTTGGTCAAATGGTACAGAATTTCACTGGACAGGAGGAATAACTTTGGGAGGTCTATTGCACAGCATGGTGACTATAATTAATGTATATATACTGGAAAATTGCTATGAAGGTAGATTTTAAATGTTCTCATCACACACAAAAAAAAGATCAATATGTGAAGTGATAGATATGTAATTATTTGATTTAAACATTCTACAGTGTATGTATATGAACATCACGACATCACAATGTACCCCATAAATATGGGAAAGTTTTACCTTGTCAATTAAAAATTAAACTAATAAATTAGTTAATTAAATAAAGGAACCAAATGGTTCTAAAAGTAGGAATCAATTTTAGTAGGAGAAAGCATGTTCTTTCTTAGCAAAATGTCTTACACGATAAAGTACATATACATATATATATATGTGTATATATATGTATAAAATACATTAAGTAACATATACTGGACCAAACAATTAAGTGCAAAGAGAGAACATTTTTCATATGGCAATTGAAAGAATATCATTAGAGGGAATATTCCTTCTGCAGCCAGAAAGGTCAAAAATAAAGCAGAGTGCAAGGAACGTAGAGTGTCTTGAGATGGAGACCCAGCCAGCTGGTTTCACCCAGATGGTTTGTTAAGAGAATAATGAAATATGAATTAGAGAAGTAGATAGAAGCCAGATTGCAAAGCTTTAGAATTATAGAAGTGGTTTACTTTTTTAAAAAAAAATTGACCCAAGGCCGGGAGCAGTGGCTCATGCCTATAATCCCAGCACTTTGGGAGGCTGAGGCAGGAGGAATGCTTGAGCCCAGGAATTCAAGATGAGCCTGGGCAACATGGCAAAACCAAGTCTCTATAAAAAAAAACAAAAAGTACAAAAGTTAGCCAGGCACGGTGGCACACAACTGTAGTCCCAGCTACTCAGGAGGCTGAGGTGGGAGGATCGCTTGAGCCTGGGAGGTTGAGGCTGCAGTGAGTCATGATGGCACCACTGCACTCCAGCCTAGGTGACAGATTATAACCGTATATAAAAAAAATTTTGACACATAATAGTTATACATATTTATGTGGTACAGCATGATATTTCTACACCTGAATACATTGTGCAAAAATCAAATCAGGGTATTTAGCATATCTGTCATCTCATACAATTATCATTTCTTTGTTGTGAGAGCATTTAAAATTACCTGTTTTGAAACATATATTATAATTTTATATTTTTATAACCACAGTCACCCTATTATACAATAGAGCAACAGAGCTTAGTATCTAACGGTAACTTTATACCCATTGACCTTCTCTCCCAGTGCCCTCCTCTCATCCCCACCCCACCCCATCCCCTGGTAACCACTATTCTACTCTCTACTTCTATCATACCAACTTCTTTAGATTCCACATATGAGTAAGGTGATACGGTATTTGTCTTTTCTGTGCCTAGCTTATCTCACTTGACATAATGTTCTCCAAGTTCATCCATATTGTTGAAAATGACAGATTTTGACTTTTTTGTGGCCAAAGAGTATTCTATTGTGTATATATGCCACATTTTCTTCATCTGTTTATCTGTGGATGGACGCTTAGGTTGATTCCATATTTTGGCTATTGTGGATAATGGTGCCATACACACGGGAGTACAGATATGTCCTGACATATTGATTTTAATTCATTTGCATGTATACCCAATAGTGGGATTGCTACATCATATGGCAGTTCTATTTTTAGATTTTTGAGGAACTTCCATACTGATTTCCATAATGGCTATGCTAATGTAAATTCCCACAAACAGTGTATAAGGGTTCCCTTTCTCTAGTGAGTGCCAGCATTTCTTATTTTGTGTCTTTTTGATAATTGCCATTTTAATTGGGGTGAGGTGATACCTCATTGTGATTTGCTTTGTTTTGTTTTCAGTACCAGTAGGGGTATTGGAGCAGAGTTAAAAATATAATTCAAAGAGCATGTTAGCAGGGTTAATCTGATGGTAATCTGTACAATCTATCATGGTGGGAAGAGCCAGCAGCTTGTAAACTCCTCGAGGAGTGGCCCCAAGTCTACTGTGCTCACCTTTCTATCCTCAACACCTAGCATAGTGCCTCCAGCACACAATAGGTGTTCAAATATGCATCAGATGAACTCATGAGTAAATGGGAGCTAAGAATCTTTCTGAATGGTGGAAGTGAGGATAACAGGTGCATGAACTAGACTGATCATTGTAGAAACAAAAACGAAATAGTTGATTACAGAAAATATTGGGGAAAACTAATCAATATTATTTGCTTAAACTCAGGCAATGAAGGAGAGAGCGAGCAGTCCACATGATTCTCACGTTTCCAGTTTAGGAATGTCATAGTATCATGAACAAAAACGAGGGATGTCTGGAGGAAGAGGCATTCATTGGAAATGCAGAGCTAGAACGAGGGTTGTTTTGTACTGAGTTTGAGAAGGTGAGGGTTGAAGGGCAGTTATGCACATAGAACTTGATGTTTGGGTGTTTAGTAAGAAAGCATCTTGTACGTTGTTTGCACGGAGGTTCAGTTGAAGCCATTTTGCACACCCTAAAGGGTTTTGCTGTTGTCTTATCCTGGTGACATTCTCTGCTAAATTAGACAAGATGCAAATTTGATAGAGAATCCTTAAGAACAAAAAATGTTACTGCAAAGATAAATGCAATACTCAAAAGGATTTTAATTTCTTCTGGTAATTTCTTGGGAGTAAAAGGAAAAAGGACTTCTCTGGGGTGACTTTGTCATAGACTATGCTTCTCTTTTGACCACCCACTTCAACTGGCATTTTTTGCTGACATTCACTGTGAAAATTTGGTGCGTGACACTGTTAGGGGAGATCTGTTGGCAATAGAATCGTGTACGCTGCTTGTTCTCATCTGGCCTTTCACATCTTGGCCTAGTATTCCTTGGCTTATTTTGTCATGTCTGGAGTTTCATCTTTTCTGGGTTCTTGCCTGAAGCTCTGGCAGATGACAGTGTTCAGCTGAGAAAGTCCTATCCAACTTCAACTTCCATAATGCAAGAATTTATCTTGACTACCAGGGTGAATGGAAATCCAAGATTCATGAGACATTGTAGCTATTCATTTTGTCACCTTTCTTCAGTATGGCCTAAGTATCCTAAATTAGAATTTCCTATAAAAGAGCAGAGATGAGTTTGAGACAGTGCTTTGAGAGAAACTTAGGCACAACAGGTAAGGGAAAATAGGTCATACAGTGGCTGGAAGCTAATATGGTATATCATCCCAAGGGTTGTTGAGCCACAAGGATTTCACATTTTGTTTGTTAATGCGTGTGGCCACTCAAACATCATACAGGGATGCCTGGGAGGTTAACAAAGATATGTTCCCATTTCTAGCAGTAATAAAGAACAATCCTACTTTATAATTGGGAAATGAAATGCTGCAAAAGAAATTAAGCCCTGGAGAGCAAGATGGGGTCACATTGGTTTTTAGGAATTCTCATAATCCAGTGTTTCTGCAAATATTTCTTATGTTCTTCATCCTTTCTCTCTTCCACTCTCTCATAGATTTTTTTCCCTTCTCTGATATGCATGCGCCTTCTAGTTGACTTTTGTAAAGTGGAAAGAAATAATAAGTCCTTGGATCACGCCTGTAATCCCAGCACTTTGGGAGGCCGAGGCAGCTGGATCACCTGAGGTCAGGAGGTCAAGATCAGCCTGGCCAACATGGTGAAACCCCGTCTCTACTAAAAACACACACACACACACAAATTAGCCAGGCGTGGTGGCACACACCTGTAGTCCCAGCTACTCAGGAGGCTGAGGCGAGATAATCGCTTAAACCCAGGAGGCAGAGGTTGCAGTGAACAAGATTGTGCCACTGCACTCCAGCCTGAGTGACAGAGTGAGACTCCATCTCACACAAAAAAAATAAATAAATAAAAGAGAGAGAGAAGAAAGAAACAATAAGTCCTGCAGAGGTTAGAAAGAAGGTAAAGAAATGGTTACTTTCAATGGAGCAATAATCACATTTTGACATAAAGATTGTCCAAGATCACAAAGTAATCTGCATAATTGTGCAAAAATTCTCATGTTATGTGACTGTTCTCCCTGCAGTATATAATCAGCCTATTAGGTTTTTTTTTTTTTAATCTAGAATCCTAGTAGAACCTTAGAGCTCCATGGAACCTGTTTTGCACTATCTCCTTGTTCTACAGCTGAATAGGCTGAAGATTGGACAATGAAAAGCAAGTCCTCATGACCACACTATGTGGGATCACTGGACAAGCTAACATTTGTTGGGTTGGATGGAGTCCAGTTATCATTGTAGGGCCTGTTCTTGGGGGCAGAAGAGTCAGGAACCCTTTTAACTACATTCTGGTTGTCTGTACCTTTTCTTGCCACTTCTTTGGTAACTTGCATCCCCCATTCCTGGGGACAGAATCTTCATTTCTGGTGTTTTCCACCATAACCTTGTTCTGGTGCTGAAACAAGCAAAAGCAAAGTGCTGAAACAAGTGTCGATGCTGGCATATCACAGCGTAGAAAGCTGCTCCTCAAATTTAGGTGGCCCATGGAAGTGACCTGAGGATTGTGTTTAAAGGCATGTTCTGATTCAGCTGGTCTGGGGCGAAACCTGAAATTCTGCATTTCTGACAAGCTCCCACAGGGTTTCTGAGGATTCTGGTCCTCAGACCATCCTTTGAGGAGCAAACAACTACGCAGCCACCAGTCTCATCTTTGAAAGAAGTAACCGACACTTGCCAAGTCTCTCATCCAGAGCTTTAAGAATATAATGCTTAGGCTTTAATTACATCTCAATAAAAATGAATGAATGAATGTGATGGTTTTATTTATTCTGCCTTCTCTCTCTTTCTTTTTCTTTCTTTCTTTCTTTTTTTTTTTTTTTTTTTTTTTTTTTTTTTTTTTTTTTTTTTTGAGACGGAGTATCTCTCTGTTACCCAGGCTGGACTGCAGTGGTGCAGTCTTGGCTCACTGAAACCTCTACCTCCCAAGTTCAAGCAATTCTTTTGCCTCAGCCTCCCAAGTAGCTGGGATTATAGGCAAGTGCTACCATGCCTGGCTGATTTTTATATTTTTAGTAGAGATGGGGTTTCCCATGTTAACCAGGCTGGTCTCAAACCCCTGACCTCAGGTGATCCGCCCACCTTGGCCTCCCAAAGTCCTGGATTACAGGTGTGAGCCACCATGCTTGGCCAATTCTACCTTATTTCTGATTGGCTTCTTCCCATTTGCTTTTTAAGAAGATGCTACAAAGCATTTTGGAAACTGGTACTGCAGGAGTAATTTCTCTTCACACTCTGGATTGCCATAAAACAGCTGTGGAAGCCTGTGGATTGAAAAGAACTTGAGAAAGGTAATATTCTGTTATTGAGCTTAGGATACAGTGTCCTATGAGCTTCGGATATAATATCAATCAAGATCTGACTTTCAATTCTGAGTTTGTGATGAGTAGCTATAATTGACGGAATGAAAGTAGTTTTTGTATTAGAAAGTGTTTATTTTACCAATGTGAAGTGTTATTTGTGTCAAATAATTGAGTTCCTAGATGTTCTCATTCTGTATCAGTGGCTGCAGACAGTGTAAGTCTAGGTAGCATGATAGTGTGTGAATGGATATATAGAGAGAGGAAGAGAAAGAGGGACTATGAATTAACCATAGTTTTGAAATTGATTCCTGGAAACTGACATTTATTGACTGCATGGGTGTTAAAATTGTCCTTGTTTTATTTACCCCATATGAACTGAAAAGTATTAAAGAAGCAAAATTCTTCTCTACTTTTGACTCTATTCGCATTCAGTCTATCCCCTCCACTAAAGTAAACTGAGGTGTCTTAGATATAGAAATCTAATTTGGAATAATTCAAGATAGATAGAGGGGAGATAGGTAATACTGAATATGCATAATTCAATCATAGAAAACTAATCACTTTAGTGAAAAGCCAGCTGTTCTTTGTTTTCTAATGGGCATGTGATGTTGATGAAAAATAGCATTCAAGTAAAGTTTACCAAGTACAATTGGTTTGATTCAAGGTATTATGTTATTTTGCAGTATAGGAAATGTTATTTATATTTAACAAAGAGCTGAACGGAGCAGCCAGTCCAAAGACCAAAATACCAAAGGATTATCTTTAAGTTTAGAGAATGAGAAATGCGAGAGCATTGTATTTTGGGCATCAGATGATAATTATTTCAGAGAATATGCCTGGGTTTTCCATGTCCTTCACATTTCATTTGAATGAGCACTTTATGGATTTTTGTGACGCTGAGGGATATGTTAAAATACCATTGCAAACATGTCGGGCAACTTGGGTTTAGAGGATTCTCAACTTGAATTATTTTAGCATTCTACTATTTGAATTACTTGGGGGAAAACAGGAGTTGATGACAATTTGGAGGTCCTTTTCTTTGTCTCCCAAGTGAGTTTGTAGGTTCACTGAATTTCCCCAAAGAAGATCCTAAGACAAGAATTTGAGTCTAAGGACATGAGGGAGGAGGATGTGAGACAGGAATGGGGGAAGTCAGCAAAGCCTGAGTGTAGGTGGGTTAGTGCCTGGGCAACTCGGGTTTGAGCCCACCGGGGACCCCGTGAAGCATTGTCCCACCGAGGGACGAAGAAGCTGCTGTCTTTTTCCATCTGTCCTGCCTCTTGCTAGTTGAAGTCACCCCAGAGGTGTTTGCTCTTGTGTACGTCTGTCTTTCTCCATGCCTAGGCCAAGCACTCCTGCAGCAGGAAAAGCCCTCTCTGAAAGTCAGAAAGGCTGAGATCCACAGGCTTGGGAAGGGTTCTGCAGGCGACCTTCAGGGCAGGCTGAGGTCATACAGGCAGGGCCCTGACAGTCTCCACCTTATCAGTGTGGCCACTATTGTAACCCCCTCACCTGGGCTGTAGCGCTTGATAATTAGCAAGTTCTTTTGTGGTGGTGGTGGTGGTGGTGGTGGTGGTGGTGATGATGGTGGTGATGGTGGTGGTGGTGGCGGTGGTGGTGGTGGTGGTGGTGGTGGTGATGATGGTGGTGATGGTGGTGGTGGTGGTGATGGTGGTGGTGGTGATGATGGTGGTGATTGTGGTGGTGGTGGTGGTGGTGGTGATGGTGGTGGTGGTGGTGGTGATGGTGGTGATGATGGTGGTGGTGGTGGTGGTGGTGGTGATGGTGGTGGTGGTGGTGGTGATGATGGTGGTGATGATGGTGGTGGTGGTGGTGGTGGTGGTGATGGTGGTGGTGGTGGTGGTGATGATGGTGGTGATGATGGTGGTGGTGGTGGTGGTGGTGGTGATGGTGGTGGTGGTGGTGGTGGTGGTGGTGGTGGTGGTGGTAGTGGTGGTGTTCTTTTTGAGACAGAGTCTCGCCTGTCACCCAGGCTGGAGTGCAGTGGTGTGATCTCGGCTCACTGCAACCTCTCCCTCCCGGGTTCAAGCGATTCTCCTGCCTCAGCCTCCCAAGTAGCTGGGATTACAGGTATGAGCCACCAGGCCTAGCTATTTTTCATATTTTTAGAAGAGTTGGGGTTTCACCATGTTGGCCAGGCTGATCTCAAACTCCTGATTTTAGGTGATCCACCCACCTTGGCCTCCCAAACTGCTGGGATTACAGGTGTGAGCCACCCTACTCAGCTGATAATTAGCAAATTCTTAATAAGTGTTTATTCAATGAAGGGAGGGAGGGAGAAAAATGAATGACTCAAATAGAATCAGAAAAGCCAGCATTGGCAACATGTCAGGCAGCGTCCATAGACAGATCAATAATTAGAGATAGTTTTTGAAAATAGCATTTTACTTCTGATTTAGGTCCCCAACCTAATATCTAAATTTTATGCTTGCCAGATTTATTATGCATGCAGAGGTGGGAAAATAAACAAAAGGGTTGGCATGAGAGAGCACATAGCCCTATATATCAAGTACCTTAACTCTAAAGGGTGGCAATTGGGGGAATTACACTTTTGACATCAATAGTTATACCTGGATTTTTTGTTTTGTTCTGTTCTGTTTGTTTTTTACAAGATTAGCAGTATGTTTATCTTTGATTATTCAAGATAAATCAGTTCCCAGTGTTTTGGGCAGTTCACAGTTCTCAATGAATCATTGAAGAACTGTAGATAATCCCTGCTAAGTCCCACAAAGGCAGCTCACTTGCTCCTTTGTCATGCGGGGAAAGGAGTAGTGTGGACTGAGGAGTGCAGGTTTGAGGTAAGGACGATGTCCAGCATCCAGACAAAAATGAACAAATTGCTTTAGTCACTTGGACATGTACAGGTATCAAGAGGTTCCGTGTCATACAAATGGCTCTGTTTATATTCTACTAACATATTTGAATGAAGTATACAAAATTCAGTAACTCATGGATATTTTAAATGCATGGCACTAAACATAGAAATATCTAGGAATAGCATCGGATTGCTTTCATTTATTATTCTGGTAGTTCTCATTGTGTAGATAGTAGTTGTAACCTGAGAGTGTGCCTGTCTGGCCAAGCATAAATCTCAATGTGTTTGTATGTGAAGTGTATGTATGTGTGGCATGAAGGGTAGGGAGAAGAAGGGTTGCAGAGAGCTGTTCCTTCCAAAAATATGTATATTTTTGGCTTATTTGCTGGTTTTGATCATCTGTAACTTTTGTGGCAATGACGATTTCTACATGATTCAGTGAATGACCCTATAGTACTCATGTAAAACCTCAAAAAGGCCATTTCTCTAGCAAACATCTAAGTATGCCAACTGTGTTAACTTCAGGACTCATAGTCAGGGTGATCTTTTGTATTCTTCACGGGGTCCTGAGTGATGTCGTTCTAGAGAAACAACACCAGAGGGAAAAGGGGCTCACAGAAAAGCAGCATTGAGCATGCAGAAATGGAAAGTATCTGCAAAGGGTTAATAAGTTAGAAATACGTATTCCCTGCAAGAAACAAGAGCAGAGGGAGCTTGGCAATGATTTCTTTCTCTTTTTTTCTGGAGGAGTTAAGAAATGCGCTACGGAGACACCATAGCCAACTTGGACCGAGAGTGCTGGAGTGTTTTCCTGCCCCCAGTGTCTTGATGCCATCCCCCTCTCAAGGCCTCCCATGACCCTGGAACTGGGTGGCAGGCCAGCTACAGAGGAGTGTGGGAATTCAGTCCATAAACCCTTGGTTTCTTCTAGCAGGACTCCCAGCTCCTCTTGACAATTTCCTCATACTGATTTATTGATTTAATTTCTGGTTGGCAATGGTAGTAGTTATAAAGTAAATTTACCCTAGGAAAACAAGATATTTTGGGAATTCACTAATGCTAACACTGCACTTGGATCCTAGAGCCACTTTGCATCTGCCCAAATCAGCTAGAGAAAACAACAGCCAAGTGACACCCAGCAAGCAACAAAGACTTGTTTCTTCCATTTACTCAGTTGGGATGGTAGTAATAGAAGGATATGTGTGTTACTTTCCCCTTAATAGTTAACCTTAGAAATCAAAAGTCGACCAGGCGCAGTGGCTCACACCTACAATCCCAGCCCTTTGGGAGGCCTATGAGGGTGGATCACTTGAGGTCAGGAGTTTGAGACCAGGCTGGCCAACATAGTGAAACTCCCTTTCCTACTAAAAATACAAAAATTGGGAGGCTGAGGTGGGTGGATCACAAGGTCAGGAGGTCGAGACCAACCTGGCTAACACGGTGAAACCCTGTCTCTACTAAAAAATACAAAACATTAGCTGGGTGTGGTGGCGGGCACCTGTAGTCCCAGCTACTCAGGAGGCTGAGGCAGGAGAATGGCCTGAACCCGGGAGGCGGAGCTTGCAGTGAGTGGAGATCGTGCCACTGTACTCCAGCCTGAGCAACAGAGACTCCATCTCAAAAACAAAAAACAAAACAAAACAAAAATTAGCCAGGTGTGGTGGCAGGTGCCAGTAATCCCAGTCACTGGGGAGGCTAGGGCAGAAGGGTTGATTGAACCCAGGAAGTAGAGGTTGTGGTGAGCCACGATCACACCACTTCACTCCAGCCTGGGTGACAGAGTGAGACTCTGTCTCAAAAAAAAAAAAAAAAAAATCAAAAGTCAATAATCTGCATAATGTCATGATCCTTATCATGTATCATGCTTGAATTTGAACAACATAGTTTTCTGTCTTCATTTTGATTTGGGCCTCAGGAAAAAAAAATCTCTTGGATGTGATTCTTTACACTTGGATCATGCGAAAGGGTTAGCTTAGATGCAATATTGGTTATCTGTTTATGTATTAAAATGATTCCAAAAGTTAGCTGCTTGAAACAACAGACATTTGTTATCTCGGTTTCTTGGGGTCAGGAAATTGGGCACAGCTTTGGTGGGCACTTGTGCCTCTCACAAAGCTGCAGTCAAGGGGGCTGCAATCTCATATGAAAACTTGATTGTGGATGGATCTGCTTTCAGGCTCACTTGTATGGTTATTGGAAGGATTCCATTTCTTATGGGCTGTTGGACTGAGGGCCTTAGTCCCTGCCTTTCTGTTGCCTGGAACCACCATCACTTCTTTGCCATGTGGGTCTTTCCATAGGAAAGCTGGCTTCTATTGTAGCAAACAAGAGAGAGAATAAGATCCGGCCACAAGATGGAAGTCACAGTCATTTTACAACCTGGTCTACTGACATGCCATCCCTGTTACTGTACTCTCTTCATTATAAATGAGTCATGAGGTTCAGCCCATACTCAAAGGAGAGATTATCCAAGGACATGAATGCCAAGAGGTAGGGATCACTGGGGACCATTTTAAATGCTTCATACGTAGATTTGATTCTGAAATTGCTATATGATGGAGAGTTATTTTGATGCAATACACGCTATGTTCTAGGACAAATTCTTAATTATTTCTGGTGATGTGGACTAATACCTTGAGAATGAAGACTAAATCATAGGGTCAAGAAAATATGATCAGAGTAACTATTTCTTGATAATTGGAAACTGTCCCATTGTGGTCAAAAACAAACCAGAGTTCAAGCCAAGTGGAAGCTCAGGGCGGGATCCACAAGTATTGAACCATTTTCCAACAAGCTGGGATGCCCATAGAACTGAAGCTTCAGAAACTTATATTTGTACAATGAAATGCACCTGCTGCCTGTTAACCAACTCCTCTTGCTTGTCCTTCCTGTTGTCCTTCCTGGCTATATAAACCATTAACTTTGTCACTGGTGAGGGGACAGATTTGGAGTTTGTCTCCCATCTCTCCAACTGATGTCACCTGAATAAGGTCTTCTTCCTGGCAATACTTGTCTCAGTGATTGGCTTTCTGTGCTGCCAGCGATGAAACCTAGACTGAACCTCTAGCATTTGGTAAGAGTATCCCTATCAAGTTGCTACCTGTGAGGGGCAGAAATCCCACATGGGGCCGAAGGAAGAGTGAGTTAGTTGAGCTCTGAAAGGAAAAAGTCACGTGGACCCAAGAGCTACATACAATGGGAGGAGTAGAAACTCAAGTACATATTTCTTACAAGGACGAGCAGATTAGGATAGGGAATCAGTCTTACGATCTAGGCATGTGCTAGGAAAGATTGAGATGCTCTAGAAGGACTCTGGAGCCTGAGGCAAAACACTGTTCTTGAAGAACTAGCTATATTAGCTACCCAACATTGCTCTTTTCTTTTTTTTTTTTTTTTTTTTTTTTTTTTTTCAGACAGTCTCACTCTGTCACCCAGACTGGAGTGCAGTGGCATGATCTCAGCTCACTGCAACCTCTACTTCCCAGGTTCAAGTGATTCTCCTGCCTCAGCCCCCCGAGCAGCTGGGATTACAGGTGTGCACCACCACGCCTGAGTATTTTTTTGGATTTTTAGTAGAAAAGGGGTTTTGCCACGTTGGCCAGGCTGGTCTCGAACAGCTGACCTCAGGTGAGCCACCTGCCTCGGCCTCCCAAACTGCTGGAATTATAGGCATGAGTCCCTGCACTCAGCCAGATGTTTCTTAAAGAGAGTAGAAACTTACTTATCTAAATGCATAGAAGGCACCAGGAGAGGGGGAAAGGGGGCAGAGTCCCTGAGAAGGCAAGAGGGCATGGGATCCAGGGCACAGAGGGGATCAGCCTGAGAGGAGAGCCCAGGCTTCCATCTGAAGAAGGATGGAAGCAGGAAAGAGGTGTGTGGATTCAGAGCAGTGTGTGGGACTGGGGCCTCAGGGAGTTTTAGACATTCAGCCTAAGAATGGATGGGAGCAGGCCGGGCGCGGTGGCTCAAGCCTGTAATCCCAGCACTTTGGGAGGCCGAGGCGGGTGGATCACAAGGTCAGGAGATCGAGACCATCCTGGCGAACACGGTGAAACCCCGTCTCTACTAAAAATACAAAAAAAAAAAAAACTAGCCGGGCAAGGTGGCGGGCGCCTGTAGTCCCAGCTACTCGGAGGCTGAGGCGGGAGAATGGTGTGAACCTGGGAGGCGGAGCTGGCAGTGAGCCGAGATCGCGCCACTGCACCCCAGCCTGGGCGACACAGCGAGACTCCGTCTCAAAAAAAAAAAAAAAAAAAAAGAATGGATGGGAGCAGTAGATGCTAACCCAGGAGTGGGGACGCTGCCAGGGGACCCAGCATAGAGGCGGGGGGAACAAGGTTATTTGGTGGAGGGGTAAGCTGACAGCATTTCCCTCCTTCGGCCTCATGCAGTAGCCTTGGGCCTCGGCGGATAAGCAGGTCTTAGGTATCATGGGAGGGAGGAAAGCAGGTAACTTGCCCTGAGTACCTGCTCTTGACCAGACCCCAGCATATGTCACCTATAGGCATCACAGCATTTTGTTAGGGAAGTGACAAGCCCTACCTGCGGTCTTCCAGCTTGTAAGACGAAGAGCCAGCTCTGCACCAAGGCCCATCTGATTTCCAGTTTACACCACGCTGTGTGCCTAGGACCGGAGACAAGCCAAGAGCTACCTGGGCCTGACTTAGGTGGGCTTGCCAGCACCGCTTTGAAGGTGAAATCCATGTTTAGCCACCTAGTCAGTATCAGGGAGCCTGGGAATGTCACTGGGGCTCAGTGGAGGCAGCCAGAGCTCCGGGAGTACCTCTCTGGGTGTATTTGAGCAGTGAATGGTGTCACTGGCAGTCACTGGCATGAACCCTGCGGTGCCGTTGATCCCACACACCTAATGTCCTGGAGGAGTCACAGCGAGGGCCCATCAGCAGCCGCTCCAGGATAGAAGCCCCGGGAAAGGGGCTGTTAATGATGTTGACAAATTTCTGGCTGGGCTATTATGGGATGTTAATGCATACCCTCAAACAATATGTTTCCACCTCCCACGTTTTCCCCCTGCTGCTTTGATTGAGAAAACCATAGCGACCGAAAGTGCAAGATTTATACAAATTGTGTAGCAGGGGATTGGGCTGTAGGCAGGGGAGCCCCCTTGGGGAGGCATTTACCTTTTCAAAGTAGAGGGGAACAGGTGCTCTGGAACTGGCACGTAGCTGTGAGAGGGTGGGGATGGCATTCCTGAAGGGAAAGGTTACCCAGATTAACAACACTCCACTGAAAACCATGCCATCCTGGCTCTGTCATTAAAACAGGTGGCTGTCATTATGGCCTCTGGCTCATAATGGGAAGATAATACAGGCTGGGAGAGATTTATATAGGCCCCAGAAAGATGAAATTGCACATCAAGAAGGAAACAAGACATAAAGAGGACCAATTTGGGGAATTTCTCTCCCCACAGGAACGCACGTGATACTCATTAAGGGTGTAGAAATTGTGCCATTCTATCCAGAGGGTTAAATTACCTACAGAGCTTTCATTTATTCGGGTTTTATTTAAGTAGCCTTCGGGGAAGACTCCTTTTTCCCTCTTCGGATGTTTTCCTTCAGTTTAAGAGAGTAGTAAGCATAAAAATGTACTGTATATGATAAAACTTACCCTTTTCTTTCCCTGCAAATAATGTTGGCCTCTCAGTAGACTGTTGGAAATCAAAAGGTAGGGGGATATATGTTCTCTTTTTCTTTTCCTAAAGAGATAAAGTTTTAGGGTTTTTTTTTGTTTTTGTTTTTGTTTTTAATTTAATAAACACTCACGTGGTGACTGCCAGGCACTATTCTAAGCCCCTGACAAATGTTAATGCATTTAATACAATAATACTTCTAAGGTAAGTTATTTTATTGACTCCATTTAGAGAGGAGGTATAGAGAAGTACAAACCCTCTGTACTTACCTAAGTTCATACAACTAGGACCTCATGCACTTGGGGTTGCCACCTATGCAGATTTGCTCCAGAGACTATGTTCTTAGCTGTCACAGTCCTCTGACTATACTGCGTCCGTTTCCATTTTAACAGGCATTTAAATGATCCATTTGTCCCATCTTTGAGTCTCTCTTCTGGCAAGAACACATTTTAAGATCTCTGCCCATGAGGAGTTGTTGCATTAAGGTCGATAAGATGGAAGGATGGCAGCTGTGCTGGAGCAGACAGTGGTGTTTTCCATTGTGCAGGCATCTTTAGAATGTGCAGAGCATGTCACAGGCAGGCCTGGAAGGCTTTGCTGTCCTTGCTGTAGGATCGGAGAAGGCAAGGAAACCTTTCAGTCCGTTAGAAGCACACAGGCTCACTTTCAAACACAAAAGCTCAGCACACACTTACTCTAGCCAGCCCCTTACCTGCTGCAAAAAATCCTACCTTTCCATGCACGGTTGGAAGGACATTTCTCTGGCGATCCTGAGTGCATTTTTTCCTGAAGATTTAGAGCTGATTGGGCACAGATGGGAGGCAGGGTTATTTACCATTTTCCTCACCCTCCCTGTTCACCATTTGACACAAGAAATGAACAGCTCTTTTGCCTTACAAGGCATAGCCAGATTGCTAAGTAATTACCTTGATTTATGAGGGCAGGAATAGAAGGTAGCATGAAACATCATTTGTAACTGGGGATGGTCAGATTACCATTTCCCGAATTTGTCGATTATTTCATGTTGTGTTGAATTCCTAACAAACATACGAAAGAGGGAAATGGTGTCCTATTACCTCTGTGTCCTCAGTGCCTAGAACAGTCCCTGGCTTTCAAGTTTATAGAATCAAGAAATGTATGAGGGAGTGAGCACCTACTGTGTAGTCTCCGCTAGACACCCGAATACCTTCAGCTTTCTGCTTTCAAGGTCATGAGTAGCGTAAGAAGACAAATACACACATCTTCACCACAAAAGAAAAATACGGCATTTGAGGAGAGAGAAAAATGCTTCCAGTTTGGGGCCATAGGAAAGTTTTCATGAAGAGTGTATTGGAGCAAGCCAGCAGAGGAGAGGTGGGACCCTGTAGGAGTTTGAGGCAAGAACGTCCAAGTATGATAGAAAAATCACAAAGAATTGCCCTTGGGGTGTGAGATATGTACAGATCATGCAAGGGAATGAGAAAGCTGGATGTAGGGTTGGACACATTGTATGGGTGCCCACTTAATTCAGAAATTCAAACATTCCAGAGGGTCTGAGCCTTTGTATTTTGCCAGAAACCTGGGCTCATCAGATCACACAGCTGGACAGTGGGCAAGTTCACATGGATGGAGAGATGGATGGAAACCACTTCCATAATACAGCCTGGTCTGCACCTTTTTCACCCATAGTCCTCCAGTTCTGTATTCTTGGTCCTCTATTCAATATCTCAGTACAAACCCTGCTTCCCACCTGACCTCATGCTGCACCTTCTGCAGCCCAGGAGATGCCCTCTGGGAGTTTACATCCAGCCCTTATATGTCTCTCTTAGCCAGGGTAGTAGCAGAAAAATAGCTAGCCTTAGGAGCATGCCCTGTGAGCTAGGCCCAGAGCGCCCTGCCCCGGAAGGAAAGGTTTGGATGGCTTCTAAATTTGGGGGCTGCTGTCCAAGCCACACCCTGTCTTGCGATGACACCTTCTGTGTTGGGCCTAAGACTTGATGTTCTGCTGTTTGATCAAGCTTTATATAAATTTATGGTCTTCAATTTAACCTTTGGCTAAATTGGTTGTTTTCTGGACATTTTAGAAGGATTCGAGAATGTTCAGGAAGCCAAGGCTACATGAAGCCTCCCTAGGGTGGGGGATGCTTCTCTGCATGAAGCTCCATAGCTTCCTTTCTGCACAGTAGTCAGAACCTCTGAGCACTTCCTCTTCATTCTCTACCTATCCACATCCCTAGGACGGGCAGACCCTCCTGCACAGGGGCTGTCACGTTTTTACGTTCTAAATCTTAGGGTCTTTCAAACTCTCCATGGTCCTTCTTAGCATGATCAAACCCCTGTCTGAATTCCTCCGCTGCTGGCATTGGCTGCCTCTGGCTTTCTGCAAAAACGCTTACCTGTCTCTGTACCCATCTAAAAGGTGAGTTTCCTGCTCCTGACTGTGGAGGAGGAGGAGCAACTCCTTCACGTGTTCCAGACACTGCCTAGACCTAGGTTCCCCTAAGTGAACATGCACACACAAACAGCAGGTGACAGCAGTATTTACCCAGAGAGAATTGGAGGAGGTGAGGGGACCATCTCTGAGAGAGAGAAGGGAAATTCAGGGTGAAAATATTTGCATGTGAAGTCTCACTTCATGGAGTTTGAGGGGGTCCTCTATACATGTGTTCCCTCATTCTCCAGGGCCACCTCCTCTCAGCTTTCTCCATCGCATCCCCTTCCCATATTCTCTCTCCTTTCATCCCTGTGCCACTCCCAAAGCCCCTGCACTTTCTAGAGCAATGTATCAGTCCCCAAACCCCACTCATGTCATGTGGATGACACGCCTCTAGGCGATCTCCCCAGGCCTGGCATCACCACTGTGGATAAGAGAGATGGGACATCCAGTGCCATGATGGAGGCCATCATGCCACAGAGGAGGGTGGCAGAAACTTCTCAAGCAGGGATGCATTAAGTTTTGTTTTGTCTTTTAAAAACCTCACCCAAAGGCCAGGCACGGTGGCTCATGCCTGCAATCTCAGCACTTTTGGAGGCTGAGGCAGGTGGATCATTTGGGGCCAGGAGTTCAAGACCAGCCTGGCCAACACAGCAAAACCCCATCTCTACTAAAAATACCAAAACAAACAAACAAAAATTATCCAGGCTTGGTGGCAGGCACCTGTAGTCCCAGCTGCTCGGGAGGCTGAGGCATGAGAACCACTTGAAGCTGCGAGGCAGAAGTTGCATTGAGCCAAGATCACACCACTGCATTCCAACCTGGGTGACAGAGTGAGACTGTCTCAAAACAAAACAAAACACACACACACATACACACACAAGCTCACAAATTCAGACTCACTTTACATGACTTGGATCAGTTTTGACTGAAAACCCTTATTTTGCCTACCTGAGACATTCACATTCTTTTCAGGTTGATGGGGCTTTGCCTTTTTCAATGCTAAAAGGGCACAGCATCCTTTTTCTAACACTTGGTTGCTTGACAGTCTTCTCTGATTACCTTGGCAATGTCTGGGGCCATATATCATCACGCCTCCCTCTCCTGCTTCCTGAGTTTAACCCCTGGCTGCAGGAGGCGAGTTGAGGGTGTGCAGGTTTCCTGGGTTTCTCTACCTTGACCTTGTCTTCTTGAAGAGAGGCAGGAAGTTTGCACTGGGAAAGGGCCAGGGCCTGAACCGTGGTTCTGAGCATTTCTGAATGTTGGAGTTGCTAGAACCCCAGAGGTCATTAGTAAGAAGAACCCAGGCCGGGCGCAGTGGCTCACGCCTGTAATCCCAGCACTTTGGGAGGCCGAGGCAGGTGGATCACGAGGTCAGGAGATCGAGACGAGGGCATCCTGGTTAACACGATGAAACCCCGTCTCTACTAAAAATACAAAAAATTAGCTGGGCTTGGTGGTGGGCACCTGTAGTCCCAGCTACTCGGGAGGCTGAGGCAGAATGACATGAACCCAGGAGGTGGAGCTTGCAGTGAGCCGAGATCACGCCACTGCGCTCCAGCCTGGGCAACAGAGCAAAACTCTGTCAAAAAAATAAAAGAAAAAGAAGAAGAAGAAGAACCCAGTGCAGTATGTGTGTTTGAGGACGGGAGGTGCAGGTGAGTGACTGGCCACTCTCATAGGCTTCTCTCTGTGGTCCCAGCAAGGGCTGGGTCTGAACAAACAAATGGGGCAAAAGGCTCCAAAGAGTCAGGATTTCACATGGGGACCCGGATAAAAACAAAGGAAATGTGTGATGGTCTCATAAACAGTGATAACTGCAGGAAGAAGTGATACCGTTCTTAATGTTCATTTTATTCTGTGTGTGTGAGGGAATACGTATGATTTCTTTAATAGCACCTTACCATGGGACTGCCTCACTCAGGGACGTACAGAAGAATGGCAGAATTGCAAGGATTTCATGAGGGTCACATGAAGAGGGACTCTGGGGACCATGAGTCCCCATTGCTGCTGCCCTCTTTTGGAAATTAGATATCATTTACTTATTTATCATTTTTGCACATCACATTGCAACTTTCCTGATTAAATTGCCTCGGCACAAGTACAAAATATGAAAGTTCAGTTAAAGTGTCTAAGACAGAACAGCAGCGGCTATCAGCGCGTATTAAATACGCCTCTACTGCAAAAAAGTGTGTCATGCGTGGCATCCGGAAATCTAGGCCTGTGCCGAGCCAAAGGAGAATTTCCGTGGAAAACACCTTGGCAGTCAAAGGTGAGAACAGTCAGATTTGAGCATTGTGGTGTGTGTATGTTGCAGTGGTTATTCTCTCATGATAGGATTGTGGTAACTCATGAAAATAGCTCCTGTTCCAATTTCAAATCCCTCTATTTCATGATCTGTTATTTAGCTAGACACTTGGTGTCTACAAAAACCAGCTACCAAAGCCATCAGAACAAATTCTTCAAACCACTGGGAACTCAACTTCAGCACCATCCTCCTTTTTTTTTTTTTTTTTTTCTTTTTAGAGATGGGGTCTCACTCTGTTGCCCAGGTTGGAGGTATGATCATAGTTCTCAACAGCCTTGATCTTTTGGGCTCAAGCCATCTTCCCACCTTGGCTTTCTGAGTAGCTGGGACCATAGGCACACACCACCACACCCAACTATATTTTTGTAGAGAGAGGCTTCTTGCCACGTTGCCCAGGCTAGTCTTGAACTCCTGGACTCAAGTGATCCACCTGCTTCGGCCTCCTGAAGCACTGGGATTACAGTCATGAGTTACTGTACCTGGCCCTTCTCCAACACAAAAAAAAGATTGTTATAGTATCAAATATTCAAGCCCTTCATTGTAAAAAGTTTCTGTTTGGTGAACAGATACCAGCAAAGGGGAAGGGTGATTGAGTGGCTGAGGGTGGCTCCATGCCATTTTACTCCTCCAAGGACACTAGTTTTAAAGGTTGAAAACCACAGCCCTCCCATTTCACTCGGTGTTCAGTCTTTCCACTTCACCTAGTATCTGCCCCTTAGAGCCAGCCCTTGAGTAAAGAGGAAAGAAAAAGGTTCATGCTTTTCCATTTAAATCAAACTCTACTCTCCTAGAAAGACAGGAGAAGAAATAAAGAGATTCCTTGGGTTCTATCCACCTACCCAACCCAGGCCCAGCCTTTCTCCTCCTATGGGCCCACCAGTCCAAACACAATGAAGTCAGCATCAAGCTGGCACAAGAGGGGAAGGGGCATTAGGTGTGAAGAGACCTCTGGATCCCATCTCCAAAATGCCAGGTACCTCCTACACTGACCAATGGCTCCTCGGTCTTCTGCATGCTGAGCTGCTGGAATTGGCCGGCAGGCCACAGAACACCTTGCAATCTATGATCCCAGAGAGAGAGGAGAATGGAGTCCAGGTGGCACCCTCTATGAGCACCATGTTCGGTGGCTACCCTGAGTCATCAGCTGAAGCCCCAGAGCTGCTCTGCAGGCATCCAAGGGGCGTATCTTCAGCTCTTTTCAAATGTCAGAAAATGGCAACCGGGAATTACTATGCCAGTATTAGCACCTTGGTTGTACGATCTAAGAAAAGAATCACGTCACGGCCGGGCACGGTGGCTCACGCTTGTAATCCCAGCACTTCGGGAGGCCGAAATGGGCGGATCATGAGGTCAGGAGATCGAGACTATCCTGCTAACACAGTGAAACCCCGTCTCTACTAAAAATATAAAAAATCAGCCGGGTGTGGTGGCGGCGCCTGTAGTCCCAGCCACTCGGGAGGCTGAGGCAGGAGAATGGCAGGAACCCGGGGGACGGAGCTTGCAGTGAGCTGAGATGGCGCCACTGCACTCCAGCCTGGGCGACAGAGCGAGACTCCGTCCCCCCCCAAAAAAAAAGAACCACGTCACGACAAACTCATTACCCTTCCTCACTGAAGTTCCACACCCACAATGCGCTTTTCTCATCACAGCTCTGTGATCCAGACCAACTCTGAAAAGAGCCGAACTCCTATGCCTTTGAAAAATGGGGTATTGGACCAGACTCCAAAGACAGGAGCTACAGTTGTGCGTGGCTTCAGCGCGGGAGCCTCTTGAGGTGGAGGAGGGAATTATGAAAAGAGAAGAAAGGCAGTGAGCGGGGAAGGAAGTCAGGAATGAAGGCTTCCGGCCACTGGACTCAGGAGAGGAAGTTAGCGCAGAATAGATTCCTGGAGAGTGGCTTTTCCTGGGAAGTCCCAGAGTCTCCACAGGGTGTTTCCTTCTCTACACAAATAGACACTTTAACATCTGTGCGTGTCTATGTCTATCTACATATATTTATTTACAGAGAATTAATGAGTATGAGATGGTCCAGAAAAAAAAAAAAAAAAAAAAAGAGACGGGGGATTGTAGTTATTTAAGTAGCTGCTTTAAGGTTATTTTTAATCAGGCATTTGTGTAATGTAATTATGGCCAATGAGCTTATAGGAGAAAAGTGCAGTTGAAAAAGGAAATTAAGCAAAGATAGAACAGATAAATGATGCCTGACTGTTTTTCACCATTTGGTCCATATGTAATTAATTTTCCTCATTCCTCCCGTAATCAGGCATCCAGAATTATCTCTACATTTTTAAAGGGCTCAGGTTTGCTACTAGTAAAAGATGATGCTTCAGAACAGATTGGTGAGTTGGTTCAGATGTCTCCATAATGGAAACACAGTCGTAAAAATGCCATCACCTTCACATTGTGAGAAGATAAAATGCAATGCTCATCACGGATGAATGGTTACTCTCGTTCTGTCCTCGAGCCACAATCAATTGTACATCATTAAAAAGACACAAAATCTTTACTAATTAGCTTTTATGATTATATTGTTATTGTATTGAGGCTTTTAAAGCATTGGAAATCAAGGAGATAGGATGCCCACAGAAGAGAATTCTGTGGCAAGGGAGGAAAATACAGTCCATCACTCATGTCATCTTCAGAAACTTTCACTGTATACCATCTATAATTACCATCTATAATTTTTATCTCAATTCACTCTTCAGATTAATATTTTTGGTTAATGAGTGACAACTGGTAAGGAGAGGGAGAAGAATATTGAGTGTGCCTTCACACTCGAAAGAAATTTAGCTGTTGAAGTTATCTAACAAGAAAAATTGTTCATTTTCTCTTTGCTTGAAATCTTCAAGACTGCTGTTATAAATCCCACCTACACTTCCTTGTATATCGTTCTTCTCTAAGTGTAAAAAAATACAGTTCATCCAGTTAGAAAGAAGTTAGAGCCATACCTTCCACCAGGATTAATTTCAAATGGATCAAACACTTTAAATGAAAAATACAAAATAATAAATTTATCAGAAAGAACCATGGGAGAATTCTTTTATGATATCAGAGTGGGGAAGACTTTTTGAAACCATCAGACAAAACCCAAAAGCCGTAAGAGAAAAATTAGATAAATTCAACTACATTTTGAAAAATTCTGCTTGGCAAACTAACATACAGAACAAAAACACCATAAGCAAAGTAAAAAAATAAATGACAAACTAGAAAAAAACATTTGTAGTTCATTTCATAAGCCTGCTATTGAAAATATATATCAAGAGTTGCTATAAATCAAAATGACAAAGACTAGTAGACCAATAGAGAAACAGGCAAAGGGTATTAATAATCATTTTACTGGAAAAGGTATTGAAATTATTTTAAAACATGTGAAAAGATGCATTGCACACTCCTAATAAAGCAAATGTAAATTAAACTCCATCATGATACCGCCCTTTGATGATCAGATTGGCCAAAGTCAGAAAATTTGACAACAGATTGTGTCAATGATGGGGTGAGAAACAGCCTCCCCTCTCCCATTGTGGATAGGAGCATAAATTGGCACAAAATCTATAGAGGGCAATTTGGCTATTTATTTATTTATTTATTTTGAGATGGAGTCTTGCTCTGTCACCCAAGCTGGAGTGCAGGGGCACGATCTTGGCTCACTGCACCCTCCGCCTTCCTGGTTCAAGGAATTGTCCTGCCTCAGCCTCCTGAATAGCTGGAATTACAGGCGCATGCCACCATACCCAGCTAACATTTGTATTTTTTTAGTAGAGGCGAGATTTCACCATGTTGGTCAGGCGGGTCCCGAACTCCTGACCTTGTGATCCTCCTGCCTCAGCCTCCCAAAGTGCTGGGATTACAGGCGTGAGCCACCGCACCTGGTCAATTTGGCAATTTCTAACTAAATGTCAAATGTACCATTTTCCTGATCCAGCAGTTCCACTTCTAGGAATTTATCTTACAGATGCATTTGTTCAAAAAGAGTTATTTAAAAGTTATCTATTCCTGCCCTGTTTGTAGAAGCAAACGGTAGAAAACATCTTCAACACCTGTCAATAAGGAACTTGTTAAATTATGAACCATCAATTCAGTGGAATACTATGATTCAGTAAAGTGAAAATAATGATGTTCTTTACTGATTTGAAAAAATTCCACAAGATATATGATTGAGATTTTTTAAAAAGCAGCATATAGCAAAGAATACATAAATATGCTATATCTTTTTTTCCAAAGGGATAAAGAAAATATACTCGTGCATTTGTTGTTTTAAAAAGATAAATCATAATCCACAGTTCTTAGAAGATCAGCTGCCTATTTCAAAGGCTCCAAATAGCTTAGCAGTTTTATTTCTGTGATCTTTCCTTCTGGTTTGAGCAATCTGTGTAAGGTTAAATGTATATTTTTTAAAGTATCATTTATTGATTGCCTGCTAGGGCTTTAAATTTGTCATTCACCTCTCTTTAAACCTCACAACAACTGCCAGAAAGATGGTGTTCTCTCCATGTTATTGATGAGAAAACAAACTCAGAGGTAGTAAGTAACTTGCTCAAGGCCACATGGCTAAGAAATTGCAAAGCCAGTATTTGAACTCATGTCTTTCTGGAACTAAAGTGTGTGTGCTTCCCGCTCAACCACACAGTGTGAGTATGCCTCACCTGCCTTTGGGGGCCTCATGTGAACTGATAACTGGCATTTTCACCTCTGGTTGTGCATCAGGGACTTTGCAGCTTCCTGAGGCTCAACCCAGATCTCTTGAATCTGACCCCATGAAATAGAGCTTTTGCACGTGGCTTTCTCAGAGCTCTTTGAGAGAGCCTGAAACACAGTTCAGAACCACTGCTACCCAGTGAAGCCATAACAGCACATACACTCGACATATGAACTCATTCAACCGTCAGCCACCTGTGTGGAGTAGGTACTGTTACTATAACCATTTCATGGATGCAGGAGCTCAGGCTTAGAGAGTTTGAATACTGTGCCCAGGTCACACAGCAATTAAAGTGAGCTGGGGCTGAAATGTAAGCCCAGATAGTCTGCCCCCTAGGACCGTGATTCATCATACTGTATTTTTAGCCAACTACTCTGCGCATATACAGCAATTTCAATAATAAAACAAGAACCAGACACTAGGATATTGTCGTAGGAAGATTCTGTGTTCATGCAGGTTGAGGTCAAAGGCATCACGGGGTCCCTTCAAGTCACTCAGGAGGAAACGGAAGCTCCAAGAGGCAAAGCGACTTGCTAGCATCCCATGCTCGACCCCAATAGTTTAAACACTCGCCCGAGTCTCCCCGGTTCCCGCTAGGTCCATCACTGCAAATCAAGTCATCATTGGGAATCGTTCAGACCTAAGTTAGGAAAGATTACACTTGTTACAAAGAAATGGAGAAGAAAGGGCAACCGAGAATCCATTTGCCCTGGCTTTTAAATTCGTCTGATATGGATGGGTCTGTTTACAGATATTTTTATAGCAACATCCTTCTTCTGTTTCTCCTCTAAGTTTGATGGGGAGCTTACTGAGCGTCGATACTGAGTTATTTTCCTTCATTGCTGCCACAAAACTACCCTTAATAAGAAGTGAAAGAAAGAAGAATGGAAGCTTACGGCATCTCTGCTCTGTTTCTTCAAGAGAGCGCCATAATCAAAATGTAAGGGCTTTAAAACGCTTTTCTGGAGAAAATGCTTTCCTGTCATGAGTGGGAAGTGTTCCAGGTGCTTTATTGACTTGCATATTTGTCTCCCTTTTTAGCAGTTATTTTATCCTGGATGGAGGCCATCAGATGGCCACAATTTTGGAAAGAGCCCAGACTTGGATCTAATCCTGTTTCTGCTGCTTTTAAGCAGTGTGACCCAAAGCACTTTCTTACCTTTTCTGAACCTCACTGTTAACTTCTCTACCATAGTGTTAAATAATATCTGCTAGACAGGTCTTTGAGGTGATTCAGGGAGCCAAATGCAAAAGGACCCATGAAAGTGGGTTGCTGGTCGGGCACAGTGGTTAAAGCTTGTAATCCCAGTGCTTTAGGAGGCCAAGTCGGAGGATTGCTTGAAGCCAGGAGTTCAAAACCAGCTTGGGCAACATAGCAAGATCTCTGTCTCTACAAAAAGAAAAAAAAAATTAATTAGCTGGGTGTAGTGGTGTACACCTGTAGTCCCAGCTATTTGGGAGGCTGAGGCTGGAGGATCACTTGAGCCCAGGAGGTCAAGGCTGCAGTGAGCTTTGATTGCACTGCAGCACTCCAGCCTGGGCAGTAGGCAAGACACTGTCAGAAAGAAAGAAAGAAAGAAAGAAAGAAAGAAAGAAAGAAAGAAAGAAAGAAAGAAAGAAAGAAAGAAAGAAAGAAAGAAAGAAAGAAAGAAAGAAAGAAGAGAGAGAGAGAGAGAGAGAGAGAGAGAGAGAGAGAGAGAGAAAGAAAGAAAGAAAGAAAGAAAGAAAGAAAGAAAGAAAGAAGAGAGAGAGAGAGAAGGAAGGAAGGAAGGAAGGAAGGAAGGAAGAAAGAAGGTAAGAGAGAGAGAAAGAAGGGAGGGAGGGAGGGAGGGAAGGAGGAAAGAAAAGAAAGATAGGAAGGAAGGAAGGAAGGAAAGGAAGGAAGGAAAGGAAGGAAGGAAGGAAGGAAGGAAAGTAGGAAGGAAGGTAGGAAGGAAGGAAGGAAGGAAGGAAGGAAGGAAGGAAGGAAGGAAGGAAGGAAGGAAGGATGGAAGGAAGGAAGGAAGGGAAGGAAGGAAGGAAGGAAGGAAGGAAGGAAGGAAGGAAGGAAGGAAGGAAGGAAGGAAGGAAGGAGATATACTTAAAGTGTGTTGCCCTTGATTTCAGGTCCTCTTAGAATGAGCCTAACTCTGCCTTCCTATAACCTCCATGAGTGGCCCCACCTCTGCCATCTAAGCACTTCAGGATCACGTATAGACTCTTGCACAAGGCAGTTCTGGAAGTATTTAGAGACATCTACCTTCTCCCCTAATCCTCTCTGCTGTGCCTCTCAGGAGTTCCTGACATTTCCACAAATAAGTCTTAGTCTCTTTACCATTTAACCAGTTTCCCACTAATTCACTCAAACTGATTTATGTATTTAGATATGACCTCAGGTGCCAGCAAAGTTATTGAAAGAAGTACATTACAGGTAATGGTACATTAGCGCTGTGATCGAATTAACATTCTTTTTGTGCCTGTGTCTCCTCTGGGATTCATTCACTCTCGCTGAAGGATGATCCCGGATGCCTTCTGTTTGAATGTAAGAGGATGAATTGATTCACCTGTGAGGCAATGTGAGTTAAGGCCAGAAGAAACCCTACTGGAATTAACTAGGGTCTACTTTAAACAACCATCAGGCCGCCAGGCATTTGTTCCATTGATTGCTTCAGTCCTTCTTTCTCCCCATCCCTCCTCTCTCCCTAGATAGAGGGCAGAGAGGTCAAAGTCAGTGGGCGACCTCTTATGTGAAGAACACGTTCAGGATCACTTCTGCGCTCCCGACATAGTAAAATGACTAATAATTGGTGAAAGTCTCCAGCTTCTCCTTGCTCACATGTCTTCAAAAGAGTTGGTAGCTGGTGAACAGAAACTGGTTTGAAAGTCAGGACAAACACGGGCCCTTTAGCTCACAAACCACCTTTTTCGTCAGTTTTCCCCATCTTCCTAATTGGGATCACATTCTCTGCTACATCTTCTCACCATCCCATGGTGAGATGATACGAAACTAAGCACTTGAATCACTTCAAGTTGTTACGAAGAAAGTCATTTTATGTCACCATTTTTGTTATGTGTTTCAGGGGAGCGCTATGACTTAAGGAATGCGTATGAAGTCTTCACCAGGTTGGGGGTGAAGTAAGCAGATTAAATGTGAGTGATTCTTTAGGAGTCACTGAGTCTAGCAGAAAGCTCTATTTCATCAAAGAAATGTTTAGACTCAAAAAAGCGTGAATTGGTCTCTTCTCTGTCCATCTGTCTAGAGAGAAGGGTGGATAAAGGGAATTTGACAAGTTTCAACAAGAAAGAAAAACTTGCTCAAGCATGAGGGAGAGGTTTTGCTGAAATCTGTGCTTGGCTTTTTCCCAGAAATATCACTTTTCCTGGGCTTTGCAGCTGAATTCTCTGGGATCTATCCTCAGAAGTCCTGTGTGTCCCAATTCATCTGCTTTTAGAATGAACCACATTTTAAAAGGGGAAAATAGAACAAACGGTGGAGTCAGGGAGATGGAAGTGAGAAACCCAGCCATCTGCCCAAGATATTTTGCACCCCAACTTGGGATTCTCCAGAGCTAGCACATGGAATGTGGAGCATTATGGAGAAACGGTGACAGAGGGCCTCTAAGTTGGAGAGCTGCTGCTCTGCCCTCATTTGGAGGCATCCTCTCGTGTTCTGCCTCTCAACTGTGTTAGAAAACCAACAAAGATAGCTGGGCATGGTGGCTCAGAGCTTTGAGAGGCCAAGGCAAGAGGATCACTTGAGCCCAGGCATTCAAGACCAGCCTGGGCAACAGAGCAAGACCTCATCTCTAGAAAAAATTTAAAAATTAGCCAGGCATGGTGGTATGTGCCTGTCAGTCCCAGCTACTCAGGAGGCTTAGGCAGAAGAATAGCTTGAGCCCAGGAGTTTGAGGTTGCAGTGAGCTATGATCACACCACTGCACTCCAGCCTGGGTAACACAGCAAGACCTAGTCTCTAAAAAAAAAAAAAAAGACAAAACGAAGAATAGGGCCACAACAACACCGCAAGGTATGTATGTATAGTGCTTTGGTTGACATTTACAGGACAAGGCAAAACATTTTTTCAGTCTCAAGAAGTCTTGGATCCAGGCTGGGCACGGTGGCTCACACCTGTAATCCCAGCACTTTGGGAGGCCGAGGTGGGCAGATCATTTGAGGTCAGGAGTTCGAGACTAGCCTGACCAACATGATGAAACCCTGTTCTACTAAAAATACAAAAAAATTAGCCGAGCGTGGTCATGGGCACCCGTAGTCTCAACTACCTGGGAGGCTGAGACAGGAGAATCACTTGAACCTGGGAGGCAGAGGTTGCAGTGAGGTGACATCGCACCACTGTACTTCAGCCTGGGCAACAGAGCGAGACTCCATCTCAGAGGGAAAAAAAAAGAAAAAGTCTTGGATCCATTTTAATACCTTTTGTGGCACTTCACATGAGGAATCTGTGCTTATCAGTTATCAAAGTAAGGAAGAATTTATTATGACCCACTAGCTTCAATATATGGTGTAGTCCCTTTAATGAAAGACTGATCATCTTCCACAAGTGTTTACTCAGCATTTTAAACACTTTGAGTTCCTCTCAGAAGAAAACAATTTTTTTTAAAAAAAGTGTTCCATGCATTTTCCAAGGGAGAAAGATAAGGTTTCAACTGGACGACTTGTCCAACATGGAAAACCAAACATGGATGGCGGGGATGTTCTTGAATCTCCAGCCCATGTTGGTTAGTGCAGCCCTACTTTCGAAGCATGTAATATGCTTTCAGAAAGCATATTCTATTTTTCCTCCTTGCATCTTTCTAGTCCATCTGCAGAAGGTGCTGTCATCATGTAAGTATTGCCTGGCCTCTTCGGAGACACGTAATGCCCCATACCCCAGAGGAAATGACTTTAGATTGTTTCCCTTTGTGGCAAATGTGTCTGCTTGAAAAATGTCTTCTGGATGAGAAAGCATGGGGTAGGTGTGAACTGTTACAACATTGAATTATCGTTTTCCTTTTCAATTAGCACCAGTCGCCGCCACCTTGTGTGACCAACACTGAAAAAAGATTTGCATCAACATGCTTTTATTCCAGCACTGTGGTTATCAACATAAGCATGAGCTTTCAGGGTTCCTGCTACAGGCTTTCAAACTCTCCAGCCACTCAGGATGGCATTACATTGCAACCGGGATGTTACAGCCGGATAGTATGCTTCCTAGGCGACCATTCATGGGTGGTAGACCCCTCCCTGGGGACACTGGAACTCAAAAGGGATCCGCTCATTACAGCTGGTGAGCTTTCTATTAACGGTGCTGCAAGAACAAAGGTGGAGGCATTGAAGCAACTTGTGCTTCTCTCTTCATCACAACCCACCCTTATGGCGGGAAAAGTCTTCTTGATCATTCAAACCGTTTGAAGACAGCACTCTTCTTCAGGAATTGAACTGAATGTGCTGCCATCCTAGGGCAAAAACTCCCAACTGACCGGTACTCACATTTTTGGTCCAGTACCCCTCCTATAGAAACATTATACTGTTAAAGCTAGTTTTTAGAACATTCTGTCAAATAGAAACCTTTATTAATTGATATGACCATGCTTCACTGGGCATAGTGAAAATTGAGGTTCATAAGGGTGACCTGGAGCCCATAAAAAATTCTGAAATGTCTTGACTCATCAGAGAAAGATTAAAATATGTTCAGTGTTGTTTTAGTGTTACGTGTATTTTGTTGTATTGCATACCTGGCAAATTGGTAATGCATCCCCAGTATGTTTGATAATACTGTATTAAACAGAGGATTTGATCTGACGCGACATCCCATTTCCTAACAGAGCAGGACAGCGGAGACTTCTTATTAGAGCCGGCTGGTTGTTCAGCTCAAGGCAGAGTTGGGTGATTCTTATATGTTATGGCGAACCTAATAGGTATACGTTAGCGTCTGCCTCCTTTTTCCTTTTTAACTGGGCATTAGCTTTGTACATTTCAACGTAATAGGCACATTTAGAGGCACACTGTAACTAGTCGTGCCCCTAGACAGACGCCTCTCTGCTCCTAAATTTCTCAAAGTCTGGCATTCTCTTTGGCTAAAAGGTTAAAGAGGACATGAGGATGAGACGACTCTCATTGCTCTAATATTTCTGCCTATTTCATTAGCACAGCCCCCAGCTGCCCAATGCACTTTGAATTCCGATATGGTCTTCTTACAAGTAATATTTTTTAGGTCAGAAAAGGCCAAAGAATTAATTTGAAATTGGAAGGCATCTGTTGTTCTTCTTCCTAAAAAAAAAGAGAAGTGGTAAGTTCTTTAAGTAGGTGAGGGGATTTGGAGTAGGAAGATGCAGTAATGATTTCAAGTTTATAGGAGACCCAAAGGAAAGCTGACCTCATTTTATTGGCAGAAGATTACACTGTGTATTTATAGTTTGTGATATTGACTTCCTGAAGAGAAAAACTAAAAATGTATTGTGAATGTTACCATATTAAAGTAAGGAGTGGGTGATATTCTCATCCAGGTGAATTTCTTTGTTTGACAAATTTAAACAATGGTCTCAGTAACATGAAAGAATTTGTTTAAAAAATGTTTGTAGGCCAGGTGCAATGGCTCATGCCTGTAATCCCAGCCCTTTGGGAGGCTAAGTTGAGCAGATCACTTGAGGTCAGGAGTAAAATACCAGCCTGGGCAACATGGCAAAACTCCATCTTTACTAAAAATACAAAATTAGCTGAGCGTGGTAGTGGGCACCTATAATCCCAGCTACTCAGGAGGCTGAGACATGAGAATGGCTTGAACCCAAGAGACAGGGCAGAGCTTGCAGTGAGCCAAGATGGCACCACTGCACCGCACCCTGAGCAACAGAGCGAGACTGTGTGTCAAAAAATAAAAATAAGAAAAGAAAGTTTGAAATCTTTCCCACATTATTTAATTTTGGCTTCTGAAGTTAATCTTTCATTGTCTTCCTGGGTATACATTTTCCTTTTCCTTCCCTCAGATCTTTTTTTCCCACCTAAGTATGCATGAAAACCAAAAAACTAATCTCAAGTTAACAAAGGCTGTCCTCTTACAGCCAGGTGTGGTGACTCATGCTTGTAATGCAGTACTTTGGGAGGCCGAGGCAGGAGGATCACTTGAGGCCAGGAGTTCAGGACCAGCTTGGGCAACATTATAGGAGACCCCATCTCTACCAAAAAAGAAAAGCAGGAGGGAATGAGGGAAGGAGGGAAGGAGGGAGGAAGGGCGGGAGGGAGGGAATGAAGGGAGGGAGGGAAGGATGGAAAGAAGAGATGAGAAGGGAGGAGAGGGGGAGGGAGAGGAGGAAGAAGAAGAGAAAAGAAAAGAAAAAAGAGGGAGGCTCTCCTCTCTCATTTCTAACCCACAGGTGCCATAGCACCGCATAGCAGAGGTTTCAGACAAAACCAAATGGGATTCGGGGTACAGCACCATCTCCCTGCCCTGTCTCCTCTGCTTTCTGTGGCCACTCACAAAGCCTTGAGGGTCTCTT
Organism: Macaca fascicularis; assembly: GCF_037993035.2. Taxonomy (NCBI): domain Eukaryota; kingdom Metazoa; phylum Chordata; class Mammalia; order Primates; family Cercopithecidae; genus Macaca; species Macaca fascicularis. The sequence goes on from NC_088383.1 coordinate 11,859,327, forward strand.
AGAACCAGTATTTGTTTTAGGATAAGACCAGAATTCTGCCCTAAGGGGCTTTCGTGCTTGAAGTATCAAACAAAGTATACCGTAACAAGAAATTTCCTCTTCAGCTAGGCATAGTGACTCACACACATAATCCCAGCACTTTGGGAGGCCAAGGCCAGATAATTGCTTGAGGCCAGGAGTTCAAGACCAGCCTGAACAGCAGAGCAAGACCCCATCTCTGCAAATAAAAAATATTAACCAGGCATGGTGGTGGACACACCTGTAGTCCCAGCTACTTGGGAGGCTGAGGTGGGAAGATGGTCTGAGCCCGGGAGTCTGAAGCTTCAGTGAGCCATGACTGGGCTGCTTCATTCCAGTCTGGGTGATAGAGCAAGACACTGTCTCTAAAAAAATTAAATGTCTTTTTCAACAACTAAAGAGAGGAAATGAAGGAAGAAGGGAGGTGATAGGGAAAAACTAGGAGAAAAAAATGTGATATTTCTTCCCAGCCTTCCAATGGTCACTCAAACCCTCAGCCGATGCTGAAGTCGATTGCATTTTGCTACGTGGCCATTTATTGCTTATGCTTTAGGGGTCATGTTTTCATCAAACGTGCAACACCATCTTGGTAAGTCAAATGGGTTGTACTTCCCTATAAGGAAATTCTGTTTTGTTTTGTTGTTTTGTTTTGAAATGCGGTCTCGCTCTGTTGCCCAGGCTGGAGTGCAGTGGCACAATCGCGACTCCCTGTACCCTTCGCCTCCTGGGTTCAAGCAACTCTCCTGCCTCAGCCTCCTGCCTCAGCCTCCTGAGAAGCTGGGATTACAGGCATACGCCACCACACTTAGCTAGTTTTTGTATTTTTTAGTAGAGATGAGGTTTCACCATGTTGGCCAGGCTGGTCTTGAACTCCTGACTTCAAATGATCCACCCACGTTGGCCTCCCAAAGTGCTGGGATTACAGGCATGAGCCACTATACCCAGCCAGGACATTGTTTTATTCAACACTGAAAAAAAATTCTCTTCTCTTTCACACTTGAGGCTGTCATCTTTAACTCTGTCTTCTTAATGGGGCTTTTAACGTCTCTCACCACTGACGGTTAGAGCTTTTCCTGGAAATTTGTCAGAAGTGCGTGTACAAACAATCCACATGGCTAAAAACTAGAGAAATGTACATGAAGAATTGGAGGAGAATGCACGCTGCCCTGCTTTCACCTGACAGTGTGAAGTCTTTCCATAGCTCCCCTATGCATGAGCCTGTATTTATCTGTCCATCCTGCCGTATAATCTATAAAATGAAAAAGCAGCTCGTTAACTGGATTTAATTTACGGCTTTTGAGCAAAAGTACCAAATTGAAGTCAGAGTTAAGGTCCTTCATAGTTAAAGCCACCTAGGTAAGGTGAAGAAGGGGCTTGTCCTCCTGAAATGGTCAGTGTGGCCATGTTGATCCAAATCTAGATGTAGCAATGGATTTTCTACCCGTTCCCATTCCAGTGTATCTATCTATGTCCTCAATGGAGATGCCTCAGAAACACATTTCCTGAGTTCTCTCCATATTCACAGCTGTCTGAAAAGATTCAGAAGGATTCTTTCATAAACTTGAATCTAAATCTAATACCGTGTGCTCCCACTCAGCCAGAAAACGTAAATCTGAATCGGAGAGACAATAGAGTAGATATTATATTAGTACAATATTAGCATGATAAAGCATGGTCAAGAAAAAAGGAAGAGCAGAGCACTATTCAGATAATATTATTTTGCAATTATTGGACAACTTTGTAGTTAAAACCTCCTTTGAAAGCCATGGGGTTCCTTTACCTTACAAGAGAAGTTCTGGAATCTTTTTCTCAGGCTCCCCTTTTTCACCCTCAGCATGGTGTTAAGGGTGAATTTGATCATGCCTCTAAAAGTGTTTATGTTTATCAGACTCTAGCACTCAAGAAATTGAAACTATGTGGACTGATGTGATGAGTGATTAAGGGGGTAAACTGACCACTTTTTGAAGGTGTTTTAACACTTTCAGACCTTTAAGATATCATTTCATGCCTTCAAAAAGGTAATTTGCTAAATGGTACTTTTGTAACTTAAAAGAATTAATGACCACCCAAAGTGAGCAAATTATTTTCTTTTTCACTTTAAGGTCAGGCCTATGGAATTGTAAGTGAGGCCATCCACCTTTCAAAGGGATTTTATTTTATGTCCTCTTAGCAACTTAAAAAATATCATTTTGAGAGCAGAAGAAAGCCTGGGACTTTTGATTTTCCGTTGTACATTTCCAGATACTTCCACAGAAGAAATAAGAAAACACATTTTCTAAAATTTTAAATTGAATATGAACCTTCTCATAGTGCCACTTTGGAACGAACAAAATCCTGAAACCTCTCATGCAGAAGCAGTGCAGCTCTTTAAACCAAGCAATAATAATAATAGCAAACATCTAACTTTTATATAACATTTTAAACTTGGAAGATGGAAAATGCTTTCACATCCCACGATCTTATGGTGCCAATTATGAATTAGCTATGAAGAGCTTTCTTCTGGTCAATGGGAAAAGATTTCAGCTGGACATGAAAAAAACTCTTAGCTCTCACAGTAGTAATACTAGCGTGGCTTAATGAGAAAAACCATGCAGTCATTGTCTCTGATGTTTAAAACAGCATATTTACATATACAATTCAATTTACTCCAACCCAATTCTTAGAGCCCAGGGAAAAGAGGCTTTTCCCTCTCGTTTCTCATTTGCTAGAAGAATATCTTGCCTTTCCATCAATATTATTTATTTGTTAGGCAAATGTTGAATCATGTCTGAATTGATAGAAGCCGATGAGTATGGCCCTCTGTCTTGAATATCCTATGGTACGGTTTGATTGGTACAAAGTTAATTACTTATGTCCTGTCAGTTTTCTGTTAATTTCATGCGCGTCAGCTTCCCCAAAGTGCTTGAAAATTCTTAAAGACGAAACTCATTCTTGAAGCTATTTTTGGATTCTCCCCAGGGGCTATTACATATAGGACACTTAAAACAGCTTTAATTGATCCGTAATTGACATAATTCCTGGTCTAAATATAGTAGATACATTCGATCCCAAACTTGAGGATGGGTTAGAATCACCTAGACGGCTTGTTGAAATTCAATTCTGGGCCTGAACGCCGGAGTTTCTGATGTAGTAACATGGGATGAGGCTGAAATCTGCATTGCTAATGATTCCCAGGTGATGCTTATACACTTTGAGAATCATTAGAACAAATAAATATTTAGTCCCCTCCAAATTTTATTTGATGGTATTTAAGATTTCTATCCATTTTAAACTGGGGTATAAGAGCACAAAATATTATTCATAGAACCAAATACAGTCAAGGAACTCAACGCTAAACCCACAAGTTAAAAGACCTAAAAGAACCCAAGCTGAGCTCCAAATATATCAGGCTATGAGTGAATAACTCTAACTGATTAATGAGAATACTAATAATTTTCTAAATGAGGCTGTATCCCACATCATTAGCACAGTTATTACCTAACTTATGAATGGATCATATTCCACAGTATATTTGGAATCTGATATTTGGAACTCAAGTGTGTTTTGCCATACATAGAAAGATTGTGACAAGCAATGATCACAAGTGTCTCCCTAACACAAAATACTTCTAATAGTGCCACAGGCCCTACTTGCTGTGCTTCCAAAGGGAAAACTAGGATTTACTGCTATCCAGCACCACCCACTAAGGTGGGGTACCCAGATAGGAAAGCTGGGATGGAGAAGATGGTGAGTTGGATTTGCACACCTTACATTTGGGTTTCCTTTGCACATCCAGGCAGCGTCCATGTGCAGCACTCCGAGGTTGTGTATCTTGCATACTCCTGCCTCCTACAAAGCCCAGTCAGACATTCCCTTTGCCCTCTCCCTTCATTAGCCAGTGACTGGGGAGACTCCAATGCTGCTTTTCTTCCAGAGTTGGGTCAATGAGTGTGGTACAGTGGAGCTGAAGAGCTTGGGGACAGCTGTGTGCCCTGCGATATAAATGGCTGAGGATATTTTTGATCTCTTTCTCTATTAATCCCTTTTCTTGCTTCTGGAGTTCCAGGCATGGACAGGCCTGCTTGGATATTTTAACTTTCGGCAGCAACAGCTTTGCTCCCTCTCCCACCTTCTCCTCTGGGCTTCCTACTATACTCCAACCCTACCGTTTTCCTCTTTTATGAAGATTTGCAAAGGATTCGTAGCTGATAAAGATGGTGCTTGGGACACCCATTTTCCTACCTTTGTGGGGAAAATCTAAACGCCTGGAGCTGAGCAGGTGTTCCATGTCGAGAAAGAGAAGAATATCTGGGGATAGGGCATTACATGATGAGAGGACCATGACAAGGAAACCAGAGGCTGGCCTGAATCACTGCAGTAAGTCAGTGAGTTCCCAGCAGCCCTGTATCCCCGTGACCACAGGAACCAGCCAGGGCTAACCCAGAGCCCAGGTCGCCAGTAAGGTCTCTACCATTGTGGGGTAAGGGAAAGGCAAAGAAAGCAACCATTACCGGCAAATCAGAACGTAAAACTAATTCCTGTAGCTGCTTGACTGGAATAGTTTGGGATGAACCAGAAGAGCTATTCGAAGTGATATGCCTGAATGGATTTCATTGATTACCAATTCATACCATTGTTAAAAGAAAAATTCTAGACAAATTAAATTTAACAGAGTTTAATTGAGCAAAGAACAATTCGAGAACCGGGTAGCCCCACGAACCAAAGTAGGTTCACGGAGACTCCAGTGCCGCTACGTGGTCAGAGGGTGTTTATGGACAGAAAAAGGAAAATGACCTACAGAACGTGGAAGGGAGGCACAGAGACAGCTGGGCGTTTGCTTTATTTGAACACTGAACAGGTGGCTGCCTGGGATTGGCTGAAACTCAATGATCAGTACAAGAGTAGGTTCCAGTCTGTTTACACATCTGGTTAGGTTAGAGGTCACTATATAGGAGAAACATTTAAGCTGAACTTAAAATATATAAGGAGGCCACTTTAGGCTAGGCTTGACTGAACGCCTTCCTACTCCTGATTTTCACATAGAATTACAGAGTGTGTTAGTCCTGGTACTTTGAGAAGTAGGCATCGAGAGGGAAATAAACATGCAAGGATTTCATTCAGGGGAGATGCCTATGTGAGAAAATGGGTTGGGAGCCAGAAAAGGCAGGGAGAGTGGTCAGGCCACAATACATGTTGTGACCCTGAGTGCAGGAAGGTGGGCGCCAGCCTCCTAGTTTGCAGTGCAGTCTAAGAAACGTACAGCAAGGCTGCTGGAGGGGCCTCGGGCTGAACAGTCCTGCCTTAGTGTTCCTGCCACCTGTAATCAATGGCTGGGAGCTCCCGATAGGAAGCAAGGCCTGGGAGCAAATGCACTGATGGATTTCAGAGCCCAACAGCTGGAGCCCTGGGTCAGCCATGCCTCCAGTAGCTGGAGTTCGGCCAAGGGTATGTCCTCCACATAGACAGAGAGCTGAAGTGTGTTGGGACAAATGTAAACTGAACAGTTGTGCTTTGCAATGGGGATGCTGTAATATGAGTTATTAAAGTAAACACACACACACACACACACACACACACACACACCCCATTTTATTATCTCTAGTACTTAGAGAGAAGAAAGTGTAAGTCATTAAAATCCAACAGGACCTGAAAGCTGTACTTTAAGCCTACAATTTCAACCCAGCCCCTCTAGATTGGTTTTAAGGACTGTGAAGGAGCAACAGGAACGACATGTCTAGTCCTCACTTTTTTCTCAGAGGTTATAGAAAGGTCAACAAAATGCCACAGAGTTGGCCACCAGAGTTGATAAGGGAGGGCTGGGAAAGAGCTCCAAGTTAATCATCACTGCTGAATCGTCAAGAATTGACCACACATCTTTTTGGGGTTTTTTTTGTTTTTGTTTTTGTTTTTTGTTTTTACTTTTTCGGATTCATGAGATTTTCTTTTTTTATTATTATTATTATACTTTAAGTTCTAGGGTACATGTGCACAACGTGCAGGTTTGTTACATATGTATACTTGTGCCATGTTGGTGTGCTGCACCCATCAACTCGTCAGCACCCATCAACTTGTCATTTACATCAGGTATAACTCCCAATACAATCCCTCCCCACTCCCCGCTCCCCATAATAGGCCCCGGTGTGTGATATTCCCCTTCCCGAGTCCAAGTGATCTCATTGTTCAGTTCCCACCTATGAGTGAGAACATACGGTGTTTGGTTTTCTGTTCTTGTGATAGTTTGCTGAGAATAATGGTTTCCAGCTGCATCCATGTCCCTACAAAGGACACCAACTCATCCTTTTTTATGGCTGCATAGTATTCCATGGTGTATATGGACAGCACATCTTTTTGTTGTTGTTGTTCATGATTGCCAAAAGGTTTGTTGTTTTGACCCAGAAAAAAATTCTTGGCTTGTAAATTTGGAGCACCTAGTTTTTCATTTTCTATAGACAATCTGTATTCCATTCCACTGGGTGGAATGTGTGATGATGTTTAGAATACCACCTAGCCATGTTCCCAAAGTTAAATATGCATATATCATGCTGTATTTTCAATTATGTAAATAATTTGCTTTCTGTTTCTTCTGATGTCAAAATGGAGAAATGAGCATTTATTGTTTCTAAAACCCAATGAGTATTGTATATTTTATTGCTGTCTGTGAGAGGTGGGAGTGTACAGGGAGCAGGGTTTCTTTTAGATGACTTTTGAAAAGCATAACTAATGTAAAGATTCCAGTGAGGACATATGTGCGTTGTATTCTAATTGTATTGCACTTCACTCTGTGTTCTTCTGGGCTTAAACTAGTGTATAACAAAGATGAGAGTATATTAATGGATTTTACTAAAAGTGGTGAAAAGAAAAAAAAGAAAACATTCATTTATCAGGGGTGGGACCATTGCTTCATGCTCAATATTATTTTTCCTGGTAAAGAATCCATAGACTAAAGGTCAAACCATTATGGTTACTGATAAAGTTGTTATTCATGATGTTTAAGGAGATACATTTCTAATGACAAGAGCAAAAATGAATAATAAGATATAATGACTCTAAGAATAAAAAGCCCTTTTTTCTTGTTCAAAATGAAAATGCATTAACTAGTTCTAATAATGTGCAAATGGTATGAACAAAGACCTTCCTTTTTCTGATAGGGATAAGAGCTAAGATTATGATGGCGATGATGATTATGATAAGAGTATCTGGGGACAACTTCAAAATGTGGGACTTGGAATACAAAAATTAGCTGGGTGTGGTGGCATGTGCCTGTAGTCCCAGCTACTCAGGAGTCTGAGGCAAGAGAATCACTTGAACCTGGGAGACGGCAGTTGCAATGAGCCAAGATTGTGCCGTTGCACTCCAGCCTGGGCAACAGAGTAAGACTTTAAACAGTCTGAAAAAAAAAAGTGGGACTTAGGCAAACCCCAAAAAGTATGGAATGAATTCCACTAAGTCACACATTGGGGGTAGGCATTAAAGAGAAACAGCAGGGGTGAGTGATCTCTAAGAATTCTGACTAAGAGGGGCTTCCAGTAGATGGAGAAGGCATATTTTATCACATGAAATGGAGACTTAGCCCTTAAGAAGATTAATTGTAGATTAGTCTATCTCTTTAGTTTACATACCAATAGCAAATAAACTATAAACATTCCCGTTGTACTACACATACAAAGATACACACAATACTGCATTCCCTCTCCCTCTTTCTCTCTATCTCCTTTTCCTTCCCTTCCCTCTCCCTTTCCCCATTCTCTGTCATTGTGCACACTTATTTATTCATGTACTACACATAAAGGAAGGAATGGTCTTGATATTTCTTTGCCTCAGAATATATATCCAATACAGATGCATTCCCTAGAAGAATAGATCTAAAGTCATGTGTGGTTACTTGAGCTCTATTTCCATACGAGCCTTTCCCACATAAATGAAGGTGGTTATCTCTCATGTCTGTGGCAATTAAAGAGATGTAGATTTAATGGTCCTGCTCCATCTATAGGAAGTTGGCTGGTGCTGGTGTCATAGGTTACCAATGTACTACCTAGTACTTGTTTAAACACTTAATTTGGGATGGGGAGGAACTTTCTCTTTCTGGTGGGGTAGACAGGGATGCTTCACCAAGCCATGGAGGGGTCCGGCTTCTAATGGAAACAACTACAGTGACATCTTTAGAACTGGGTAATTTCCATTTGTGTGGTTTTTTGTTTTTCCTTGAGACAGGGTCTTACTGTGTCACCCAGGCTGGAGTGCAGTGGTGCAATTTTGGCTCACTACAACCTCCTTCTTGCAGGGTGAAGCAATTATTTTGCCCGTCTCCCGAGTAGCTGGGATTACAGGTGTGCACCACCTTGCCTGGCTAAATTTTGCTTTTAAGAGATACGGGGTTTCACCATGTTGGCCAAGCTGGTCTTGAACTCTTGGCCTCAAGGGATCCGCCCACCTCGGCCTCCCAAAGTGCTGGGATTACAGGTGTAAGCCACCATGCCCAGTCAGTGTGATATTTTTTCTTTTAAATATGATTGGCTGAAGGATTAAAGTGGAATGTTAAAGAGGAAAACCATTGAAAAGCTTGTGTTGATGCAGCCTGCTTAGAACAGAAATATTCTGTAGAAATGTCCTTTGGATGCATCTAAATCCTAGTATTCACACTTGTTCCAAAACCAAGAGATGGCTAGTGAGTTATTGCTTTGAATTGCACAGTCATGCAAAACCTTTAAAATAATTGTTTCTAAAATATTACCCAAAGCACTGATTATTTCACATCTTTAAATGGTAAACAGTAATCACTGATAACAATTCTCATTTTCTTTCCAGATTCTGGTCTTGTAGAAATCCTTGACTCAATTCTTCATTCCAAATTAGCAAAATGAACATGTAATTTTTTTTATCTACAAGATTTGGGTTTGTTCTGGCTTGTCTAATTACACTTTTCAATTCACCAAAAGTAGACTATGTGTTTCATTAGTCTCCTTTTCTTTTTTTAATAGAAAAAGAAAACTTTGTTTTCTTTTGTTTGTGTAAGTTGAGATATAGAGAGTCAAGTAATTTTACAATTAAAAAAAAAAATCCCATAGTCAATTAGATATCCTCTCCCATGGAACTGATGACATTCAATGAAGGGAGAATTATAATAGCTAAAAGTGAAAAGTGCTAGAATTCCAATCCTAAATACTCTTTTTGGGGTGTACTCTGTTTTTTAGCCTCTCAACTCCTTTTCTTCGGGCTCCCATCCCTTTGGAGTGGCTTTCGTTCCCTGCCTACTTCTCATCTCTGCTTCTCTGGCTGCTCCTTCGTGGTCCAAGTCAAAGGCTGCCTTTTGGAAGGAGCTCTGTCCTGTCCTCCCAACTAGGGTGAAGCCCTTGCTCCTCTGAGTTCTCATAGACAGCCACTTTATTTTTATACACGCACACCCCATGTTCTGTCTTACTCTTGGTTCCTCTCCATAGCTTCAGTGCCTCTGTTGAGCATCTACCCTTCCACCTCATCCCCCCTCACCTTATATATTTTTGGCTTTTCTTTCTCTTGCTCACTCACTTGCTTTTTCTATCCAGCATATAAATGTGCACAATGCTCTGCCAATCCTGAGATGTCCAATTCATGGTGCACCCACCTTAGTTACCAGCCTATGTACCTGGTAACCCAAGTTTCTGGAAAGAGTCATCCACATGTATAGTTTTGCTGTTGTTGTTGTTTGTTTGTTTTTGTTTTGTTTTGAGACGGAGTCTCACTCTGTCACCCAGGTTGGAGTGCAGTGGTATGATTTCCGTTCACTACAACCTGTGCCTCCCGGGTTCATGCCATTCTCCTGCCTCAGCCTCCCAAGTAGCTGGGACTACAGGCACCCGCCACCATGCCCGGCTAATTTTTGTATTTTTAGTAAAGATGGGGTTTCACTGTGTTGGTCAGGCTGGTCTTGAACTCCTGACCTCAGGTGATCCACCCACCTCGATCTCCCAAAGTGCTGGGATTACAGGCTGAGCCACCATGCCCAACCCATGCATGGCTTTTACATCTTCTTTTCTTTTTGTTTTTTATTGAGATATAATTGAAAAATAAAATCGGTATATAATTAAGCTGTATGACATGATGTTTTGACACACATACCATCCTCATTTCTTCTTAGTGAACTGTTGCTCTTCTTCAGTCCATTGGTCTTTACTACTCCACTGAAACAGTACTGGTTGATAGAGGTAATTCAGGGTCTTGGCAATTGTCAAACTTGAACCTTTATGGAGTCCTCATATACTGGATTTCTCTGTGGCACTGATCTCACAGACAATTTCTTTTTCAGGGAAACTCACTACCTAGGTTATCCCAAAGCATGCACCAAAGAACACAACTTTTGAAGGATACGAATAGATTTTATAGAAAATGAAGAGTTCTGTTGTTAAATGATTTTAGGAAGCTCTACATATGATCATCCCCTGTAAAAATTCACAATAGAAATTAGCAAGCTGTTTTGCTTTAACCTGGAAAACTTATCTAAAACTAGGAATACCCTCTGGGAAATGCTGCTCTTCCAACTTGATTTCCCCATCCCTCTCGTCTCCTGGTTCTCCCTCTACATCTGTCCTTGTAATTCTCCTTTCTCTTGGTATTGCTCAGCTTTCTGCTTTGACCCACTGCTCTTCTTTCCATATATTCGCTCCCTGGATGAGCTCATCTCTGTTATGGGTTCAAGCATCTCCTACATATTGATGATTCTCAGTCCCGGTCTCCATGCCTGACCTTGCTGCGTCCTTCAGGTGCACATATCTAGTTTTCTCCTCTGCCTCCTCACCTGGCTGCTCCTGGGGCACTTCAAACTCAACAAGCCTCCAACTCACAAGGTCATGTCCACTCACGCCCTTCCTTTTTGATCTGTTTCTATTCGGAAATACACAATATCCATGAGTGGTCCTCAGAGAGCCACCTTCCCCAGAAAGCATGAGGACATGGTAGATTTTGCCTGTGTCTTCCCTCCCTGCATCATCAGCTCTGCAACGAAGGCACAATGGGATGCTTACATGATAGATGGAAAGATGTGAAGGGAGTGTGGAGATGTTTTTAATGGCAAAGAATGTGGAACCCTGAGGAGATAATTAAAGAAAGCAGAAGGCGGCCGGACGCGGTGGCTCACGCCTGTAATCTCAGCACTTTGGGAGGCCAAGGTGGGCGGATCACTCGCAGTCAGGAATTTGAGACAAGCCTGGCCAACATGTCAAAACCTCATCTCTACTAAAAATACAAAAAATAGCCAGGCTTGGTGGCATGCGCCTGTAGTCTGGGAGGCTGAGGCAGGAGAATCGCTTGAGCCCGGGAGGCAGAGGTTGCAGTGAGCCGAGACCACACCACTGCACTCCAGCTTGGGGGACAGAGGGAGACTCTGTTTCAAAAAAACAAAAAACAAACAAAAAAAGAAAGCAGAGGGCAGCAGCACATACTCTTGGGGGATATAACTCCTGGGTCCCAGCCCCCCATGCCTGACATCCCACCTCAGCAGAGAGAAGATTCCACTAAGCGTAAGAGCTTTCTGACATTTTCAGAGTGTTATACCCCTCACGCCCGCCCATGCCAGGTTCTTGTGCAGACCACGCTTAAAAGCCTGCCTACTCACCATGTGGAAGAGGCACGGTGTGAGTGGGAGGACCAGTTGCCAGCTCTTTAAAGATAGCCTTGATGTAATATATGACAGCATGACCCAGAAAGTCTCACGCACTTGCCCAGGCTGGACTGCAGTAGCTCAATCATAGCTCACTGCAGCCTCTCCCTCCCAGGTTTAAGCCATCCTCCCGCCTCAGCCTCCTGAGTAGTAACAGGCATGTGCCACCACACCTGGCTAATTTTTTTATGTTTTGTGGAGATGACATCTTACTATGTTGCCTGGGCTGGTCTCGAACTCCTGCCCCCCAACTGCCCTCCCCCCGCTCAGTCTCCCAAAGTGCTGTGATTACAGGCATTAGCCACCCTGCCTTGCCAACGTGACTCGGGTTTTCCTTTGAGCCCCAGGGTCCTGCTGCCTTCCTGATTTGGGGTTTTACTTTCCAACTCCATTTTTTGGTACCTTTCTCCCACATCATTCTAATTTTTCTAATTAGATATACAGTAACTTCAGGGAAGCATAGATAAGTGGAACATGGGCGTTGGGGTCAGACACATGTATACCAGAATCTCAGCTCTCCCACTTTAGCTAGGGTGACTTTGGACCTGGCATTTAGAATCCTCTGTACACTGAGTCTAGGAATATCTACCTTATAAGGGAGCTGGGAAGATCGAATGAGATAATTTATGATGCGTGCCGAGCACACAGTAGTTATTCAATAAATGGTGGTTAATGTCATTTTTTATGTTAGATTCCTCTGTTTCCTAGACCCATTCCTTCACTAGTATTAGCGGATCAACATATATAAAAGATACAGTGAATTCATCCCACCAAAAGATTCCCATCTTAATTAAAAGTTTTCACATAATTTTCTCTCTAACTGTAGTTAGAGAGAGGTGTTAGAAGCAGTAAGCCTGAAATTCAATACTTAGATAAATACAAAGGACAAGGTATTTGGTGTCTCCATAAGATAGACTGGATTTGGGTTCTAAAGCCTCATTTGAGTCTCTTACATAATAAAAAATCTATGAAATGTAATTGATCAAACTCAAGGAGATGAGGAGTCATGCACTGACTCTGCCGGGATTAGAACTTGAGGTTTTAAACAGCCTAGGCTAGCAAACCTGAAGCTTACTTCACTAAGCTATCCCCTCTGGCTATGTGATTATGTACAGCAATTTACTATCAATGAAAGGAGAAGAAATGCTTGCTGGCTGTATTGCTGTTTTTCCCAGCCCCACCTCTCAACTATGGTAACAAAATTAAGCGTATACTGTCTTAGACACTTTGAGCCCTGCCTGGTCAAATTCTTGTGAACCAAGACTGAAATTAATTTTCAGTACACAATGCAGAGGTGAACTTCTGTTTTTACCACAAAGGAAGGCAAACCATAGAGTTATTTTATAGTGTTTTGACTCAAAAACCTATCTTCCCATATTGGCAGACCAGCGTTGTGATATTTATCTGCAAACGAATGGTCCCTTGTAATCAACAGTAGATAAAGGCTGAAGAAGAATGGCATCAATTCTTAGTTTTCAGGGATGTAGCCTCAGAAGCCCAGGTTTTAGATTTGGATAGTCCTGGTGTCAAATGCTGTCTCTCACCTCCTTTGTGGCTATGTAACTTGGAACACATTTTTTCCTCCCGAGGCACGGTCTGGCTCTGTCACCCAGTCTGCAGTGCAATGGTGCAATCATGGCATACTGCAGCTTCCACCTCCCAAATTCAAGCAGTCCTCCTGCAGCAGCCTCTAGAGTCGCTGGGACCACAGGCATGAGCCACTGTGCCCTGCTAACTTTTAATTTTTAGTAGAGACGGGATCTTACTGTGTTGCTTAGGCTGGTGTCAAACTCCTGTGCTCAAGTGATCCTCCTACCTCAATCCTCCCGCCTTGGTCTCCCTCAGAGTGTTGGGATTACAGGGATGAGCCACTGCGCCTGGCCAACACGTTATTTGAATGATTGATTTTCCTTGATGAAAGATCCAGGGATCAGAAGTTCACATACTTAATTTCCACTGTCAGGTCCACAAACTGACCACTCAGTTTTAATCTTCCTTACTTCTACAATGGGACCATCTAATTCATGGAGATCTTAGTTCTTGCATTTGTAATATTCACAGACACTTGTAGGTGGTTGATTAAGAGGAATCTGATTATCATTTTAAGCTAATATTTTTGCCTAGCTTCTAAGTGCTAAGCACATTCACATATATGGCGGAACGCCGATGCTGATGATGCAGGACTGTGAACCCCAAAACTGGGCTTAAGCCAGGAGGGTTCTTGGCTTCATTCAGGAAAGAAATCGAGGGCAAGCCTGTGGTGTGAGAGAGCAATCTTTTATTGAACAGTGCTGCTCCTCGCAGAGCACAGCTAATTCATAGGCAACACACCAAGTGCTACTTGGCAACTGTATTTATACTCATGTAAACCCACTTTCAATTACATGCAAATTAAGGGGTGGGTCAATGCAAATTGAGGGGCAGGTTGTTTAGGACTTTCTGGGAAAGGGGCGGTAACTTCCAGGTTGTTGCCCTGGAAAGGGGTGGTAACTTCTGGGTCTTTGCCTTGACATTTGTAAACTGTCATGGTGCTGGTGGGAGTGTCTTACGCTAATAAGCAATGAGAGCATCTAGGGATGCGTTTTGTCACATCTGCTGGTTCCCACTAGTTTCTCAGCTTCATCCCATTTTATCCAGATACTGTTTTGGTCAGCAGGGTTGTGACCAGAAAACAGGTCCTGCACATCTCCTACCTCACTATCGCTCCAGTTCTGCAGATCAGGAAACTGGAGCTTGGATATATTCAATGACATTGTCAAAGTTACACCCTGGGCGACTTGTTGAGCCAAGTCTAGAATGTGGGTCTTTTGACTGCATCACATGCTTGTTCTCAGAACCACAGGGCTCTTGTAGACAGAGTTGCTATCTGTGTATATCTTCATGAAATTAGTATGTCTTATCTCATGTCAGGCTTGGTCATTTTTTTTTTTTATGTTAAGCCATTTTACCCTACTCTTTTTTTCATGCCTTTAGTTTCAGAGAGGAGACCTTAAGATCACCTTTCATTTTGCTCCTTTTTCTTGTCTTCCCTTTTCTGGGATCAAGATCTGGTTCCACTTCTGAGTCTCAGGTTCCTAATCGGTTAAAATGATACAATGCACCTAAAAAGGCTTTGGAAATTGCAAAATGCTTATAAAGTATTGATGTTCATTATTATGACTAAGCTTGCAATTCAAACCACAGTTCTGTATTTGTTCATATTCAGTGTCATTTCCTTCACCTTTTAGGGTCTGACTTCCTGACATTTCCCCTCTCTTCCCTCGAAGTAACTCAAAATGCGACTCACTTGCACCACAGGGCATCTCTCTTGGCCCCTGTCATATGTCGTTTCTATCATTGTGCATTTCCAGATAACCCTTCTTCTGCCTAAATGGCCCAAGCACAGACTTTTCTGCTGTCCCCATCACTGACTTATTTTTGAGTACAGATTCCACCTATATGACTGTGGCCCAGAAAGAAATTCTGAAACCTAAAACAGTTCCTGCTGGTTAATATCTTTCTGTCAGGAGCTCGGCCCTGATTTAGACCAATTCTTGACAGCTTCCCAAGGGCAAACACCTGCAAAAAAAACTGCCAGTAGCCACAGGTGGATTCCAGAACCTGAAGCTGATCTGAGTTTGAGAGCTCATGGATTCTTCCTGAAATTGTTTTGGAAAAGTGAGGGGAACATCAGTTCCCTGCAAGTCATTTTGTTATTCCGAGGGAACAAGAATTCAGAACATCTGTTGTTTCAGAGGTGTTTACACAGACACTTAGCGATGCTGCAGGTCCATGATGTTTGCCAGTTATTTCCAAATACTATATCAGCAAGAAGTATCTTTAGTCTTTGGGGGATATTGTACATGGCAGACACATTGTTGACATCTGGCAGGTTCATATGCAGCCACTGAGATCTTTCAAAACAAAACTGTTGCAAAGGATATTTAAACCCAGAATGTCAGTTGGGAATAAAATGTTCCCTTCTTTGACTGTCTTTCCTGGTGTGAAATGTACAAATTTTAAAGATTAGGAATGAGTCAATTTAGATATTCTGAAACACAGAAAGAGAAAGAAAGCATTTTTCTGAATGTCATCCCTTTCTAAAATTATGGGGAAATCTTTGCAGTTTCTTTAAAGGAAAATGGAAGAATTTGGTACATTTTGTACATTCTCTTCACTGGATTCATTCTGGTACATAACTGCCTTGCTGGCAGTTCACTGTCATGTGCCCCGGAATTGGATTAGGCTCAAATTCTGGATTCACAGCTGTGTGGTTCTGAGCAGTGTGTTTAACAATTTGGGGCTCACAGTAAAAGGGCATCTTGACTGTCCCCATCTCCTGGGATTGTTTTGAGGAATAAGCATAGTATCTACAGGAAGTTGAAACCAGTGCCTGGCACAGTAAATGTTAGCTGCTCTTGTGTTATTACGTAGAAGTTAATATAGGAAGAAGAAAAGTATTATATGTGTTTTGGGTTTGGGTTTGGTTTTTTTATTTTTTCAGAGAAAGGTGGTTAACATTAGGCAATTCTTTTCAGAAGTTGATCACAGATTTACAGGAATGTGTCTATGAAATTACTGTACTTGACTCATCCTGAAATTATGTGATTCAAAAATCAAAGCAAAGCGACTGCTCTTCTAGACTTCCTAAGACACTGGTTTTATGCTATTGTTCAGTTATGCAGAAAATGAATATCCAATTTTAGCCTAATGCTTTGTACAATCCATCTCTGTTTAACACTTTCGCTGCCCCTTACAGTTCTAATGATGTAAGTCTTGGTGGAGAAAGGAAAACTAGTCAACTGTGAATCCATCATAAAAAAGTGGTGTTAAGAGCTAGGGCTAGCTCAAGAGTTTTCATTTACATTTATGCTTTTACTGATGTCTTTGATTGGTAACCCATTAAGATGGCAAGAACAGACAAATCCTTCGTAGTACTTAGGTCTCTGATGTGGTTTGTGTCTTTTAAAGACATTAAGGTAATAGGAGATTGGCAACTACACGTTAATCAGTGTCCAGAATAATTGGTAATGAACATGCAAAAGTTGTACTGCACATGCCAAGAAAGTAATAAAAACAACTTGAACTATTGTAGGGGGATACTGAAGCCGTGTCTCACAGTCACTAAGGAAAGTGTAGGGAGAAAACTCAATTGGCGAGAATCAACCACTACCGATTATACAGTAGGCTAGTACCCTCAGTTGCAAGACTGAATATGAAGAGGGGAGAAAACAGGAGATTTTTGAACACCTAGTGTCAAAACAATGTCAGTATTACTGATGAATATGAGGAAAATATACAAAAATACTCATAAGCAAGGGATCGCTTGATGGAAGCATATCCCATGCCTTTTTGGAAGTTAATAGCTAGTGAGGGCCGGGCGCGGGGGCTCAGGCCTGTAATCCCAGCACTTTGGGAGGCCGAGACGGGCGGATCACAAGGTCAGGAGATTGAGACCATCCTGGCTAACACGGTGAAACCCCGTCTCTACTAAAAAATACAAAAAAACTAGCCGGGCGAGGTGGCGGGCGCCTGTAGTCCCAGCTACTCGGGAGGCTGAGGCAGGAGAATGGTGTAAACCCGGGAGGCGGAGCTTGCAGTGAGCTGAGATCCGGCCACTGCACTCCAGCCTGGGCAACAGAGCAAGACTCTGTCTCAAAAAAAAAAAAAAAAAAAAAAAAGCTAGTGAGTTCTGGGTCCTTGCCAGGTCTCAGTTCTGTGTTGAGCTTGTAGCCCATTTGCAGGATTTCAGACTTCTTATTTCTAAAATTCTGAGAAGTGTTCCCCAAGCCTCCAGTTTCAGGGCCAGTTCTCTGCTCTTGGAGAATTCCACCCCTGCCTCTCACTCTCTGAGCCCAGGTTTGGCCACCATTTTCCAGGACAGAAAGTGATTGAAAGGAAGTCCGAGAACAAGTAAAGAGGAAGGGTATCTGGGGCCCCTCCCGCACACCCACGTTTTTGTATCATGAGTGGTAACATTTCTGTTCTCTTGACGCCAGGCCTGTGCCTTCTAACCACACAGCTGGGAGGCCGCAAGAATCACTGATTGGCAAACCTCAGATTGTAAATCTAAGAAGGAACGATAGGGGAGAGCGGTGGAAATTTCTTAAATAATGATGAGTGATAATAATTCTAATAAAGATTACATCAGAAGCCTGATGCCGTGCCTCATGCCTGTAATCCCAGCACTTTGGGAGGCCTAGGCCGGTGGATGGCTGGAGTCCAGGAGTTCAAGAGCAGCCTGGGCAACATGGTGAAACCCTGTCTCTACAAAAAATACAAAAATTAGCTGGGCATGGTGGTGCATACCTGTAGTCTCAGCTATGCAGGGGGCTGAGGTGGGAGGATGGTTTGAGCCTGGGAGGTGGAGGTTGCAGTAAGCCAAGGTCGTTCCACTGCACTCCATCCTGGGCGATAGAGCCAGACCTTGTCTCCAAAAAAAAAAAAAAAAAAATCCATTGGCTTATAACCTCACAATTTACAAAGGATTCTAGCTAAGGAGCAAATCAAAGTTGACAATGCCCATAAGAGCAGACCTCAGTCAGAACATAGCTGGTAAAATATCGGAGATGGCGGGGGATGAAATGCTCATCACAGTCAAGTGAAAGAGGAAAACTATGTAATTGCAAGGATTGTGGTAACTGTTTCTCCTGTCCCTTTTTGATAAGGACAGATTCTCTTTTGGTAGCATGTTTATTTTATGAAAGTCAAGGGCATAGTTTTTAGGGAGAATGTTGACAGCACTTGCAGAAGCAAAATGAAAGGTGAGGAAGAAGGCGGCATGAGGTCGGCACACATAATTCAATTCAGAGTCATCAGACTTCATTTTTTCCCTAAAAAGTTGCTGAAAACAGAGGAAGAAGGAAGAATGCAAGGAACAAGAAAGAAAAACTACCAGAGCTTTAAATGTCAAAGAATAATAAACACACAGGAGCAGATCATTCCGGCAGCCAGCCTTGGCTTCATTTCTTCAATTTCTTTTCTCCCGTCTTCAGCGTCTCTCCTGGTGCTCCACTTTGTCATATACAGTTTTTCTTCCCAGATCACACAGTTTCATCTTTACAGATGTTCCTGTTTATTTAAAAGAAGTTATGTCACTTTTCTTTTCCCTCCCAAGATGGTACCCACCTTATCGTAGCAGGAATGTTATCTTCGAAGCCCTTCTCACCTCTTAGACTCTGCCGTGCCTCTGTTTTAAGATGCAAAAGTCCACATTCTCATGGCCTCCTTCTCTTGCTTTCCACACTCTGCTCAGCTCACTGTGCTTCTGCTGGGTTGGCCTTCTTGCTATTTCTTAAAAACCTCCTGTTTCTTACATTTAATGGCAATCACTTTTGCATCAACCTAATAGATTCTGTCTTGGGAGTCTTTGCACCTGCTCTTCCCACTAACTGGGATGCCTTTCTGAGGACTCACATGGTCTCCTAATGGTCTCTCTCACCTGCACAGGTTATTCGAGTATCTGCTCTGATGTCACCTTATCAGAAAGGCCTTCTTTGACCAACATCTATAAAATATCCCTCTACCTTCTTTCCCCTCCTTTTTTTTTTCTTTCTTTTTTCCCCTGAAGATGGGGTCTTGCTATGTTGCCCTGGCTGCTCTTGAACTCCTGGTCTCCAGCAATCCTCCCACCTTGGCCTCCCATTGTGCTGGGATTACAGGCATGAACCACCACACATAGCACCACTCATTACCTGGCACGAGAGCACATATTAATTTGTGTACATCTACACTTTTTATAATGAAGGTATCACAAAATCCTAAACTGCTAGCCCAGGGGGCTATGCATTAGGGGCTCCAGAGGGAGCCCTTTTGCCCTTGTGCCATGCCCACTGAAGTCCCAGGGTCTGTGTAGAGTAGGTGCCCAATAAATATTACTGAATGAATGAAGGTTTCTCACTTATTTCATTCCTTTCTTTGCACTTGGATTCCACTTCATTATAGAGACTTCTATTCAGTACCTGTAATCAAAGGGCTTTCTTTTCAGTTTGAACTATGTGATTTGTTGAAAGGCTGAGTAGGGAATGAGCTTACTAAACCGTACCTCGCTGTCAAAACATTTATTGGCTTTTACCACACACTTAGTGAGATCTTATTGATGCTGGATTTTGAGAGCACTAAAAACTAATAAGCCAGAAGAAGTGGCCAGCGTATATGGTCTAACGGATTCAAGGTTGAAGAATCTGCAGCAATGGTAATTTGTACAAGTCAATAAGTACTTCCTAGATTGTCTATATTTTTAAAAATACACAGTTTTTATACCTAGTTTAGAAACAACAAAAATATGTACTTAGTGTTCTATCATCCATGCAGGCTTTATTTTCAGTGCAACTCAGAGGAAATAGGTCTTTCCAACAGTGTTTGCCATAGTTACACCCTTTTCTAGGGCTCTGCTTATTTTATTACATTTCACACTCATCCTTTTCTGTTGAGAACCTATAGAAATAATGCAAGTAAGTAACATGTGTTGCGCACTTTCTATGTGCCAGGCTTTGCGCCAAGCCCTTTTCATGCATTTCCTCATTTAATTCCTCAACTTGATTAGGCAGGTGAAATGATATAATCCTCATTTTAAAGATGAGGTTTAGAAAGGCTACACAGTCAGGATATAAAACCAGGTCTGTCCGATTTCCAAGCTTCTACTGCTAACTGCCTGGTAGACCGTCTCTTCTACTTCCTTTTTGTTTTTTGTTTTTTTTAAATTATTATTATTATTATTTTAGATGGAGTCTCACTCTAGGGACCCAGGTTGGAGTGCAATGGCATGATCTCAGCCCACTGCAGCTTCCACCTCCCGGGTTCAGGCAATTCTCCTGCCTCAGCCTCCCAAGTGGCTGGGATTATGGGTGCCCACCACCATGGCTGGCTAATTTTTGTATTTTTAGTAGAGACAGGTTTTCACCATGTTGGCCAGGCTAGTCTCCAACTCCTGACCTTAGGTGATCCACCCACCTTAGCCTCCCAAACTGCTGGGATTACAGGTGTGAGCCACCATGCTCAGCTGACCCTCTCTTCTACTCCCTGGCACCCATACAATCAAAATCCTCTGGCACCCGGAGCCAGGTAGAAATGATAGGTAGAGGTGTAGAAGTCTCACAATTACCCCAAAACCCACAGAGGCATGTCCTTAATAATACATTTTTAAACCGACAAAAGAAAACTAGCTTTCAGAATAATGTGGAAAATGAATTAGCTGCTATAAAAATTTAGGAATCTGGAGATCTTGGGGACACAGATGAGGTTAACGAAGCAGCATCTAGGTCCCAGCCCAGGCTACAGGCCCCAGAGGAAGGAGGTGAGGGCAGAGCAAGCAGGAATGAGGTCCAGGAAAGAGCTCCTCCTCAGATCCCAGGATTTTAAAGAAAGTCTGCTGAGTGTTTTCTTCCTATTACCCTGCAGTTCCAGCTTTGATCTGAAGGGAAGAAGTTGCTTCCCTTCTAAACTAGGTTTGTTTTATGACCTAAGGCATGTTCATTTGGGCAACGTGAGTATGACATTTTTCTCCCACCCATGTCAAGTCTAATTAATTTATCAAGCACTTGCCAGTTTTCCCATTCTTGCCCATAACTATCCTCAAATCTTCTACTTTTAAAGTGAATTTGGTTTTGAAGTTACTTGCATTTCTTATGGTCTACTAGAAATTTTCTGGTATTTTTTTTTCATGTTTGATTTTTCTAAGACTACTGTGCTTTTGTATACATTTAAATTGTCAAAAAGGATGTTGTCAAGATGTACTGAAGGAGCCCCTTCCTGCAGAAATGTTGCCATAATAGTTGGATATTAGCCCTTTACTGACTTGAAGCTTGCATCTTCTCAATCCAGTAATTAGCTGAAGTGCTACATTTTTAAAAATAATTTAAGCTCTTCTTTCATTATATTTTTTTCAGTTTTTCAGAAGGCAAGTTCAGACACATACTTTATACAAGATGAAAATATTAGATAAAAATTGTGATACATCTGAATTATGTATTTTAAACATTTTTACTTAAATACCACACATGTCCACATAGCAATATTTACACACATTTTGGTAAAACAGGCTGAGGGCATTTGGCGGTACGGTATTCAGTTAGTGACCTGTATCTAAGTTGACACATCTTCTTTAACCTGTTTACTTGATTGAATTGATTAGGGACTATTAAAAAATAAAATTATCCTTGAGAAGCAAAGAGTAAACACATATATAACATAGTTCTATTTCTTGTACTGGACTCAATTCAGTCTGTAATTTTTACTGAGTCCTGATAAAGGCCTTGTGCTGTGATGGGTGCTACTGAAGATATATCTGGAGTTTTTTTGTTGTTGTTTTTTGTTTTTATTTTTTTGAGACAGCCTCACTCTCTTGCCCAGGCTGGAGTGCAGTGGCACAATCTTGACTCACTGTAATTTCCACCTCCCAGGTTCAAGCGATTCTCCTGCCTCAGCCTCACAAGTAACTGGGATTATAGGTACCTGCCACCACACCTGGCTAATTTTTGTATTTTTAGTAGAAATGGGATTTCACCATGTTGGCCAGGCTGGTCTTGAACTCCAGACAGGTGATCTGCCCACCTCAACCTCCCAAAGTGCTGGGATTACAGACATGAGCCACCACGCCCAGCTGATATATCTGTTATTAATGTAGGTTTTGATGCTTGCCCTCAAGGATTTAAATGACAGCATTGTAATTTGCATGTAACCTCTAAGTTCAACCACTGAACTATTAAGTTGCGAATGGAAGACTTATAACCACACATGTGAATCTGCCAATTTTTTAAGGACCTCGGTGTTGAAAAGATCATATGGAACAATAGCTAGTACTTATTAAGTGTCTATTATGTGCCAGGTTGCCGGTATCTGTTAATTTATTTTACCTTTGTAATATTCAGGAAAGGTATGCGTTATCCCCACTTCACAAATGAGGAAATAGGTTTGTAAAAGAAACTTGCTGAAGGACACACAGATGGTCGAGTCAGAGATCCACTCCAAGCCCTATCTTACTCTAAAAGCCATCTTCTTTTTACTTCCCATCCCATCATAAAATATAAAACTAAATGAAGTGTTGATGGTTGTTTAATGCGAGCAATGCAGGCAGCCAAGTAGAACAATTAAGACTCTGAAATAGTTATTTTGCTTTGACTACTTGGCTTATTTAACTATCTACAGTTACTAGCTAGATGGATAATTGTACAGCCTCTCAATTACTTTAGGTTATGTGGACATAAGCCTGGCGCTGTTTGATTCTGACTCTAATAATATTTGATTTCTTATTCCTAATAGCTCCTTGTCTAGTGAGTGTCCTACAGGATGGGGAAAGGTACACTTTGAGGATGACCCCAGTTGCGTGTACTCAAGCGGTCTTCAGGTAGCACACGTGCCCTCCATTTGAAGAAACTCGGTGCAGGAAAGTCAGGCTGACAAATAGATGTACTAGTACATCATGGTTTCATTACAGAATGACTCTCTTTTAAGGGGATTCACCACCATTTTTGTCTCCTTAGCAAGACTCACTAGCATATTTAAAATATTATTTTAATATATGAATATGAATTATACCTGTTTTTGGAGATATGTCTGTTAAGTGAAGCATATTCATACCTTGAATTGATTAAACGTTTGTCCTTATACAGAGTACAAAATGCTTCTTTCTCATTCATTCTTTCAATATTTGTAAAAGCAAACAGGGACCGGAGCGGTGAAGAAGAGAAATAGGCATGTGAGTGTGGTCAGTGGAGTCTATTCTATTGACGAATGTTTCACATTTTCTCAAATTTTTCGAGGAAATGTAAAAATATGTCGCCCCAACTTCCTTTCCAATTTCCGAAGGAACATTTTGGCTGGGAATTAGGAACACTTCGTTCTATGTATAACATCTATGAAGATGTTTAAACTGTAATTGCTTGTCATTTCAAGGAAATGTTCTTTCGGTACAGTGAAGACTGACCTACTCGGGAATATTAAAATGTACAGGGGTTCACATTTTTGTGATAATATTTTATCATTTTGAAAACTTATTCTTAATAGATCCCCACATTACATTTTAGTAAAGTGGTTTCATTTTCTTTAACATCCATTAATAGCTATTAGAAGTTAAAAAAAAAATAAGGTTTTATATAGATCCTTAAACTACACTTAAGTAATTTGTAATTGACAATTAAATCAGCACGGCAATGCATTATCGTAAGTTTGATAGATCTGCCTTTCTTAAAATCCTGAGAAGAAAGGGCCCTTTTGTAAGACACCCACTGCAGACTATTCTCGCATTTTAATTGACCACAAAGCACACATTGTCTCCGTGTAAGTGCTTGGTAATCATCTTTTACAAGTTTCCTTTTGTTGAAGATTTTGATGCTGCCTGTGGTAGTCTGGTTCATGCTAGAAACACTGTCCTTAGTTGAAATGTGGGATTAGCCGCAGCCATACTTAAATGATTGACCTTGCCGTGGTCCTAATATAAAAAATAGAGTTAAAGCTTTTCACTTTGAAAGCCCAGGTTTCTCATTCTCTCCTTCCCTCTCTTGTTTCTTCTTCTCGCTAAAGACCCATGAATGTGTGCTCACAAAGCTGGGTCTGCACGTGGGCCTGATGACAGTCACACCGATGATGACCCCATTTCTGGGCAGCTGATGGGCGTTGGAGACACCTGTCCAACCATAGAATAGGCATGTGGGCTATGTTTGTAAAATCTGGACTCTTTTCTCATCCCTAGGAAATCTGTAGACTTACTGTATAGAAATGCCAGTTAAAATAGTTATATGTTGAGATCAAAATAGAGAAACACTGAATTTGAGAGAGAATTCTAACCATTCATTTATCTGTCTCCCAAGCAGCTTCTGAAAATTCCGTAGTTGATTAGATTAATTTCCAGTTTTGTCCACTCCCCTACATCCTACACTAACAATAGCACTTATCTATGTAGTGTAAACCTTTTTTAAAAAAAAGTGTATTCTCTGTATTTCAAACTATTAAAATTGCAAAAAATTCAAAGGATTGATTTTCATATAATTTGCTAGAATCTGGGATAAATCAAAATACCAATAGAGTTTTTTTTCCCTCCAATATCTAAGAACACTGTTTTATAACAGGGACATAATCAAGTTTCCTGTGAGTCTGATTAATCTCATAAAGAATTATCTCCTTTACTACACCTTCATTCTATTCTTTAACACTGATTTTGTGGGTTTGCATATGAGAAAAATGCATTACATTAAAGGTGAAAATGTGTGATAGGTGTTTTTAAGTAGCTTGTAAAGTGTGGAAGTTACTTAGGTATTGATACCCAATTAGTAGAAATTAAAATTGTAATCTGGGAAGAAGAAAGGAGTATCGTATAATCAGATGATGAAGTATCTTTACGTTGGAATATAGTTCCATTCACATGACCGCTGCTTGGTGATGTTTTTAAAATTAAATTGAATTGATAAATTCAAGGGGATCAAACCACATTTAAAGTGATGATGGTACAGCTGTAACGGGCATTTTCACGGATCCCTCTACAGGGCAATGTCTGCCACACTGCAGTGTGGCCAGGCTCACAGGGAGGAATGCGTGAGATAAACATTAGCATCGGCACTACAAGGTCATGAGTTCTCACTGCCAAACATAATGGGTTGATATGACTATATAAAAGGAGGGAAGAAGGCCCGCGGCCCTGAGGACTTTCAGTGGCAGGAGGAAGGCACAGTCCAAGCAGTAACTGATGAAAATGTGGAGTCTGCTGTACAAGTATATAAATTGTTTATTTTATGGGAAGAAAAGTCATCAAGAGATTTTTCCGAAAGTCAGGCACGGATAGACTGTCTGGCAGGAGTCGTCTTTACCTTCAGTCCTGCCGTCTCCATTGCATCCTACTGCCTGAATCATGTCACAAGGTCTTAATGGAAGAAATTAAGACTGGTGAGATAGCAGAGACTCTCAATTCGAAAACTCCAACAGCAAAAGGATTGATCATTTTAGAATACCTTGTAAGTCAGTAGTGAAAACATTGTAACAGCTCTCCAGAGATCTTTTTTTTTTTTCATTTCTGGCATTGCTCTAAAACCTCACTAATTCAGAACAGTTTTTCCTAAAATTGGAGAATTTCCCAAATGTAAGCTATTTTTGTAAATATTATCATAAACTAAGGCATATATATATGTGTGTGTATATATATACACACACACACGCATATACTGCTTAGTTGAATGAAAATAAATATGGCACAACAGGGCTGTATTAAATGTTTCCTAAACTTTAAAATATCAAGATATATTATTTGCTTTTTAACTTTTTACTCAAAAAAAAAAAAAGGTGCATATTCTTTGGGACTTCTAGTTAAGATTGTGTTTTAACTTAGGGCCCTTGATGTAGTTCAGAGATAGAGCACATTAAAAGAATTATACTCCACAATTAATTGTAGTTTGTTTGAAAATAAAAAGATGTTCTAGTTTATAATATTAATATACTATAACATATCACCTCATTAGAGCAATAAAAAAAATCTCAATAGGAACTCAATAATGACAGCCAGAATCTATAAGGAACTCAAACAAATCAGCAAGAAAAAAAAAATCCCATCAAAAAGTATGCAAAGAACATGAATAGACAATTCTCAAAAGAACATATACAAACAGCCAACAAATGTATGAAAACATGCTCAACATCACTGATTATCAGGGAAATACAAATTAAAACTACACTGAGATACCACCTTACTGCTGCAAGAATGGCCATAATTAAAAAGTCAAAAAACGGTAGATGTTGGCATGGATGTGGTGAAAAGGGAACACTTTACACGGGCTGGTAGGAATGTAAATTAGTACAATCACTATGGAAAAGTATGGGGATTCCTTAAAGAATTAAAAGTGGATCTACCATTCGATCCAGCAATCCCAGAGGAAAGGAAGTCATGTGAAAAAGACACTTGTATACACATGTTTACAGCAGCACAATTCGCAATTGCCAAGACATGGAACCAACCTAAGTGCCCATCAACCAATGAATGGATAAAGAAAATGTGAGATATATATACACACACACACATACATATACATACACATATATATTTATATATCATGGAATACTACTCAGCCTTAAAAAGGAACAAAATAATGTCTTTTACAGCAACTTGGGTGGAGCTGGAGGCCATTATTCTAAGTGAAGTAACTCAGGAATGGAAAACCAAGTATCATACATTCTCACTTATAAGTAGGAGCTAAGCTATGAGGATACAAAGGCATAAGAATGATATAAAGGACTTTGGGGACTTGGTGGGGAGAGTTGGGAGGGGGTGAGGGATAAAAGACTACATACTAGGCACAGTGTAGACTGCTTGGGTGATGGGTACACTCAAATCTCAGAAATCACCACTAAATAACTTATCCAAGTAACCAAAACCCACCTGTACCCCAAAAACTATTGAAGTAAAAATATAAAAAACATTAAGCCCTTATTCCTAAGGGACTAAAGAAACTCTTAGAAAATGAGGAATACAAAGGAACTTTTAAAATTTCATAAAAGACAGCTATCTTAAACCGACAATTGGGTAAGAGATGAGCAAGGGCACAATTTGTCAACATTCACAATATATTGTACTGGAAGTTCTGAGCATAGCAATAAATCATGGAACCCAAATAAACAGATACATTCATTAGAAACACAAAAGATCCACATTTCATCATTTGCAAGAAAGATAAATATAAACATAAAAAGTGAAAAACCTAAAAATCTGTATGAATTTAAGATCTGTGTGAATTTAAGAACAGTGTACTGAAGAAAACTTTTAAGCAACAGCTTTACCTTAAATCAGTAGTTAACACGTGGGAACTGTCTGAAGAAAACATTAAGTCCTCTCAGAGCGAAAATGTTAGGATTTCAATAAATTTAGAGTTAGCCTATACTTCTAGATGGAAAGAGCTAGTGCTCTAAATACATTAAATTTTTCCCAGATAAATCCAAGGGTTTAGAACAAATACCAATAAAAATTTCAGTAGAATTTTTTAATTGATTTGAATTTACTCTAAATCTCAGCTTGAAGTTCCCTTTGAAAAGGAAGCATACTGCTAAGAGTAACTTTCCATAACAGGTGTTAGAAAGCATAGCTACCAGTTTTTCACCATTAAAGCAACATGGTACCAACCTAACAAATGACAGACGGATTCAGTAGCATGAAATCTGATATGTAGACATACACATCTTACCCCAAAACCCCAGGGAAGAGGATTGTATCATAAATGATATTGGTTAAACTTCCCACGTGAAAAAAAGAAATAATTCACATTGCATCTTCACCTTCCACCGTGCACCAAAATAAATCCTGAATGGATCAAATAGCAAAAAAGGAAAACAAAAAAACCACAAAGGTAAAAATCTACTCTCAGGGTAGGTAAGACTTTTTATGTTAAATAGAATAAGCAAATTATTGAAATCTCTGGCTATATGAAAATTTGTAAATTCAGTACCAAAACATTTTTAATCATTAAAAGTAAATGATGATTTGGGGGAAAAAAATCTTTTTTTAGTAATTAAAATACGTAAATAAATATAGAACGGTTTCAACTTGATTTAAAAAACAATTTATGACTAAAGCACATAAACTGATGATAAAAGTAGACAAATGACAATAAACATTGGGAGGAATATTTATCTTCACTAGTATTCAGAGATATGCAAATAAAACAGTGTAGTAACAGGTCATCACTCATCATATGTACAAAGTTAAAATTAACGGTGCACTTGAGAATAGCAAGCCACTCTTTTATATGGGGGAATGTCCATTGCAAATCTGCAAAGCAATTTAGTAATTTATGTTAAGATGTAAAACAGTTATCTTCTCTCTGAAGAAAATCAGAATTACCCACACACATTCATAAGAATTTTCATCTCAATGCTATATATAAAAGTAAAAATTTACAAATGCCCTTAATATCTAATCTTAGAGGAATGGTTAAATAAATTATGGGATATTTATAAAATGAAATAATATATAATCCTTTGAAAATATTTTCAACAGTAATTACTTTTGCAAGAAAAATATATCATGTTGTGTAGAAAGGATTAAAAATTCTGATCAATACAACCACAGTTTTATATAAAGAGATAAAGTATATGGATTGAAAATGACTAAAAGGAAATATTACCAAAAGTTAAACAATTTTGTATCTAGTGAGATTGAGGTGTAGATAATTTTTCTTCTTTATACTTATCTGTGTTTCTGAGCATTACTATGAGCATGAATTGCTTTTGTAATCATTAAAAACAAGAAATGTTATTTTAAAGAGAATCACATTCTATGTCCAAATTATCACTAAATCTGAGTTAATGGCATCTAAATTAAGAGTCTTTCAATGGTAAAGTTTTAGTAGTGTAATAGTATAAGATACGCTCAGTGGGAATTCAGTATACTTCATAGCTAAGTTTCATTTGTAGCAGGATGCTAACTATAGGCTAAAAAATGGAATGATCTTCCAGAGATTTGTAGATGAATAATTGTTATAAAACAAGTCCTGTTTCTGCCTGAGATAGCCTAGAAAGAGGATTCAATAAGATGCTCAGAAATGTGCCAACTGACATTTTATTAAGTCAACATGGTTTTGGTATCATTTGGGGCAAGATCTGTTCTCAGTGGCTTTGCACAGCCCTAAGAATAATTTTGCAGGCATTTTGGCATTGAGCCTTCATTTAAAGAATGAAAATGAAATGCATTCCAGTGCTTGCAGCATCTTTTTGAGTTTCTTCTGTGTGTGTGTGTGTGCGCGCGCGCGTATGTGTTGTTTTGTTTGTGTGAGTTTTTCTCCCCACCATAAAGTATTCCTTTTGAAGTTCAGAGCTTAGGCAGAGAAAGGCTGAGTTTGGCGGGTGTAACTTTTGGATGCATAAAACAGCAGCTTTAATCTCAGGTTATGATTGACACCAAACAAAATGCAGACTCTCTCTTTATTCTCCAAAACGCAGTAGAATCCTTGCGGGTATTTGTGGTGTTGGGTGTGCATGTGTGCACACTTGTATGTGTGTGTGTTGTTTGTTCAAGGTAAGAAAGAGGTTTGCAAAGTTCAGCTGACAACAGCTAATGAATTTGGCATCCTTCAAGCTGTCTCCTAAGAAGCAATTCTGATGACAGGCCTATGAGGCACACACTAAGGGGATGTGACAAGAGTCTCAGTGGGGATGATCCTGCTTAGAAGACTGAGACAAATGCGCTGCAGAGACCTCTGGTAACCAGGCTAAGAGCTGAGAGAGCTTCAGATGTGGTGTCGCACCTGCCTGTCCCCAACAAATCCACCAGTGCATCCATGGGGTGATAAACTGCCCATATCAAATTAGACTGTTACACCGAGACAAGG
The DNA here is from genome assembly GCF_037993035.2 of Macaca fascicularis. Classification (NCBI taxonomy): domain Eukaryota; kingdom Metazoa; phylum Chordata; class Mammalia; order Primates; family Cercopithecidae; genus Macaca; species Macaca fascicularis. The sequence goes on from NC_088383.1 coordinate 11,889,234, forward strand.
TTATCTGAAGAAAATAGGAAAGTTTTACTTCTCAGTGATTTTGTTTTCTCAATTTTTTTCGGAGGAGTTTGAAGCTTTTCATCTTTCATCAATTTCTCTAATATTGCTACAGAAAGGCACTGCAGCTGCCCCCAAAGACTTGAAAGAGGGAAGGAAATGCTCTTCAAAGATTACTGGAATCACATGGAACCCCTGTGGCCTCTTGAAAAAAGTAGACAACATTTTATCCCATAATTGTGCACAGATCCCATTATGTTTATTACTTGATTCCAGACTTACTCCCTATTTCCATCCTACACACATATATCAGTTTCTCTTTTGTAAAACACCCCTGTGCCATGCCTTTCTCCACTATAGTTCTTCAATCACTTGGTCATTTTTTACTCTATTATGCAACCAACATTTATTGAGTACCTACTGTGTGTCAGGTATCTTAATAGGCATTGGGAAATATGGAAATTCTCATCATGGTACCTGACCTCAAGGAGCCAACACTCTAATGGGGGCCCAGACAAAAAGACAAATTTCCTTGTCAATTGCTGCAATAAGGCCACATACAAATTATCCCACAGTGCAGTGGTTTGCAGCAATAAACGTTTATTCTTACACTTATGAATCTACAGATCAACAATGGTTTGGCAGATCTAGGCTAGGTGGCTCTCTTTCAAACTGTGAGTCAGCTGAGGTTGGCTTTCAACTGTGAGCTGGGCTCAAATCTCCAGGTGTGTTTGTTCTGGGACCCAGGTGGAAGGAACAGTAGAATCCCCAGGCATGTTTTTCTCATGTCAGAGAAAAACCCAAACACACAAGCACATTTAACCTAATGTTGGGCAACATGTTAATGATGAAAGCAAGTTGCATTATTAAGCCCAATGTCAACGGAGTGGGGACATATATTCCACTCACTCTATCATACTATAAGGTCATATGATCGAAGGAGGGCACTAAGAATTGACAAAATAATCCAATCTAACACAAAATTTGTGACAATGAAGTATAATAAATGATACAAGAGAAGTATATTCGAGGTTTAGATGAAGTACAGAGAAATATTTCAGAAGGGGGTGTATTAGTCAGGGTTCAGCAGAAGAAACAGAACTAGCAGGATCAATAGATGATGGATATATAGGTAGGCAGATGATCTGATAGTTAAATAGAAAGGTAATGAATGGATGAATAGGTAATTCAGTGATAGGTGATAAACGGATGTTTGTTACAGGGATTTGACAGCACAGTTGCGGCAGTAGGTTAAACAGTCTCTGTAAGGATTTTTTCTCTACATCCAGTGCTGGAACTTGAAGACTGTAGACCAAATAGTTAACAAGGAAAGATGGTAAAGTGGAGGAGATCAAGGGCAGGCTAAAGCCCACAATCACAGCTTGAACTACTTGAGGATGTGCTGAAACACTTATATGTTCTTGTTGTCTCTGTCTCAGTAAGGTTCATTGACCTTGGTGAGACATGCCTGGCCCAGAATTCAAAGAAACTGAGGGTGGAGGATGCAGGGCAAGGCAGAACAATTGCAGGACCAGTTGCTGCTTCCCACCAAAGAGGCAAGTCAGCAGATCAGTAACAAGGTGTATGAGCTACAAAATAACTGTTGCTTCCCTTCTGTCCTGCAGATCTCCCAAAAATCTTGTGTCTCACCCTAACTACAAATATTTTTAAATGAATTTTGGGAGATGTAGTTTGGCCTGGCCAAACTACATTTGACTCGTTACAAAGGCTTTGACTCATTTCAAAGCCATCACGAGAGGCATCTAATTGAAACTACTAGAAAAAGTAAATTAGGAAACACTTTCAGGGTAGGTGATATTTGAACTGCAACTGTAAGGATGAGCAGGAGTTAACTGGGAAGGGGAAATGCCAATTTAGGCAGACACCAAGCATGAGAAAGGCAAGCCTCGGGAATATGGAAGATCCTGGTATAGAAGTCTGACAGCCTAAGCCACTGGGAACACACTTGTAGTCAAAGCTGCATTTACATAATTGTGGCAGCAAAAGAGAATGCATGCCAAGAGTATGACAGGACAACTTGGAAAAAGAGAGTTGGAAGGAGCTTATTGTAGACATAGGGCTTATGCTACATGATTCTAATGGGGTTTTCAGGAACTGGAGAACAGTCCTGGATTGGATGTTTTCAGAAAGCATTGGATATCATTATGGACTCAACTGTTTTCTCCCTAAAATTTGTATGTTGAAGTCCTAACCCTGGTACCTGGGAATGTGATTGTATTTGGAGATAGAACCTTTAAGGAAGTAATTAGAGTCATAGGTATGGGGCCCCAATCTAATAGGACTGATATCCTTATCAGGAAAAAAAAGACACTAGAGATGTGCAGGCATAGGGAGAAGGCTGTTGGCAAGCCAAGGAAGGAGATGAGCCTCATGAGAAACCAAACCTGCTGTCACCTTGATCTTGACTTCCAGCCTCCACAACTGTGAGAAATAAATTTCTGTTGCTTAAGCCACTCAGTTTGTGGTATATTATCACAGCAGCCCCAGCTGACTAACACAAGTATCTTGGTAGTTTTTATGTAGACAACAGGAAGATTAAAGAAGGACTAGAGTTGTCATTGGTAAAGAAGCAATTGGAAGAAGGGGATATTTCATTATTTTTATGTTTGCAGAGTGGCTGTTTCTTTCTCTTGTTCCACCATGATCTCAAATTCTGATTATTTTTATATTATGTGAGTGCTGTTAATGTTTAGTTGGGAACATCATGATCTACCTGTCAACTGCTCACCACCAAAACTGTCTTTCACTTTCTCATTGACATATTCAAAGAGGATTCTCATTTACTGATCCAGAAATTACATGGAATCTCCATTGTTTACTATGTTGAGTGCAGATTCCTTTGCCTGATTTACAATAGGGGTCCCCAGCCCTGTTAGGAACAGGGTCACACAGCAGGAGGTGAGTGGGGGGTGAGCCAGATAAGCTGCATCTGTATTTACAGCCGCTCCTCATTGCTTGCATTACCACCTGAGCTCTGCCTCCCATTGGGTCAGCAGTGGCATTCTATTCTCAAAGGAGCACAAACCCTATTGTGAACATCACATGCGAGGGATCTAGGTTGTGTGCTCCTTATGAGAATCTAATGCCTGATGATCTGAGGTGGAACAGTTTCATCCCAAAACCATCATCCCCCCTCCCACTCCCACACCCCACCCTCCCGGGTGCCAAAAAGGTTGGGGACTGCTGATGTATAACATTCACAGTTCAACCTCATTCTTCCTAGTGTCTGTTTCTCCACCTTTGTCAATGCAAGCTCTTCAGGCTTGCTTTTGCTATCCCTCATGTAATCTGCCTCAGGCTAGTCTTCTCTGCAGGGCTATCTCACACTTTCCCTCCATGTCCTACCCCAGTGAAGGCACACCCTTCAAGAGTCTCCCAAGTCTTGTCTCTCTGCAAAAGTCTCCCTGGTGACTCCAGCACACTCTTAGCACCTGCCCTTCCTTGGAGCTCTTGTGGCCCATAAAATCCCACAGCAGTAGACACTGCATTGTTCTTTGTTTCCCAAATTAAGCTGTGTCCTTCTAACTTGGTTATAAGTTCCTTGAGGGCAGGAGCCATGCCCCGTGCCTCTTTTGAATCCTCCTTAGAGGAATTCAACTTTAGATAACTAACACTGTAGTCCTTCAGAAAAAGAAACATGTGGCTCACGTAGCTCATCAGTTTTTTTATTTTTATTTTTTGAAACTGGGACTATATTATGACATCTTTGTATCTCCTTTTCTCCTGAGATGATGTCATTGAATTAATCATATATTTAGCCAGCCAGTATTTTTGAGCGCCTATTTTTATGCTTGGTGCTTTGATATTTAAGCTCAGCCCTGAAGGATACACGGAAATAAACCCAGTCACAGGGTGGGGATCACTGGAGAGTTTTGCATTGGTAGAAAACAGCACCAATGAAAGCACAGACACAAGAGAAATTGTGTATTTGAGGATTTGGAAGAAGTTCAGGTGTGCCAAGTGAGCATACCTCAGAGATGAGTTGGAGACATAGGTGGGTCTCATGGGTTGGACTTCATCTTAGGGCAGGGGACACCTTCAAAGTGTTCTAAACAGGAAACAGCTATGACCATATTTCAGTATTAAATAACTCTGGCTGAAATGTGTAGCATGGATCAGAGCCAGAGAGACTAGGGACAGGAAGATTCCTAAAGAGGTCTGATGGCCTCAACTAACGTAGTAGAAATGGGAGGAAGTAAGTGCTTCTAGAGAAAGTATTGATCAATGGATTCTCGTTGTGTCTCTGACAATGTAAACTCATGGGCATTCTAGTTTCTCTATATTTATGTTCATCAAATTATGCATTGGTTCTGGAATTAAAAATGAACATAAGGCTCTTTTGATCTGGGTGCTAATTGCATGGATATGTTCAGTCTGTGAATATTCCATGAGCTAAACACTTATGTGAACTTTCCTGTAAGTATATAATACTTTTTACTAAAAAAGTTTAAAGTATAAAACAATTGGCCCAGGACATTTTATGCAAGTCTAGAGTTTCTAATTTTTTATAATTTTTTGGAGTCCTTATCTTGCCATATTCAAAGACATCTTCAAAATCAACTTGTGCTGTTGCTTTTCTGGAAATATTGGACCCAACTGGCCTACTGGAAGCATAAGAGCTTGTTCTGCTCCATTGCTTGTCTATTCAGAAAGTGGGGTGCAGTGTCCCTAGCCCAGTCCCGCAGCCCTGTTATTTTTTAGTTATACGTTAGAGGAGATGGTGATGAATAGCAGAGCACTTATGATTCTATTTCAGAAATCACGGCAAGGAGCTGAAGGTTTGACTAGAGTCAGTGAAGGCAAGGATTTTATCTGACCTCTAGGGTCTACCTCTGTCCTCGCCTCCTTTCTCAGGGCATGTGCAGGCCCAGAAGTAGCCTGCTTTCTTTTAAAAGTAGGCTGCCTTCGTGGGTTACTGCCCCAGTTCCCAACTGATTTCTGAAACTTTCTGCATGCTCCTGCCTCTTATTTGTACTGCCTTGTTTTTTTCATTTAGCATTCAAATAAATAATTCATGATCTCATCAATGGCAAGGTAACTCATAACTTTGTATGTGTATATTTTCTCACTCCAACTGGGTTTCAACCCTTTTGTAATGCATTTGGTCTTCTCTTTTGCTGGAACATCCTCCTTTGTCCCCGCTGTCAAGTTTGGATTTGCCCCGGGGTTCTAGTCCTCCTCTACATCCCCCCCCCCTTTTTTTTTTTTTCCTCAACTTTCTTCTGGGCTGGTCTCTTCCACTGCAGTATTTCTAACTTCCTCCTCCCTTGGGAGGTGCTGCCCACAGGCTTCTCAAGCTCAGCGTATTCTCAGCAGAGTAACTTATCTTCCCCAATGACCCTGTTTTACCTTTTTTGGTTGCCTTTGGTCAACAGTACCATCATTTGCCAAATTGTCCATGTTGGAAACATCAGAATTATCTTCAAATCCTTGGTTTTCTTCACTCCACCCACTCAGTTGTTCACATTGTGATTCGACTGCTAAAATATGCTTTGGCCCCTCTCCGCTCTCTACAGCTGCTGCCTGGCAACATGGAATAGTGATGCCTATCCCTTCCGCGTACTGCGTGTGTCAGCTTTGGCCGTTCTTAATCTCCCAGGCCCTTGTGTTTCCTCATTTGTGTCATGTGGGTGATAATGCAGATTTACGGGATGGCTCTGATAGCTGAGTGATGCAAGCCTTTGTGCCACTGCACTCTAGCCTGGGCAACAGAGCAAGACACCATCTCTGAAAAAGTATAAAAAATGAAAAAGAGCTGTGGATGTGTTATGATAGTTTCAAACTCATCTTCCCTAGACCATCTGGGTTTCTCTTGCATTTCCGTCATGTGATCATATGAATCACCATATTGGTGTCACCTTCCAGGAAGGAAGGCTGATCCACGCCACTGTGGTCTTTATTAAGCTTGTGCGATTTACTTCTTAGGATTCCCTGGAATCAAAACCACCAGGAAAGGAAGATCCCCAAGTGTACCAAACACCACATTTACATTTTGGATGCCTGGATAATGGTTGAGTTACGTAGTTTCTCTGACCTGGCACTTTGAGCAAGAAGAAAGGGAGTTGCTTGTGCCTTTGCCGCTTCTAAATATTGCAAGAGTAAACTTGGTCCCTCTTCCACTTAAATGTTATACGCATCTTGCACAAGCTGGACAAGTAGGCAGTGATTGACAAAGAGAAGAACCTCCCTCACAGGCCTCATAGTCTCTCACTTGTATGGTGGTCTTCCCACTGCCCTTCCTTCCTGTCTCTAGATTCTTCCAAGTTCTGAGTCCATGCTTCATGCTTCTTATGGTTTGGCTCTGTATCACCACCCAAATCTCACCTTGAATTGTTATAATCCCCACATGTCATGGGAGGGACCTGGTGGTGGGTAATTGAATCACGGGGGCTGGATTTTCTCATGCTGTTCTTGTGATAGTGACTAAGTCTCATGAGATCTGATGGTTTTATAAAGGGGAGTTCCTCTGCACACGCTCTCTTGCCTGCCGCCATGTAAGATGTGACTTTGCTCCTTATTCACCTTCCACCATGAGATTGTGAGGCCTACCCAGCCATGTGAAACTGTGAGTCAATTAAGCCTCTTTCCTTTATAAAGTACCTAATCTCAGGTATGTCTTCATTAGCAGTGTGAGAACAGGCTAATACAATGCTGAGTTATCTTTCTAGAGCCTCAAACCTTTCATGGCTTCCTATTGGCAGAATCTTCAGTGTAAAATGCAATGTCCTTCCTCACTCAGCCCTAGGCTACTTTCTGCCTTGTCTTCACTGTCCCTTTGGCCTCTAGAAACCTGCCAGGGACTTTCTTTTGGAGCTCATAACTTAGTTATGTGCTTAGAGCATTTGTCATATTTACAAGGAATAGGAAAGTGAAAGTAATGCTTACTTTCTACCACTGCAATGTAAAATAAAATTTAATGCACTTTAAAAAGTAAGGCTATATCTCATTAGGAACTGATTTAAGGAAATGTGTGGGGCCTTTAATAGCTTCCAGTGATTTGTTTTTAATAGCAGGCAGAGGATAGAACTCATAAAAGTAACTTGCTGTTGATCTCTGGGGGATCTCAGTGAGGTGGGAGGTCAGCAGGGTGCAGGCTGACCTGGGAAGAAATGAGGTAACACCAGCTCCTGGGGCTGTGGCACAGTCAACTGAAGCATTAAATACAAAAAGTAGGCCTACTCCTGAAAATGAATGAAGCAAAAATTACACTGACTTCTGATTCTTGTTCCTTGCCCGAGGACACTTGCTTTTGCCAAGCCACCACAAAAATCTCCCTCCTGCTCCCATTGCCCTTAATTCTGAAAGTCTCGTCTTCCAATCTCATCTTCAATGCCCAGTTCTACCTGCCTGCGGTTTATGAACTCCCAAACTTTAGCATTTATGGAAAGTAATGAAGGAAATATACAGTTTTATCATTTCATTTTCAATGTACCCATATAAATGGTGCTTTAAAATTCAAAAACAATTATGAAAACATCAAGTTTATCATTCCATCTCAAAGAATGTATCAAATCCTTAAAGTTACGAACAGGCCCTTCCTAATCTTTTTGTCTCTTTCCGTTCTAGCTGAATAACTTAATGACTCCTCCTCATAAAGTGTGGTATTTCACAAATTGTGTGATATAGCTGCAAGCCACCGAGACTAGGTAACGCACAAGAAGAATGCTTCACGAAGAAATCCATCCTCCGAACAAATGTTTCCTAAGTGTCTACCACATACCACATGTTGTTCTAAAGTGGGGATAAAATGGAGAAACTCCCTGTTTTGATGGAACTTAGGTTCACATGGAGGAAACAGATAAAAAACAAGTTAATAAGTAAATAACTTAATTTCAGAGGGTGATATAGAAAGAAAGGTAACATTGAAAGCACCTGAGTATTATATGAGACCTATGCGTGGCGCGTGGAAGCATGCACTTGTAGTCCTACCTACTTGGGAGGCTGAGGTGGGAGGAACACTTGAGCCCAGGAGTTCAAGGCCACAGGGAGCTATGATTGTGCCACTGCACTCCAGCCTGGGCAACAGAGCAAGACACTATCTCTGAAAAAGTTTAAAAAATTAAAAAGAGCTGTGGATGTGTTATGATAGTTTCAAACTCATCTTCCCTAGACCATCTGGGTTTCTCTTGCATTTCCGTCATGTGATCATATGAATCACCATATTGGTGTCACCTTCCAAGAAGGAAGGCTGATCCACGCCACCGAGGTCTTTATTAAGCTTGTGCGATTTACTTCTTAGGATTCCCTGGAATCAAAACCACTAGGAAAGGAAGATCCCCAAGTGCACCAAAGGTCATATTCATGTGTGGATGCCTGGATAATGGTAGAGTTACATAGTTTATCTGACCTGGTACTTTGAGCAGGAAGAAAGGGAGTTGCTTGTGCCTTTACCTCCTCTAAAAATAGCAAGAATAAACTTGGTCCATTTTCCACATAAATGTTAAATGCCTAACTGATGAATATTCACCTGTGGCCTTCTTAAGATTTCCCACCTGCCTGAAAGTGGTGCTTGGCAAAACATTAGGCCAAAAATGACCGCTCCATTGTGAACATGTTGTCTGCTAAGTTGTAAGATTTCAAAACCAAAGCTAATTTTTGTTTGTTTGTTTTTTATCAACTATGCTATCCATGATAGCTTATTTTAATGGGAAATCTTTACCTTTCTTCTTCTTGTCTTCGATGGACCTTTCTTTACCTACACAGACATAGTCCTCTGAAGCCAGTTCTTGGTGTCTGCTTTCATTTACAGCAGAGAGTCATGATTACTCTTTAGAACAATACCTCTTAAATTTACATAGTATCTATTTTCAAGTGGCTTCTTGGAATTCCAAGTACTTTATGGTTTATTATTTATACATATGTATTGATAACTATGACACTTTATCATGATCAGGGGCTTTACAATTAGTCTTGCTCGTTAATCATTCCTGTGCCCTGCTCGTCCTGGCCAACAGGTCCATTTTGAAAATGAGCAGAGTCTTTATGGAAGGAATTTCCATTTGGAATTTAGGGCCCTTGGATTTGTCACTGGGATGGCCACCTCCTGCTTCCACAGTGTGACTGACAGGTCATTTTTGAGTTGCTCAAGTGAAAGCAACTCATGTGAACAAGTTTCCAAGATACTATCAAACCCTTTATTTAGCAATGCTCCTGGGGTCTTACTTTAAACCCACTGTCAGTTTTATTTTTCAGGCAGTGAATTGTGATACTTGGGTCTTTTATGCTTTGGAAGTATTTTTCCCCCGCAAGGCAGAGCAGGGAACTGGGGTCTGAAAGAAGGATTGTACCATATTCCATCAGTTTCTGGCTTCTGTCCCCAGTACTGCTCTGGGCTCCCCCACTATTTGCAGATGTCACCACTTTGCCTCTATTGCACCCATAGAGAAAGACCCTTCTTCTGAAGTTGATAAATTGGGGTCAGAGTAGCTTTGTGTCTTCAGTGTGACATCAGCGGAATGGAAGAACGTTCATCCATCTGCATGTGTATTTATCAACTTCACTGAGCTCCTACTATGTATCACACACTTGGTACACTGAAAATCCATTTCTTTTAGACCTTGATCATGGCTTCATATTTACTTAACAAATTTTCTATGTATTCTTTCCATCTTCCAGAGCAATATGGGATGTTTCTTAATTAAACTTGGCAGTTCTCAGTATCTGAAACTAGCAGCTAAATAGATTTAATGTCCTCGGTGCCTCCACATTCCTGGATTGTTCTTTTAGGATCTGAGAGGCAGGCTAGATTTGTGTGCTGTCCCATTCTTATCAAAGAGGGAATCTGTTCTGTCAGGCTCTAGCATATTTCATATTAACACTTCCATTGAAATGATACTTTCTATTACTTTTGCAATGTAAATGCCAAAATGCAAAGAGAAGGCACAGAAAGCAGAAAAAACTTAGAGTCATTAAGTTGTATCTGGAAATTTAGCTCTTTCTTCTGGAAATTACCTATAACAGAAATAAATGCACCTATAATTTCACCTTTTAAAATTTTTTAGAAAGCTCAAATCTGGAAAGGCCAAGAAGCTGGCTGATTCTTAGCTCACTGCCAATATTCTCACATTGCAGTACTTTTCTAGTTTTTTTCTTCATCAAGTTTGCATCATTAGCTAAAAATGTAATTTATATAGCAAAAACATCTTTTTGGATATAGAGGGCATGAGAACAATCTAAGATTTTCTTATTGTTGTTCTTTGTTAATTACTGCTTTTTTTTCTTTTTGAAAAAAAAATCCCTACCAGCCAAATATAGTAATAATCAGGATTGTTAAAAATTGGCTTCTACTGCAGATGATCTCAAAAAATATGAATAATTTGCCCCCAAAAGTTGTTCGTCTGTCTAGGCTCAACTCAACCTTCATTTGGAGTAAAGTTTGAAAGGAATTGCTTTGATACTAGTATCCAAGTCAGAACCTCTTATGCAATTTTTCATTAATTTACTATCTATCTGTATTAGTCCGTTTTCACACTGCTGATAAAGACATACTCAAGACTGGGGAATTTATAAAGAAAAAGAGGTTTAATGGACTCACAGTGCCACATGGCTGGGCAGGACTCACAATCATGGCGGAAGACGAAAGTCACATCTTACATGGCAACAGGCAAGAGAGAAAATGAGAGCCAAGTGAAAGAGGAACGCCCTTATAAAACCAACAGATCCCATAAGACTTATTCACTACCACGAGAACAGTATGGAGGAAACTGCCCGCATGATTCAGCTATCTCCCACCGGGTCCCTCCTACAACACGTGGGAATTTTGGGAGCTACAATTCAAGAGGAAATTTGGGTAAGGACACAAAGCCAAACCGTATCACTATCCTCTAAGGTTATTACTATCACATTAGGGAAGTGTAAGATTCATTACACTAAGCACTCCCTAAAAACTCTGCTTTGCTGGGGTGTATATTTGGATCTCTGTGCACAGTGGGGGCACTAAGTTGCGTGTGGTGCCCTAGAAAGGCACAGGCCCAGCAGTTGGTAGAATGAGCTCCTAAGCTCTGTCATTATTGCATCTTCTCTGGGTAAGTCACTCCAGTCACTTCCTACACTTGAATTTCTGCAGCTAAGGGGGTTAAGGAACCAGCTCTGCCTGCCCACTATGTTGTCATGGGGATTAAATGAATTGCTAAATGTGAAAAGGTCTTGAAATGTAAAATGTAATAGCATGAAAGGAATATCTCAGTGTAGTCATCTATGCTGACCAGTGCCTGAATTAGAATACAAAATATCGAGGTTAATTTTTTTCACATATTTGTTAAAGAAATGGCATTTAAAATTTTTTTGAAAATAAAATAGTTCTCACATTTCCAGTGGTTAAAAATAAATTCATTCCTTTATTTAACAAATATGTATTAATTACCAGATAAGGGAAAAATATTCTATTGGGTGCATTACGAAGTGCAAAGATTAATTTAATGTGGAGGTGGGAAGGCCAAAGACTTACTATACACTATGTATATGGTATAAACCACATCCTTTCTTCCTATTTACTCATCTTTATAACCCAGGTTTAGCACATGGTGGATGTAAAGCCTTCAATCTGTCATCTTAGTGGCATTTAGACAGGTACTCAACTCCACCTCAATAGCATTCTCATTATTTACATCCGTAGACTAAAAAGGAAGTGGAGAGAGTACAAAATATTTAATGGCTTGGTGCAGTTCCAGTCCTTACTACCATGGATCCACAATTTATTTCACTGTAGGAACAGCCCCATATATTACAACATGGGCTTCCAATGCTAAGAATTTACCTTTGGATAAGCCACTGCATTACTGTTGTGTGTTAGTGCTTGCCTCATAGTTTAGCCCCGATTAGAAACTGTATGGAAATATGCAGAGAAGGGCTTCGTGTCTGAGCAGTGTATTTTTATTTTTCTCTAATGGACAAAACCCGTGGCTGGTATCAGTCCAGTTATCCCACTTTTATTAATATTTGGACACCCAGTTTCACTACAGGCTCTTCACATGCTTTAAAATAAATTAGCATTTGTTGCCCCCATTTAACCGCTGGAGTAAAGAGAGCCACAGAGGGGAGAAGACACTTCTGCCCCAGCGCCGAGCACAAGTCACAAGGCGAATGGGCTCAAACTCTTTCTCCCTAAGATCTCTCTGGTTCCAGGCTCATTTACATGATGCTTTTCTTACTTCAAAAGAACATCTTAGATTTTATATGATATCATTCGCTGGCAAGGTTGTTCATTTTTTATATATTCACTGTAACTTTCATATGTTAGAATGAAGCAAGAATATGTACCAAAAAAATGGGGTTGTTTTAGGGACAAGGCTCTCATTTCATGATCTGATTTTTGTCAAGTGACTCATCACGCCTTCTTGTTGCCCTCTAGAAATAGGGATGGTGAGTGCTATCCTTCTCTTACTTGCCATAGTCCAGCCGATACATCATGCAAGATTGCTGTGCAGTGGAGATTTAAAAACCTTCATCTCCCCCTGCCCAGAGAACATGTTCATTTTTCTAGCTGTGGATCAAGACCAAGTTCAGAGGTCAGAGACCTAGCAAGAAATTGGAGTGTGTTCCAGATCTTCAAATAGGTGGGGAACAGAGTCCACCATTCCTTTCCTCCTCTGTTATTCTCCCCACCGATGCTTGGAGTCCAGATTATACTGAGGTGCATGTTGGTACTGATGGAGAATGGGAGTGGGACCAGGATTCAGTGACCCACGTCTGTTTGAGGCTGTTCTATGTTGTTCCATCCAAGCTGAGTGCATTCTTGGCTTCAGGTCAGCACACACCTCCTGGAACGCTGCCTTAGCTTGCACTTTTGATGACGGATTGCTCAGTCCTTAGCATCTCTTCTTTCCTGTGTGTGTGTGTATGTGTTTAACTTGTTATTTTACTTGGCTAATCTGCATAGAATTTTTCTAATTCCAATAAACAGAAGTACAATGTGTATTTCCCTGGTTAACTGTACATGCGAAGCCTGGTAGGGAAGCAGATTTTTCTTATTTTAGAAAAGAGCAACTCATTGGTCTTTTGCAGATGATGCTCCTGTGTTGATGAGGACTCCAGTGCCACCAAACAATCTTTGCATCGCCTGCCTTCTTTAGATACCCTCCTCCAGGTGAATGACGCTCTGATTTATGAGAACCCTGGTGTGCACGGAGTTAAAATATTTCCAAATCCTCGATCTCTATCCTATGCATCTATGACCCAGGGTGGGGCTAAGGGTCTTAACCTTGTCACTCTTCCTGAGGACAAGACAAGAGGAGCAGATGAATCCAACTGTGAATGCAGTGTCCCAGAAAAGAGAGGCAAAAATCCTTTTTAGCACACTGACCCGTCCCAATCTGTGGTTAGTCATCTGCGATGCTTGCTTGTAGTTTTGATAGCAGAAGGCAACTGGGAAATTGATTTTGCTATTAAATGTATAAGAAAAAGGTAAATGAGTTCCTTGGTATTTTTGTTTTTGTTTTTGTTTTTGTTTTCCAATTTTTAAAGATGGTAACTAGGAGAACTAACACCAGCCAGGCTTGAGTGAATGCAGACAAGACCCCTATAGGCAGCAGAGTGTATTAGTGTAATAATATGCATAGACAACATAACTTGTCAGAGAGGATTATTTCTACTTAGTGAATCGGCAGGAGCCCCTTTGCTCTACTATTCAGCATTTGACTAGGGAAGAGAGTGGGAAGAGAGAGAGAGAGAGAGAGAGGGAGAGAGAGAGAGAGAGGGAGGAGAGGGCGCGTTAGTGAGCAGCGACTGTGGCATTGATGTTTGAGCGTACTTCTGAACTGGCTTTTGTTGAGACTATCAGTATAGAAGCATGCGCTGTCCCAAATCCGCTGTTACTATGAGAAATGAAGAGCTGCTTTTAAGGTATGTTGTTGTGTCCTTTGTTTTTAATGCACGCTTTTCTAGTTTCTAGAGCTGGCTGAGACACTAATTATGCTCTGAATCAAGTAGCTTCCTTACCTTAGAAGAGAAGGGGGGAAAAAGAATCTAAAGAGAGAGAGGGAGATGAAATCGAGACCCAGAGATTGGGAGAAAGAGAGAGCCAGCGAGAGAAAGGCGGAGGACTGCCGTGAGTTCTATTTGTACTAGTTGCCTTTTGAAAGCATATCATGTATTTGCTCACTGCTATTTGTGAGTGGCCAGTGGATAATTTTAAGGGCTCTGAATCTGGCTCTTGGTTCATCTTTTCCTTTGCAATGTCTAAGCCTCTTTCATTTTTATGCACTCTGCATGGAATAATCACCGAAAAAGGAGCTGAGGAGACTCCATATTAGACTTGCGTTCCAAATACCGCTCTAATCTGGACTTAGCCTACCTAAATAGTCCTCGTGTGTTACCAGGTTTGGATCACTTTATCCTGTTTGCCAAAATGTGTACCCGTTTGGAGACCTCCTTCATGCATGGCGTCCTGGGTCCCCATGTATTGAAAGCAAATATTTGTTTCCTGCCTCTGTGTTGGGGGTTCTATCACATACCAGGAAGGAGGCACCACTGACCTTTTGGGAAGCAGAGGGAGAATTATGATAGAATTGGCGTCCTGCTTTGAAAAATGTAGTCTTTTGTTTATTTGCTAGCAGACATTGTAGCACTGAATACATCTTTGGGTCTGACAATGGGACCGGTTGAACAATGGAGCTGTCAAACTAGCTTAATGCATGTCTGGGGCTTTATTTTTTTCTTTTTCAACACTCTTTTTATCTCCTATAATCTTGTTTGTATAGACTATCAGAATGAAGAGCTTTTGCAACTGCTTGTTTGTGGTTTTGTGCTTTTAAAAAATTTAGTATCTACCGTTCATAGAGCTTTTTGCATTCTGCCGCTATGTTGGTTGGATTAAGTTAGAGATTTATTGCTTACCTCTCTGTTAACTACTGAAAGAAAACTTATTGATTGAGAATGCTTGTAATACCATTATCAGTCTGGCAAACGCCTTGTGATCAGACCTGCCTCTATGGTATTTAAAGCTTGGGGATTTTTAATTTGCTCATTTGGTGAACTTATGAAACATAGCATGAAAAAGAGTTAAGAGGAATATTTTTGATGTTTATGTAAATTACAGTTTTTAGTCTCTGCTTCTCCCTTTGGCATCTATGTACATAAACAATTTAGAAATTCAAGGACAAGTGAGAACTTTTGCCCTTACAATTTTGGTCACAAACTATTATTACATAGCCTATTAAGTTGTGAAGTTCAAGGTCTCTGTGGAATATATTGATTTTTGATTTATGCTTATGTCCTCATAAAATGCCTTTCTATGCAGGGCAAACATTTCTCACATCTTCAAATATCTTTCATTTTACCAGATAAGCATTGGTTTCTAAGGTAAGAACAGCGAAGCTTTCGACAGAGAAAATGGAAAAATCTGTTTCAAACTTCTCAAATAATGAAACCACTTATATTGCCACATAAGAAATAAAAGAATTGACCCTACAGTAGTGAATTATAATTGATTTACATGAAAATCATTTTACTAAGGTTGACTTCTGTGAAGAATATATCTTATCTAACATTCTAATGTGTTGCTTAATTAGTTGTTTGTGCCACAGCAATATATCAGAATATATTAGTACATTTATAGAGAGAGTTTAAGGACCTCATTTTAAAAAACAGAAGGGAAATCATTTTAAAGGGTAATTTTTAAAAGTTTAGTTGTAAATATTCCCTATTGGATTATATTTTGGTTTAAATTAGTGATGTTCTCAGTCAATAAGAAACAAGATGTATTACTTAGGAAAACAGTTATGAAACGAGCTATTTTTTAGAATTTGGACATGAATTTCAATCTTTTCAATTTAAGTTGAAATGTTTTAAAAAATTTTAATACAGAATTATTAAAATAAATGTTACCGGATAAATAGAATTGCCTTCTGAAGTAGAGATTTTTCTATGGACAATATTTTCAGAGTGGGGACACTCAAAGCATATGTGCAGCATAATATTTTTTAAGTTATCGGTTGTGAATAGAGTGGATTTTAAATGCATGCTTGTGATGTTGTCTTACTTGCAATGAGATTCGAACTGCTCATTCCATCAGGTATACCAATAACTGCTTTCAAGAAGAGCTCATAAAAGGTAATTGGTGAAGCTTTATATCTGAAGCTGGCACACTGTTTCCGGCACACTCAGATTCTGCTTCCATGGGAAATGTTTAATCCAAAACAAAGGTTGCAAGTCAATTTTGTGTGGGTTGGGAGGAGAGTAGCCTTCTGTGCTCCCTAGCTGCTTGTCCGTGGCCTGCTTAAAGAAACGACTTGGAAACCCCCACGTTGAATTTTTGACTAAATTACCAATTATTTGTCTGTGATCTAGTCACTGTAATTCCTGGGTAGTCACAGTTAGGTCCAGGAATGAGGGAACTCTCTTCTCACTTTGTTTGCTTTTCCGGTGGCTGGATTATTACCAGCTCCCAGAATTTGGAGGCTGCCCCCATTCCAGCATCCGACATACGTATGCCTTTTCCTTTCACCTGATGGGGATGGTGTGAGGTTGCCCGAAGCTGGCAAACTTATCTACATCTATTTCCACAACAGGAACACGATACGTAATCTGTATCCTTCCATAAGCCTCTACATGTAATAATTCCCCAAGGTAGTGACTTCAACAAATGTTGAAGGAAAATTTAATTCTAAGCCCAGACATGCAGAAAAATGAATAGCAAAAGATTCGAACTGGGAAAATGACTTCTTTTCATAGAAAGTAAATATTGTACCCTAAGCCCTTCTGCCATGAGCTTTGGGAATATTCATATAGATGTGTACTGAGATCTCTAACCCCTGTGTATGAATATTCCTTGATTTGTTAAAATGAAACCCGACAGTTTTGCTTTTTTAAAAATAAGAGGGTATACAGTTGCAAAAATCTCCTTTTGGGGCTGAAAAACAAATGCGAGCATTTGATTAATATTCATATCTAGAACTTTGTAGCAAATGCAGATTGTGCTAGACGACCGAGGAAGTCATTCAAAGAGTGAATCAATACTAATTATTGTAATCAGGGGGGTTAATTAGGTGAAAACGTGGCTGATAAAAAGTTCATTGAGCACAGCCATGGAAACACACAGGTTGATGGAAAGTAAAATGCACAAGGAAGAGTGTTACGTGGGGATGATCATTCTGTATTTAAGGTGTCCAAATTCATAGACGAAAAGCATACCTTGATTTTGTCATCATGGTAGTGAGTAATTAGTGGGTATTAGAAATACCCACTTCGATTTCTTTGTATAGAGATTTCTGTAACAGTCGTTAACGGAATGCAGTCTGTTTTGTGGCATCATCTTCTTCATGGCATTGATCTGTACTTCCTGGAACAGTAAGGATCACAAGTCCATTCAGTGGCAATAATGCCTTTTCGGGTCACCTTTATTAGCCTTCACTGAATTTCTTTGCATATTTTGATAATTCCTGGGGAATCTGGGGTGGGGAGCATTCCTGATTCATAAAACTATTGAATGCTTCTGTAATTGTTACTGGATATAGGAGTCTTTTTCTGAACTAACAGTGACTTTTGTTCGGTAGGAAAGACGAGGCAGTGGTTTGGAGAGGATTAAAATTCGTAGCATTTGACTTGGCTGACATTGGAAAGAGAGTGTCCAAGGAGGGACAGGATGCATGAGGTTTTAATGTTGTAGCCCATTCAGAATTGAAATGAAGTGTCCTAGAGCTGAAGCACCTTTCTGATTAAATGGCACCAATTCATAGAGATCGGACTAAGATGGAAGTTGTGTGTGTGTGTGTGTGTGTGTGTGTGTGTGTGTGTGTGTGTGTCCGACCCTCCATTCAACTCAGAGATGTTGCTGGTTAACCTTGATTTTCGATGAGGTACACTTTGTTCCCAAACACACCGTTCTGCTTCATGGAATGTCGTCAGCAATTATCATGTACAGGTGTGTTTATCTCCCCGCCCCCCCCCCCCCACACACACACAGCTTTCTTCTGTGTGACCGATCCAGCACATTTTCTTGTATGTCAAGACCATCAAAGTTAATAGGAAATGGCATCTGTGGAGAGAGGGTGACACCAGCCCTGAGTGACATGTATTACACAGGCAGATTGAACTCCTGCTACTTTAGCCCATTCCAGGTTGACCCGCCCATGATTGGCTGTTTAGGATCATGATGCATCACTAGAGTTTAGGGAGCAGGACTGGCAGCATGCCCTCAGAAAAAGATAAAAACTAGAGTTTCCCTGCAAGACTATTTAGTTCCACAAAGTTGGTTGTTATGGAAAGGAAAAGCTTGAGGTTTCAAGTTATGATGCTGATACACCTTCGATATGCATGGCTGTTTTCATCCCCTTCTTCAGAAGGCCTGCAGCTGCAATCAGTAGAAAACTCTGTGTTGAAGCTTACTGGCAGCATCACGGGCTTCTAGCAGGTCTGTGAACTGACTAACTTGGGCACAGTTGTGCCTTTATGTGGAAATTGATGAGTTGCTTTTCATCCTTCCGGTAGGGCTCTCCATCTCAGTCCCACCAGGACAACAGGCCCTGCGATGTTGCTCATGCCTTGCTTTGTGAACAACCTGGGCTGAGAGTCCAGCTCTCCTCTGGGCTCGATGAGAAGGCTGACCTGCTCCTTCGGCGATGCCTTTAAGGTATCATGTCTGTAAATGAAAACTCATGTTGACCTTGTTTTTGAAAACTGATTTGATAAAAAGGAATGGAGACCTCATTCCAAGCCTCAGGATGTTTGGTGCCTGCTCTCCAGAAACGATAACCTCCCTCTTCCCTCTGGGTCTGGCTACAGGCCTTAGAAGTATCAGTGAAAACCTCAGTACTAAAAGAACAATCAAGTCAGGACTGGCCTTCTCTCTTCTTTTCCAACTGCCCATTGTAGGTTTTAACAAAGATAGGGGTGGGGGTGTTATAATAGAAATAAGGAGTAAAAATGAAATTTATTAACAATCTACTGTATACCTAGCACTACACTAACTGGTTACTTTTATCTTGTACAATTCAATCCTCAGATATACAAGAGTTAACGGTAGTTGTTATTCCCATTTCAAAGATGGAAAAACTGAGCCCGAGAGAGAGGTAAAGTAACAGGCCTGTAGACACAGTGGGAGGAACTGTGACTCTGTATTCAGCCGAACACCTCACATGAGCCACCTTGACAGTATAACTATTTAGTAGTTGACATTTTAAAGACATTTCTTTCTCTCGTGCTGTGGTTCCACTGCACAGACGTTGATTTGTGTCTCCTGGCTTTAACTAGTGGGGAAGTTATACAATTCAGCGAGGAACCGCCACGTAGGATCTGAGGTCAAATCCCTGGTCACTGTTTATAGTTTCAGCTGCTCGGCCCTTCCTAAATTACAGCTCTTTTAAACTTACCTTCCAGTGCCAGTTTTGGGAATGGCATAGGACTGAAGAAATGGAGCATGGTGCTAATGCAGAAAGCATCTAGCAAGTAAGGAAGGAAACATTTTTGAAAGTAGCAATGTAGATTCTAACAACTCTCTCTTCTATACCCTCATTTGTTCACCTTACAATTGAGGAGGTCTTTGAATTAAAGCATCCCATGCCTCACTTCTCTTGGGCTTGAATCTGTGTAATGGGAACAGATGTCAGAAGGAACAATAGACAATTTTAAAGCATTATGAAATTAAAAAGTGAATTTTTATGCATCTAGGGGACCAAAATAGGTCACACTGCCATGAAAACCAATCAAGCAATAAACATACATGGAGTGCTCAATGAAAGACATCGTCTGGGGCCTCAAGGAGCTCACAACAGTCATGGAAGAAAGAGTAGACAGTGGATGAGGAGGGATCAAGTGGCGCAACGCAGAGACAGGGGAGTTGAGTTGGGCCCTGAAAGATGGGCAGATGGAGGTGGGTGAGGGGGAGAGGGAAGATGTCATTAGGACACCCTGAATTCATTTTTATTATGAAAGACAGCAAAATACAATCCTTAGCTTCATCCCCTTTCTTCCTCAGACCCTAAAGTCATTTACATCTCTCCTCTTCTCTTACGTGCCCTATTCCTATGAAACGGGGCAAATATGTAGCTATTCATATACAGAGGAAATTGAGAGGTGAAGTGATTAGGTCACATGACACTTTGTACACAGCGATAGTGGAAGGACAAGATAGAACATACTCCACTCAGCTTGACTAGATAGCCATACCACTTTTGCCTGAAGGTTTTGGGTAGTTCTTTTAAGAGAAAGAAAAAAAATTCCCCTAATGGACTTCATGGGAATTAGCATCAAAAGTAAAGTTAAATAGAAAGTCATTTGGGATTTTCAAAAACCTCTATCCTTGGCTAAAAATGGCTGGAGATTTGAACCATATTATAGGAAAAAAATAAATTTCCTGTGCTCAAAACCTTAATGTATTTTCAACCTACATGTCACTTTAATAGCTTGGTTATATAATTGCTGTAGTGATAATTAGGTTAACACATTGTGCTTCTTATCTGAGGATCACGGTAGGCTTTGATTTTTCAGCCATTCATCTCTATTAGGAAGTACGGAATGGCCACATTTAAGAGAAAGGTCTAGCTGATGAATCAGAAAATTAAATGACTCATTCCCGGTGTCAGTCAACTCTTTGACAGAATGAAATGCTGAATCCAACAGGTCTGGTTCTTAAGCCTCACTATGTCTTCACTCAGTCTGAAAGTAGCGCTTGCCCTGAAAATTCTGATCTGCATGTACTGGATCAGATATCTTCTCATCCCAGTGACCACGAGCTCTTAGGGAGGGATCAGTTACCATAGTGAGTCAAGTAGATTCATGTGCTTCATTTTAACAGAAACCAAAGCTTTGAGTCTCTTAATCCTCACTCTTTTTTCAAGATGTATTTGTTCAGAAAAAGGACAGACATTCAGGCACATGGGGCTGTCATGCCCAGAGAGATTCCCTCTGAAGTGGAGAATTTGATTCCTGCCAAGATCCGTCTCAGACAACCCCACCCTCAAGCTTACCACGTCCATTTCTCTTCCTTTCACCCCACCTGTTGCTGCCTTCTCTGGGACCGAATGTTACGCCCGCAACTGTGTCCTCCCAGCTGTTGCTGTTCAGCTGTTGTAGTTTGTCAAGCGGTAATTTCTCCTTTTTCTAAAATTTAACACCATGTGACAGTAAGATAAGAACTTCTGGCCAATTGGGGAAAACATGTTGTCGGGGTGGGGGTGGTGAGGGGCAGACTGGGAAGGAATGAAAACCTCATTCTGATAAGTGTAAATTTTGTTCCTGCCGCCAGGCTGGCACCAGATAAGGGCACTTGGTATAGTTTGACAAATCTCGGCATCTTCAAGAGGGCACTGGGACATTTCTTCAAAGGATTTTTTTTTTTTCTCTGAGTGCCTGCCATGTGCAAATCACAGTGCTAGACAAGGAAATCTTTTTCTTCTCCCCACCCCTTCCCCAGACGTCTCCTTCCCAATTTTCACATCCTATTGACTCCCTTCACAGTGGACAGTCTTCCATCCTCCCCCCTCCTCTTCCTGGTAACGTCTGGAAAGGAATCCCAGGGCTCACTGCGAAGACAGCTGTTCCTAGTTCAGAAATCAGCCTTGGTCAAGGCAAGTCAAACGTGATTTCTCTGGCAGACGAGCAACCCAAGGCTCCTCTCTTCACTTTGGTAGCCACCTACCTTCTCAGACACGCAGCTGGAGAGGAAGTTTCTGCCATTGTCTGGCTCCCATTTGAGAGAGAGGAGGAGAAAAGGGAGAAAGAGAAAAAAAAGAAAGAAAGAAAGGAAGGAAGGAAGGAAGGAAGGAAGGAAGGAAGGAAGGAAGGAAGGAAGGAAGGAAGGAAGGAAGGAAGGAAGGAAGGAAGGGCCTGCAATCTTGGTACAATGGAGAAAGGAGAAAAAGGAAAGGGCAAGTTAGAGAGGGAAGCGATGAGATGGTTGGGCTCTGGGTGCGAGAGATCCACAGTGCTGACATTTCATTCCCTTGGATTGGAAGCTGCAGAACACGCTAGCGGGGTCCCTCCTTTGCGAGTGAGAAGGTATGTATCCAAGGAACCGTCTTCAGCTTGAAGGTCCCTTCACAAGGGAGATAAATTCACTATGATGTATTTTGGCTCTATGAAAAACAGCTTCAGAAAAACACAAGATTGCAAAAAATAAAAATAAATAGAAACCAGTAGAAGCTATTCTCAAGCAACGGTGACTACTTACTATTCCCTGAAAAAATGTAAAATGAGCTTAATAACGATTTCATCTTTATTGGCATTTACTTTTACTTAAATCGCCTTAGAAATGTGATAATGTCACCGTTCCAGAAGTTATCAAGATAGAGGGAAAATAAGTGATCATTTAAAACTTATAATTGGCGATATAAATATTTATTGTTTAAGTGATATCATTGTGGAACCAACAAGAGCTAGGCTTACAATATATCACTTAAGGATATGTATGGGGTTTTTGTTAACACATTTAAAAAATGTTTATTTTTGCAAGTTGCTAATGAAACTGCAGTAAGCCAAGAACAAACATGTGGTCACAAAGTCAGATACTCTCTCAGGTACTTAAAATTCATGTGGATTTCAAATGTATTGCCTGGCAATGATGGGAAATCCCCTCACAGGGCCTGTACTGCTTGCTCCAAATGGCTGTGAGCACACTGGACTTGTTTTGTGTTTCTTTGCTGTTGCTGTTAACTGAAACAGCTATGCTAATAAAATTTGAATTTGCAAATGTGATAGAGGAAAGATGTTTTGCATCCTGGTTTGTCATGACGAGCCAGAAATGAGAAGGAAAAAGAAATCCTTCAGTAAAGGTGGCTTTTTGAGTTGACTGAACAAGGCTAGTACATCTTTGTTCTGTAGTTGCAGGGCTGATAGCTACTGTCTTTTAAGTGATGCTACCATGGGAAGCTGTGTATAGGAATAATAAAAAATAGAAATGTCACAAGATATACAGGGTTGTCTGCAGGAGCAGGAAATTAACTATTGGGTTATAAACATGGGTCACGATATATCGAGTACCAGTCCCTAAATTATAGTAGCAACTTTGTACAAAAATGTTGAAAGATCTCTAGTCAGTGGACTGTATTCTGGTTCATTCATTGAGTGAGGTGGCAGAAAAAGGGTTTGTATTCCAATTCAAGCAGTTTGTACTCTGTGTACAAATGCATTTATTAGCACTGTTTCTATTGAGTTTTTTTTTTTTTTTAAATGCCAGTGATAATTCAGTGTTCAGACAATGACCTGTGGACAAAACTCTGTATGAGATGAGGTTCCAAGAGGGAAGTGGAGCTGAAACGGCACAGTGCTTTCCCTTGCCTGGGAAGGCCTCATATAAAATGAGGTCATTCAGAAACTTTCCCTTGAAGTGCTTCCAATTCTTGAATTGCCTTTTGTTTGGGAAATGAATAGCAAGTTGATTAAAAAAAGGAGACAATTAGGGAAGGTAGGGGGATGGGGCGAGAGAAGAGCTCAAGGTTTTTCTACAATGCAGCTAAAACTATGAGGAAACTTCATTGTTCAGGACAGCCTGGTCCCCAGTGATGGCAACACAGGGTGGTGTCACCAACTGGTTCACATCCACAGGTGGGGCCAGCTGATGGCGTCGTCCCCTCCACTGCTGTCAATAAGATCCTTGGCTATAAAATAGCTTCATTGAACCTGAGCGTTCAACAGCGACCCCATAGAGCTGTCTGCCAAATAACTCCACCTGCCAAAACATGATACCTGATGGCTCGTTACTGCATGAAAATTAAAAAAGGGGCCCCGTTGAGTTGTTTTTAGATTTTTTTTTTCTTCCTACCAAAGCAGTGAAATGAGAAATTGAAGCTTTTCATCGGGTGGTATTTGGTTGGGTGTTCTTGTTTTGTTTTCTCAAGAGCTTTTGAAATTTGTATTTTTACAAATGGCTTTTGTGTATGTGCTGTGATCATGGAAACCGACTCGATATTAGAAATGAAAGCTACAAATGGAAGACTGTTGTGAATAACCTATGGTGGGGGGGTGATGTGTGTGAGTATTTTGTTTCCCTCTGGTACCTACCTCAAGTACCTATGCAATCACTACATTATTTATGTATTTGGCAGCCAAAGTATTTAAACTCAGATACACCCCATAAGCTCTCCTCGGTTCACATCACCATATCCCATGTAGAATGAGTTTTCTTTTATATTTGACCCTGATTTTGCTTATATCTTTAAATTGCAAAAGCAAATGTGCTTTGAAAACTATGTTACACAGTAGTTAAATAAGGCAGTAACCTATGCACTTGGAATTCTCTCTCTATGACCTACTTACATACTACTTCACCCTCCTCATAGTATGATTAAAAGCTGCTTTGAATCCACTATTGCCTCAAGGGATTTGAGGCTAGAATTTAACAAACTGCTGAGAAGGTTTAAATCAGTAAGAGGGCTTCCTTACAGCTTCTTCCAACTAATTCACATGCAATTAAAGAGAAAATAAGTATTTCAGAAGCGTACATGTTAATGAAACATGTTCTACCTTATAGAATGTAGATATATATGGAACTTTATGCTATGGCTGATTAGAAAATGTTTTTCATTTTGATTAATACAGTTGTGTTTTGCTTCCGTTTTGGAGGCCAATTCTGCTCCTTTCTTAAAATAATTTTTATATAGTCAGCTCATTATATATGTATATATTATTTATGCAAATAACATATGGAAAACCAAGAACTGTCAAGGTTTGTCTTCATTTATCCAGCTAATTATTAAGATAATTGAAAGACCAACTAAAATCCTGTAATTTCAAAGGCAGAACAGTAGCTGGGGAATAAATGTAGCTTAGTAGTCTGAGGTCAAGTTTGGCCCTTTGGGAGCATAAGAATTCACTCGATTGCGACCATTTCTCAGTTCCTTAGGAGCCTAGACCTGGTTCCTCCAGTAAGGTAGTATTTAAAAAATTAAGGTTAGTTTAGCCCTACATCTAACGATCTTGGAAATCGAAGGTCAAAAGCCAGATATATTGTTCAGCTGAAGAAGGCAACCAAGTCCAATAAGCACGTGTGGACTTAATTGAAAATCCCAGGTCTGATACTTTATATTGCTCAATGCATCAAACCTGGATTTAAAATTGGTATGTAAGTATCCATTTGCCTTCATAACCTCTAAAGATAGTTAGCTGTCATCACACAAGAAACTGGTGAGAAAAAAATTAAAATCATATTTTCTCTATGTCATGTCTGATACATTTAACTACTTGTGACTTGATTGTTTAACCCTCTGGTTTGTGTGATGGTATCCTCAGGCATAATTTGTGAGGAGAAAGCCCAGCTTCCTAGCACGGTTCTGATTTTTAGAAAAACAAAGACTGAAAATTACGTATTTCAAACAAAACCATAATGTGTGTGTGCATGCATGTTTGTCTAGGTATATAGCATATAGCTGTATAGACACATACATTGCCCTTAAAGTTGAAGATGTCATTACAAAATCAAGTCATGGTTTCCCTAAGAAGTAAACTAAACTTTTCGTATGCAATTTATGATGATTCAGAATGTGAAATACGCCACGAAGTCTTACATACTTCTGACTACACTGTGAAAAGTTTGCTACCCAAATAATCAACTAAACAATGAGAACGATCAATTAGAATGTCACCTTAGAAACGAATTAATTTTCCAGAATGTATGCAAATCACTTAAAAATTAAACTCGCCAGCTTCTCTGTTTTTTTCCTAAGAGTTTGGCCATTTTTCTCAATTCTTGTTAGTAAATCAGTCACAAATCTTAAGTGGGTATTTAAGCTTCATGGCCCTTACATTACAGACCTAACACTCGTGAATTCACTCAGCTGGTTTCTAATTATTGTGTTAAATACTAGGAAATGGCAGATTCATGATTTATCGTTTGTGTAGAAAACGTGATTTATGACTTTATTTTCAGCCGCTTATACTTCTTAGTGTTTGCAAGATGACAGAAGAGGCAGTGCCATCGTGCAGAGGCAGGTTTGTCTTCCTTAGGGCACTGCGATAAGTCCCTAAATGTCACTTGGGTCATATATCTGATCTTTACTTCGCCGAAACCTCTTATACCCTTTCGGTGATCGCCGTTAGTTCCTGCCCGGGCAGGCACACCACACCGAGGAGCATCGAAGCGAACCCTCGGGCTGCTCGCCTCCCGCCGCTGGGCTCTGGGAGCGCGGCTCGGGTCTGGAAGTGGAGCGGGCTTTGGCGCCCGGGTGGCCCTAAACCTACTGCGAGCGGCCACGGCGGCCTCTTGCCAGGGACCCCCGGGCGGGGGAGCAGAGCCAGGCGGGGAGCGGGTTTGCCTTCGGGGGCCCGGGGGACCCTGAGAAGTCTGGCCGTGCCCCGGCGGTGAGCGCGGCGGCGGCTGCCCGCCCTGGGTCCCCGCGGGGCGGGGCCGGGTTCGGGGCCGCGCTCTGGGCCGGCGGGCCCGCAGGGGTTAAGCGGCGGCGGGCGCCCCGCGAGCTCCGCCCCCGCCCGCCGCACCTGGCGCTCGGCAGCCGGCCGCCCCGGCGCTGGATTTCGGAGGGGATTGGCGGAGCGCGAGGAGAGAATGTGACAAGTGCCGGCTCGGCGGCCGCCGGGGGAGGCCGCGCGCACCTGTCCCTGCCCGTCTCGCGCCGCCCGCGGCCGCTCGGACGCGCGCAGAGCCGCCCCCCGCCGCCGCCGCCGCCGCGTGCGCCCGCGAACATGACTTCTGCCTTCAAGCTGGATTTCCTCCCGGACATGATGGTCGAGAGCCGCCTGCTCGTTCCTGACAGAATGTGAGTGGCGCCGCGTCCCGAGGCCGGGCGAGCGGGCGTCCTCCCCTCAGAGTCGGCGGCGCGAAGGGGACGGGCGGCGCCCGCGGCTCCCAGGCGCGACTTGGCCGCTTCGGAGCCGCCGCCTCCCTCGGCCTTCGGAGGCCGGCGCGGGACGCGGGAGGAGGGAGCGGGTGCGGACGAGCGGCGCCGGCGGTGCGGGGCGCGGGGCTTGCCCGAGGGGCGAGCGGGGCGCGGCGTCCCGGAGACCGGGCGGGGTCCGCGAGTCCGGGTGAGGACCAGCGGGCGGGGCGCGGCGTCCCGGGTCCCCGCGGGGTGAGTGGGGGACGGGCGGGGTCCACGGGCCGGGGCGAGGATCCACGAGCGGGGTGAGCGGGGCGCGGCGTCCCGGGTCCCCGCGGGGTGAGTGAACGGGCGGGGTCCATGGGCCGGGGCGAGGACCCGCGAGCGGGGTGAGCGGGGCGCGACGTCCCGGGGTCCGGGCGGGGTCCCAGGGTCCGAGTGGGGACCGGCGAGCCGGGCGCGGAGTCCCGGGATCCGGTGGGGCGGACGCGGACCGGGTAGGGTCCGGGGGTCCGGGTGAGGACTGAGCGGGGCGCGGCGTGACGGGGACCGGCGAAGCGGGCACGGGGTCCGGGCGAGGTGCGCGCGTGCGAGTGTGCACGCTCGTGTCATTTGAAATGCGGGGCTGACGGAGCTCTCGTGGCCCGGGGAAAGAGCTTTCTTACCAAATTACCCGCTCATCTGACTTGATATTTGCAAAGATCCTTTCCTAAGGTGGGAGAGGGGAAGCGGAGACAAGGAAGGGCGGGGGGATAATTATAAAGCTTGAAACTAGCCAGGTGTACTTTATTGCAGAAATTAGAGGTAATTTTTACGTAATCATGGTTTGTCTGATATGCAGTCTGTAATTTAATAATTAATGTGATTCTGGTTGTTTTACATGTCGTCAAACTAGGGTAGAGCGTTTATTGGAAGAAGTAGAGAGCTGGGATTCCTGAAGAAAGGAAAGTATGTCTAATTTTTAGCTGGCTTGATAGGAAAGTTTTTATTAGCTCAGAGAAGGTCAGTAGGATCTATTTGTATTTCAGGCATGTTAGGAAAAGGAAACCTAAAAAGAGAGAAAGGATTGCCAGAGCGGGACCAAAAGGTCTGTGTCCTTTTTAGACATTTTAAATTCTCTCTGATCAGGCGAGAAATTGGATAGCGGATCTAAGCTGCAATTAATCTAATCTAGTGGGGGGGAAAAAGGATTTCTATGGTAAGAGTGCATGTAAAATGTTTCCTGTTCTACCCACTGTAGGACTTAACATCCATATTCTTTCTGGCACCTTATGCTACTCTGCAGTATTGAGGTTATTCCAGGCTTTGTGATCCATTTCCCTGGCAACTAACTTTCCCCTGCCATGCTAGATTCTTTTTCTAGCATGTTAAGTGTTATGAGTTAAGAGATTCTTGAGAAACTCTGCAATAGCCAATTATTTGAGCTGCAAGAACCAAAAAAAAAAGGGGGGGGGGGAGAGCGGAGGAGGGGGATGATAGAATCTGTTATGCAAATTGTCTTTTGAGTGAATATTAAGAGTGTTAACTTGCTTATACATGATCAGGTTCCTCTTTTCAATATTCCTTTTTGGTAGTTTTCTCCTAGATATGAATCATGATTAGTAACATTTCCACGACATTTGTTTTAAGAGACCTCTCTCCTGTCCCCCATCGTAAAATAGATATCTGTGTAGACACCTAATACATGTTTGCACATGAGCTAGTGTGAAAGTTTTATGCGGTTTCTCCTCTAGAGGCTAGAGGGTCCAGGCTGAACTGAAGAATTCGCCTAATCGTGATTTTGAATTTATGGTCACCTACTACTTAAGTGACCATAATATAGCTAAGCTGATGAATTCTGTATGAATTTAAAGTGTTAATGACCTCAGAAAGATGCAGTTTCTTGTCAATTAAATTATGAATTATGAAAATTTAATTTATCTTTTTCATTTGGTGGATGAATGTGGCCTGTTCAAGCGATTTGCTCTGAACTGAGCCCTTGTGCCTCAGCCATGGAGTCTCTCCTAACGTGACTTCTACCTCACTTCTCTTCCAAATGTTAGTTATTTCCAAATGATAGCCTTTGGAATCAAACCCAAATTGTTCTCAGCGTTTGTCAGCTGTTGCTTAATTGAACTAAAGGAAGAAAAGAGGATTTGTAAATGATAGTTTTATTATTTGTTTCCAAAATAGCTATTGTGTGTCTCCATAGCCCTGAGAACACTATAGCATGCTTTTACATATCGTTGATAATTAACTCACATTAGATACTGTATCTGGGGGTAGAGGTGTGTGTGGGGGAATATGACAAGTTGAGAATGCCTGAAATCCGCCTAAGTTATAAGTTTTATTGCCGTATTCACACAGTTGAGAAGATAGCCACGCGGATTTATTGTTTTGGGGACTGGTTGTCATGTGTGGTATATTGCCATTTGGACTAAATTGCAGTCAGCTAGATATTGGCCTATTCCTAAAAGGAACTTAAAGCATAGGGGCTTTTCTGCTGTTGATTTTTCCAAAGCAGTAGAATATTTTCAGTGGCATTTTCCCACAAGAATATATTAGATAAGTTTGCAAGATGTAATATGTTTGAGTCCTCAAGGCAGATGAACAAATAGCTTTTGAGATGAATTATTACGCTTGATGGCCCCACGAGCTATCCACTGTTTAAAGAGCCCAGATCATTTAAGGCTCTGTAGTGGTGTAGAATTGCTGCAATATATGCTTAAAAGTTTTAGGGTTTTAAACATTCAGTTTCAAAACTATAAATGGAAATGGACATTTTAAATAATCGTGGCTATTAAAGTTTCATTGTCTTTGTGTTACAATAGAATATCATCTACAATATTAGCAACACAGCATAATGAAAACAGGCACTGATTTTTTTAAAATTTGATTTTAAACTGACGGTTTTTGATTAAGATGGGGCGGAGTGTTTCCTCCTTTGATTTGCCTTTTTAATGACCATATACATGCATTTAGGGTTTGTAAGTGGTCTTGAATTTTTAAACATAAACTAATAAATGATGTCTCAGAAATGAGAAATTACAGTTAGAAAGACTGACAAACACAGCTTAAAAAGCATTAGGTGTTAGAATAAGACACTGAGAAGAGTCTACCAATAAATTAAAAATAAATCTTAATTTTTTTTTTACAGTTGGTAGGTCACCTTATTGAAAATGAGAAAACTTATGTTGATTGTAAATTCATCAGCTTAATGAACTAGCTTTTTGTTAAGTCCTTTCAAGTTAGGATAACTGGCAAAGTACCTATCAGTGTATAATTAAACTGAAAGGTGGTTCTAAGGACATCATTGTTAAAGCTGAAAAGGGCTTTAGAGACCATCTCGTCAGACCTCATTTTATAGATTAAGAAACTGTTAGAGGGGCAGTGTGACTAGGCCAAGAAGTAATTACTGCCTCCCCGCAAAATAAGGAAACGTGAGTTGTTGGTTGAGTGCCTGCCGTGCCCCAGGATAGTTGATTCACACTGTCTCTAATCTGCAGGGTGGACATTGCCCGCGTTTTACAGATGAGGCTTAAAGAGGTGACCTGCTTGCCCCTGCCACATAGGCAGTAAATGGCAAAGCCGTGGTTTTCAAGTAAGCGAACACATGTGGGGTGGCGTGTCATATTCATGGGTTGATGCAGAGAACAACACTGAATTGAAGGATATAACATACCGTTTTATCAAAATCAAAACTGTGCCACGTGAGAATGAACATAAGAAATAAGTATGTCACCTGATCAGGATTGATGTATGTGAAGCATCATTTTATACTTTCTAATTTGATTCTAATTCGGTTATTCCATATATCTATTAACTAAGCAGAATACATTTTAATTAAAAATCTTTTTGGTTTACAAGGTTCCAGCAAGATGAAGATCAAAAGCAGTGGGGTTCTGTTTTTCTTCTCCATGGGCATTTAAAGTCTATTTAGAAAATACAGTTATAAATAATACGGAGATGACTGGCATTTATCACCTGATACCATGATGCTCATGAAAGGAAATTAAAATGAGAAAAGTCTACAGAAAAGGCTTTGCATATGGTTCTTTAAGGAAAATTTTTAAAGTATTTTTTTCAGTTGAGATTGCTCAGTTAACAGCACATATTATCAATGGCTTTCCGAGACGAAGAATTCATCCCACATTGGCTTTTTAGAACACTGATGTTATCTTTGATCTGGGCAGAGGTATTATTTTAATTGTTAAATCTTGCTGTTTAATTGTAATTTGCTGGGTTGAGATAACTTTGGCATCTGTTGATGAGATGCAGTGAGCTGGGGAAACAAGACCCTTGAAAGACAAGATAAAAAGGTGATGGGATTTTTAGATATGAACCTAGTAATTAAGATTTCATGGGATCATTTGGAGTGTTTTCCACCTCTCAGTGTTGTTTTTTTTTTTCTCCCCTAACAGCTATAACAACACTATATTTGGCCTCTGGTAAAAGACTGCAATATCCTTTCCTTTTTTACAGAAATCCCCAAACTTCATTTCTCTTTACCCCTTCCTTGCTTTTATAACACTCGTTTACTTAGCATAAAAAGACAGGTTATGTTTGGCATGCAAAGTGATCTGATACAGTTGAGTGTAACACAACCAGCACCCAATATGACCCAGCTCTTGGGCAAAAAAATCAGGGTAGCGATCATTGTTGAGGCTTATATGTAGATTATAACAGGAATATTATGTCATTGTTGAATTTTTTTGTAGAAACCAACAAAAATGAAAACAAACTCTCATAAATGTTAAGCAGTACTATAAGCATTCCGTATCTAATTTGCATTTAAATGGAAAATGTTATATTTTCAACATGATTCAAGGAGCAAAATTAATAAGTCATCAATGTTGTTTATGTTCAATGCTGCACTTTACCCAAACTTAATAGGTCCTTATTTCCACTTTAGAATATTACTGTTTGGGAGATTTTGTTTCTTCAGGGGAGGGTCACATTTTTGCTTTTTGTTTTCAGATTAGGCCATCACAAAGAGTTAGATGTTTGTCCGTGTAATGTTTGTTTTATAGAACCACAGAAGAGAGGGTTTGGAAACTACTAATGATTTCCAGTTCATTAGCACCTACAAGTTCTCATGCATCCTGTTTGTTTCCTCCACCAGGGAGGTGCCGAGTCATATAATGAAGCCAGTATCAGTGGTGTGCTACTTGTGTAGCAGGGCAGAAAATGTATTTTTATTTTTCCTTAAGAAGCATCTCTTGCTAAACCTAAGAGAAATGGAGCTGCACATTCCTGGGAAAAACCTATGTGGGAAACAAAAACTAATTAGAGCAGCAAATGTGATGCTCTCAGGTAATTGTAAAATAATTATTCCCCTTTAGCATCATCACCGTGTAATTGTTCCATCCAATATCCTCATGCTCTGAATCCAGATGTGAAGGGATGGAAACCACCTCCTCCTCCTGGGAATGTCTTTTTCATTTAGTGAGAGCTTTAGACTCCTCCTAAAGGACTTTTAAAAGAAAGGGGGAGACATTGAGGGAGATTTTGAACAGCTTCACTCTCCCCATTTGTTCTAAATCATGACAGAAAGTGATTACTCCAACTGTTTTTATAGAAATACAATTCCAGTTATGTGGCCGAAATGCCTTGTGAGCGTATTTGAGATTTACGCATTTGCCGTGCCAACCTGGAGTTTTATGAACGGTCTCTTTTATGAACTACAGATTGTATGTTATATTCAGATACTAAGAGTGATGGTTTAAAATCAGCTGATAATTTAAAATGTAATGCTAGTAAGTGTGTAATCCTGTGGCTTTCAAAATGATGTATGAGTACAAATTCAGATTTTGGTTACATTTTATTTACTCCATTTGAATGAATGCCTCAGAGCCAATTTAACCAGCAAATTATTAGACCCATTTTTTTCCTCCTAAAGATTTATGTAAATTAAGTTTAAGCTGTATTTAAACTATCAGGTCGGCTTTATTATTCTGTATTTTTCTATCAGGCTATGTGGCCTTTTACTTAAGGTGGGGTTTTAAATGAAGAAATCTGTGCTGAAGAAGTTCTTCGTTTAAACAGTCTGCGTCTTCCAGATCAGCAGCCCACGAGTAAGCTAGGTAGTTGACCAATTTACCAGGATTCCTCTCATAGTAATAGTGCTTTAAAGGTAGGAGTTACATATAATATTTTGATTTTAAATCTCAATAATTAAAGAAGTCAGCCAGGCACGGTTGCTCACGCCTGTAATCCCAGCACTTTGGGAGGCCGAGGCAAGCGGATCACTTGAGGTCAGGAGTTCGAGACCAGCCTGGCCAACATGGCAAAACCTGTGTCTACTAAAAATACAAAAATTAGTTTGCTGTGGTTTCGCATGCCTGTAGTCCCACTTACTTGGGAGGCTGAGGGAGGAGAATCGCCTGAACCTGGGAGGTGGAGGTTGCAGTGAGCTGAGATCGCAGCATTACACTCCAGCGTGGGCGGCAGAGCAAGACTCCGTCGTCGTCTTCTAATAATAATAATGACGAAGAAGTTCCAGAAGTTTGTCTCTTCAGTGAGACTGTGTGGTGCTATCTGTCATAACCACAGAAATCCAGTCCCCCCAGCACCACAGCTGCTTTGTCACACTTACAAGCTCCAATAGGACTGAAGATTTCCTGCTTTCACAGATGAAGGTGGTGACTCACTACTCAGGGAGAATGAAATTTGGGTCAGCTGATTTGTTTGACATCTTGACATAGCTTTTGGACAGCTTAAATTGTTTTTGGTGCCATAACAGTATACTCCTAAGTACTTCAATTTACATACTAAGTCTAAAATTCTGTGCTTTTATGCTGAAAGTCTTGATTTTATGCTTTTCCTAAAGTTCACAGCTTGACTAGAACTCATTAAATTTTAAGGTGGTGTTTTATATCCTTTTCCCCAAATCATGTCTTCCTTTCTCCTAGTAGCAGGAAAGTTGAATCTCATTTGACACAAAGACCATCACGTCCTTCAGGCTAAAATAGTAAAATAATTTGTTACTTACTTGAATGTGGTCAGTAGGCCTAAAATATGTGCGGGGGGCATATGTATATATATGTGACTATATATCTGGAAAGTCATCTTATTGGACATATGGTTAGGCTTTGTGTCCTCACCCAGATCTTATCTCGAATTGTAGTCACCATAATCCCCACGTGTCAAGGGAGAGAGCAGGTGAAGGTAATTGAATTACAGTGTTTCCCACGTGCTGTTCTCATGGTAGTGAGTTCTCACAAGATCTGATGGTTTTATAAGGGGCGCTTCCCCCTTTGTTCAATGCTTTCCCTTCTTGCCACTTTGTGACGAAGGTGCCTTGCTTCACCTTACCTTTCTGCCATGACTGTAAGTTTCCTGAAGTCTCCCCGGCCATGCTGAACTGTGAGTCAATTAAAACTATTTACTTTATAAATTACCCAGTCTCAGGCAGTTCTTAATAGCAGTATGAAAATGGACTAATATAGCATAGTTCTTCGCTTTCTTAAGATATTTGCCATGAAATGGTCTTTGGTTACAAAAGTCATGATACTTGTGTATTTGGATTATTATCATTGTAACTGAAAGATTTTATGTTCAGAAAAGTTTCATATTGTGACCAGAGATGTACTGTCAATTAGTGATACTGCTAGAAAAAAGTCTCGGGACTGTATTTCGACTCTTCTGCCCAGAACTTTGGATTAACTCCCATGAAGGGTGAAGACAACCTCACTCTGGCAATCCTGCCGTGTTACTGGGTGAAAAGCTGAGACTCTTTCCCTTTTGAGGGCCTCTTTTCTCCTCACTGCTGAGTCCTTGGATGTGGGCACTTCTTCTCTTTCTCAGTGGCAATTGAGGTGTTGCTACTCCTGAGGTCTTTTCAGAGTGAGAGTAGGAAGAAAAACGGGCTCTTCACAGAGAAATCTGGACAGGTGGGCCTTTGAGGATGTTGTCTTATTGCACAGATACATACGGTCCTCCATGGACCACACCCCCTACCTCGTGCCTCTTGGCTGCTGCTGCCATTTTATATGATCCATGTCATGATCCCATGGCCGCCTGTTGCTGTTGTAAGGGGTCCTTGAAATTTTTATTGTCTAGTGGGAGTCCAGCACATAAAGTGAACACTTAAAAAAGGTGAACGTTACAGCAGATTCACAAGCCTGGAAGGGGGTAAATTAGTGTAAACCAACTTAAATATCCCCCTCTCCATGCACGCACACACACACACTCACACACACACACACACACACACACCCCCCCAGGTGTTTTCTCTTTGGAACTTGGGGGAAGACATTGGATATCAAGTGAAACAGCATCGAAATCATTTGGTCCTTGAAAACTCTTAGGGGAATAATGGAAAGATGATACCCAAAAGCATGAAGACAGAAAGCATTTAGTAGAGGACTAATGTGGATTTACTTCGTTGTTTTGCTCTTCACTCCTGAGTCTCTGTACCCTGGCCTAGATTCAGTGTGGTCACAAACAGTACAGCTTTTTCCGAAGTTTTCTTGTTGCCTTTCTTATGTTTTCCTGATTTGTGTATATTTTTTTAAAAATCTCCTCTAATGCCCATTTTATTATCCTTTTCCTGAGTGGCTTCCTAAGTTTCAAGAGAAGGGGCCACATCCATCCGGTACTTAGTTCTGAGGGTTGGAGCCTTGGGAGGAGAGCAGTATCCAAATACCTAGCTCATCACTTGTAAATTCCACTGGACCACTGGAGCAGCTGCTTGTTTCTGCGCATTGAACTGTATTTTGACTTCCTACATTATAGGAGGAGTGTTGAGTTTTCGGGTTGAGCATAAGGGTGGCGTGTTTCGGAATGATTAACTTTATGAATGTCTTTGTCTGGACCAGCTATATTTGGCTATGCTGCAGCTGTGTTTGCCTTCTCAAAATTGTCACCAGGAGGCCTCCAACTGCAATTACTCACTTCAGTCCATGCTGGTAACATCTTTGCTCGTGACTCCCATTGTCCAGCCAGCCATCTTTTCTTGGTGTCAGGATTGAGAGAGAACGCAGGAATGGTTTGAGAAGCCCGGATGCTGCTGAATGCTGCTGGCAGCTCTGTCTCAAAGCAGTTTCTTAATATTAAGCCGTCCTTACATTGCCTCCTCATGCATTTGGGATTCTTCCTTCTTTTCACCACAAGCTCGTGTTTTCCTGTCTCCCTGTTCCCCCTTTTCTTTTACGCTTTGATGTCCAAAAGCTGCCGCCAGCATCAAATGGACGGTGTTTCTTCCTCTTCTGGGTAGCTAGAGCACTTGGGAATGTGTTTTTACTTCTGGTGTCTTAGAGTCCTCTTACATAAGGGCCTCCTTCCTGTGTTGGAGAGGAGACTGAAAGGCAAGCACTTTTTTTTCTTCCCCTTGGTTGAGTACTTGTTGCAGAATTTACCTTTCTCTGGGGAGGAATTAAGGAAGTACTTTTTCTTACTACAAAGGCCATTTGAATTCCATTGGCTATGTGTGGCTTTTAATTTTTCATGGAAGTAACTTCCTCTTGGATTGTTCGACTTGCCCTGTATGTCGTAGAATGGAACCGCTGGGGACATGGCATCAGGGCCTTTCCCAGCACCAGAGTGGAAGGGTGTCCTTCAAGGCTAGGCGTCCTTTGCCACCGTCTTGTGAGAATGCCTGGCCTGCCTTCTAATCTGTTCCATGCCTACTTCAAGTCTCAGTTGACTTGTCAAGATTCCTCGTCTAGAAAATAAGGACAATAAAATATGCTGCTTACCTGTCCCACAGTATTACTGTCAGACTAATGTTGGGAAAGAAATGACAACCTAAATATTTTATAGCTTCCTGGCACTTTAAAACTGGGCACAAGTTCCCCTGCATTTCCCAGGAGAATCAGCTCTAATGGAACTTCATTACAACCGAAGAGTGAATGTTTTCTTCTTCAGAACTTTCGTGCTTTTAAGTCTCAGGCAAAGACCCATAAAGCATTATTGCTCCCAAGTGAACTTTCAGAAAACGCACAGTCCCCAGGACAACATCATGAAGACTGATTTTTTTCTTCCCCTCGCCTTTCTGCATGATGATTGAGAAGTAGAATGAAGTTCATGTTCTTTCCGTGAACTAGTGGTCAGACCTTTCCATTCTGGAATGGGGTGAAGCAAAGGCAATGTCTCCACGTGATCCTTCTGAAAAGCCCTTCTCTACACCAGCTGAAATAGATTTTGATTTTCTTATGGAAAGAGAATCAGCCACACAATATGAAGGCTGGTTCTGACATAATGGGAATCACAACCCTTGCAGAAACCCAGCCATTAAGGAAATGATTTTTTCCTTTTTTTCTTTTTCTTTTTTTTTTTTTTTTTGAGATGGAGTTTCGCATTGTCACCCAGGCTGGAGTGCAGTGGCTCGATCTCAGCTCACTGCAACCTCTGCCTCCCAGGTTCAAGCGATTCTCTTGCCTCAGCCTCCCAAGTAGCTGGGATTACAGGTGCCTGCCACCATGCCTGGCTAATTTTTTCTATTTTTAGTAAAGACGGGTTTTCACCATGTTGGCCAGGTTGATCTCAAACTCCTGACCTCGTGATCCGCCTGCCTTGGCCTCCCAAAGTGCTGGGATTACAGGTGTGAGCCACCGTACCTGGCCTTTTTTTTTTTTTTTTTTTTTGGAGATGGAATCTTTCTCTATTGCCCAGGCTAGAGTGCAGTGATACAATCTTGGCTCACTGCAACCTCCGCCTCCTGGGTTCAAGTGATTCTCCTGCCTCAGTCTTTGGAGTAGCTGAGATTACAGGCCCCCACCTGGCTAATTGTTCTGAACTTTTAGTAGTGACGGGGTTTCACCATATTGGCCAAGCTAGTCTCGAACTCCTGACCTCACGTGATGAGTCCACCTTGGCCTTCCAAAGTGTTGGGATTATAGGCGTGAGCCACTGCGCCTGGCCAAGGACACGATTTTGATGATATGAATATGCAGCAGGGAGGACTGTAGATCCTGCAGCCTTGGGTGGCCTCATTAAGTGCTCAGGTCGCAGAATGCCTGGAGGATACCGATGGAGAGAGTCCTTGGGGAAATGACCTAGACAAGGAATTGGTGATTTTTTGCCTTTGGTGGTGGTGTAGGGTTAAGACAAGGGGTTTGGTGTGTGGGTTATCTGCAGCATCTATGTGGTATCCAGCTGCAGGGTGTGTCCTAGTTATTTTGGTGGTTAACAAACAGGCACTTCTTTCTTCTGATGTCCATGATAGGGTCTTTGGAGTGCTAAGAGATAAGAGCCTCCACAGAATGTAACAGTTTGCTCCCAGTGCTGCAATGACTTGATGCCCTAGATCAGACAGCACAGATTCTGTTTGGAAGCCTAAAGCCTCGGTGTGTGAAGCCATTGTTGAGGAATATCTTCCATGACGGGCCAGGGGAATATTTGGCACCTGCTGTAGCTGAGAGTGTGATATTGACTGTGGAGAAATTCTCCAGGCTGTGAATGTGACCTCCAAAATGCAGACTCTTGCCTCTCGTCACACAGCGCTTTGCATTAGGGTGAACCAGGGGACTTCACTGGAGGCAGGGGGGCCTTTGGTAATATCAAAGATGACTGTTGTTGCTGAGATTGTTGGGAAGGGAAAAGTAGGTCTGTAGGTGAAAGCTGGCAAAATCTTTGGAGAAGGGGGCCAGCCACACAGATACTACAAATGTTTCTGTACAAATTAATTGGCGCTTTGTAATTAGCACTTTTTCTCTTATGAATGTCAAAGAAGTCTGATTAACTTTATAAGCAGACTTTCCGTTGGGCCAACGGTTTTAAATCTGCCTGTTGTAAAAAGTGACCAAGATTGGACTTTTGTCACCTCAGAAGCCACGTGATTGGCCACACTTACATCTTGCCCCTCTCTCAGTCTCGTTTTTCAGGTCTCCTAAGGACGTGCTACTTTTGATCCAGATTCGTTTCCAGATCCCTGCTCAAGTAATAATCGTGCAGACCCCAGAAGCCAGAAAATGTTTTCTAATGTCAACCAAACTAATTCCTTGCCAATCATATGTTACTTTTTGGTGTGTGTTTCTTTTAATTCTGATTACTGACACTTTAAGGGATGCTGCCTTCCTGTGGTTACATTTTCTGAACTATTTTATGAGATTAGTTGTTCTTGATTTAGGATATACCATGGGCCAGCCATCAGGCTAAGGAGTTTATATTTTATCAATCCTCAGAAAAATTTTCTGTAATTTGTGTCATTTCCATCTCACAAATGAGGATATTGAGGTTCTGAAAGGTGGTGGTACTGAAAACCCCAAAATGCACCTCTGTTCCTCGTTTCCAAAGCCTGAGGTTGCACCTCTGTTCCTCCTTTCCAAAGCTTGAGGTTGCAGCTCTGTTTCTCGTTTCCATAGCCTGAGGTTGCAGCTCTGTTTCTTGTTTCCGAAGCCTGAGGTTGCACCTCTGTTTCTCGTTTCCGAAGCCTGAGGTTGCCTGCAAGTCTCTTGAGGATTTTTTGATGTAAACAGGTTGAGGTTCTAGATAGGTGGGCACATGGACTGCTGAATATGTGGGTTTTGAGTGTGAAATACAGGTTCTTAGCTAGGACCCAACAATCTTCTGCTTTTTATGTGCTCTTCCACATAAACTGCTTTTTCTTGATTGTATTTTATAGAGCAATTTCTGAGGCTGGAAGGCAAGAGCATTGTAAGAGACGTGTCAGTGGATGGGGACACCCAACCCGTGTCAAGATCTCTTAATGCCTGAGGCAGATCCTCACTTACTGCCGAGATAAGGAAGCAATTAACATTGAATGCTAAGATGGACACTTATTCTTCATTTATAATAATGGTATATTTTATGAAGAGGTTTCTTTGGAGGATTTCATTAGACACCTGGCATTTTCCCCCATTAACTTCTGACTTTAAAATTTTTGCATATGACTTAGATGAATGTTTGGCCTTCTCAGGTGGCGCTATGCCTTCTTGTGAATTAGAAAATGGTTCTCAGGTGGCATTATGTCACCACAGCCCACCTCAGTTGATGAACTTATGCAGTATCCTTTCTACAGTAACATCCGTTTTTACCCCCTCCTTCTTAAGTGGGCCTCATAAGTAGGCAATAGAATAAATGAGCCTCTATGCAAGATAATGATGGAGTTTCAATGATGGACAGCTGTGGCCAGAGGACATGTGGTACCTGGTCCATTTCAAAGATCATTACACGTTCAGCTACTCCACAGCTTTGTGTTCAAGTGCATAAACATTTGATGGGATTCTGTGTTTTCAGCAAATCATAAATTTCTGTCTACTTCCAGACACCCAATGTAAAGGAAGGGATAATAGAAAAGTTAGAGTAGAATTCATGCATGGGTTGGTCTAACCCACAAACCATTTCAGACCGAACATTAGCTTGTCAAAATGCCTTTACTCTTGGCAGGACACAAGCGCCATAACCTAAGAGGATGTGATTTGAGTGGAGTTTTCATGCCCTGTGTGCTTATTGTATTCTTGCTACTGATGCAAACATTATCTATAATTACATTTTCAAGTGACTGAAAATTGCAGGCTTTGTGGAACAAAAATACAGCCAAAGAATGGAATGTATATCCACTCCACCCTCATTATAAGGCTTTCAGAAATCAGACTATAAGGCTCAATACTGTGGCTCTCAACTACATGATACTAACTCCATTCTCGGATGTTTGAACACTTTGTCAAAATGCTGGGTTTCCAATGATGATCATATAATTTGAGGAAAATGCTATTACTCTTTTAGCGCTTCATTTGCTCCATTGTTGACTCAATCACAGTGGCACCTCCTCACACAAGTCCTCTATTTCCACCCTGTGAAACAAACACAATTAGATTTAGATCGAAGCATTATGATAGGCAAAGTTGAGAAAGTTGGTTGAACAAGGTGCATGTCTTCTTGGGGCAAGTATGATTGCATCCCTGGGACATTATGTGTATCATCTTTACATCCCCCAACTCCACATAGGGCTCATCCAAAAAAAAAAAAAATGCTTCTGGGGGCACCCACTATATCATGGGCTCTTTCTTTGTCCTTAGAACCTGGCTGTGGTACCAGAAAACCATCCTGGTCAATTTTACTCTGTAGACACAAGGTGAGACCCAATTTCTAATTTCAGCAAGAGCTTAAAACCCTTGAAATTTTTAAAGAGGATCTAGCTGGATGGGATGGCTCAGTGCCTTTAATCCCAGCTACTCAGGAGGCTGAGGTGGGGGGATTGCTTGAGGCCAGGAGTTTGAGGCCAGCCTGTCCCTAAAAAAATAAATAAAAAAGAATTTGACATGTAATAGCTTAGTATTTTGTTCATTGTTGAGTCGCATATAAAATCTAGGGAACTGTTTAATGAAATAGATGTTCCTTGGTTTTGGGTGGAAAACTAATGAGAGGAAGAATTTATGATGGCATCGTTGTTTTGTTTTTAAGGCATGAAATGTATAATCTACGTGGTATCTCACAATGTTATAGCTCACTTTCCAGGCCCCAGTAGAGTCCAAACTCTTGGAAAATTTAAAGAAAAATTATTGTGATGGCTTTATCCAAAATAGAAGCAGAATAAATAATTGATGAAGGTTGCTGTGAAAACCTGTAGACCATTCCTGATTCTCTAGTGTCTG
The DNA here is from genome assembly GCF_037993035.2 of Macaca fascicularis. Taxonomy (NCBI): domain Eukaryota; kingdom Metazoa; phylum Chordata; class Mammalia; order Primates; family Cercopithecidae; genus Macaca; species Macaca fascicularis. The sequence continues at coordinate 11,930,467 of NC_088383.1, forward strand.
TGTCTGACAGGACAGTATGTCACCAAAGAAATGTTTATTGGGTCATAATTAAATTGTGAACAGTTAATGTATATATAGTGAATTAGATATTCCCCAATATGTATGTTTTGTGTTACCTTTTCTAACATAAATGATAAACTCAAATATATGTTGAGTTTTGGACAGATTATTTTGTACCGTAATATGAAGGTTACCAATTAGGTATCGTTAACATTCTTGGAGTTAAAATAGCTTTGGGGTCCAAGTGAAAAGCTTCCTGAGTAATACAGTGCATGGACAAGGGTTTTTTCATTGTTTATGTCAATGATTGTTACAGCTTTTGAAGCAAAACCTCTACATTGAAAATTCAGAGGCATAGACATTCCTCATCAAATAATATCACTGTCTAATGGTGAGGTGTGAGGGCAACTCAATTTGTACATTTCATTAATTCTTTCTGTGAATCACAAATGCTGTCTCAATGTTCAGGGCATTTTTTTTTAAGAGTTTTGCTCCTGTTGCCCAGGCTGGAGTGCAGTGGGCAACCTCCACTTCCCAGGTTCAAGCGATTCTCCTGCCTCAGCCTCCCAAGTAGCTGGGATTACAGGCATGTACCACCACACCTGGCTACTTTTGTGTTCTTAGTATTGGAGTTTCTCCATGTTGGTCAGGCTGATCTCGACCTCCTGACCTCAGGTGATCTGCCCCCTTCAGCCTCCCAAAGTGCTGGGATTACAGGCGTGAGTCACCACGCCCAGCCTCAGTACTTAGTTGATGGGTTATTTGTTGATGCATCTGACTAACTGCCTGGGCTTTTGATAGCATAGATTCTTCGCCAATCAGCAAAACTTATTTTAAGAAAGGTAATTAGCCTAGAACCAAAGTAAATTTAGCTTTTAAAGTTATCTAATTCTCAGGGTTTCTTGTGAGCCCCTACAGTAGCATATTGATTCCACTGTGGTGGTGTTAATACAATGTAAGTCAGAAAATACATTGCAGTTGTACAGTCTGTACAGCAGATCGAGTAGTTAATAACTTGAAATTAAGTTGTACAGCTGAGGAACTGAGGACGTATGAGTCACAAGCGACCCATTATTGTTGGACTGAACTGATGAGTTGTTTTGTTGTCACTTGGAAACAACCTCAACATTTCTGTACCATCTATCTGTTCCCTTTTTCTAAGTCTGAAATGTCTGCCAGTGAACAAGAGTTGCAGTTTTGCATTGTTAACACAAATATTTAGTCTCTAAGTCTCATATAATGTGCTAGGTGGCTGCCGGCGTAAGTTCTAGGTGTCACAAAAATTTTATGAAATATAACAATAGTTCTTAGATTACAAGCTTAAATATTTGATGACTCTGGGCTTTTGTCCTGTTAACTTTGCCTGTATTTTCTTGAAGGAAACACAAGTTTAAAATGAAGAAAGAGCTGTAGTTTTGTGTTGTTTTGGGGCTATGTTGGATTAATAAAGGAATTTCTTGTTGAGATACAAGAAATTAGTGTAACATCCTAAGACCTTCATTCCTTATTCTGTAGATCAGGTGAGGTAAATATTATAATAGGGCCTCATCTTTATTTTTTATTTTTTTGCTGCGTCTAGATCCCTCCTAGATACATTAAAAATATTTCAAGTGTTCTTTATTACTAAGAACACTGGAAGAAACGGTTGATTGGTGGAAATGTGCATATACTTTAGTACTATTAGGGCTTCTGTGATCTTGGCCATTTGGACTGTAGCATCCAGTTAGCTTGTGATGGAGGAAAATCAGCATTAATCAAAACTGGCAATGTGGCAATTCTTTCCCATTCAAAAAAGCTGCAGTGGTGGTGGGGCATTGCTCCATTAGGTCAGACTGAATCTGGTATGATCCATGGAATTAATTGTGTAAGCAGTGGCATCTAGATTTTTATCGAGCCTATCCTTTTGCTCCCTAAACTTCTGTAGCAGAGCTCTGTAGTTTACCCTGGATTGGGAATCTTGAGAAAAAGTAGATGAGGATCAGTGAAATTAAGAGGATGGGATTGCAGCCACTTAATTGACATTCTAGATCCAACCTGAGGCTCTGTTTTGTGCCCTTGGTACTCAAGAGGGTGCTGACCTGGTTTGCTGGGATACTCCCAGCTTCCATCTGTTGTGCTAGCATCATCATTAATAGTATCCTCCTTTGAATTAAAAGTGTCCAAGTTTGGATAATAAATTATGGGGTCCCGTTTCTCTTGTCTGGTCCTTATCACTGCCTTTCTTAAATACAAATGTGTGGCAATGTTTAAAAGTCTCTGCATAGGATTAACCCAAACTTTTCCACCGAAATGGTTAAGACTTTAAAACCTTAAGGGAAAAAAAAGTCTAACCTCTCTTTCTCCAAGCCATCTTCTTACCTAAATCCTTTTACATAGAAAAGGTATTTAAAATTTAATACAAGTTTATTTGGTGCTTTTAATGCAGTAGCGGCCTACTGGGAGATGCCTGTCTACACCCTTCCCTGGTGCCTGGGTTTAATGTGGAGGACCCTGAGATGAGGCATTTGGGGAAACCTTCCCATTCAGTGCTGTTAATAACTTTTCCCCATTCTAGAAAGCTGGGAGAGGCAGCTCAGATGCTTCAGATGACTCAGCCGAAGCGTGACCACAGCCAGAAAATGATCTGATGATACTGCCTTTGTTTGTTCTCACACTGCCCTTTGTGAAAGAGTCACGGGAGAGCTCAGCCCAGATTTAATGGCCCCAGGGTGCCCAGGTATATTTTTGAATTTTAATCTGAGATACTTTTTCACTCTGTAAGGCTAATTGCTCTTTCTCCTACAGTGCTTTGGAAGTTCAGAGGATTTTTGAATTATGTGTGTTTGAAATTGGTTTCCTGATTTTTACATTTATACCCAGCTGTTTGTTATTCCGTTCAGCCATCAGCCTCTGAGTCTCAATGGACCATGTAATGTGCAGCTGTAGCCAGATGTAATGCTTCCTCTCCCTAAATGTTTCTGTTAGAAGCTTAGAGAGGCAGGCTAAAGACTGCTGATAACCGTTTTGCCTGCATTAATATACCCTCTGGAGCTACACAAATTCTGCCTGGCAATTTTATTTCATGACCAACAAGCAAAGCAATGTTTGTGATCTCCATCCCTGGTAGTAATGTTGACACTGTATATATCAAGTAAGTATATCTGCACTGATATGAGAGGTACTTGTACAGCTAATTCAGACTGCAGGAAGCTGTCTGATCTGCATGCATAAATACTCTGAAAGCCAGGTTGTACTTAAACATCAACCAGGATTCAAGTCAGACCTTTGCCAAGATTAAAACAGGTCCATAAACTGACTCTTGAATAGAGAATTTCTTAGGAAGGATAACTTTAGGATCATTTCTTTTCAGCTTATAGACAAACCTTTTTCCTAATTTGCATTTATTATTCAAATCTGTGTTTCCTTTTGTATTTGTATGATTTAACTTTGTTTAGCGGCTACAGCTACTGAATTTAATTACTTTGCTTCGAGGCTTTAAATTGAGGGCAGCTTCTATTAATCGTTAATTACTTTCTTCAGCCATTTACTCAGTAAAGGTACAGTTACTAATGGAGGGTATGTTCTATACAATGGCAACAGGCTCCTTCAGTCTCAATATTTACCTTTCTATGGGGACCGATTACTTCTCTAATCTTATCTTTTGCTGAACATAAAAGTAGACATTTCATTGACATACTGGGCATTCCTATGAGCCAATGTTGTTACAGATCCTAGATAAATAAATGGGAATCATACTTGGCTCTGGGTTGCCACCTGGTGGTGTCTTGATCTCTTTGAGCCTCCTCAGACCAGTCCCCTATGGGAAGATGATATCCCTGGATCTACTGTTCGATTGCTAGTTTTACTCTGAGAGCCCGCTGAAGGTTTACAGACAGCCTTGTTCCTCATGGGTGACTGGGGGAGGAAGCATCAGTATGGCCTGGTGTTGGTTGTTTTTTAATGTCATTAAAGTATGTATTCCATGCCTTTGATGTATCTGGCAATTTGTCTCCTTAAAATTCCTCTGTTGGCCTGTGTGACATGTGATGTTTTTTCTGATTATCCTTCATTACTCCTCCATGCCTCCTTTCTTCCAGCCTCCTGACTGTGGGCGCCTTGCCCTTCTCACTCTTTTTCTCTCACCTTGTCCTTCTCATCCTTTCCTTTTTAGAAAGTTTCTATCTTCACCCACTGTACTAGTCCGTTCTCACACTGCTAAGAAAGACGTACCCAAGACTGAGTAATCTATAAGGGAAAGAGGTTTAATGGACTCACAGTTCCGCATGGCTGGGGAGACCTCAATCATGGTGGAAGACGAAGGAGGAGCAAAAGGTTATCTTACATGGTGCAAGTAAGATAGCATGTGCAGGGGAGCCCTCTTTTATAAAACCATCAGATCTTGTGAGACTTACTGTCGTAAGAACAGCGTGGGGAAAACCCACCCCCACGATTCAATTACCTCCCACCGGGTCCCTCCCATGAGATGCGGGAGTCATTACAATTCAAGGTGAGATTTGTGTGGGGACACAGCAAAGCCATATCGACCACCGTATCTCAGCTGACTGGGGTGAAGGTAGGGGGAAGCTGTTTTTCAACTTGTGATCTTTGATTTTTATCTGGATGTTTCCTGGTGAGCTCTTTCTCAGTCTCAGTAGCCTGGGCTTTGAGTCAACCATGGCAGATAGTGGAGTCTATCTGCTTGGTAATGGACACGTGCTGAATGCTCAAGTTGGCCACAGCCCCATTTCAACCATTTATTTAAGAGTGTAACAAACCCCACTAATGTTTCTGTAATTTACTGAAAGGACAGTGAGAGTTGTTTATTCATCCATTTATTAGACTCAGTATTGTACAAGATGAAGGTTCCTCGTGTCCTAGCTTGGGCTGTTGAGTTTCTTACTGACACTTCAGTCTCCACTTTGAAATGGATTTTCCATGATACTTCTGTGTCATGATGTGCTCCTAGTTCATGGTCCTACGATTTTAAATTTAAGTTTTAAAACGTATAAAGGTAGAGAGCAAGATAGAATTGGGTTATAGGTTGAATTAATGAGCAGTGGCAAAGTGAAAAGCTTGAGATTTCTTTGTTTTGGGGAAGGCAAGGTTTATGGAAAAAAACAGTGATTTCAGTATATAGTTTCTGTAAGACTTTGTAGAAATACTCTTTACTGCCTGGAACTCTAGTAGGTAGCCATGTTAAGTTATAAACCTGTCATTACTGCTGGTGATAACAGGCAGAGGAGCTGAAGCTAGCATGGGAAATGCTGTGTGTCCCACTGTTCCCTGGAGGTGGCTGCCTCAGAGAACCCAGCCACACCAGCAATGAGGAGCTGAGGTCAGTGTTCCAGGGGTGAACGTTGTAGCCTCATTTGAGAAATGACTTACTTTTTTTCCATCTGTAGCCTGGCTTCCCTTTGTGCAGTCCTCTTGCCTAGCTTCTGGCCTATATTCTTAAGAGAAAAAATGCTTCTAAGAGTGCATCTAAAGTGGTTTGCGCTGCATTAAATCACCAAGTTGTACTGGTAGAGGTATGTGGTGTGTGAAATTGAATGGTATTTCAAATGGTAGTGCTTATTAAGTTAATTGATACAGGTTGGTTGTTGACTTAGGCAAGGTGTGAAGTTAATCCTATTAGAAAGTGATTACTCTTCTACCAACATACATCAAAAGAGTAGAAGTTATGGTACTGGGACAGTAGGAATTCTGACAGGATTTCTATTAATCAACTACTATGCAGTACACCACTATAAAAATGAATTCTGAAAGGAAAATTTGAATATCCATTTCAGCACTGGTTTCATGCACATTACACATATATATTTGTAAATCATACATATGTTACAAAAGAAGGTAGGATAAAACTCAAGGATTATTATTTTAAGTGGTGCTGTAACATTAGTATAAATATCTCACATAAAACCATTTAAATATGTGGAAACCCCACAGATGGGCTTAAAACTATGATAATTATTTTAAGTTATACCGATTGGATTCATTTTTATTAAAACCCTTCTGGCATCAATGAAAAGTTACTAAACATGCTTTTGGAGTTAAAAATGGAAAGTTCTACAGATTCTACAGGGGCAGGGCCTCCTGTAGAAAGCCAGCAGTCTTCTTGTTTCATCCCCCCAACCGTCCACCCACCCTAAGCCAAGTGCATCTGAGCTTCCACAGTATCCCGGACACGTGTGCACGCACGCTGGATCCACACCACTCTTGTGGCATTGACCATGTAACGGCGACGTCAGCCGAGTCCCGCGTCAGCTCTCCCGTTAGCCTGGAGGACACTGAGAGCAGAAACCATGATGCAGGGAGCATTCTGTCCACAACCCTTCATGCTCTCCAGAGTGGGTCAAACACATCAAATGAGATCGGAAGAAAAGTGGAGAATGCACTTTGCTGGTGCTGAGGTTAACTGAGCCAGTTCTCAAGGGACACCTCCCATGCTAGAATTTGGGATGTAAACTCATCCCGAATGTAGCCCATCAAAGCTATTAAATAACAGTACTTTTTGGATTATTCCTTCAGCCTACTTCTTAAGCTGGTTTTGTGAATTCATACTATTAGGGTGGTGAGCTATGTAGTCACGGTCACAGTGTGTACTCAAAGTACCTTAAAATGGGTTCAGAGTTATTTACTTCACAAGACACTGCTTGTTCCGTATTTGCCCACGTACACATTTTATTCCTTTGGTAAACTTGACAAGCTTCTAATGCCTGTTATTGAAGACAGGTTCTTGAGTCACAGTTTAAAGTTCCATTTAAAGCCACTCAATGGAAGATAGGTTAAGTGTGCTTCATAATTTTGGTCATTGAACCAGGAACATTATGTACCAGTTTTTAAGGCTAGTTTCATTTAGGAAAAAAAGATAATTATATATCTATTACATCTTACATTTTTGTAAATTCCATTGCCACTGGAGGAAACCATGGGCCAGAGTAACCTAAAGAAGCGTGTTGGTGTATATTTTAATTCCAGGTAACATTGGAATTGGTATGTGTTGGGGATGGGATCTTGCTGTTTGTTTTCGTCAGGCTAATATTATTTACAGAAACCATCCCAAGGACTGAAGGAGCAAAATGTATTGATTATCTTTATGTGGACTGTGATAAATTGATTTTTTAATTGAGACTTCCTATTTTCAGGGAGTTCAGTGTCTGGTAGGAAAATAGTAAATTTTGAAAAACTTTAAAATTTCATGCCACTAATCGACTACATGATTGATGGTAAGGGAAGGTAGGACAGGAGGAAGTTCAAGAATTCTCAGGGCAGTCCAAAGCAGAAGGAAAGGGTGGCGTTTCATTTGTGTGTCTGACTGCCGTCTTCACCGTGTTCTCTAAATTGCCTCCAACCATACGGAGATAATTCAAAGCAAGCATTAATAAGATATAGACAGTGTTTTGGAGAAGAAACAAAATAAGGTCTCTGTTTTGTAAACACGCTGTCTTATGTTTAATGCTTAATAAGTTCTTAATCTGCTGTAATAACATCTCCACAGCTGTTAAACTGCATCGTATAATAAAAGTAACAATAGTTTATGGAAACTTTAAAGGTATAATTTGTATGGACTTTTAATTATGGAGTCTAGAACTCTGAGCCACCAGGAGAAACCTGTTTAATGTTGTATTTTCTATGTAGCGACTCACTTCCTAGCAGTTCCTTGTTGTTCTGGTCTGGTTGGTCGCTCCGTTTTCCCTATGTAATGGTTTTTGTTGTTCCTTGCTTCAGCAAATCCTTTTAAATGCCTGCCTATGCGCCCGTGACCATCCTAGGTGCAGGGAAAACTCTGCATCCTCCAAGTTATATCCCCATTCATGGAAATGATCATTTTTTATTTCCCTTTGATTTTGTAAGTTCTCCTCTTCCACCTGATTTCACCTTCCTTTCAGGGTTTTCCATTACTCAGGGCTGCATTAAGTCTCTGTTAAGCGCCATCTCTGTGATAGGTTGTTCTCTGGCCAGCTGCTGTTCTATGGCCTCCTGCCACGAATATCATACTTTGGTTGGGCTGCTACAGCAAAATGCCATAGACTGGATGACTTAAGCAACTGATGTATCTTTCTCAAGGTTTTGGAGACTAGGAAGTCCAAGATCAAGGTGCTGGCACATTTGGTTCTTGGGGAGGGCTCCCTTCCTGGCTTGGAGAGGGCTGCCCACTAGCTGTACCCTCACATGGTTGAAAAAAGTTGTAGTGTCCTTTTTTCTTCTTACAAGAGCACTAATCCCATCACGGGGGCTCTGCCCTTGTGACTACAACTCAATCTAACTACTTCCCAAAGGCCCCACCTCCTAACACATTCACGTTGGGGGTTAGAACTTTAACATACGCATTTTAGAGGGACACAGTCCATGACAAACAGTGGTGGTATCAAGATGTAGAATAAGATCCCGAGAGAGAGATGGAGGCACTACCTAAGACAAGACTTAGGGAAATGGTAGTACAGTATCGAAACCCACTAGCTATGAATAATGGTGTTGGTGTCTAAACACACATGCCTCAGGATTCCTCTTTTAAACTCTGAGCAGGTTCACTCAAAGTCATACCAGGGGAAGTTCTCAAGCCGTCTTTTGTAATGAGGCTGAAAAAATACAGTGCAGATATAGGTGGTATCAGGGTGATAAGACTTCATATTAGCAGTATGATTTCTATTTCTTAGTTCTCAATTCATTTGTAATTTCTGATGAGTCAGGTTACATGAACTTTTCTCATTGTGTTTTCAGACCATTTTCCTGTGACAGTTATATAAAGAGATGGGTCCATTGTCATGCTGTGAACCCAGTGGGATCTCTAACCCTTCCATCGGGACATAACATTAATCCTTGTGGAATTAAATATATCCTGGAGAGTTTACAATCTGTAAGCTGATATAGGTGGATGTCCTCACAGACCCTGTTACTATATATAAGAAAGAATTGTCAGGATTATTGGGATTTTCATATATTTGGTGCATACTTCTTTCTAGATAACTGTGATTAGTTCCATTGTCATGTATGTGAATTGTACTAAAATGATATGATCTACCCATTTGGGGGCATAATTATGGGTACATAGCTATGGGTAGACTTAGATGGATAGACTAGAACATTTGTGTTGAACTATTTATGCATGATGAAAATTTCAGTAATAACATGAAAAGGAAAGCTGGGGGCTTAGCACTGTATTGGTTTGTCAGGAGATTACCAAGAGGTTGGTTTTCTCTTGTGATAGAAGGAAACTTACATTTATCTCCTTCCCTTTCAAATTTGTTATTATTTGACAGTAGACAGTATATTTAATCCGGAGCTTTTTAAAGCCTGGCAGCACTGTTTTATGTTGAGTAACTTTAAACCGGGCAGTCAAAGGTTAGAGTTCTTTGGAAGCAGAGGTCAGAGTAAAGGTGGAAGTGAGAATACAATTGGTGGACATCTTGGTTATCCCTGCATACAGATGATTGAACAGTCTCTCTTGCCTTTGAAGACTCACATTGATGTTTCTTCTAACAGCATAGACTCTCATTGATGTTTATTCTGACAACGTAAGATGTTAACCTGGTGTATCTTTTCTTTTTATCTGAGAAGCTGTGCCTGGCTGTGGCTGTCTGTCACATACCATGAAAGCCAGCTACCCTTCTAAAATGTTCAGTTCAGTGGTTTTTATCATATGCCCAAAGTTGTGCAGCCATCACCACTGTCTTTTTCAGGACAATTTCATCACCCAAAAAAGAAACCCGTATACCTTAAGGGTCACCTCCCCCACCCCAATTTCCCCTAGCCTCAAGCAACTCTTGAACTCCTTTCTGTGTTGACTGGATTTGCCTGTTATGTGTACCTTTCACAGAAATGTAATCATATAATATGTGGCCTCTTGTGTCTGGCTTTTGTTAAACTTACGATGTTTTCAGAGGTTTATCCATGTTACAATGTATCTCAGGACCTCATTTTTATGGCTGAATATTTCATTATGTATAAGTGCCACAATTTATTCCTCAGTTGATGGACATTTAAGATGGTTTGATGGTTAGAAATAATGCTGCTATGAACATTCAAGTACAAGTTTTTGTGTGAAAACTTATTTTTAATCCTCTTGTATATATGCCTAGGAGTGAAGTTGCTTGGTCATGCGATGATTTTTGAGGAACTGTCAAACTGTTTGTCTAAAGTGGCTGCAGCATTTTACCTTCCCACCAGCAGTGTATAAGGTTCCAACCTCACTGCATCCTCAGCAGCACTTGTTACTGCCTGTCCCAGGATCACGGTCAGTTACATTTGCTTTGTAATGAGAAGGGTAGGACACAGAAAGTAAGAACTAAGCCTGGAGGGTCTTAGGCAGGGCCAGAGCTAGTAGAATTCGTGTCTCCTGACTCACCCTCACCATTCACTGCAACACTGCATTTCAGGAAAGCTGGTTGAAGAAAAAACACATGAGAAAATAATAATTGTTCTGGAATTACTTATTTTCATTTTTTCCATTAGAAGGAATGGAGCAGTTGGTTTCCATGATCTCTGATGCAGTCCAGTTGTGTGTCTCTAGCCTCAACCTTGCCCAGAACACCAGACTTGAATATCCCGCTCCTGGCTGGACTCTCTACTTGGATGCCTACATGGTTGCATTGCAGACTTCCATGTCCCGAATCAAGTTCCTCATCCCGCCTCCTTCCTTTCTCCATCTCACTAAATGGTAGCCAGCTGCTCCAGGCAGACCCCCAGAGGCTTTGCTTCTTCCACATTCTCCACATCCAGGACATCCACAAACTTGTGGGTTCCCCATTCCACCCGCAGTCGCTCCTGCTCTGGCCACTGCTTTCTCACGCCCCAGACTGAGCACACACGTTTCCCATCTGGGCTGGTCACCCAGCCATCGTCTCTCACCCAGACTTGCAATTGTGCTCAGATGCCCCAATGGCTTCCTCGCATACCTAGAAAGCAAGCCAGCATCCTTAAAATATCCCACAGCCTCTGACCGCCTGCCGCTTGCAGTTCCAGCATCTTCTGCTTGCTCTGCTCCACCCACATGGGCTTCTTCACTGTCCTGTGTTGTTGCCAGCACGTCCTCTTGAGGTCGTCCGTGCTCGCTCTTCCCTCTGCTGTGAACCCTCTTCCCTCAGTTGTTGGTACGGCCTTGCATCCTCACTTCAAGATTCTGCGTAGGTCACCTCTTCCGAAGGTGGTCCCTGACCACCATCTCAAATAGAGTGTCCCATCACTTTCTGTCCTCTTACCTTACTTTATCCCCTTCATGGCATTTTTTACCGTTTAACAAAATGTTCCATACTTATTTGTTTATGTGTTGCTTTTCCATATTGTCTACTGGGATGGGAGCCCCGAAACAGCAGGGGCTTGGTCTCTTGAGCCTACTGTTACATCTGCATAGCCTGGAGCTGTTCTTAGCACAAAACAGGAAGTCAATAAATTACTGTTAAATGAACAGGTTATTTTATTCTTCCTTTTGGCATCACTCAGTCTTTTTGCTGTCAACCTATTTTGGGTGAGCTTTAAATTTTTTTTTTACATCTTGCAAAAGACTTCTATATGTACCAATTTGTGTGAATCTCTGTAGCACAGTTTCTTCTTATATAAATTTGCAATAATTCTGGGCAGGTGCTTTGAGACCTCATTTGAAAAATGTTTCCCCCCACCACGTACCCGAGATTATGATGGTAATATTGTCATTTTTATTACTCAATCTGGTTTTAATACATTATAACAGTATGGACCCTATTAGCCAAGTACACGATAATAGTCTTTTATTACAATACCCTAGGATATAATACTATAATGTTATAATATCTTATTATTGTGGTTCTAATGAGGATCTCACTTATATACACATACAGCTCTTGTAGTTTTATAATATTCAAGGATGAGACTCTGGTGTTGAGAATCTTACCTAAACCATGATACCACAATACCAAAAGGGATATTGACAAAATATGTCCATGTATTAGAATTGCACCTTCATAGTTTAATTTATTCTCACTGTGCAGCACGTTGTTACCTGAAATTCCAGATTGTTCAAGTGCCTTCCAGGCCTCTACTCTCCTGTTTATTCCATTTAATAGAAGAGCCAAAAATAAGGAAGGCTGATATTAACTTTGGTGAAGATAATGTTCCAGTGCCTTCCAGTACCCTAAATAATTCAGGAGGATATGATGCAGTGACTAAGAACTTGGGTTCTGCAGTCAGGATTACCTAAGGCTGAGTCTTAACTTTATTTTTATTTTGGAGGTAGGATCTCACTCTGTTGCCCAGGCTGGAGTGCATTGGCATGATAATGGCTCGCTGCAGCCTCAAGCTCCTGAGCTCAGGCTAGGAGCTGGATTAGTTTTTTATGTTTTTCTGTGGAGACAGGGGTCTCATTAGGTTGCTCATGCTGGTCTCGAACTCCTGGCCTCAAGCAGCCCTCCCGCTTCAAGCTCCTAAAGCACTAGGATTACAGGAGTGAGCCACTGTACTCAGCCATTAACTTTATACCTTAACATAACGTGTCACTGTGAGACTTTACCTTCCAATCTTCAATGTCCTCACCTGTAAAATGGGATGAAAAAGTGTAGCTACCCTCTAAGTTTGTGTGAGAATTCAGTGAGATGATTCCTATAAAGTACCTGCTACCTAATGAAATGCTCAATAAATGTTAACTGCACTTATTATTACTATTAAAACATTTGAACACTATGCGTGATGAAATATTCTTTGGCAAAGGGAGGCTGGAATGACTCTCAGGTAAAGAGTAGTAAAAGGGCTATAAGTAGAGCAATAAAATGCAAATATGTGACCTCTGCTTCCTTCCCCAGAGCTATAGATCATTCCATTTGTTGAAAAAGAGAACGGAGCCTACTGCTGAACTCAATATAACAAATATAACACAGAGACCCCCTTAAGGTGCCATATCTGTTTATAGCCTATTTAAAGAACAAAAATAGATCTTTCTGTGGCACTTAATCTGGCCAGGACACTCACAGTACCGGTTAGAATGTGTGCTCATTTCATTGTTACAATAATGGGAGTTCACTTATGTTCTCTGCTTTTTTCACTGAAGCCTCTAGGGGTAGAGGTGAAAGAAAGGAAACAAAATTTAAAATGCTCAGGGTTTGTTTTTAAAGGCAACAACTGGCTCATGAAGAGTTTGAACATCCAGGGAGATCAGCTGACATTGAGCTGTCTACACCTTCCAGCTCCTTTTTATTTGCTGCTGTTGAATGTTTTCCTGCCTCTCCAACGAGGCTGCATGCCAGTGGTTCTCAAAATCACGGCACAGCTTGTCTAACAACCCCGAACGCTGGGCCCATCCCCAGACGTTCTGATTCAGTGGGTCCAAGGTGGGGCTGAGAATTTGCATTTCTAACGAGTTCCCAGGTGATTATGATGCCTGTGTCCATGTGCCGGTCAGAAAATCACAGATTGCCAACCGCCGCTGGGTGCCATTTGGATCTCCCTAGAGGACTTGGCCCAGAGTTGGGCACAGAGTATGCACTCAATAAATACTTGTGTTTTCACTGCCTCTGATGACACCGAAATGAAATACAAAGGAAAGATAAAGTATATCAAGGTTCTCATTAGGCACACTGCCTGATTCTCATTAAGACTGTCCTGATTTCTTTTATGTCCTGGGCATGTGGGCTCAGTGCTAATTTTCATGGCTTCTGTGGTCCCTGAAGTAGGAGCTTTTTCATAGACTCCAAGGTTCTCCTCATTTACCCTTTCTTTTCCTAACTCATTTCAGACAGACGCTTAATAAGAGCCTGCAGAACCCTCAGGACTCATACGGGAATGAGGACTCTCATCCCTCCCAAAGAGTTTGTGTAAATCCCATGTCTTTAATCTCATTTCACTCTTTCTCAACACCCCGTTAACACAAAGCTTAAGCCCTTGGCTTGTTGCTTTATTTTCTAAAATTTTAAATTTGATCGAAACTGCCTCCACTAAGCTAACGTTTGATTGAATCACTGGGGAGAAGAAAATTTCCAGAGACGTGATAGAAAACAAATTGGGCTTGTAGAGGAAGGATTGTTTGGAATTATTATATTGTCAGACCCGTTGTTTATTTCCCTCACATTTTCCTAGGTCTGAGCTCTGGGGTATTTCTTCACCGGAAAAGAATTTTGGAGGGGTGGGAGGTTGTTTTGCACATCCTTTAAACTCTTCCTATTTAAGCATTTTAGAGGAAAATGATGTTTTCCTTCATGAAAACAGATAAAAACAATCTCTTGAGTTTCCATTTCCACTGAGTTCTTGCTACTTAGCAGGGAATACAGTCCTATAAAAAGAGATTAAAGACCTGTAAATATCTTTTCCACTAAATTTCTGAGTATAATTTTAGTGCTTTACTCACAGCCAAGCCATGAGTTCAGTTTTGAGATGAGTGTTTTTCAAAGTAGAGTCCCTGGAGGACACTAAGAGGGCGTTCTGTGGATGAAAAGTACTCTCTGGCAAAAAGAACGCAAGCTTAGTGAGGCCGGGTTTCAGCCACATAAACAGGTATCATTGATTCAGGACTGTCAGAATCTTCAATATGGCGGTTGCGCATTGGGGATATGGAAGAGAGAGATTTCCAGAGTCTCTGACCGTGGAATCTTCGAATGCTGCTGTTCTGCAGAACAGATTTTGAGAAGTACCGTGTGAAAATCCCTTATGTTACAGCATCATCATTTATTCCTAAAGAAGCCTCAGAGGTATTAAAGCTGCTCTTTTCTGTGTAGATTCAGTAGGCAAAATTTCAGCTCCTTTTTGAAGCAAAAAATTTATTTTCAGAAGATTTAAAGTGATGAGATCTTGTTTATTCAGTAGTTCTTTCACCACTGAAGACCTCAGTGCCTTTCCCGAATACTGATTCCAGGCTAGATTTTTCTGGGATATAGACATTTTCGTTCTTATATTGCCTATATTTAGACAGAAGTTTATTTGTCTAATTCATCCAGCACCTTACTGTTGCCACATGCACTTCTAAAGTGAAATACTTTGGGACAAACCTGAAGTTTTTTTCCCTTCTAGATGTCAACTTTCAGAATTATGGAAAAATCAACCAAATACCAGTTTAAAGATTCACTCCTTCATAATTTAAACAAGCCCCTGAAGCCCTGTCTCCAAATGTAGGAATTGTTCCCTGCCAGTTTCTCTCCTCAGGTTCATTGTTTGGCCCACACCTCGTCCCCTCAACACTCCCCAAGGCTGTATTCCAGTTAGCCATACTCTGCCTGCAATGTAGCTTTTCTCAGTCACTAGAAAATGTCAAGAAAGTATAGTCTGAACTGTGGAGGTTATTAATCTCTACAACACTGTCAAAGGAAAGAGGGAGAGTTTTATAGCTGCAGGTTATTAACACTCTTGACAATAGAAAACTTGACCTTTTTTCCCCCTTTGCATTTAGGCTCTTGCCTCTGCTTTAGAAACTGGCAGTGAACAGAATATGCGTTGTAAAAGTAGTGAGAGATGAACCAGGCATATACTTGATAATCCAATTGTTGGGTTACTGAACCTAGGGTATTGTAGTTTAACTTTCAATTCCAGGGTGGTTGTTTGTGACAGTAAATGTTTCCGTGCCACCAATCCTTGTTTTCTGTTTTATCCCACCTCTACTTCCCATGTAAGGAATATATTGACACCTGGGAAGAGTTAGATCCACCCTCATTTTGACAACACCATTACGCTGGGTAAGATCCACTAGGCTGTGAAAACACATTCATAAAACACCTAAGGTAGAATCTAAGAACACAGTCTTCCTCTTTTCTTGAGGGGCAATCCAAACTTATAAACTTGATACATTACAGAGCACTGTCATTTTCCGTTTCAGCCAATCTGGTTCTTATTTGCTGACTGTAATTACAAATGTAGGTGTATGAATTAGTTGGTTAAAACCTCCCAAAGTGTGTGTGCATATAAGTGCATTACATGTAACTACTCTGAGTGCAGAATACCTAATTTAAATGAGTGACAGGGAGCACAACATCGTTGGAATTGTCGGGGAAACAGAAATTAGGTGTTTTACAGTCCCGTCTTTGTCTCTGGATGCTGACTTCATGTATTAGAAGCCAGAGGAGCTTCAAAATATGTACAGAATTGAGTGGGATATTGGGTGTAACCTATTACCATGAGAAATTGGCAGGAAGGAAATCACTTGTTTTCTGCATGTTCTTATGTAACCTTGAACAAACTGTTCTGTTTAATAAAAAAAAAAAAGTCTTTACTTTTTCCTTGCTTAAAAAAATGAGTTTAGCTTTCCAGATATTTTTGATAGCCGCACTCGTTAGTATGCCATCTTTTTTTTTAAACTGCCTCTCTGCTTGCTTTCTCCTTCCAACTTCCTAAGTTAACCCTCAAGTGAGAATCTCAGCAAATTGACTTTTAGTAATATTTTAATTACTGAGATGATGACAGTGTGGTCCAGTGTGGTGAATCCCATAGTCATTTCACTCTTATATTCTAATGTCAACAGGATTGTGCTAGTTTAGATGCCCTATTTGTGTCTAATCATTTTGTGTCGAAAATAGATGGGGAAGAGGTCAAGGACATAGTCTGTGAAAACGGTGTGAACCCGGACCTCTGATCTTCATTCCCGTTCCCTTTTTCTCCCAACTTATTTGTTCCTATCTCTTTCTTTAGTTAAAAAAAAAAAAAAGAAAAAAGGTACTAATTATTTTTTTCTCAAAATGTTACTTCGTTTCTGTGTCTCCCCTTTTCTGTACTACCTCATGCTTCCAGTACATACTTAGAGAATTTGGACTACAAAGGGCCGTAGAGATATGGTTACTCATGATGACTTGCCAGCCTCCTTAGAGTGGTTCTTATGATTATTTTTAAATGGGTTGTGTGTGTACTCTGGGTATTGTGGGGCGGGGAGTGCTAAATGTGACTGTGCTTACAAAACACTGTTGGGAGGAGGAGAACACGGTGTCATTCATGCATCCTCAGAACATGCCACTGTGGAGGTCTGGCAGTGTCCTTCGGGGCCCCCGTTGCCCAGGTGCATTCTCAGAGGCACCATGAACACTTGCTGCTGGTTCCACGTGCCACCTGCTGGTTCCACATGCCACCTGTGGCCTGTCAGGTGCTCAGAGGGCCTCTGGGGGCAGGCAGTGTTTATAATAAATAGTTTCATCAGGATGTGCAGCTCAGCTGGGCAGCTCCAACTTTCTTGCTCCCTCTGGGTTTCCTGACAAACTGGCCTCCTGCTAAGGGCAGGGAACTGAATGGCACTGAGAAGAATTAATGAGCCACAGAAAATGTGGCATTCTAAGAAGAGAACAGTGTTAGTCCCCTGAACTCTTTGTCCCTGAAGTGTTCCGAGAGAAATCCAGTGTAATGGGCTTAAAAACATCCTGCTTGCACTGATCTCTTTTAAATGGTAAAAGAAAATGCAACATTTAAAAGTCATTAAACAACGTTGTCTGGACATTATTTGGGCTTGGGTTTCAGATACTTCTGAGACGTGCATGAGATGAGCGACACTGCTAAGAGGCAGAAGTCATGGAGAGAGGAAGACATTCGTATTACTGGAACCTGGCCCCGCTTGAACTTGGAGTGTTGGTTCTAATTTGGTTCTGCTGGACTGTAGCAGCTCTAATTTGGTTCTGCTGCTGGTGGGGAGCCAGTCCTCTTGGATTCACAGCTACATGCAGACGCTTTCTGTACATTCTTACTCCTTTCATATTGGGTTGAGCACGTAGTTCTGTAGAGCCTGTTTCCATGATCTCCCATCAGTCCTTGCCTTTCCATTCCAACATCACTACTCTGTCTCCAGATGATCATACAGCCTCCTGTCTCTGTCACCAATCCCTTCCACCCTGCATTGCCAGACAGATCTTAAGGCCTGTCTGATGGGGTTGTGCCTCTTCTCAATACCCAGAGGCTGCCCTTCCCTGCCTGAAATGCAGAGCTCTGCAGACTATGCTTGTGCACAGGCGTTCTCCTCCCCTACCCTTCACTCACCCAATGGGCCTCTTGTTTACCTGCCTCCCTGCTTTCCTCCTGAATCATCCTCCATCACGCTTCCACTGTGATGAAAAGAGCGATAATAAAACCCCAAACCCTGAGAGAACCTCGCCTATTTTCCAAGACTAGTTCTATGTTTAGTAGCTAGATCAAGACGTATGAAAGCTGACAGATCTAATGTTGCCTTCTTGAAAGCATGGGGACACTTCTTCCCTGTGGGAGGGGCCAGGTCTGGGAGGGGTAAGGATTGTGAGCTCAATCTCTATAGTCTTTGGTTTCTAGGTTTTCTTAGAAAGATAACCTTTCTTGAAAAGGTTAGCTTTTTAGTTCTTTCTTGGAAGAAAAGTTGTATTGGAGCCAGACAGTGATATGGATGCTATCTTGAAAACGTCTTTTACTGCATTTCACGTGAAATGCTTCCTTACATGTTAAATACTGAAAACAGCTGAAACATAGTTCTCTTTTGATTATCCACCTATGTATTTATGGAAAATATTTTAAATCTGGCAGTATCCTTAGCCTATATTCCTTTGAGTTTGTCTCTCTTGCTGGTCTGGCTTACGTAAAATGTAACAACAACCTAAACAGCCCATGTTTATAAAACTCAGCCCAATGCCTCCCCAGTCAAGTGTTGCATTGGATTTATTCATTTAGAGTATGTTGAACACCTAAGTGGCAGGCACCACACTGTACTAAGGTTTCCTAACAGATATGGTGACTGCCTCCATGGAACTCCAATTTGAGAGGGAGACAGATGTTAATCACATAATCACACAAAGATACAATTACAAGCTAGTTTAAAATGTATGCACATGGGACTTGATTTGACTGGTGGTGGAGCTGGTCAAGGAAGGCTTCACAGAAGATGAAATGTTTGAGCTTCATGTAAAATACTTTCATATTGCCCACTATGTGGGATTAACCACACAGTCTAATGATCTTAACTGCTTCCTAAACTTTGGCAGTTTTTGATTTTTTGTATGTATTTGTTGTTAATACCTTTTTTTTTTTTTTTTTTTTTTTTCTGAGACAGGGTCTCTGTGGCCCAGGCTGGAGTGCAGTGGCGTGATCTTGGCTCACTGCAACCTCCACCTACCAGGCTCAAGCATATCCTCCCACCTCAGCCTCCCAAGTGGCTGGGGCCACAGGTACGCAACACCATGTCCAGCTAATTAGGTATTTTACAGTCTTGTCATGGACCCTAAAATGTCTAAGTAGCTGGGTATGGTGTTAGCCATGTTGTCTAGGCTAGTCTTGAATTCCTGGGCTCAAGCGATCTGCTCATTTCAGCCTCCCAAACTGTGGAGATGACAGGCATGAGCCACCATTCTAGGGTGGTGGTGTTAATACCTTCTTTTGCTAAATTGTGTCTGTAGAGAACATTTAGGGGAAGTCTGAGAGAACAACCAGTAGAGATCATTACCTTTTTTCAAAGACATTGCCAAAGTTAGTTCAGATAACCCACTTTTTAGTTACTCTGATTCAATGTTGCTTGATGCAGACACCTGAGATTGAAGCTGCTTTATCCTGTTACTGACCTGTAGGTTGTTTGGGCTCAGATGCTGATGCTTGTTTCCTTAAATGATGATTGTTGCACGGTCCTTGGGTGATGTCCTGTGGGTTGCAAGATGAACTTTTGTCCTGTTCAGAACCAAGCAGTTCCATATTGAAAAATGAAAAGCTAACTGCAGTTAGGTAAACTCTACTCTTCTTTACATCCTTCAGTGGTTTTGTGTTCAGTTGGCACTTCTGTGGATCCTTAACACATTTCTCTGACAGTAACCTTGTATGATTTTATCCTTTACAACGAAAGCTCTTTTTTGTCCATTATCTTGTTTGATCCAAGCAGTAACTCTGCAAGTAGATGGCCCCATTACTATGGTGGAATGTACAGGATGATACCATATCCTGGGAAGAGGAAGGAAGCGGATTCAGGCGCTGGAACCAGTAAATCATGTAGTAGAGGGCTTCTCAGTACAAAATGTGGTGTTTTTCCCACAATATCACACAACTGGTCCATACTAACTTTTCAGAGCTTCTTGTCCTTAGAGTGAAATGTCATGTTATTCTGTTTAACTTCCCTCTTGATTAGAGCCTGAGGGTTTTTTTTTTTAATGTTTTATTCTTTAATCTTGTAGTATTGGTTCATTACTTTAAAATTTATTTTCTAGAAAACCAAGGTTATAGCAAAGTAAGTTGTATTCTCACAGGGTAAAGGAGACCTTCAGAAGAATCCAATTCTTCTATGCCTTTAAATTATCAACCATAAACACTGTAATTATGTGACACATTCTCTGGACATTTGTTTTATTATTACAGTCACTTTCCCAACAAAATGTCACATAGCAGCATTCTTTTGTTCCTTGAATCAACTGTTAATTAGTTTTCCCTCAATAGACCATATCTTCAGTGAAGTAGACAGAATACTTTGGTCTCTCGCAGTGTTTTCTAGTGCATGAATCCTCTGCTTCCTCTTGCCATTGGTCCTTTCACCTGAGAGACATATCTAAGGAATCAGAATGCATTCAAACACAGTCATAATCAATTTCAAGTATGTGTTGGGAATGGGTTAGGAGGAAATATCTTTTTCTCTTTAACTCTTCCATTTTTAGGCTAAAAGAATTTTTTGCATCAACAAATTTGTTATTGTTCCAAGAAACACATTTTAAAAAAAAGATTGAATTTATTTGGGCATTCGTAGGCATACTCTGATATTTCTTGAATGTACCTTTGTCAGTTCTGTTTATAGTTTTTATTAAGGATATTATTACCATTAATAAAACTATTATTTGCTTATTTTGGAAAATACCCCATTTTGATACTATCTAAATATAGCCAAAATGAATTTTGATGTATAATTTCCAGTATCTTTAGTAAGCAACAAATCATTCAATTTACAGCCTCAAGCTGTGGCAAGGGAGATGGTGTTCATAAAACAGTAAAAAGCCTGGCATATACAAAGTGCAGAATAAATGCTCTATTATTACTACAAAGCTGATGCCTATTTGTATAGTGGTAGTTACAGGATACATAGCCGTATCTTTTTTTCCATTATCTTTGCTTCACCAAAGCTTTGATCTTTCATCTTTCCCTTATTGTATCATCCCATAGTTACTGTGGTCTCATGAGGAAGAGGCGGTTGATATTTAGGTCAATGGTTCCTAGACGTGGAGAACGTATATAAGGTGCTAAGATTTTATTTTGGCAAGGACATTTTTAAAAATCTATCATCAGCTTTCATCATAATTTTTTTAAAGAAGTAGAAGACAACTGTGTGTGTGTGTGTGTGTGTGTGTGTGTGTGTGTGTGTGTGTTAATAGGACTGTCTTTTAACTAGATGTCAATTTATGAAGAATCGACCTTGTCTTTATCTCATTTCATGGTGGCCTGCTCCAGGACACTCTGGTGGACCTATAGTCTGTGGATTGGCACTGACTGATGTGAAACATGAAGGTCAAATGAAAGTCAGGACAGGAGAGTTAAGACTTAAGATTGCTAAGGGAAAAAAAAAAACATTTATTTTCTAGTGTTTTCTAGTGTTTTTTTGTTTTTTGTTTTTTGTTTTTTTTTTTTTGGAGTCTCACTCTGTCACCAAGACTGGAGTGCAGTGTGCGATCTTGGCTCACTGCAACATCTGCCTCCTGGGTTCAAGCGATTCTCCTGCCTCAGCCTCCTGAGTAGCTGGGATTGCAGGCACCCGCCACCAAGCCCAGCTACTTTTTATGTTTTTAATGGAAATGGGATTTCTTCATGTTGGTCAGGCTGGTCTTGAACTCCTGACCTCAGATGATCCACCTGACTCGGCCTCCCAAAGTGCTGAGATTACAAATTTGAGCCACTGCACCCGGCTTCTAGTGTATTCTTTTAGAGAAAGTTTTGAGCTGTTGTAGATTTTGAAAACTGATTGAACTATAGACATTACTGTAATGCTTATAACCTGTGTTTCGTGTGTTAATATATCATTCATGCACATTTCCAGTTGTCCAGAATAACTAGAAAACAAGTTGATGGGACAGATATTAACTGAGACTTCACATGTATTTTCTCCTGTTGTACTTCACTAGGTGAAAGACAAATACACATTAACCCAAAGCAGATAGGTAGACTATACCTTTGTAGAATGCCTTTACAAGTCCACACTGATACCCATTATTCTGTATCTAGTACTACAGTTTCCTCAGAATCTGCGTTTTATGAACAAGATCAGATTCCTGTGTTTCTGAGTCAGAATAACTGAGAGAAAGAATAATAAAGGGAACTATTTGGCTGACCGAGTATCATTTTCCCGGAAATAGTTTTAATGGAGACGCAGGTGCCATAGGCACTTACAGGTGCATTTCTCCTTTCAGAATGTTTCCTCATCCCTGTGCCCTCATGCTGCATGTACTTGTGAGTGACTGGGATAGATGTGCTTGGCTTAGATGGTTTTTAAGATTCGTTCTAAACCTGATATTCTGTGCAGGGGTTTCTGAAGTAGACGTTCTTTGCTAAATGTGACCTAATTTTGATCCCGATTGCTGCCCCAAACTCTTGATAGCGTCTGGAAGGCATGGCCGGCTATTCTGTAGGCCGAGTGCAAGTGCTGTGGCCGCCATCTTGAAAGCTCTTACATGTGAATCTTTTCTTCCTTTCCCTCTCCCCATCTGGAGTATCCCCCATCTAGCCATTTCTAAAGGTTCCTTTTCAGTCCCAACTGCTGTATTATTTAAATCCCATCTACAGCACTCACTACAAGCAATGCTTAAATCTGCTTTTGTATTTGAAAACAAAGCTTTAAAAGCAGCTAGGGGAGCCACAGAGAAGAGCAGTGATTTTTGTGACAATGGCCTAAATCCAAGAAGTGAATTTAGAAAGTACATTTGTTTAAGCAGAATTGGTTTCAGCCTGTTTGTTGGTTGAAAATGGGAATACTCAGCCCATGTATAGATAAACCCTCTGATGGAAACTGGAGATTTTTGTTACAGGTAGAACTGTCTGTGCATTGTGGGACCCTATATTCCACAGTTCTATGAAGCTGTTTAAAATGCATTTGTAATTGTTCAAATAATTCATTCTGCATGTAGAATATGCCCTCTCACACTCAGTCGTATTTGTGGGGTTATTCCTCAAATGGGGCTTTGTTGTTCCTGCAGGAAATGAGTGGTTAGATGTTTTTATAAGTCACTTCTGCCTTTTCTAAGATGCAGAGCTAGGAATAGGTGCCTAATAGCTTGCTCTGTAGTTGGTAATCAATCAGGTAATAACTTATTACACCTGCATGAGCTTTTCAACACTGATAGTTTCACTATAAGATAAAGAGAATTGTAAGATGCAATTATAAGCATACTTTCCATAAAATGCACTGAGGCAGAGAGCAAGAAAGATGGATGTGGTTGGATCTTGAAGGAATTCTTGTGCAGGAAGGGAAGGTATTTGAATTGTGTAAGGGAGTCAAGAATTATAAATTTTAAGAGTAGGAATGAAATATTTACAAAGAATATTGTTTTATTTCTTGGTAGAAAGAAGCCTTGTGAAACATCTAAAATGAAGCAGGATTGAAGGATGCATTTCCATGAAGATAGTAGGACCACTTATCTTAGAAGAGGTGAAGAAGATACTAAGAGCCAGTGTTAGAAGCAAATCTGATTGATCAGACATTCTAATCAAAGTCTGAAAAGGTGTCCAGTAGCAATAACTCTGCAAACTTAGGCCAGAAAAAGAAGTCATAGTACTGGGGGAAGTCTGTGCAGGGAAGGGCAGGGCCCACAGGAGGAAAATCCGACGCCACATTCAACCTGCTAACCACATGCTTCTGGGGGAGGGGTGTGTAAGAACAGCTGAGTGAGGTGTCCAGTCACCTGCTCTCAAATGAATTCCAGATTGGTGGGCTGTGGGGGGAGGCTGTGCTGGGGCAATTAGTGAGCAGCTGTGTCTGGAGGCCTTGGTACCATCTGTGTAACAGAGAAACAGTTCGCCCTGATGAAAAATCAATCTCTAGAGGCAGCGACAACCCCTGAAAGAACAAGAAGTCCCAGACCCGACTTCCATGAGATGCCACAGAAGCTAATGAGCCGGTGTCGGTCATACAAGGTGCGCCTGGTTGTGACAGCAATGCCTGGGCCTCTAGAGGGGTAGGGGATGTATGGGGTGGGACGTGGTCCAGCCCAACTAACACATGCTTTTGCTCAACTAGCATGACCCTTGCCAGAGGAAACAGTGATTTTTAGAATGCCTTGAAATACAGCCAGGTAAACACCTGGAGGCGATTTTCATTCTGCTAAATGTTAATCTCTAGAGAAAACAGGAGAAAAAAGGAAAACAAGTTCGTGGCCTGATATAAACAACTTCTCACCATGGAACTCTCACAAAGGAGCCTCAGCTATGGCCTTGTGGAGGAGGATACCATTTGAATAAGTGTTGATCCAAAGAGAATGTTTGGCCTTTATGGATACAAACACTGATTATACGCCCAAAGCCACTGACGTAGTATGTTTTCTCTCTTTTCCCCCGATGAAGTACTTGAAGCTGGCTTTTTAAGCATGAGGATATAATGTAGGGATGGTGATTGTCAGATTATGACTTCGGGAATGCAGGAGTCACAAAATGTTTTTGGTTAACAGCCTGTTTCCCCAAACCCCAGCATCATCCCTTTAACCCATATTACCAGAAAAAGATGCATTTTAAGATACTGCATCCAACAAGATTCTAACATTTGCTAGTGGTCTACCACAAAGAACAATTACATTTAGCAAGAGAAGTTCTACTTTTTACTGTTAGCAGGACATGTTAAATTAAATAGGAGCTTTTTCTTCTTTCTCTTAATTTTTTTTAGTCTAGCTTTTAGATTGCCTGAAAAGAAAAAAGAAGCTAAGCAAAATGGAAATACTTTACTCTCAACCAAATGGGAACAGATTATCTGAAGAGGAAAAGAAAAATGCAATCTAATGTTAAAATCCCCTCTTCTGGAACCAGTGGAGAATCTGGCATGTTCCAGTTGAGTTGTAGTATTTAATGCAAACAAGTAGGCATAAAATACTAAACCAGTTTAGCTTGAGCTCAGCCATGTAGTGACATGTTAAGTACTGTCTGTGAATTGTTCTCCTGTAGGCTGCCTGTATACAGCTGTCACTGCTCTGGTGTGTGCTTCTAATGGAAAAGAGTAATTTTAAGGAGTTACACTATATTTGCTTCCCACTTCAATTCTACTGGCTTTAAGAGCTTTATTTTAACTTACTGTGTTAAAGTATAAAGTATTATTTTTCAGCAACCTATAAAAGCAAATTAGGTGAGGTACTATTTTTTTTTTTTTTTAAGATGGAGTCTTGCTCTGTCACCCAGGCTAGAGTGCACTGGTGCGATCTCAACTCACTGCAACCTCCGCCTCCCGGGTTCAAGTGATTCTCCTGTCTCAGCCTCCCGAGTAGCTGGGATTACAGGCATGCGCCACCACACCTGGCTAATTTTTGTATTTTTAGTAGAGAAAGGGTTTTGCCATTTTGGCCAGGCTGGTCTCGAACCTCTGACCTGAGGAGATCCACCGACCTTGGCCTCCCAAAATGCTGGGATTACAGGCGTGACCCACCATGCCTGGGTTTGTTTTTTTTTGTTTGTTTGTTTGTTTGTTTGTTTTTGAGATAGTATGCCACTTTGTTGCCCACACTGGGGTGCAGTAGCACGATTATAGCTGACTGCCACCTTGAGTTCCTGGCCTCAAATGATCCTTCTGCCACAGTCTCCCGAGTAGCTGGGATAACAAGCATTTATCACCATGTCTGGCTGATTTTTAATTTTTTTTTTGCTGAGACGGGGGGTTTCGCCATCTTGTGTAGACTGGTCTCAAACTCCTGGGCTCAAGCAATGCTTCTGTCTTGGCCTCACAAAATGCCGGGATTATAGCCGTGAACCATTGCCTGTGTCCTTCTATTTTATGTACGAGTCAAGCTACAGACAAGGTTAACAAACCACTCCTTCAGTGCCCTCCACTAGTAAACAGAACCACCGCTAGAACGCAGGCTCTCTGACTCACTTCACCATGGCTCACCACATAATGCTGCCGTTTTCATCAGTCAGCTGACATAACATTCTATTCCTTCATCCCTGGCTTTTTGCCTCGATTTGACTAGACTTGCATTGTCTGTTTTAGGGTGGAAAGCCTATGCTTGAATATATTTGTCTTTATACTGCACCTAAAAATTTGGCCTGGTAATTTGGGAGGGTTTGAGCCATTTTACTAAGGTGGGGAGCAAACTTAGGACCATTTACTAAACTGGTTCTCGGGAAAAATGGACCCCTTTCTCACCATGAGGAAAGTGTTTTGTTTACCTAGCGTGGTCTTTTTTTAAGGCTAAGGCCGATTGAAGGAGAATTCTGGTGAGATGGTGAAAACATATCCCATGTGACTGCTCTTGTTTCTGTGCATCAAAGATATTAAACCTTGAAGAGAAGGCTTGGAGTCCAAAGAAAGAGTTGTGCTATTGCAATAAGCCCATAGCCTTGCAGACTTCGAGACAGCAGCTGTCAGGACAGAGGATGGAAAATGCAGTGATTTGTATCAGCCGGAGGGAAACGCAGCCTCAGGCACTGGAAGAGTGAAGAGTAGTGCTTTCACTTAAGGAAACTGAACTCTTGAAGGACTCCCCCACACTCATTTTGTTGAATATCTGAAGTCCCTGGAAGGCGCAAGTTTTCATCTCCTAACAGTGCACCTGAAGGAGGGAATAGAGCCTTTGCATTTAAATTGCTGGAGTTTATCTGATTAGGATAGGTTTCAACTTTCCCACGCTTAAGCTTAGCACAGAGTAGATGCTCAAAAGCCGTTGAATTGGTCATAGTTCTTTTTCTTGGATAAAAGTGTATCAGAAACACTCATCTTTGAAATCAGAGGCTTGTGCTCAAAATGCAAGAGGAAGAGAAGTCTAGTAAGAGTCGCTGGTGCTTTTGACTCCCTTGGGAATGGAGATCACAGTATTTGAAGAGTTGAAGTCTAGTTTGTCTCACCAAGTCACTGAACAGTCCCATGATCTCGGAGGTACCAGCAGCAGTTTTACTGCATTCTCGTACCTGAAAGAACATGGAATACACTTTGTGATTTAATACATTTCCTAGTGTTCACCCTAGGAAATGGGTGAACACTCAAAACTCTGCCTGGATAGGACAGCTCTGCATGCACCATTCCCGACATAGTCAGTGGTGCCTTCGTGATTCAGGGGCATTTTGTACTTCTGAAGAGTAAGGTACAGGTATGCCAGATTCTCTCATGACAATGAAATCATTAATTACAGGAAAAGTGTAATTGGGGTATGTGAAATATTTTATATCGTGGAGTTTCTTAATGTTAACGATGTTCCTGCGTTGCGTACCCTCAATGCTCCTGCCTTTAACTCTCCTTGGCTGCTCTTAGAAGTACAGTGTCATCAGCGTTTGATGTGCTTGGAGATAGAATACAGGTACACCTTGTTTAATTGCACTTCACCTGAGTGTGCTTTTCAGATACTGCCTTTTTTCCCCCTTTTTAACAAATTGAAGGTTTGTGGCCACCCTGTGTCTGTCTGAAACTGTCGGTGCCATTTCCCAATAGCATTTTCCCAATAATGTGCTCAGTTTGCATCTCTGTTTCACACGTAGGTAATTTTTACAATATTTCAAGCTTTATTATAACTGTTAACGGTGATCTGTGATCCATGACCTTTGGTGTTACTCTTATAATTGTTTCGGGGTGCATGGAACGGTACCCAGAGAAGACAGCTTAATCAAAGTTGCGTGTGAAGTTCTGCCATTCCCCGTCTCTCTCCCTCCACTTGGACTTTTCTGTACCCCAAATTTCAACTCAAATTAACTGGAGTCAGGTCAGTTAACAACCCTACAGGTCAGTTAATAACCCTGTAACTGTTGAAGTGAAAGAGTAAAGAATCAAAAGCTTGAAATGATTGATTAAAGCTCAGTGAGAAAGGCTTGTCAAAAGCTGAGAAAGGCTGAAAGCTGGGTCTCTTGCACCAAGCGGGTATCCAAGCTGTAAATGCAAAGGAAAAGTTCTTGAAGGAGATTGAAAGTGCTGTTCCCATGAACATACAAGTGATAAAGTGGAATGGCCTTATTGCTGATATGGAGAAAATTGAAGTGGTCTGGATAGAAAATCAAACCAGCCACAACGATTCCTTAAGCCAAAGCTTAATCCAGAGCAAAGCCCTAACTCTTCAAATCTGTGAAGGATGAGATTGGTGAGGAAGCTGCAAAAGAGAAGTTTGAAGCTAGCAGAGGGTGGTTGGTGAGGTTGAAGGAAAGAAGCCGTCTCTATAACATAGAAGTACAAGGCGAAGCAGAAGTGCTAATGGAGAAGCTGCAGAAAGTTATCCAGAAGACCTAGTGAGATCGTTGATAAAGGTGGCAACACTAAACAACGGATTTTTCAAGGTAGACAAAACAGCCTTGTACTGGAAGATGCCATCGAGAAGTTTCATAGCCAAAGAGGAGAAGTCAGTGCCTGGCTTCAAAGGACAGATTGATTATCTTATTAGGAGCTAATACAACTGGTGAATTTCAGTTAAGCCATTACTCATCTACTACTCCAAAAATCCTTGGGCCCTCAAGAATTATACGAAACTTACTCTTCCAGTGCTCTATAAATGGAACAACAAAGCCTGGATGACAGCACATCTGTTTACAGCATGGTTTACTGAATTTTTTTTTTGGTAATTGAGACGGAGTCTCACTCTGTCACCCAGGCTGGAGTGCCAGTGGCATGATCTCGGCTCACTGCAACCTTTGCCTCCTGGGTTCAAGCAGTTCTCCTGCCTCGGCCTTTTGAGTAGCTGGGACTATAGGCATCTGCCACCAAACCCAGGTAAGTTTTGTATTTTTAGTAGTGACGGGGTTTCACTGTGTTGGCCAAACTGGTCTCCAACTTCTGACCTCAGGTGATCTGCCTTCCTCGGCCTCCCAAAGTGCTGGGATTACAGGCGTAAGCCACCATGCCTGGCCAGTTTACTGAATTTTTTATGCCCACTGTTGAGACCTACTGCACAGGAAAAAAAAAAAAAAAAATCCTTTCCAGATATTAGTGCTCATTGACAATGTACCTTGTCATCCAAAAACTTTTCATGAGATGTACAAAGAGATTAATGTTGTTTTCATGCCTGCTAATGCAGCATCCATTCTGCAGTCCGTGGAGAAGAAGTAAGTTCCACATTGAAGACTTATTTAAGAAACATTGACTGGGCATGGTGGCTCACGCCTGTAATCCCAGCACTTTGGGAGGACAGGGCAGGCGGATCACAAGGTCGGGAGATTGAGATCATCCTGGCGAACACGGTGAAACCCCGTCTCTACTAAAAATACACAAAAAATTAGCCGGACGTGGTGGCGGGAGCCTGTAGTCCCAGCTACTTGGGAGGCTGAGGCAGGAAAATGGCGTGAACCCAGGGGGCAGAGCTTGCAGTGAGTGGAGATCGTGCCACTGCACTCCAGCCTGGGTGACAGAGCAAGATTCCAACTCAAAAAAAATAAATAAATAAAAAGAAGCATATTTTGTAAAGCTATGGGTGCTATAGATTGTGATTCCTTTAATGGATCTGTGCAAAGCAAATTGAAAACCTTCTGGAAAGGATTTACCATATTAGAGATCATTAAGAATGCTCATGATTCGTGGGAGGAGGTCACAATATCAATATTAACAGGAATTTGGAAGAAGTGGATTTCAGTCCTCATGGATAACTTTGAGGGGTTCAAGGATTCATTGGAGGAAGTCACTGCAGGTAGGGTGGAGAGAGCAAAGAATGAGAGTTCAAGGTGGAGCCTGGAGATGGTACTGAATTGCTGCAGTGTCATGATCAAACCTGACAGATGAGCAGTTGCTTCTTATGGATGAGCACAGAAATCGGTTTCTGGAGATGGACACCTGGTGAAGATGTTGTGTACATTGTTGAAATGACAAAGGATTCATAATATTCCATAAACTTTATTAATCAAGTAGCGGCAGGGTTTGTGAGGATTGACTCCAATTTTAAAAGAAGTTCTCACGTGGGCAACATGCTCTCAAACAGCATGGCATGCTGCAGAAAAATTTCCGAGTCAATCAAAGCAGCACACTTCACGGTTGTCCTGTTTTAAGAAACTGCCACATCCTTCAGCAGCCCCCTCCCTGATCAGTCAGTAGCCATCAGCATCGAGGCAGGACCCTCCAGACCAGCAAAATGATTGCAGCCAGCTGAAGACTCAGAGGACAGCAAGTTTTAGCAATGATGTATTTTAATATTAAGATACATAGTTTTTTGAAGATATGATGTGGCACACTTAATAGGTTTACTACAGTGTGGTGTAAACATGATTTCTGTATGCCCTGGGAAACAAAACAATTCGTGTGACTTGCTTCATTGAAAAATACTAGCTTTATTTTGATGGTCGGGAACCAAACCTGCAGTATCCTCAAGGTATGCCTGTATTCAGGAACATGGCACATACAAAAGGGGGCTACCTGTGAAATACTTATTCCCCATTTGATATCTGAAGTGATTTGAAATCGTTGAAAGATGCTGATTTAAGATGGTCAGGCGACTACTACCAAACGTTCATGACTTGTCTATAAAATCTCCACATGGAAACATGTACATGTCAATATTGAAATGAGAGAATTTTACTTGCCAATTTTTATTTGAAAGCATCGCTGTGTGCTAAGCGCTGTGCGTAGCATTTTTTATTTCAAAGTAATTTGGAGTCACATTTTAAGTTAAAGCATCATAAATAAAAGGTTTATTTCTTCATACTCAATAAAATGTCTTAGAATGTAGTTACAGATTTTAAATGTGAGATTTAAATATCAGATCCTTTTGAATCGTTATAGAAGTGTGGCCATTGTCTTCAAAACTTTTTTTTTGCTTTTATTAGTAATATAGGTAAGACATATTAAAATGTGTAGATTTAACAACTCAGTATTGTATTGATAGATCAGTGTTTTTGGTGGTTGTTGTTATTCCTCACATTAGAATCACCTGAATAATTCTTTAGAGACACTTGTGCCTAGGTCTGTCTCTGACCTATTAAGTCAAACTCTCTAAAGGGTGACCATGAGCATCTTTGGTTTTTGCTTCCAGAGGGGAGTGGATTCATGCCTTTTGCGTTCTGCATGGATAGTTTCATGTTTCATAGCTCCTGGAGTGTGCTGTTTATCGGTGGAGTTACATTCACTCAGTTGAACTACAGGAAACTAATTCCTGAGTGCCTTCAGCAGATACTTTAAGGGTCTGCTGTGTATCAGGCATGATTCCCAGCATCTACTGGGGAGAGACTTGATCCCCTCCTTCTGGAGTTTATGCTTTTTGTTTTGGGCAAAAGATTGAGTCTTCTCAAAGTCTAAATGCACCATTAACAGGATCATCTCATTTCATTGAGAGATTTAACCTGATTCTTAGATCTGGGCTAGGTTTTCACAGTGCTTGATGCTTTTTCTGATTTGTGGATTTGGTTTCTCTTTAACTACATTCCACATTTAGATTAGTTGACTATTTTCAGCAGGCGAGTCCTACCAGCACTCCCTTCAGAGTGGTCTGTGGTTATTCAACCAAGGAATTATTTTTGTTTGTTTGCCTATTATGATGAAAGAAACAATACATTGCTTTTCTTTTTTCTAGAACAGTAACCTTCAAATTTAAAATCAAACAGCATTTCTTGTTTGAGGGAGAAAAAGTGTTTAACACTGTGAAAGAAGTAATAGCTAAGCAATTAGTATCAATTAAACCGTAGTGAACCCATCATTTAAGAATGAAAGATTTAAAATTATTCAGGTATTTTGACCTGTTCTGCTTCAAATAGAGTATAAATGTCACAATCCCCTTTTGCTTCCTCATACCAGTCCCTTCCCCACCCCCCAAATATGATTTAAAATCTTGATATATAGAGCACGAGCATCAGGAATAAAAGGCACATTCAATTAGGGAGAGACTCTTTACTGACCTAAATAACAGTTCATTCATGAGATAATGTGACCTGCAGTCAGAGAGAAAAATCTGTTGCTTGAGCTGGGATAAACCTGGCATAGTACAAACCCTCCGGTTGTCAGGGAATCATCTAAAATTAGACCAGGTAGAAAAATACTGCACAAGCTTTGCAGGCCCAGTCTCCATTTCAGGAATGTTTCTTTCTCAAGATATGTGTGTCATTTGTCACCTAGACTATCCCTGGTAATCCTGTAATGCACATCTCTATTAGTGTGAAGTGCTTGCTATCGAACTGAAGTTCGTTGCTATCAAAGGAATCAAGAAGTTCAAGCAGTTAAGCAATTTATGTATCTTAAGGGTGAGTTTCCTTTGATAACTTAAGGAGCTCACCCTCTGTTAAACAAGGTCTCCTCTTTGGAGAGGTGGTCAATGTATCTTGGGATTTTCTGGTGGCCATGAGTTTGACGATGATTGCCATGATCAAAACATTAATACCTGTTCTAGAAATTATTGCATAGTGTTGTGTATGCAAGTATTTGTCTTACAGTGATGCATATTCAAAAATGTGAGATTATCATCTTGTTTCCTCAGATTTCTTTCAGTAGATCTGATGGTAAATTATTGAACTGCTAAAGGGAAATTCCTTACTACTGAAATGATCTCAGATTCTTTTTGGAAAGAGAAGGGTAGAAATAAGTACAATACACAAATTAGTTTGCTATCCACTGAACCATCTAGTATAATGGTTAGAGGTTTCTTGGATCATTGGCATCATAAGGAGCTCCAGTCACTGTTTTTGATTTATCCATGTCAGAATGAGGCGGGGAAAAAAACCCACAAGGATGTGGTTTTCCTCTTTGAACCAATAGGGAAAAACTTAAATCTAAAATATGAAGTTCAGACTTTATTCCTTCAAAGCATGTTTATAGAGCTTCAGTGAACAAGACAGACAGACCCCACCCCCTACCCTTGTGGGTGTGCACTCTAGTGAGGCATGCAGATGCTATAAATAAAACAACTTACTTAGAAAATAAAACAACTTACTTAGAAGGTGCTATGGTCAGGGTCGGGGATAGGAACAGAGCAGGGCAAAGAGAACTAGGAGCTCCAGATTTGGAGGGCCCCAGGGAAGGTTGCGGTTTTAAATAGGATATCAGGGTGGGCTTTATCCAGAAGGAGCAATTGAAAGAAAAGCAGGAAGCTGCTGGTTTGGCCACATGCTTATGCAGGGTAGAGCAGTCCAGGCAGAAGGCAGCTGCACTGGAAGTGCCCCGTAAAGCTGGAGTGCACCTGACATGTTGGAGGAACCCTAAGGCCATTGTGGCTGCTGAGAGGGCTTGGAGAGGAGGAAAAAGGAAATCAGGCCACAGGAAGTGCAGTCCCGGCCACACAGGGCCTTGTCAGCAGTTAGGTTTTCCATGACACTGGCAGTAAAGCTTTGAAGGGATTTGAGCAGAATGAGCTGGCTTCATTATGTGTCTTGACATTCATCAGGTGTTTGATAACTACTTTTTCTTTTTCCTTAAATTTCGTATCTTTTCTGGAACCACACCATTTTTTTTTTCCTTCTCTGAAAATTGTAACAGCAATAGCTCATACTTGCTATGGTGGGTATGCTGCCAATCACTGTGCATTGATTAACCATGTGACCCTTCACAGCCACTTTAAACAGTACATGTTACCACCTTCGTTTTATAGGCGAGGGCACGGAGACTCGGAGAGCATAAATGACTCACCTGAGGACCTTGGGTCACTCAAGGGAAGAGTCAGTATTTGAGCCGAGGCAGTGGGCTCTTAACTCTTAACCACAGTAGTGAAACACTCATGCCGTCCCACCCTAAGACTTTCCCAGACCCCCATGAGCATCTCACTCATCAGCCTCAGGCCCTTTAACTCTTCCACTTCACATACGTAGTTGCCCAAAGGATGATACTGTGTCAGCTGGGGTGTGCATATGGGTTGCACTGTGTGGATTGAGGTGTGTCTGTCGGGGATAAGGAGGAGAAGTGGTTGCTGCTTGTTGGGGACTCATCTGTAGGACTTACCAATTACCATCTCCCGATTACAGCATGGTTTCCTATGTGCCAGGATGTGGGGGGAGCTAAGAGACTTGCATGTGTATATCGAAGCAAGAACCCCAGCTCCTGCTGCATCTCCTCCCTCCCCGCTGAGACCGCTGGTGTAGGTGCTGTCAGGGTGACACTGCTTGACTCTGTAGTTACTGTCATGTGGCACGATAGAACTCTTGCCTACAGGTAGAAATTATGATGAGGGACCTGAATTTGCAACTTGGACTTCACTCTCAATTCCCTCCATCATCCAGTTACTAGTCCTTTAATGTCACTCTAGCTTTTTTATGTCTTTTAATGATGTCATCTCATGATTTTGCTGTTGGATTTTGAAAGGAGGAACCTCAGCTTGTAATAGAAATGTATGAAGTGAAATAAGTTCTAAGGAGGAAGCCATTATAACTTCTTAAAAGAGTACGTAAATGTGTACATATTTGACAGATTAAAAACACTGAGCTTACGTTAAGTCATGATATTGCATGGCAACAAGCATTCTGATAGCCAGTGGAAATATATTTTTGAAGTACTGGTAAAAGACAGATCCTCCATTAGGGAACTTTATTTCTGAATTTGCTAAGTAAAACTTGCCTACAAATGTGTAATATCTGTAGCACACTGCTCTTATTAATACATTGGAGCTGGCTTCCTGTTGTCCAGTGAAAATGAGAATGCTTCTAAGTGCCTGTGTGGCATATATTCTACTTTTAAATAAGATTCCGCACACAAGGCAAGGACAGTACAAGCCCTTTAGAAAAAAAAAAACCCATACAAGACAGAGCAAATCTAAATATTGATTTAAATTGGATCATAGCTCTTTAGACAACACCTCTTAGTGCCCACTGTTGCCCAAGCAAGAAACTCTGTGTTCTGGATAGTTGTAAAAGAAACAGAACATGCTTCCCTTGTGTGTTTCAGTGGATGAAGTAGAAAGAACACAGGTTGGAGTCAGATCAGGCATGAATTTAAATCTCTTTTCCTGTTTGTTTGTTCTGAGACCTTGGGCAAGTTATTTAACCTTCTAAATCCCACCTTCCCATCTGTAAAGTGAAAATGGGAATATTCAGTTTGCAAGATTTTTGAGAATTCAAACAGAACATTGAACATAGGCCACCTGATCCTGGTAGGTACTTAGTAAATATTTCCTTCACTGTTGACAAGGATCACACAGTAGGGAATGGGGGGAGGATTAAAATATGTTAACAATCTCTTAGGAAAAAATTCTGAAGCAATAGTGGGCAATTCTTACCCATTATGACAGTTATTTCACATAGTGTGGAGACAGAACCAAATTTAGACTTGTTTCCCCAAGGCTGTTGTTGAGAACCTACTGTGTGCCATGTCCGATTCCAGATGCTGAGGAAACACTGTCTGTACACTAATTGAAAGTTTATTGGGAGAGCAGACATTGACCAAATACTCACACTAATCAGACCAATAAATGTCAGATTGCAACTGTGTTAGTGCTATGAGAGAGAAGAAAATGATGTTACAACACGGCATAATAGGCAAGTTTGACCTAATCAGGGAGATCCAGAAAATCTTCCCTGAAAAGGATGGCTACAACGCCAGTATCTTAAAGGTGGGGAGGTGCCTGCAACCCTCAGTATACCATCAGGGTCCCTTGGACCCCATTTTAATTTTGGAGTTTCTTTTATGAGATGCCTTAAGGGCTTTAATGGATTGCTGTTGCATAAATTTAATCTTTCCTAGAGGTCTTTCAGGGAACAAACAGAACATTATTTGTTTAAAGGCAAAAAAAAAAAACAAAAACAAAACAAAAAAAAAACCTCATTCTGTCTTAGCATTACCACTAGCTCTGTTGGACCTCTTGTACACCTAAGACACATGGTGACATCTTAGTGGTCTTTTCTGTATCTTGAAACATTTTCCTATTTCATCATCTGAGGAATTTGTTCATCCATGCTTATTAATTATTCGCAACCATACTAAAATAAACGTTAGAAAAGCAATGAGTGATGGAATCAACTCTAAGGCTGATGCAATAGTGAAGTGTTATTATATTATCCTTGAGTTTTCTTACTGCATGAGCCCACAGTTTTTTGTATCTTTCAAGCAGGTATAAGTCAGGAAATACTTTTATCTAAATTAAAAATCTTAGTTGAACAGAGTTGAGAATTGAGAAGTTTCTGCCATGATGGCAAAGAAAAGGAAACTGATGAGGACCTCTCACGATTACTCCATGATTCAGAAGATAAATGCCAAAAGACAGAAGCTCTCTAGACTCTCATGATGATGGTGAAATTGATTGTGTAAGTGAAATCTCAGATTCTTCAGATGAAGATATTCCAGATGAATTTTCCTCAACTCAGGAATCATGTGAGTCAGTAATGCATTTCAAAGGATGAAAAGGAAATACAGTATTCATATCCAGTTTGTCATTCATCAGGAAGTACTTCATCATACAACATTTTGCAGCAAAAACCTGGAGCATTCTGTTTTTGCTAGAAGGACATGTGACAAATTCTTTCATCTTTTAAGATGTTTGTGTACTGAAAGTGTACTTCATATGATTTGTAAGTGGACAAATGCAGGTGTGTGTACAAAGGTGGTTCGAAGGAATATATGATGTAGAAATGAAAAGAATTATTGGCTTGTCACTCTAATTGATTACACTAAATCCAGAAATGAAAGTGTTTTGTAATTATTAAGCCAAGAACATGACTGTCCTTCCATCAGCAAAATTATGAGCCGTCACATGTTAAGATACTGCGTTTTGATGGTGCAACTACAGAAAAGGACCAGAAGTAATGATGAGCTAGAACCTATTAGAGCTACTTTCAAACCTGGTTAGCATTTGTAAGGTGGATATATTCCAGCTTCATTCAGGACAGTCGAAGAGCGGTTAGTTGCATTCAAAGGATGTTACCTATTCTGAGTATCTGTAGCTTCAAAGCCAGGAAAATTGGTGTAAAAATTTGGGTTTGCTGTATAAGTTATCACTAATGTATCCAGTTATGTTTGTCCCCTTGTTTTATTCTCTAAATCATTCTTTAAGTTCATTCAAAAAGTTAAAAAATAAATAAGAGGTCCATTGGTGATGACCCTTTTTCTTAGCATACAGTGGGTTTAGCAGGCAAAAGGAGGGAAGAGAATTTCAGGTAGAGGGAACAGCACATGCAGAGGACTCAGAGTAGGAGAGAGAGGATTTGCTTGAACTAAGTGTAGGCTCAGGTGGTGGGAATGCAGAGAGCACCAACAGTGGGGTGAGGCTGGAGAGGACACGGGCACCCATGGTCCAGGGACCTGTACACATGAGGAGGATTTCTGCCCTGGTCCTAAGAGCAAGGGAGGCCATCTGAGGGAATTAAGCAGAGGACAGGCATTGTCACACTTGGATTTTAAAAAGTGATGATGGCATTTGAGGTGATTTTGAGCCAGGCACTTGTGCATACAGGCCTGGGCCTGGCAAGGGATTTCCGGCTGGTGGTGTGGAGTTGAGGTTCATCTGCGTGTAGTTCAGGTGAACATCTTGAGCCATGAAAATCTTGAGCAAAGATGAAGTCATCTAGGGGGAGGGGTATAAGGTAAGAACATTTAAGTCCCAGTGTCTGGGACCAGTAATACTTTGGGGCCTGAAGAGACAATGAACTTGTGAAGGAGATGGAGGAAGAACAGTGGCATAGAAGAAAACATGGTATCGTGTGAAGGAAGACAGAGGAGGCGAATGTTCTGAGAATGGTGTATAGCATCAGTCGCTGCTAAGGAGTCTAATAAGAGGAAGACTAAAGAACAAAAGTTTTTGAATTTAGCAACATAAAGATACTCGGTAACCTTAGTGGGAGATACTCCAGTAAAATGATGGATTGGAACCAGCCAGCTATGGAATGGAAGGTAAGGAAAAAGGGGATAGTATATAGATGACTATTTTGAGAAATTTGGCTATTTAAAGGTGGTGGAGAGTAAAGACACCGTAATATCAAATGGCCAGATAAATACAGCAGTGAACCTATTTATTTTAATCTTGTTTGTGTTTTATTTATCGAGGCTAATTCTGCTGTAATTTAAATCAGTTTTCTACCTTCATGAACGACTTAAAAGCTGCTGATCTGTTTGAATTGTTGTGCTTCCTTTAGTTCCACTTGGCCTGCGTTTTGTAGCAAGCCTCCAGCTGGGACATGCACCGGTTCTTGTGAGCAAGCTCAGGGGCGTGACATTTTATTGCACCAGGCATCCAACATGTCTTATCTCAGCTTATTCTTCAGAACAACTGTATGAGGTTGGTTTCATTACCTCCATTTTACAGATGATAAAACTAAGATTCAGAGGAGACTACTTCCCTGCCATAGTCAAACATCTAGGAAGAGGGAGAACTGGAATTCAAACCCAGGTGACTCAGGCTACACATTTCCTGATTTATCTTCGACACAAAGATAACATCATGGTTGAAATAAACTGCCTTTCACAAGAGATTTTTCAACTCAAAACCCAGATTTGGGGGCTTATTTTTATTGCTTTTATTCATACAATCTCAGTACACAGCCAATTCAAGATCAGCTCCCTTTCTTTCCCACTGTTGCCTCATCCAGCATGTCTCTTAACTGTCTTGCTGCTGGAAGTAGTTCTGAGAAATGAAAATAATAAAACCAGTTTATTTCCCAGAGGCTTTGGAAACACGTACAGGATTTTGTTTCTGGTGCTTCTTAAACCCACTGATTGTAATCTCAGTTCTTACCTGGGACCCCATGCAGGAACAAAACAGATCTGAATCCTTTCATATCTCACCCCTATTAAGTCCTGAGTCAATGAGGTCAAGTTGGTGACATGTTTGGACATGTATAGAAGGAAAACTGAATGGATGGAAGTCGTCATCAGCATTGTGACCATGACAAGTTGATCCCACGTTAAAATAGATATGTTGAATTGGCGGCGACAGCATGGGTTTGGAGGTTGCCTTTTGGGTTATGTCCGTAGGATTTCACAGCATGGTCAAGGGGTCCAAGATGTGGACAGCTGGATGGGCTCAGTGGCTCATGCCTGTAATCCCAGCACTTTGGGAGGCCGAGATGGGTGGATCGTCTGAGGTTGAGACCAGCCTGACCAACGTGATGAAACCCCATCTCTACTTAAAAATACAAAATCAGCCTGGCGTGGTGGCGCACGCCTATAATCCCAGCTACTTGGGAGGCTGAGGCAGGAGAAGCGCTTGAACCCGGTAGGCGGAGGTTGCAATGAGCCAAGATCACGCCATTGCACTCCAACCTGGGCAACAAGAGAGAAACTCCATCTGGAAAAAAAAAAAAAAAAAAGATGTAGACAGCTGAGTTGCACATTCCAAGTGAAACAGAGGAAAGTTGATGGAGGTGAGGTCAAGCAATATTCTTTTGTCGTTTTTTTCTTTAGGATCAAAGTCCCCATTTAATAGATGTTTTCAGACCATGGAAGACCCTAATTTGAGAGAATTATGTATTTTTCTCTCCTAGGGTTTTGTTCCTCCTCTGCATCTCTCTAATGTTAACTTATAGAACCTCTTATAAGTGCATGTGACAAGTTGTTTTTTTGCCTTGAGGGAAAGGTTTTGATGTCACTATGTGAGACTCAAGTCTTTGATGTTTAATTGTATTTTACCCAGATGACAATGAATGGTTGGAAATTGTTCCCTGCATGTTGCTAAGACCATGACATAGTGGAGCCTCTACAGTCTGTGCTCACTTAGTGAGGCTGGAGTGTGACCACTGGCCCCTGGGAGGCCACAGCAGCCACACCCCGTTCTTTGACAGCCTCTGTGAG
Source organism: Macaca fascicularis (assembly GCF_037993035.2). Lineage (NCBI taxonomy): Eukaryota > Metazoa > Chordata > Mammalia > Primates > Cercopithecidae > Macaca > Macaca fascicularis. The sequence goes on from NC_088383.1 coordinate 11,970,074, forward strand.
CATAAGGGACTCCGGGTAACATACCAGATTCTGGGCTCTGGGACAAACCAGCATTATTGCCTGAGCTGATTTCACTCCGTCTGAATTTTAAAACAAAAAGATACCGTAGGAGCACAAGAGTATCTCCCACCCCTATGGAGTCTGTAGATGGTGACGCTTAAGTTTGCTGACACCTCGGGTTCGCAGGTATCACTTGAGTTGTGGAATATCCATTTGTTACTCATTTAGGTGAATCCTGATTTCCCTTTCTTTATACATTATAAAACAGAGGTATGCTAACTGAGGATGGGAAGCAGATATCCCTGAAATATAATAAAATTGGTTTTTAAAGCAGAAAACATTTTTAATAACTATATTAAAATGTTAATATTATACTGATAACTATATTAATATCCTATTACATTATGTAAGTTATTACACAAATCATACTCTTATTATACAGCATACTAATACAAGTTACATATTTTAGAAATAGAATTATGATAAATATAAGTACTGTTAATATTATTATACCAAAATATTAACCTGTCAGATCTTAGTAATAATACTTGAATTATGAAACATTGACAAATCTGGACAGAACAGAGTGTGACACTGGCTAGTGACTCAGTGGACCTCCTGTACTGCCCTCATTGTAGAAGAAATTATCCCTTAAGCTTTGACAATTCACTTTCAAATTATGTAGCATTTTCCTCTAGGAAGACTTTTTATTACATTTTGGTGGCACTTAAGCCCTCCAGTTGCAACACCCCTTACCCTAATGGTTTCGTCTTTTCAGTTAACGATTTCTAGGAATATCAACACATTTATTTAAAGTAGAGGAATGGCAGTAGCAGCAGGGACTGAAACACGCCGGCATCTTGAGCAATAGTCACCGCAACATACAGTGGTATGAGAGTCTGGAATTTAGTTCCTATCCAGGCTTAATGAATTACTGGCTTGTGAAAGTTATAAAAATAGCCAAATTTGCTGGCACCTACTATATGTCAGGCACTGTGCCTAAAGACTTTGTGTGGACTCTTTGGTTTCAAGTGGAATGGTTTTTATATTTCACTCGACAGTGCTTCACTGGTTAGCGGTGACCATGGCATCACAGAGTGCTGATCTTACTAACGCCGACTGAGGAGAAGCCAGGTCTCCCTGGGGCGCTGATAACGTAAGGTGATGGCTGCAGGCTGGTGGCTGGGAAACCCACAAATGTCCTTCGTGTTTTACCTAGTGCTGTGAAGTAGAGTGAGGGTTTAATTCGCAATTTCCTTATGTTCATGATTTTGGTTATACATTTTTAAATAGTTTTCATACTGTTATCAAATGTAAAATAATTGAGAATATTCTTGTAATGGCCATAGAACTTGGAAGCTTGGAATTTGAAAACCTACCTTAGATAAGTGGTTTCTAGCCTCGGTGCCACGGCCCTCGAGGGGCTGTAGTTGTCAGAAGTTCTAAATCCTTGAACACATCAAGTTCTGTCTACAGGCTAAAGCATATGTGAGTCTGTGTGTCTTACAACATCTGTTCAACCTATTTCGTTGCTTTTTTGATCAGCAAAATATCAATTTCAAAGCACATTACCAAATTCAAACTAGCTTTGAGTTTATATTCTTTTGTATTTTTCTCAGTCATCGGATACCAGAAGTTCAACTATCATCCCATGAGGGGGCTAAAACATTTTTTTTTAAATATATTCATTAGGGTTGGGAATGACTGTTCTGCTGCTCAAGGCATTTTTTTAAAACAGCCCAAGATTGGAAGTTACTTAGTGACTGTCGCTTCCAGCCTAGGTCTATTCTTAGAAAATGTGTCAGCTTATCCTAAAGAAAAATTTCATCACTGCATTGAACCCTTCCGTTTTCCAAATATCTTAGTACTGCCTTAGAAGTACCGTGGAGAAAAAGGGAAAGATTTATAGCCCATGCCTGATTGTCATTGGTTTGCCTAATTAATATTCACTATGGGATCAATTACCTGCTATTCTTTGAAATTTGCTAAAAGATGCCCTTCATTCATGTCTGCCACTGTGTGTGGACTGGTATTATTGGCAGCACTTGTGTGAGCAGAGACAGAGTAGGTGTGGTGCAAAAAATACATCCAGTGCAGCTGAGAGCATGGTGGCAATTCTGAGTGTCACAAAAGGTGTAAGTCATGTATCGCAGCTCTGAGCACATGGACACACAGCTCTATTCCAACCTCTACCTGGGAAAATATCCATTTCCTTTGTATGTACTCCCTGGTCTTGCCCAGCCATAGGAACTATGTGTTATTCTTATGTTGAAATAGCTAAAGCAAATGAATTTGGTCTCCAAATAACAAATTAGTCAAAAGTTCACTTTCAACCACTCACTGGATTGTGGGGACATATTTTCTCATAGACCTGGTTTGCATGTAGGTTCCCCGTTGGGCTGCAAGAACAACCTCTTTGACTCAGAATGGAATTGAAAGATGCTTTTGATTCTCTCGTTTCCTCTTGTCACTATGGGAAGATGCTACTCTGTCCTAATCCCCTTGGCCCTGAAAGTGAATGGTCTTGTCGCTTGTCAAGTGTGGCTTGATTGTCGTCATCTTCCTTGGCTGGCTGAGTGGGAAAGGCATGGAGTTGCCCCACTCTGTGGCTCGTTCATTTGTAAGGGATGTTCAGGAATCATCAGAAGGCATGTTGGTATTTCTTTTACCAATAGCAAAAGCATAATGCACTCTTCCCTGCCCTTTCAGCATTCCTCTTCTATCCCTGCCCCCGTCTCTTCTAAAACAGAAAAACGAAAATGAAGGTTAATGTGAGGACTGCCCAGTAAAAAGATTATATTCTATTTTACAACCTTGTTTATTCAGTAAGGTGTGGATAGCAGTCCTGATACATAGATCATGTACGATGTGATAAAGTTTGTGAGATGCTAATTGGATTCCCAAAACCGGTATGTTGAAGGTGTTTTATTCTATCTGCAAAGAGTGCTAAGAAACTCAAAAGAAGGCTGCTGTGTAAATTAAGTGGATTAATGCTATGAACATATGTATGGACTTAAATGTCCAAGGTCTACAGTGAATGTTGGTTTAGCATTCACTTAGAGACTTGTCTTTGGGGGATAAAATGCTTGCAGCAAAGCAGGTGATGTTGAGAATGAAATGGGGGTGATCAGCCATCAGGGTTCTTAGGAAGGAAGAGTGATTCCTAAGGGATCCAGGCAAGCAGGTACTATGGAATGATGGTTGGAAACGTTGTAGGCAAGAAAAAACCATCAGTATTAGGGCAAAATACTAGTAATCTGATTAATCTCAATTAACTAAAATGTTTAATAAACTGCCAACATCAGTATCTCAGAATGAGTGAAATAAAAAGCTTTCCTTTTTCTTCCTGTTTTTGTTAGAAGTTTTTTGAAAAATGATACATCAGCATACTTTTTTAGTGTGAGAAAATACCAATTAAGAACATTAGTTTGTTTTAAGTCTCTCTTGAATTATTCAGAAGGAAAAACAAGTCAGATCCATTGTGGGTTTTTTGGTTGTTTTTTTTTTAAAGTCCAGGTAGACATGAACAAGCAGAAGTTAAAAGAGCAGATGGAATATTGATGATCATACATGGGGGGAAGCTTGTTAACAGGACTGGCCTGGTGGACAGATGCCCAGCTTAACTCAGGTCAACTTTACTCCTGCTCAAGAAAGATTATTGGAGGATAAGGAGGATACGATATGGAACTTTGTCTTAGAATTGTAAAGTAATAGTCAAAGAGCCCAAATTAAGCAGCAAGCAAAAAGGGACAGAGTAAAAAGAAAAGGCATTTGCTATGGGGGTGCATTAGCATTGCAAAGACGTAGTCTTGATATGTTATACCACAAGAGCTGGATAAATGTGGCCTGAGGGCTTTAAATGCGCACTGCTAACTTTAATATCTGTGGACAGATCCAGATCCAGGGCTACTTGTCAGTGCTCGAATGTTTGTTCAGGTGAAAGCCTCTAAGAATGCTTTACAGCCCAGAATTAAGTACTGATTGCTAACTCAAATTCCCCTTGTTACCACTGTAACACATAGCACCTAGCATTGCCTTTTTAAAACAATGCTGGCTGTAGGTGAAATTGTATGTTTAACCTCTCCTTTGGTGCATCCTAAAATGATGTGGATTCATTAAGTAAAAGTTAGTCGAAGAAGCCTTGGGTGGATCTATGGACTTAGGTGTGTTTTTAGCTTCCTTAGCCTTAGGAAAATTTAAATCACCTGGTTTGAGCTCTGCACATCAAGGCTTTGGTAGTCAGTAGTATAATTTTAGGCTTACAAGGGATTGACTGTAGGGGAACTTGTCTTGCAGATGTAACTTGGTTATTGATAACACGTAACTTTTGAAAAAAGCAGGTTACAATAAACTAGAGAGGTTATGAACGAAGTATTGGACTTGTCGATAATACCTGGCTTTGAGTTCTTGCTCTGTCATCGACTGCTTAGTAACCTTAGGCAAGTCACTTTATTTTTCTGGGCTTCAATTTCCTCCCCTATAAAATGGTGATTTCCCAAGTCCTTTGCCGTTTGGGAAACCATTAACTCTGAGACAAGTTAATGTCTCCATGGTGATAGTAGTTCACATAGTGCCGAGGGTTATCATTATAAATACCAGATTTTCAGTGTACAGAGGGGTTGTAAGAACAAAGTGTGTACTTTGGGAGGAATGTGTGCCAACACCGGAACAAACCCCAGCAAAAGGCTTTGAGTGTGACTGCTTTTATAATGACTACCGTTGCCAGTCGTTTCTCTCTTAAAGCCAAGTACAGGGAAAGGGAGGAAACACGACTCTGGAAACATCTGAAATAATCCCAAGTGGGTCAGTTCTGATGAGTCCTGTGCTGTGAAGGTATTGTAAGGCTTTTATAACCGGAGACTTGATGCCCTAAGTGTGATCAAAATACCAGAAGTAATGAGGTCAATGTGTTGGCGTTAGAAACTTCTGTCTTCCAAATACTGAGCCTTGAATATGTATGCTTTTGTCTTCTGGAAAATGATGCAAATCCTCTGAGCCTTGTAAAAATACCTATTATTAGTTTTATCAGCAAAATTTAAAGTTGAAACCAGAAAGCAATTAGGTTGAAACTTAGCGTTTATCGTTGTGTGAAACATTTCATCGCCCTGTAAGTGAGATACATTGAAGTACGGGGGTGAGCCTCTTGACAGATGAATTATGAACAATTCACCTGTAATCAAAACCATACAGTGCACATAAACATAAAATTAATTTCACTTTTATGGACTCTAGTCCCACAGCTTGAGAAATTGTTATGCGAGTAGAAGAAAAATATGTAGGACAAAGACGGTAGTCTGACTTTCAAACTGCTACATCAGGATTTAGACGTACGGTAACACCTGTAAAAGCATATTAGGAGTTTTGCAACTAAAGTCCAAAGTAATCCTTGAGAAAGGCATACCAAAGGGAATGCAAAATAGAAATGAGAGCTGGGAAGTGACCTGCGTAGGTAGGCTGCAGCAGACCATTTGCTGCTGGTTTGAGATAATTCCCTCCGACTGTTCGTGTTTCATCCATTTCGTTTTGAATGCTTTCCCTTGGAGGACAATTCCATAGTCTAATATATACAGATACTTGAGAGCTTCCTTAAGACATTCAGTCTATTTAAAAAAAAAAAAATCCTCTTCCAGTTGCTGTGTAATTGTTCTTCTTTGTATTATCCTGAAGGAAGTGTTGGGGGTAATGTATGCAATGTGATGGGAAATCGAGTTCAACATTTCTCTCTTGGGTGCTACAGATTTCACCTTTCATAAACTTATGCTTTGCTCAGAGAAAATGATTACCAAGGGAAGGGAATGAATTCACTGCTTTTCCAGAGCTGAACGAGTTCTACCTATAATAACAGGTGCCCATAGAGAATAACACAATCCCAAGTCGAAATAGTCCTTAAATGTGTTTTTCCTTGGCCTCATTTTACTGCTTGACCCATTTCTAGAGTCACTGGTTTCATTCATCCAGAACCTTGTTCATCTCCAAATTCTCTACCTTCCAAAATCTATCCATACTCCCTACAAACTAACTACTCAGAAAAGCTAGGTAGGGATGTAACACTGGACTTATTTAAAAGCGTAATGGGTGAATGAATAATTATGTCAGATTACAAAAAGGTGGGCGGTTCTTTCTCTTCATGCACGGCTTGCAGAAAATATAAAAGAATCCGAGGCTGCCACTCTGTATTCTCTTACCTATTATGTATTCTTGGCCTGTGCAAGAAAAGACTCTAAACCTTTGGCTGCCCAGGAGATGCTGTCTGGGAGTGATGGCGCTGTTGGGTACGTCCATTGCTTTGTTTTGGAGAATCATGCTGCTCCCTTCTTCAGCATAATGTGATGTGATTAAAGAATTAAGCAAATGCTGTTGGACTCAAAGAGATTTGTTTTACAATTGATAAGTCACTTGAGCAGCTCACATTTTCTATTGCTATTTGGAGTCGGTGTGTACAGTTGGGGTGTGTTGGGGTGTATCTTCTTCATGTACTGAAAGTATAAACGTACTTACTCCTCTGTTTTACTCTTACTCCCTACCCTCTCTGGAGTTTTAAGGGGACTCCTTACATTTATTTGGCCTGGAAGTAAAACTGAAAACATTCTCAAACTTGCTGAGAGTGACAAGAGAGGGGTATCTTCGAAAATGACTAAATTTCATACGTTTTTAGTACTTAACCTGAACTAAAGTCCTCTCACCTAAATGAACTCTTATTCAAAAATAAGTTTATGTTCCCATCTGTAGACCTTGGTTTTAGCAGATACCCAGCTTTTAGGTTGAAGTACAGCTATCACCTCAACAAAAACGTGCAGAAAATGCAGACGGCCCTTGGTATGGTTTGGCTCTGTGTCCCCACCCAAATCTTGCCTTGAATTGTAATAATCCCTGCGTGTCAAGGGTGGGACCAGGTGAAGATGATTGAATTATGGGGGATCGAGGATTTCCCCCATGCTGCTGTTGAGATAGTTCTCAGGAGATGTGATGGTTTTATAAGGGGCTTCCTCCTTCACGTGGCACTCATTCTCACTCCTGCCTCCCTATGAAGAGGTTCCTTCCACCATGATAGTAAGTTTCCTGAGGCTTCCGCAGTGATGCAGAACTGTAAGTCAATTAAACCTCTTTTCTTTATAAATTACTCAGTCTTAGGTATTTCTTCATAGCAGTGTGAGAATGAACGAATACAGCTCCCACCCCCACCCCCCCCCCCCCCCCGCCTGTTTTTAGGCCATGGAATCTAGTAATTCAAGATGGAAAGAGAAGTTGTCACTCAGCTTTTCCTCTTGCGTCAGCTTCTGCCATCACCTGGCAGTGTCATCACATATGATCAGAGTTACCACAGTACGGTGCAAACAGCAATAGCATTTAGTAATAAAAAAGCAAGATGACTTTGGGATTTGTTAGCTGCTGACCATTTTTACTACTTATAGCGCTAAGAAAAAATGAAACTGAACCATCCAGATTATAAACTGTTGTGAATTGCTCTCCAGTTTGTGTATATTTTAGCCATATTTATGAGAGTCAGTAAGGTAGTGAGGAAAGAGCACTTAACAGATACTAGTTCAAATGCTGATTTTGCTACTGAGGGTCACCTTGAGCAAATCATTTAACCTCTCACAACCTCAATTTCTTCATTTTAAAAAGGGAAATAACAGAGGTTTATTGTGAGAATTAAGTGAGGTCATATAAAAGATCCAAGTAGAGACCCCATTAATGTTAGTTCCCCTTGCTTTTTCTTTGTTTAAATGAACTGTATTTTTACAAGTCTTTTAAAGTCATGAGTGGATAATTTTTTAGTAAGTGTCTAGTTCCTGGACCATGCTAGGTTCTCAGTAAACATTCATGGAATGAGCAGATGGGCGAGTACATATGTTTAGTGGGATGTGGCTATTATTAGTCCCTTTATTAAGACTAGGAACATGCAGTTTACAGTTTACCTGTGATTGCTCAGAAAATGGATTCACTGACTACCTGGACATCTATAAAAATCGGTAGACTTTGTAAATTTCAGGCAAAGCCAGTGTTAGACATGAAGGTTTCTGTCTACATTAACCATTACCTTCATCTCTACCAGACACTCATTCTGTGAGAATATAACTGGTGCATGACCCTGACTTGGATATTGAAGGGCATTTTCCTTGTGTATTGTAGAGAGAACCTCATCTGGGTGGTTAATTTAAGACTTCTGTGATAAGCCCCTCTTCCGGAGGTGGAGGAGGATGCTGGACGGGCTTTGCAGGGACAGTCTTTAATTTCAGTCAGTCCTAATAGTCACTTAATGAAAAGAAAATTGTATGAACTACAAGTTGATCCAAGTCTGTTGGCATTAGAATTAAGTTGAGCCAGCTGCCAGTTTCTGGAGGCAGGCTAGGGCTGTCTGTCTCAGCCTCCTCCCGTTTTTACTTTCTGAGTAGGCCCAGTGAGATGAATTAGCCTGGTGTTCCTTTGAAAAGCAGGTGTGGGTTGAATTTCTCAGATGTTGCTTCTAGCATCCATTTCATAGAAATCAAACTTAGAAAAAAATATTCTTTAAATGGTGCTTATTGGGGGATGGGGGCAATTCCAGCCTTATAATAAATTCATTAGTGAAGTGAAGACTCACTCATGGACATTGTTTCTAACAGATAAGGACTTTTATAAAATGGGACGTGTTCTTAAGTTAATAGTATCAGCTAGAAAGTAAGATTTTTTTGAAGAAGCTTTTACAAAGGGATTTTCTGTTACCCAGGTTGGCAAAAAGACCAGCCTAGGGGGAAGGAAAAAAGAAGCCTTCAGGAGTTGGTGTCTAAATCCCAGTCTCATAATTGAAAGGGTGCTTCTTGAAAACTCAAGTTTAACATCCAAGTTCTCTAAGTCATACCTGCGACAATTCAGGTTTGAAAAAACTGACTAAACAACCAGGGAAAGAGCATTCCTGTTCCTGATAGAATATTTTTCCCAGGAAAGATGGAAATTCTATTTGAGGAGCCTGCTTCACTGTTTTGGCACTGAGGGATCAGATACCAGCCAGAACCTGGAAGAATTGAGATAGAAAAAAATTAAAAATAGGAGATTTCATTAAATTGACGTGTTGGAACCTCTGGAAGGGTTCTCATGGGAGATGGATTTAGAAATAGATGAAAATTTGTACAAGGAGGTTTTGACTGATTTGTTTTTACTCTGGCATACTTGACACATTCTTTTGCCCACTCTTGTGAATAAGTATTGGCAAAGGGTTGCTAGTGTGTATCAGCTGGGCTTCCTTAATATTCCTTCCCTTAAGAAAGAAAGATTTTCAGGACACATTCGTCACTTAGGGATGCATTTTCCCCAGACTCTGATGTCCCCATTATATTGGTGCTGTCTTCCATGCATTTTTAAGTCATGGAGAATCAAATAAAACAAGCTTTATTCTGGGTCTGATAACACATCACCCTAGCCTAGTTTTCATTCCCTGGAGAGACTTGCGGATTTGCCTGTCACTTTGGCCAGTTTATCACAGAGTGGCCCGTGTTCCCATGGCCTGGGGCTGGGGGCTGCATCCCTTGCTTCTGTTTGGACCCAGAGTCCTGTGGAGGGCAGGAGTGAAGAAGGTGACACCCCCTGTCCACCCTCACACAGCCCCATCTCTGCTCTACCTCTAGGGGCTCTCTCAGAATCCAAATCTGTTAAAACTCCAAGAAAACATAGCAAAAAAAATGATATCCTGCTTCTAGCTCCTTCCAACAGAGGACCCTAAAGAGAGTCTGTTTAGTTGCAGCCAACGGGTGAACTTTGCTTCGTTGCAGTGATAAGGATGAGCTGTATGACCTGCCCAGGTGCCGATATCTATCTCCAAACTCTCTTCCCACTAGTTTTTCTATATTTCCAGATGACTCAGCTGTTTGTTCAACAGAAATGTACTGATGGCTGGCCTGGGCAAGGCACTGTGCTAGGTCACCCTGCAGGGCAGAAACTGAGTCCTTAGGAGACATAAAATTGGTTCCAGATCCTGCTTTGCCCTGAGTGGAGAGTAACTATGTAAATCACTCCTATTCTGTGGCTCTCAATTCTCTGATCTGTAAAATGAGGGGATTACTAAGATGAGCTCTGAGATCCCTTCCAGTCCTAAAAATGCTATGATTTTCAGATTACAGATCTCTGGAGTCAGTGTTTCACATTTCCAAATTTAAGATGAAAACCACATTCTTTGAGCTCTTGGCATGAAGTGCATGCTGTCTGTGAATAAGCTGTGCTTCATGGCCTGCTTGCTTCATCTGTGGTAGAAACAATCTGTTGACTTTAAGATACTTCTTGTAGATGGAGAAAGAAGCCACCTTTGAGCAAATTGGTCCGAGTTTGTTGTCCTTCAGATGGTGTGTGTGAAACAGCCCCTTGGCATGCAAAGACTAGCTGTAATATCACTAGTGTCTTACATTTAGAATGGAATGAGGTGAAGTTACTTTTTCCTAATATCTCTAAGCTGAAGAAATAGATGTCAGATAAAAAATTCCATTCGTATAAGAATAGGGTACCTCCTCTCCCTTCATGAAGGAGTCAGCCATGAGGATGGATCGTAACCCTGGGTCCCATCCCAGGACACAGTGCATCCTTTGGCTGTGATTGTTGTCTTATCCTGACTGGCAGTGAGGTGAGGGTTCAGGGTGACCCTTCTGTTCATACCACGGAATCTATTGACATCTGACACCTCTGTTGGGAAAGTAAAAATGAACTGGGGAAAGGAGTGAAAGGACCATTATCACTTTGACAGATGCCCATGATTGGAGACCATGCCAACTGGTGAATTCCTAATAACAGGAAACAAATGTATATTTTTCAGCTTCTTGACTGCTCTGTGAAAGGGGCTTCTAGGAAGGAACCCTTAAATGTAAATGTAATTGAGTTTAAATAACAGGGATGGGAAGAGGCCACAGCCAGCTGGCCTAGGAGTAGTGTGGTGATGGTGGTATCTATTTCTGTCATGGAGGGGTGTCAGGGCCCCAAATGACAAGCCTATCAAGGATGGAAAATAGCTTGGGTCTTCCATGGAAGTTTTTACTAAGGTAGTGTTAGGCACCCTCTCTGGAACCTCAGTTCAACCCCCTGCTTTGACCTGCTTTCTCCTTTGCATATTCCATATTTCCCCTTTTCCTTCAATGGGTGATTCATGTGGTTAATTGCTGCCCCATCTCACAGAGCTGACTGGTTGAGAGCCAAGGACTCGGGAGTCTGACAGCTTGAATTGGACTCTGGGTTCCACCACTGACTTGGGCAAGCCAGTAGAGCTCTGCATACCCCAGTGTCTTCATCATCAGAAAGGGGATGGTGATGCCATTTTCATTTAGTGATAAGGGAGAATTAGATCAGAAAGTGCACGGAGAGGGCCTTGAAACCAAGGCTGACGTGTACTGACCACGTCTTCGCTCTGTGCTTCCCGTTGCCAGTCGCAGCAACCACAGCGTGGACTGTTTCAGACACGATTTACTGCTCCCTCAATCCGGGGGGCCCCACTATCGAAGGTTCACAGCCGTTACCAGCCCACTGTGAAGATCCAGTCCACACTGGTTGCCAGTGGTCTGAGCAAGTAATGTTTTGGCAAGGAGAGGAAACTGTCGCTTGGAAGATGCATTTTCCTCCAGAAGAATTTCCTTTCTTGTTTTCTGGTTGGATGTAACCCCAAGAAGGAAAATAACTCAGTTCCACAGCTTAGGTTGAGTAACACCTTTGTTGATAGTGTATGCCGGATATGGTAGTGGAAACAAACACAAGCGAAGATGTAGTTCTTGTGTTCAGGGTCCTGTTGTCAGCCAGAGAAATCCATGGACACGAGATTGGCTGTAGTTTCGAACAAATGTGGGTTAGAGGTAGACGCTGTGCTTAGGTCCTTAGTGGGTTGAAAGAAGGTGTGCATCAGTGCACAGTTAAGTGTGGTGTACAAAATGCTACATTTGAGATAGAAAGACTTTGGAGTGCTGAGTGGTTAATATCATTTGGAAAGGCTAAAGATGATGTCTTAGAATTTCACTTGGGCTTAAAGAAAGATGGATAGTACATTAACAGGCAGAGTCAAGGGTGGAGTTGAGCGAGAAAAATGATAGTCATGCACTTAAATGCACAATTGGTATAATTCCCAAAGACTCATTTCTGCTTTTAAATTGAAAATGAAAATACTGCTTTAAAAAACTAGTCAATTTGCTATTGATAAAGAAATCTAAGATTCTACCTGAGTAGCAACAAGTCCCTAGGAAAGAGAATAAAAGAAAAAAAAAACCCACGATATTATTTTCTAAGGTCTGCCAAGAGAATGTGAAAATTACCGTCTAGAGAATACAAACCCCACAACGAAGAGGTCATTATCGTCAAACTGCTAAGGTCATCAGTATATATGCTTTTAAATAAACCCAATGATCCTCTTAATATCATTATGGAAATTCTAGGCGCTAACATATTAAAAGTATCCTATTGGGATGTTGTGCTATTACTGTATTTTTCAAAGGCTTTGGTTTCTGAAAATTTTTACAAATACTCGGTGGCCTTATTAGTTGATAATACAATGATATTCTCAGTATTCGAATTTACTCGTTTGGCTTTCCTTTCATTTACGTAAAATGTTGAGAATATGGCAGTGATTTTATATTTAATCATCATGTTGTTCTTCCCCCTAAGTTAACAAAAAGAAGAAGTATAACCTTAAGGTTTAGTAGATACTGTCATTGAAGACATTGGAAATCATTTTCCGTTCTTTATAGACGAGAAAACTAGACCCAAAGTAATAAAGTGTCGTGGTCAGCAGCACACCATTGCTCAGTGACTGGTCTGGGTCTAGAAGCCAGACCTTTTGACGCCTAATTTGATGTTCACCTTTTTGTACCATAATCCTGTTCATTGAAAAACATTGAGTACCTATATATTTGAGCGCGCGTATTAGAACACCAGGAATGAAGAGTCAAATACAGGAGATTGTCAAATACATTTTGATTGGCAAATTGTTATTTGGCAATAACAATAGCTAACATTTAAGAAGATCTCCTAAGCACTTTCACATGTATTAATTCATTAAATCCATCACAATGACCTTGTTATTGGTACTGTTGCTTTCCCCAGCTTACAGTTGGGCCATTGAGGCACAGAGAGTTGACAGAAAGTACCTAAAGTTACATATTGGAGATTCAAAAGCAGGCAGTCTAGTTCAGGGCCTGCATCTGCTTCCCCAAGATGGGATCTAGTCATTGGGAGTTTTTTGTCGCCACCTCCCCATCTGCCTTGTGTCAGAAGCAGTTTTTATAATGTCATATTAACCACACAGTTAATAAAATAGACCATACCACCATTTGAATCCTGGGTCGCTGCTCCATTTCCAGAAATGCATAGAGCATAGCCCTGTCCTGCATTAATCCAGACCTTCACAACAATCCAGACCTTTTCTGTCAACTCTCTGTGCCTCAACAGCCCATCTGTAAACTGGGGAAATAGTACCAATAACAATGCCATTGTGATGGATTTAATGAATTAATACACGTGAAAGTGTTTAGGAGAACTTCGTAAAGGTTAGCTATTGTTGTTATTGCCAAATAACAATTTGCAGTCAAAATGTGTTTGACAATCTCCTGGACCCTTCATTCCCGGTGTTCTAATCCACGACTCAAATCTGTAGGTACCCACTGTTTTTCAACGAACAGGATTATGCAGTACCATCTGGAAGAGCCTTACAGCTGTAGGGCAGCTCCACTGAGGAGAGAGCGGAATCTCCCCAGTTGAGCAGGTGATTTACACTCCCCTGGCATTCGCAGCGATAACAGCCGTATTTTTCCCTCCGCCTGGCCTGTGTCTTGACTTTGGACAGGATTCCAAAGTGAGCTGCGTCTTTGTGTCTGCTCCCTGTACCACGGAGGGTGTGAGCTGCACGCTCCCTACCCGGTTCTGATAGGGAATGGGGATTAGACTCCAACATTCCAACATCATTATGTAAAGGAAAATGGCATCATTCAGAGAGGTGGGGCTGAGCCGTCCAAAATATTTGATAACACTGAAACAGCGTTTTTCCTCTTCCACGATGAATCCATGTCTCCATTTGCATTTGTTTAAAAAAAAAGAAAAAACTCCTGACAGCACCAACAACACAAGAGAGATGCACAGCCTGAGCAATAAATCTCTCGAGGCATTCAGCAAGTGCCACAGGGCTCATTAATCTTGATTATTTCCCGTAATAGATAACTTCACAAATCAGCTATTATTCCTAATCACGCACATAAAGATAATGGATGGGTAATAGCTTCCTGCATGGTTAGACCAAAATAAAATTTCATGTAAAAATGTATTTCTACAAATTCCAACGAAAGGTGTTTTCTTGCTTTCTTAAAGGGGCAGGAGGAGATGGGGGAGCAACCACTGAGGGCAAAATTGATCCTTGAGGCTTGGGTTTGAAGGAAGAATTAGGTCTCTCTGATTTTCTTGGAGACATTCACTGGCTTGGGTGCCACCCTGTCGCTGTCAGGTGGTTTTGAGAGACTGGGGGCCACAGGAGGCTACAGAACTGTGCAGTTCCAGTCTCTAGATGGTGTTTGGGAAGACCGCTCCTCCCAAAATACAAAGCACTGTGACGTCAGCGCTGTCTTACATCTTCTAAGGATGGCATTGGTGTTGGGAATGTTTGCTGAGTTTGAATTCCGTTACCTTCCCAGGGTTTATGGATGACCCCAGGAATGCTCTTCATATACCAGCTCCTAAACTGAATGAACAATGAAAAAAGATGAATAGGTGACGAGAGATGTGTTTCGTACACATTGGGATGGGATGTGGATGGTAAAGCGTTGGTGTTGTAAGCAGGTGACACTAGACGGGAGTAAACCTAAAGAGTCCTAGGACTCCCAGGTCTTTTTCAAGGGGCAAAAACCTGTGTCTGTGGAGTGCCTGAAAGACTTCTAACTGAAATTGCCCAGGTGAAGGGAAGTAGCAACTGGCTTCTGCTTTTAAATTATGCCCTTCTGACGGCACCTCGACTGACGTAGAACATGGTGCTGTTATCACACAGCAGCGAGCTGCAGCTGTCTGTCATTTTCTTCTCAAAATGCCAGTGCCTTAAAGTAAGGCCTAGAATGAGATGCATCACATTTATGATGGGATTTGACTCCATATTATTCAGTCAGTCGGAATAATCGGCCTATCACAACAACACATACCCACAGAAACATCGTCTCATAACATGCGCCTTTGAACCCCCTGCATTGCTGGATAGTACTAGCAAGTGTCTGTTCTTCTATAGCCTCTTCTCCAGGCACCTAAAGTCAAAATTTCACTTCAGACTTCTCTTTTTACCTGCGGTGAAGTAGTTAGGCTTTATCAGAACTTCCAAAGGAGAAGGAGAGCTGGTCTGCTTCTCAGGGCCTCGCATACTATACACGTTTCTTAAATATTGGAGTAGAAGATGATTAACTTTTTTCCTGCCCATGAAGTCTGTTCTTCTGATACATTCTCCACCATGGCAGAATCACTGAATGCCCTTTAGGTGGAAGGCAGTGTGTTAGGCGTTGGGAACACAGGTGTTAAGATGTGATTTGAGCCTTTAATGAACGTTGTGGTTCGGTAGAGGAGGTAAGATGCAGAAGCAAATGTCCACACGTGAGCAAAGGTGAGGTGTGCCAGAAAGGAGGCGAGAGCAGTGCTGAGGACGTTCAGGTGAGGCAGGGCTATGCACTAAAGGAGGCACGAGTTTGTACCCATCACTGTGAGAGGAAAAGACGTGAGAGGCAGAGTGAACAGCATAAGTGAGGCATATGCATAGAAACACTTTGGACATCTTTAGGGACAGTGACCAATCCAGCCAGATGGGAACATTATCAGTGGAAAAAGAGATAAGGCAGAGAATGTGATAGGCTGAATTTTAGAGGACTTTGCACGCTGGGCTAAGGGGTTGGACATTGTTCTTTAGACATTAGGGATCTAGTAAAGGGTTTATAGCAGGGCATGGCATGGTTAGACCTGTGGTTTAAGAAGATGAATTCAGTAATCTACAGAGTGGACTAGAGGAGGAAGAGCCTAGCAGAGCCGGCATGCATACCCCTGCTCACCTTGATTTCTCAAATGATGATGCTTCTCAGCCGTGTGAATGGATGTGCAGAAACACATGTCTTAGGCAGAGGGAGCCAGGAAGAACTGGTGGTTTTGTTGGGTGTGGCGGGTACTGCAGTATAACACATCATCCCAAACTTAGTGACATAGAACCTCTTCCTTATGAACTCTGTGGATTAGGAGTTTGGACAGGGCACAGAGGTGGTGGATGGCCTGTCTCTGTCTGACAGTGTCTGGGAGCCTCAGCTGGAAGGATTCAAATGGCAGGTGACTCAGCTGGCTGAGGACTGGAGTCATCTGGAGGTGTCCTCGCTAGCACATCTGACACGTGGGAGGTGTTACTGGAAAGCTGGGCTCATCTGGAGCTGTTGACTGAAGCACATGCGAGCTTCTCCTGTGCATTGGGCTGCCATTGGCACAGCTGCTGGGTTTGAGAGAGGCAAGCTTCTGTAGCAGGGAGTCTTCCAGTAGAACCAGGAGAAAGCTGTATGATCCTTGCGAGAGGCGAGCTTCTGTAGTGGGGAGCCTTCTAGTGGAACCAGGAGAAAGCTGTACAGTCCTTTTCAGCCTAGCCTCAAAAGTTGAACAGTGCCACTTCTGCCACATACTGTTGGTGACAAGAGTCCTAAGAGCCAGCCCAGATTCAAGAGGAGAGGATTGGACTCCCACTGTCAGTGGGGATGGCAGGGTCACATTGTAGAAGAGCATGTGGGATGGGAATAATTTCCGGAGCCGTCTTTGAAACACACAGTAGGCCACAGTGGAGGTTGGCAGCTGATGGCAGCAAAGATGACTAATTCAGTTAACACTTGCTGAGTTTGAGGTGCGCATAGGATTTTGAAGGTGAAAAAGACGTAGTAACTGAAGATACAGGAGTTACACACCAGTCGAGAGACGTGGAAGACTTTTAAGAAAGGAGATAAAAGCAAACAAGGTGGCCAGAGATAAGCATAACTGCTGCAGGCATCTCGACATTTAGAAGACCAGGATGAGGAACCCAAGAAAGGGAGGGACAGGCTGAGGAGAATTGGAGCCACAGTGGCTAGATGAATGAAGGGCGTGAAGAAAGGAGTGTCAGTGTATGGTCTTTGAAAGAGGTTTCAGTGACTGGTAGAAGCAGAAGCCAGATGGCAAGTGCTTAACGAATAACGAGGTAGAGAGAAGGCAAAAGCCATGAGAAGTATATCCAAAGGAGAAGAAGTCATCCCACCAAAAAGATACATGCCCCCATATGTTCATCACAGCACTGTTCACAATAGCGAAGACATGGAGTCAGCCCAGGTGCCCATCAGCTCAATAGTAGGCCTAGGGAGCACCTTGAACGCTCTGAAGGGAGACAAGGGGTAAAAGAAGTAGCTGTGGAAGACTTAGGAAAAGAGAGAATTTTTGTATATGTGTGTATTTAAAAGAATAAATGGTAGTTTTTTCCTCCCAGAATGAAGGACTTCTTATTTTTGACCTTCAGAAAATATGGAGTACATCCTGTCTGAATCTGGATATGCCTCTTTTACGTATTTCTTTCCCCCCTCCCAATTAATAAAATCAAATGAATTTCTGTTTTCTAGTGTTTAATCATTGGAAAAGGATTTTATAGGTTAGAATACTCAGGCATTTTAACAGACTCACTTGAGAGAACACTGAAAGATTGACTTGTAATTTGGAAATGTACATATTGAAATTATAGTATTATATATAATCTTGAAAAATTAGAGACAGCCTAAATATCCAACAATAAGAGAATAGGTAAAGATACTATGGTATATCTACATAATAGAATATAGGGATTTAACATTAGAATGATAAGGAAAAAGGCTAATATTTACTGATTATTTTCTATTCTCTAGTGCTGGGCTGGGACAGAAGTGATCTAATGTAATTCCTGAAGAGTTTTAAGAGGGTTAGATCATACTGTCATCAATGTTTAGGTGAAAATTGATACCTAAGTTAAAAATCATATGTGCATATGTAAACAACTTTTTAATAAAAATACAGGCTAGAAATAACTGATGGTTATATTGGAAGAATAAATCTGTATGTTTTGTTCTGTCACCTAAATGATGTTTTTTTTTAAAAACAGGTAATCATTGTATTGAATATCATACTTTTATAATCCTTAATGTGCTCAAGATCATGTGTAGATTAAAACATCAATTATGAGTTACTTCTGAAATTCCTTTTGAATAGGATGATTTCAAGAAAAAAGACGTAAAGCAGTAAGCCTATGGTATGAATGTTTGATTCTCCTTTTTTGTCTAACCAGCTTCCTAACATAACATGTTAGGGCACAGCTGCTCCTCCCAGTCCTCGACAAACACCACATTCAGGTTTCATCATTTTCATAAATAGCCATTGAGTCAGCTCAGTAGAAGACATTAAGTGAAATTGCTGGTCTCCCAGGACAGGGGAGGTAAGGCTGTTCTCCCTGGGGAACCGTTCAACAAAGGAATGAAAATTTTTGTGAGAAACGTGGCCTCCTTTATAGAAGTTAATCAACCTGTTTGGGGCTTGAGAAAATACTGACCTCCATGCCTAGGACCTAAAAGAGATGAGACCTTGAGTACATGGCACATCCCTTAAAGAAAGTTCACGTGCTTTGCCTTTTCTTTCAATGCCTTTCCTCATTTTTTAAAGACAGGGTAAACTAGACCTGTGAGGAAATACTACATTGCAGGCTTCCTCGGTCAAATGAGAATGTTCTCTGCTGATTGACAGCAATACAAGGAAAGGTTACATCGAAGATGGAGGCGAACCCGAATTTTTTCCCCTACCAGCCTAGTAGCTTCTGAACTCATTTTGTGAAATGAAACTGGGAGAAGAATTTAACTCACAGAAAAATGGGGAAAGGCAAGCAATAAAATTGCCCTGAATGACTAAAAATGAACTCACCACTGTCTAAATCTTCTCCAAGTTAAGAACATGACTCTCAGTCAAATACAGAATGGACAGTTGTCACAGATGTAACTCATTCACGAGGAAACCAGTAAGATGGTAATGTTGGCTTAAAGAGCATTTGCAGAACCTGGTATTTATAGGTGTTTAGAAGAGCAGAATAAAATTTCTCAATTATATATAATGCTATCAATATCTTAGAAAGTCATAAAACCGTAACCATTGGGATGATCATTTCAACTAGACATACATCTAGAATTTAATCTGTAATTTCTGATCCAAGGCCAAATAGCAAAATCAGAGATAGATCCTCCTTCTGAGAGAATGAAATAATCCCTGTACAGGCCTCTGAAGGGCCCCAGTATGACAGTGGAAGGGTACCGTCTACCACTGCCACCTTACCTTATCCATAGGTGTTACTTATTCTTAACATCACACAATTTTTGCTTTTCCCCGTCAACTTTTAAACACGTTTTAGGAAATATAATACAACTTCCAGCTTCCTTTATTAGAATAATGATGCTGATCAAAACACAAATGAGAGATTGTTTGCGAACACCACTTTAGCCTTGATCTCAGGCCTTGGCCCCCTTATTCCAGGCATTGTAGGGGAGAAAACATTTCTCACCCACTGCAAGGTTCATAGCTCAGACCCTCATAACAAAAGATTAAGAAGAGAGAAGCAGACAGATTTACTTAACGTTATATGGGCTCCTTCAGAAGGAAATGAAGAGCCAAAGAAACAGGGAGAACTGTGTTTCTAACAGTCGTGCAGAAATATGATTGGAGGAAAGAAGGGTAGATCTCATGGTTTTGAACTAAGGAGACTTAACAAGGCTTGTTTGTTCAAATTCTTCTGTGTTCCTGTTTCTTCAGATATAAGGAGGTTCTTTTATGAGGCCAGAAAATTATTTCCAGGTTTTGTGATCGCTTCAGGGAAGAAGGCGAGAGTGGCCCTCTTACCCGTGCCATGTTCACGAATGCCAAGATGCCACAGTTGGGGATAGCGTGGCCTGAACCCCATCAGCATTCTGGACTGATAAATGAACACTCAGTCCATAGCTGAGTGAATCCATCCACCCGCAGGAGCCAGATATCTTACTTTATCACCTCTAAATTTGCAGCCCAACGTTTCTTTGCTCTTCTCTGTTGGGAGATGACTTTCCTGGCGTTTCAGATGCTATCCAGGGCAATTCCGTCCACTACTCCACTGTGTAATAGGCTGTGCGTCTTGATTGGCATCAGTCTTAATTTCTTACCCTGTCAGGCACTTAGCATGCCGATAGATGCAAAGTGATGCGGTTACTTGTAATTGTCTCCCCCAGCTCTTTTTGCATCCACTGTTAGGTTGACTTCTACAGAAGAAGAAGTTCATGCTGCTGTCAATCATTTGTGGGACATTTGGTCTGTTCCCTCTTCAGACAGTGCTTTTCGGGCCACAGTTTGATGTTTGGGAATTAATGTGAAAATTCCAGTGGACTCTTCCCAGGGTTCGGGCTGAGTCTTGAAAGTCCTAACACCCAACATTATCTTAGCTACACCTCAGGGTGTTTCTGTCTTCACAAAGGGTATTGTGAAATTTAAAGTAATAATATTAATTTATTTATGTAAGTAAATCTATGGCATGCAAACTAGGGATGTGGAGAAGGATGGAAAAGAGGAGGAAGAAGAGTAAGAAAGGTGTTACCAAATCAAATCCATAACCCTGTGCATATCCCAGCTCCATCATTTCAGCAAATCACTACCTTCAAGTCATCAAATTGAGTGTCGTAGTGAAACTGTTCCTATATGTCAAGCAAAACTTTAAACAAACTTGATATAATCTACAACTATAAAACAGTTCACCAATTTTGATTCATCAGGGAGCGGTTTTTTTTTTTTTATTCGCCTTCTTCAGGCCCTTTTTACAACTGAATCAGCCAGTCAAGTCTGTTAACATGGCCTGAATTGTCTATGTAATCGCAGCCTACCACTTATTTTTCAATCTCTGTTTTACAGTTAGAACCCCAGAATGGCTGACTAAGAAGGTCAACCTGTGGTATAATTATGATGGCTTCAGATTGTATCTCTACCACTCAGATGAAATTAACTCTTCTAAGGTTGAGTCAGTGTTTTCCATCATTGTCATGGACAATTAGTAGCCACTTACAATTAGTTACAGTTCGTTTCTGCTAATGGCATTACAGATGAAATCAGACCAACCACAGGACAGTCGACATGAATTCTCAGAGATCGGATGTCCACATGGTACTGGAAGCCATTCCATTTTTCAGGCCAGTTTATAAAGCCGCTTTCTGTGTATTGCAGTGCTTTATTTGCCCTGGTGTTTATGAAACGTGTCTTTGTGGCAAATTAACTTGCTGGCAACCTAGCTGCCTGACCGAATTGAATTGCAGAACATTAACTTTATACTAAGTACACAACAGTGACAAGAACTGTGTATTATTTTAGAGACAAAAGAATCTGCTGTTTTTCTAAAATGCCATCATTTGTAAGCATGGCGTTGGAAGAAAAGTTTGTCCAAATGAGCCATGGTTATAGAGGTTCTGGTCACTAGGATATGCAGTCCACTTATGGGCAAAACGCTGCATTGTTTTTCTGAAACTATCTTGTCTGTCTCTTCTTCCTCATTCTTATCACGATGAACTTGGGAATGTTTAGTAAATCAGGTGACTTGAAATGGTTGAATGTTTTCCAACCTTCTCGTACTGAAGTGGTCAACAGTAAAACTTCCGTAGCAACCAGCTTTTTCCTGACAACAATTTCTTTGGAAGGGGAAAAAAAAGCAAAAGGGAAGTGAGAGCCGTGTCTATATGTTAAATACATCTGCTGATTTATTTTTAAAGGTAGAATAGAGTGTTTTAAGCACTCTGGGAAAAAGGCTGCCCATCATGTGTGCATGTCAGAGTGTCTGTCATTTGGTTTCTGAATCTTCACGAGGAAGAGTATGTCCCTGACATACACACTACCTTAGCCATCGGATGAGCACATACGAGACTGCTTGGTGTAGTCCCCTCAGTAGGGGACATTGACGAGAACTCTAGTGCAAAACCTTGAAGGATACACTGTACTTGTTTTAATTGCATATCATTTTCTACATTAATTAATGTGTCCATTCTGATTTCCCAAAATGGCAAATAATGATGTGTGAAAACAGTATAATTACATTTTGATATTTTTGGTAGAGTAATAACTGGATTCGATTTGCTTTTGATCTTGAAAGTTGTTTATCATTCCTGTCAGTCATTCATCCCTTTTAATTATATTTACGTTCGTTGTTGGTTTTTATTTTTAACGAGGCACCCAGATCAGCACTGGCCTTGATGCGTGGCCCCCGTGATACTTTGGGCAGGAAGTTTACAAAACAAAGTTTCTTCCTGTGATTGTTAGCAAAATGCTTTGAGATTCTCTTTTTCTGAGAGAAGCATGCACATGTAACACACGTCAGCAGGCTACTAAGCAGAGTTTGTGACTTCATTAGAATGAGCATCCTTGCATTTGGGTGGAAGTAGCACGATAGCTGGCGGTTGTGTGCTGCATCATCCCAGAATGTGTCATTTGGGTGGACGTGACTGAGGACCGTGGCAGAGTCGCGTCCGTGACTGTATGTAGCCGTCTCAGTGCCCCCGCATTCGGCATGTTTTCTGCAGTAGCTCATGAGTTTACCTGGAGCTAAGATGAAGCTAAGAGATGTTTTTAAATCCACGACCTGCAGGGGGAGGGCAGCTGAGATTTAACAGGCATGTAAGCTTGCATATCTTTTGCCCACATTTTTAACTCTAACAGTGGAGTTGTCACTGGGAAACAGCATCCCAGCTTGGGAGAAGGCCTGTTGCCTTTCAACTTGAAAGAGGTTGTGGTAGAATTTTTGTTTGGCGACCAGAAAAAGAGTCTGATGGAGGCAGGCATGCAGGGCTCCCCACTAGGAGAAGCTGGCGTTGGCATTCATCATCATGACAGGAGACACTTCGAAATGAAATTCTCACAAATTATGAGGCCAACACTTAGAATCAGGAAGAAAGTGATGAAACCACTTGTGAAACTCCCTTGTGAAAAAGGATGCATTTATTTTAGCTGATTTTTAAAGCAAAGCTATCTTTTAAAAAAAACATATCCTTAGAATTTATGGTGTAACATTTTGCCATATTTATTGTACATTATCATGAAAGTATGTCTGGACACCTACTTCGCATCCGTAGGTATTACCAGCTCCTTCTACCTCCTTCAACCTTTGTACTGGCATCTGATTTTGCAAAAACAAACAAGTAACCTCATGTTGACCTGCATTTATTTGAAACGCATTATGCACCAATGCAGAGGAAATGCATTTACTTCTACCTCTGAACAACTAGAGCTTAAGTAATGCATTTCAGGAAGGTAATCTATTAGAACAGCCCTCTTGAGAAGTGCCATGTTATGAATGGATTCTGCATTTAAAATATCCATTTTGTTGCCTCCCTCCTGCTAATTACTTCTTTCTTTGTCTTACCTCTAATTTGCATGACTTGAGCAGAACAGAGGGAATGGAGTCCGCTGTTTCCCCTTCACGAATCCTTACACTTAGCGGCAACTGTAATGTTGACTTAAGCTCGTTTCTGTGGAAGGGAAACTGCATTGCCAAGGACAAGATAATCGCTAATCACTATATCTAACTACAAAGAAGAGTAAATCACTAAAAACAAATTAAGTATCTTAAATAAAAATAGAAAATAAAAGCAATTAAGAATCGAGGAAACCGCTGCAATCTCTCAAGTCTGTTGTGCGGAGCTAACTGAAAGCAGCCTGTGTTGGGATGTGCGGCCAGACTGGGCGTGGGCAAAGCTTTTCTCCATGGAACCCCTCTTCAAAGAGTTTGACCAAAATGACAAAACCAAACCAAACAAGAACCTTGGCTTGGAAGCAATTCTGAGTACCTTTTGGTTGTAACTTAGGAAGCAACAGGTCGCTCTCTCTGTGTGGCCCTGCGGACCTGCTCACTAGTCCTCTGTCTACTTAGGATGATGGCGGTTATCTTCAAATCACCGGAGCCCCAATTTAAATGAACTGGAAACTCATGAGACTTCTGTACTTGACCTTAATCTGATGAGGTCTGATAGAAGCTTTTTACTAACTCACTCCTCCTCCTCCTCTCCCTCCTTCCTTTATATATTCCTAGTTCCTTATGTCTTTAAATGTGTGCCAGTCTAATGGAAGTTAAAAACAATAGGAAACGAAGAGTTTTTATCACTGATTCAGAAAATGCGGCTGGAAGAGTAGTGCTTTTCCTCACAAAGTTCTCCTGATCAGGTTTTCCCTGGGCAATTTCCAAATCGTTTTTTAGTTAATGCAATTTAGTGATTTATTGTATTTCCCATAAGTATCTCAACAAAAGTAGAACCACCCATCACATTCATTTTCATGGTATGTTTGTAGCAATAATTAAGAAAACAAAGAGAGGAAAGGTTTTTCATTGAACCATTCACATTAAAAACTTTCCTTTAAAAATATTTATATAGTCTTCCCTTTGAGTAGTTAATCATAAAATGTTTCC